>NC_069500.1:88174043-88879043 GCF_027579735.1 Bombina bombina | reverse complement strand
TCGTCTGTGTGGCCAAAAATCATAGCAACGGCCCTGATTCCAAGAGAATAAATTAAATGAGATAATAGAAGTAAATTGAAAAGTTGTTTAAAATGATATGTTCCATCTTTCTCATGAAATGTTAATTTTGACTTTATTGATGAATTATCAATTTTACTGCTCTTGTGCTTATAAGGTAACTCTCAGGTAGCAGGTTGTCCTTCAGCACCTATGGCCAGTTAGAATGTAAAAATATGGGAGTAGAATTTGGAAATGAAGATTAATAAAATAAATTAAACAGAATGAGTGCTAAACAACATTAGGGAAGAAAGAGGATGGTTTTGATGTTTGGTTTTTACCTTTTTCCTGTGTTACGTGTGTCAACCTTAATGCATGTTCATACCATGAAGTTGATTTATCAAGTGTCTGGTGGACATGATCTGCTGTAGCGATCATGTCCGCCAGACATCGATAAATGCTGACAGCATACGCTGTCTGCATTTATCATTGCACAAGCAGTTGTGTCTACATTTATCATTGCACAATCTGCTGCCCCCTGCAGATTTGCAGCCAATCGTCTGCTAGCAAGGGGTGTCAATGTCAATCAACCCGATCGTATGAGATCAGGCGGACTAGTTAAGGAGCAGCAGTCTAAAGGCCGCTGCTTCTTAACGCCTGTTTCCGGTGAGCCTAAAGGCTTGCGCAGAAACAGATGCATTGGGGCCGATTGACTGTTTGGTAAATCGGCCCCCATATCTAAATGGACAGGGTTGTACCCATTTGTTTTATGGGACAGAGAAACCAGAGGAAAACAATCTATGGCCAGTAACACACTAGTTACTGGCCATACTTCAGTTATTTTAACAATAACATTTGGAGATTCTTGTTGTTACTTAGCTTCCAAAATCAAACTGTTATTGTGCCCATCCTGTGGAAATATATAGACTTTTATACAAAGACACCAAGACACCAGTAGCCATGGGCGTACACAGAAATTTTCCAAGGGGGGTATAAATGTGAAATATGCCCAAATATAATTATATAATTCTAACAGTTATCTGCACTCTCATTGCTGCGAAGTCATCAACCAGTGATTAGTCAAAGTTAAATTTCAATAGTATGCAAATAGACTGCACTCACTGGATTTGTGATAAATAATACAAATGTATTGTTTAAATCATAGTGAGGTTTCGTAGTCCACAAACCCCTTCCTCAGACCAGACATCAAAGTTAAAAAGCTAAGTGCTTTTAAAGCCCCAGAGGCCCCACCCCCTGTATTTGAAAATTCTGCCAAAAAGTCTGTTGTATTGGTGATGCAACAACAACAGTAATCAGTATAATAAACAAGATGTTACAAACACTCCTAAATGTGTCAACACAACTTAATTCATAGACAAAGAATGGTAACTAAACCCATTAAAACCTTATTAACAAATACATAATTAGAAATTCAGAAAAACATGTCAACACAATTAATATATATTCATATAGAAACAAAATGTGGTGTATATCGACATATGTGTTCACCTTGCATGTGAGAACTTTACTTTGGTTTGTCCACCCTGGGACTGGAGTTACTGTTTACATAATTGCTACACTTATAGCACTTTTAGTCTTATATCAGTCTGTGTTTATCCTGCTGATATACTGATCACATTAGTAATGTCGGTGAATCCGTTAAGTCAGTGCACTACCTGATTTGATGTTATGTCTAATGTTCACTCTATAGTGCCCCAGCATATCTAGCTTAATCATATATACAGATTATGCCTGCACTTACCTTCCAGCACTTACTATCAGGGCCAATGTCTCGCCTAAACCGTGAGGAGCTATTTAAGCTGTCTTTTCAGAATTATTCAGATGTTCTGTGTGCAGCGCATTCGATCAGCGCATGGCTAATTGGCATAAATGTGGGGCGTGTCTCAGAGCCGGTAGTCAGAGTGTGGGCTGTTGCCATAGGTCAATCATATAGTCCCTAACATGTTTGTAAACAGGACAGCGCTTATTTTAAATGTTGCAAATGCTGATCTAGTGTGCGGGATAATGGCTGCATATTCCGATTTGTGTGACCGTTGTTCTAGCCTGCTATACTTGAAGAATAGCCTACTGTGCTGTTATATCAGCAGGGATGTGCAGGCATATAGCGATACAGTCTTGCATGTTAAGAAACTAGTGACTTTAGTGCAGGAAAAGATGTGCAACCCGTTTAGACCAATCATCTATATGAACAGATATTAATTGTGTTACGTTTTTCTGAATTTCTAATTATGTATGGTTTTAATGGGTTTAGTTACCATTCTTTGTCTATGAGTTAAGTTAAGTTGTGTTGACACATTTAGGTGTATTTGTAACATCTTGTTTATAATACTGATTACTGTTGTTGGACCAAGACAACAGACTTTTTGGCGCAATTTTCAAACACAGGGGGTGGGGACTCTGGGGCTTTAAAAGCACTTTGTTTTTTCACTTTGATGTCTGGTCTGAGGAAGGGGTTTGTGGACCCCGAAAATGTCACTATGATTTAAACAACAAATTTGTATTATTTATCACAAATCCAGTGAGTGCAGTCTATTTGCATACTATATATATATATATATATATATATATATATATATATATATATATATATATATATATCTATCTATACACATAAATATTTATATATATATATATTCAGGGATCAAAATTTAAAACCCTAATCTACTAGCAACTTTTGATCACACCCGCTACCGGCCCACACCACACCCACTAACCCCCACGTTTTTTGCATATGTTTTTCCAATGTGAAACACCTTATTGTGCAGTAATTTTTTTATATTGTTTTTGTTTTATATCATAAATTAAATAATGCTACATACAGAAATAAATTAACAAAAATAAGTGCATAGCAGTTAGCAACATCAATGAGGGTTCTGGGGAAGACAACAGCTGGACAGAAAAAGGAAGTTGCTGAACTGAGAGAAAGCAGTGAGTGTTGACATAAATGTGAGGTCATAGCAGACCTGGAACTAATTGTTTTATAATTATCATCTCTCATCCATATTTCTCCACTCCCTCCTCTCTTCAATCCTTCTTTTACCCCCTCCCTTCTCTCCCAGGCCATATCTTCTCTTTCACTCTCTCTACTCTTTACACTCTTTCTCTCTCCTCTCTCTTTTGTTTTCCCTCCACTCTTTCTTAACACTATATTTTTTCTCCACTTTTCCTCTCCAATCTCTCTGTGCCCCTGTTTACCCTCTCAGAATTAACAGTCTAAGCACTAATGGGGTCCCTATAGCCCTAGAGGAATAACATATCCTTGCCCTTTCATGGATATATAATATCCCTTTAGATAATATTTGTAGACATTCACTCACTAACTTTCACTTGCCAATGGCTAGTGGGCTAATGGAAATTTGGAGCCCTAATATATATATAGTTTGTCACACACTTCCAATAACAACTGTTGCCAGGGTGCACATCAAATATCTTAATATCCTGCACAAAGTGGAAAGCACTCTCCGGTCTTATAATCAAACACCATTAATCAGGCGTGAACGTTTTCAGTTCTTACTCCATCATCGGACATATGTCTGATGAAAGGGTAAGACCTGAAAACGTTCACGCTTGATTAAAGGTGTTTGATTATAAGACTGGAGAGTACTTTCCACTTTGTGCAGGATATATATATATATATATATATATATATATATATATATATATATATATATATATATATATAGTAGAAAATTATCCCAAAATGCTACTAGTCTATACATTTTGGAGTCACTATATGTTAAACTTTTAATACACTTTTACAAACAATTTTGTGTTTAATAAAATTAATAAATCAACTTATAAATGAAAATAGAAGGAGCTTATAGTTTTATTTATTATTTAGTGCTTTGTTTATTTGATCTGTTGCATTATACAGTTATAAAGAAGAAAAACAAACAAAAAGAAACACAAAAGAACCAGCATACGTTTACCTATACATATAAAGCCTAAATCTGCTAGCAGCACATTACCTAAAATATGCAAAATAAAGATTTCTCTATTTGTGCTATTGGCAAAACGTTTAACAAACTATTCCAGTATGTAAGTTGGAGGACTCTGCGCAGAAGGCTGAATTTTCAAGTGTCTGGCGGACATGATCCGCTGTAGTGAATCATGTCTGCCAGACATTGATAAATGCCAACAGCATAAGCTGTCGGCATTTATCATTGCACAAGCAGTTCTGGTGAACTGCTTGTGCAATGCCAACCCTGCAGATTTGGGGCCAATTGGCCGCAAGCAGGGGGTGTCAATCAACCTGATCATATGCGATTGGGCAGATTATTGTCCATCGCCTCAGAGGAGGCGGACGAGTTAAGGAGCAGTGGCCTAAAGACTTCTTCTTAACTCCTGTTTCCGGCGAGCCTGAATGATATTTAACTTCCCACAACACTGTGCTTCTTCCTCTAAAATGGAGCTACATTCAGGGGATTTAAACGAGAAAAAAAAAAAAAAGCAAACATTCAGTTGTGTATTCCAGATGGTGAAAAAAATCCAGGGGGACGCAGATGTCCCTCATTGCGCCCCCTTTGGACGCCAATGCCAGTGGCACTAAACTCTAACCACTTCAGGACTCAAACCTAGCCAAGCAAATGATGAAAACACAGTGGCTATTCCGCCACTAAATGCCAAGTAATAAAGTAATATGTAACCCGGACAAAGAGGAGTCAATTAGGAATGGAAATTGGGAAGCATATCATGCCTTATTTATTCAAGATATCCAACTACCTAGAGACCATTTACTGTGATCTATATCATAAATGGACCTCATTGTTACTGTCTATTGTTATTGGGTGAAGTAACCTATAGAATGGAATATATAGATTGGAATAGCTGTATATTTTACACTGATAAAATTAAATGTGCAAGATATAAAAATAATCTGTTGAGAAGTATTCTTTAAAACCCCTATTAACATGATTTAACACCACTGCCTGCCCAAAAAGGGAGACAAAGGGAAATTTGACATGTTATGCAAAGGTGACAAGAGAATGCTATATCATTTATTATGCACGTATCAAGGCTTGATACAGTTCAAGAACTGAAAAATAAAAATATTTCATGGTTAATACTGAACAATATAGGCATGCACCAAATAGAAAAACATACAGTTTATGTTGGTGAAATACAGTGATGTAACTGAAAGCATCTTTAAAATGCTTTTATTTGACTGTCATTAGTAAGAGAGTATCTGCCCATGTACACAGCACATTGCTGACACTGAGCACAAGGCTATAAGTGGATTTTAACAGGAAGAGAACAATACATATAATGGTTTTGTTCTCTCATTTAACTTGACTCTACCATACAAACCAGTAATTCAACAGACACATTCTACTTACCAAATTTCTTCCAGTTCTGGACAACAATTGATTTCCAGACATAAATTTTCCATAAACAAAATCTAGTGCTTGTCCTTTTTTACTGTAGATGATTAAAACACTACCATATATCAGTTCAGTTTTCTCAGAAGATTAATAAAATTAAATTCCTAAAATGTTTTCTATGTAATTTGTTTTAAAGCAGAAAACAAAGACTTCATTAGTAATGCGGCCTTATTTTCCAAAAGCAGTTTTAATTTGGCCTACACATGACCAACAAAATCACACAAACCACCTCTGACTCATTGCTAGGATTTAACCCTCTAGACCTGTCAAAAGAATAAGAAGGTTCAGATTTATTTTTATCTGTTGAGACTTACGTTTTTTAATTATGCTTTTCTTCTGATAAGCTCTTCCAGCCAAACTAAAACAGTTTTCATGTGGGCTGATGTAGATTCCTGCTCAGGAAGCAAAGAAGCACAGCTGCAGGCAATCACACTAAAAAGGAAAAAATCCAAGCCAGAGACAGGGCCTGCCTCTGCAACACCAGCAGTAAATAAGAGGCCCTCCGAGCACTGCCGAGATGTATCCAGTGTCCCTTACAAAAGCCACCTACATGCACTAAGATTTCTTATGTCCCCAGTTAAAGGAACATGATTTCTGGTGCACAATTAACATGTACCCTGTGTCCATATTGATTTGTTATAAAATCATTCGCCTAACACATAAGGCATTAAAAAAAGCCTCAACATGCAAAGGAAAAAATAACGTACTGGACTAAGCCTCTAGCTATACGTCTTGCTATCTGACAAAAGGAGGCCTTGTCGCCACCTAAGACTCCCTCCTGATGCACAATGATGCACCTAATTAAGTGCAAAGCTAAAAAGGGACTAATAAATTAATTGGAGGAAAAAGCTTGTGTGATTATAAAAATGCAGTAGCATCGACATCCAATATTTACATACAACACTATGAATAAAAATGACAAGCATTTTGTGTGGATTGGGCCATAACAGATAAGACTGTACTTAGTTTTTTTTTATAACCTGAGTGTATCTGTCCTTTGTCCTCTAGAGAGAAAAACAAACAATAACACAGGAATTTGAGAAATATTCCTTTCATGTTACAGGCAAATCAAAAGAAATGTCTGAGAATTGCACCCAAACATGCATAAGATATCCAACATAACATTCTACATTCTCCAGAAATCTGCAATCACATTTATAAAATAAAGCAGTGCCTGATTGTAAACATATTTCCTTCCTTGTTATTAACCACTTACCAAGTCCAAAAATCCCCAAGGCTTTAAGGGCTGCCTTATTCTGCGGATGACAGTAAAAGGAGCCCTGTTTCACAATAAATAAGTGAACACATATTCACTATAGGTCTCCATTTTTTTTTTCTTGATTGCAGGCTATTATAGGGCCAGCTGAAAGCTGAGACTGGTCAGTGTATTTAGCATCAAACTGGGCGAGATTGTAGAACAGCTGGGTTTCCTGTTTTAGGAAATGACAAGAGGTTTGTCCCTGGGTTTATCAAGGCGGAATATTTAGTGTTCCATTCTCTGAGCTGTGGCTGCCTTTGTGCGTCCTTTTCGCCTCATTCTTAACGCTGCCTTCTCTGTGTCCCTCTTCTGCCACCCTCTCCTCCTCTCTCCCAGGCCTCCTGCTTACAGATTTCAGCTCAAATAAACGTGCACACTTTTAGGATACATTCTTTTTTTTATAATTGTCACAGCAGTAAAACTGAAAATATAAACAGAATTTCTAATACAACTGTAATTGTTTTTCACTGTATAAAAAATAGATTAAAAAATGGTATTTGCAAATCATTGTGGCTCTTTACAAATAAAATATGGAAATCTCTTATCTATAAATCTATAAACAGCTTAATTACAGAACACATCAGCATGCTCTGAAACTGTCATTCTGATGTATTTAAAGGTTATAATTAGTATAATAAAAACAAAAATAGTTTTGCACTAACCTAAATGAAGAGAGAGAAAATGCATTCTGTTTACAAATTATAGTTGTAAACTAAGAAAAATATGCTGCAAGTTCAAACCTTCAAAAAAACATATATATAATGTTTTTTTGAAGGTTTGAAATTCTTAGTAAATATATAATGTACCTATTTAAAATAAATCTCTCTGAAAATCCTATAACATCTTGTGAACTTTGACCCCCCTTCCCTTCCTCAAGCAGTAACGAAGAGGTTAATTAATACCCATGACTATATATATGGGCAGAAATAGGAAATAGGTTTATTCATTAATAATGCAAAGCCTAATACTTATGTAAAATCAGCCATACATGCATTTTGCAGTCTATTTTACAGTTGTTCTAAAGACAGGGGCAGCACTGAATACCAGACATACAACATGCACAGAATAACAGAACATGCAACAAAGAATATTCACAGCCACCAGACTGCCCTGCTCTAATCACTGCTTTTTTGATTAAGGGGATATATCCCCTTCCCCATAAATTGCCATTTTAGCTAAAGGTCACATAAATCTCTGCGTTTTTTATTGCTCAAGGAAAGACATACATGTATAACCCTCCCCCATGAATGCAAAATATGGACACGTATGCACATGATTTTATTGCAGGTTTCACATACCAGTGCTGTGTGTCTATAGTGCAATTCATACTGAATGGGGATGATACCCTCCTGCAATCTCCTCTGCCTCTGCATTGTAGCAGATATCCCACCGTAACTCAGTGACTGCATTGTTCACGCAGCTGATCTGCTTCAAACTGGTTTCAGCTGGATCTGGACACCCTACATAAAGGCTGTGGCAACCCTAGGATGCATGCCGTTATTGCCAAAATTATAGGCCTCTCATGTTATCTAATTCTACCAATATTTATCTACATCTCTAGAGATGACTAGTCTTTACAATTTAACCAGCGCCTCTATATACATATTTAAGATAATGCAAACACAGCCAGATACCAGGCCTTTGGGCACTAGGTACTTTTGCTTTGATGGCTCAGGCAAATACTTTATTGATACAGCTTAGTTAAAATAATAAAATGTCTACATAATATAATGTGGAGTAGCCTTAATAGTAATTCCTGTGCACTGCAGGATTTCTTGTATTGGTTGAGAAAGAAAAAGGGTGGCACGTTTGCTTTAAAAAAAAAGTTGCAGGCCTTAAAAGTATCCCAAACTAGGCCTGTAATAACGCATGTAAAAATGATATTGTAAAAAATAAATATGTTTGAAACATAATAGACAGTTAAATAACTTGGTCCTTTTATTGTATTGATGGATGTATAAGTTTGCACTAGATAAAGGGATGTGTATAAAAGCATTTGCCTGTGCTATCTACATGACTAAACTCACATTAAACTGCAAAAAAACAAACAGTTGTGTGTGATTTACCGTTTTCAGCCTTTTAAATGATATGCTGCATTGATAATTCTGAAAATGAATAGACTACACTCTGGGGGTGGACTACACGGTAGTGGATTGATATTTTATACGTAAAGTTATAGTGGTGTGTAATATGTTGGATCTCTATAAAAAAAATGAAAATAATATATGAAATGATTAAACACATCAGATAATTCATTTATTAGTAGAAAAGGAATGCAGAGCTCATACTGATCTTGTGAACAAATTATAGGATCATGTGTCAAAGTCAACATAAATGCAGTGCAGTTTACTAATCTACAAAGGTATGTGGCAGCTTTTAACCCTGTAAGTGCTTGGTGAATGAGAAGCCCTGTGCTTGTATATACAGTAGTACCAATTATGACATGAGACAATGGATAGGGCATATTTACCTACCTTCCAGAATTACTGACAGTTCCTCCTATTGATCAGCACTTCATTACTGGGCCCTTTTGTGGATTCCCAGAACTCTTTGCTTTTCTTCTTTCACTTATAAGTTACATAGTAGCAATAATAAGATACAGAGTTATGTTTAGCTTCTATGTAGTCTTAGCTTTATAAATATACATGTGGTACCAATGTGAAACTCTCCTTGCCCCTCAAAAAAATATGCTGAGCCAGCTTCCAACAGGATTTACAAATGCCCCTGCACAGGGCCCCACGGGGAGCCATTACTGAAGTAGAACAATGTAATGACGCCTCCTTCATCAGCTTTTCTCTGTCTCATAGACTCTTGCTGTGCTTAAAGGAGACGTATCTGCCTCAGGCAGTGTTTACAAATCAGACTAAAAGGGTCCAAAACAGCAAGACAAACTAATTTATCTGAACATCTCTAGAGAGGAAAAAAAGTGATTTTAGTATTTTATAGGTTTTGTCAAGAACATCTAAACCAATCAATACTGCAAGTTACAGATCAAACTCTATCATTCTGGCTGTCAGATCTGCATAAAGAATGGACACATGCAAAAATATACATCTCATGAAGGTGTACACTTGTGCATAATATCAGTAAGGCAAAGCCACCATCACGTTTAGGCTACTTATGTCACTTGAGCATGGAACATTACATATCACTTCAGTGGCAGTAAAGGAAACCAAATCACAAATAATATTAACTATGCTGAAGTATAATGGTCGCTTACATTTGTGGTTTTAGTACTAATTTGTTATCTGTAGGGCATCTCAGTGTATTTTATAGTAACGGCCTAATGCTACTAAATCAGCATAGGACAAATCAGTTGTAGGACATCAGAATATACAAATAATTATTTAATGCAACAAGGATATACTATTTATAATTCATATTAGTATCCTAATAACACAGGTGTTTAACTACACACATTCTGCACATGTGGCATAAAGGAGGAACACTATTAATCCACCTAAAATGCATTAGCATTTCTAAAAATAATCTTGTGTATATTGTAACAAAGCATATGCATCAGGGCAAGAACAGAGCTGCCTTAATGAAAAACAGAAATGGTGATGTGGTAGGAACATTACATCGCTTCATTCTCTTTTAACACTTACCTGCCAGTGTTCTTAGTTGAAATTTTCAATTGCATTGTATTTCTCCTTCTTTAATGTGTCTTTTTAATCTGGTGTTATTTGTGTGTCATTGAAGAAAAGAGGGATCAGGCAGTCTGTGTCTCAGACAAAGGATTTCATGCTGCAGGCAGGCCATCTCTCCAGTGTTTACCTTTCCCCAGCAGCCATTGCACCCTGGAACATGATCTCTGAGAGAGGAAGAGAACAGAGTTACCATCCACAACCTCTTATGCTCCCAAGAAAAAGGAGACAGTCCACTATGTACAATGTTATATATATATATATATATATATATATATATATATATATATATATATATATATATAGACACAGTTATATACTGTATATATATTTATTTATATATATATCTATCTATATAAATATATACATACACATAAACACATACATACACACACATACATACACATATCCACACACATATATATATATATATATATATATATATATATATAAATATATATATATATATATATATATATATACATACATACATACACACAAACACATATATATATTGACATTTCGGGGGATTCCCCTTCTTCAAATAAATTGACTACTTGATTTGATGAAAGATCCTGGCTTATATCTACTTTGTTTGGATGCTTATATTTTCAAGTTATACAGCTAGGTTGTTGACTCCAGGAGGGCGGTTTAAAGTAGGCCATTATTTATATATATACTGTATATATATATATATATATATATATATATATATATATATATATATATAATTATATATAAAATTTAACAAATGGTTTTAGACCGATATTCGTGTTATTTATAGAAGATATTAATATAAGAAAGACAACAAAAGCATACCACTATACTTACACAGTTGTCCTTATCAATCTTCTATGGAGTCTATACTTTGTAACCCTTTATGAGCCAGTGCTTATTGTTATTCCTGTCAAGAGGAAAAAAAATATATTTTGGTATTATCGCCATATAAAAATAAAATAATTAGACATTTACAATAGTTTTGTTACACCTAAATAAACACTTGAGTCAGTGAAATTAGTAATTACAGATTGCTAGTTTCAAACCTTTATTAAAAAATTCTAGGGAAAATTCTCCCAGGATGGTTACATGCGAATATGTTACAGGTAATATGAGAAGTACAGAATAATTCAGAGAGGGAGACAGAGATAGGCAAGAGCCAGCCTTGTGGGCATGGACATAACTCTAAACAGAGAAAGAAAAGAAAAAAGGCCTGGTAATTCATGGGTTGTTATCAAGTCACCTGCTGCTTTGATTTGGCAAAATTAAACAAAAATAAATAAAATAAAAAATAATAATAATAAACGTGAGTCAGAAACGTGACATACTCAGACCTAGGGGCCTAAAGGCTCGCGCGAAAATAGGTCAATACGGGGCATGATAAATCGGCCCCCTAGTATTAATGCGTTATGGCACAAATAATATTCAGCATGTCCACTGCATGTCCCCAGGCACATCTGTTGCAGGAAGCAATACAGGCTTACCATTTTCTGAATTAAACTGAATTAAATGTAAGTGTAAAGCTAGATATGCTTAAAGTGCCTTAAAGGGACAGTCAACACCAGAATTTTTGTTGTTTTAAAAGATAGATAATCCCTTAATTACCAAGTCCCCAGTTTTGCATAACCAACACAGTTATAATTATACACATTTTATCTCTGTAATTACCATGTATCTAAGCCTCAGCAGACTGCCCCCTTATTTTAGTTCTTTTGACAGACTTGCATTTTATCCAATCAGAGCTGTCTCCATGGTAAATGCACGTGCATGAGCTCAATGTTATCTATATGAAACACGGGAACTAATGCCCTCTAGTGGTGAAAAACTATCAAAATGCATTTAAATTAGAGGTGGCCTTCAAGGTCTAAGAAATTAGCATATGAACCTCCTAGGTTTAGCTTTCAACTAATAATACCAAGAGAACAAAGCAAAATTGGTGATAAAAGTAAATTGGAAAGTTGTTTAAAATTACATGCCCTATTTGAAACATGACAGTTTTCTTTGGACTTGACTGTCCCTTTAATGGTTATAGCCTGTAGGGAAAGGAAAGAGTAGGAGCGTGTGCTTGCAACTAAGTTGCAGTTCAAGGCTGTAGACAGACTTACCTTTTCATAGATTGTAAGTTCCCACGGAAATAGGGCCCTCAATTCCCCCTGTATTTGTCTATAAAATTTTGTGTCTTATTGTATTGTTTCTACACTGTACTGTTATCCTTGTACCCATGGGCAGCCCTGCGGAATCTGTCGGCGCTTTATAAATAAAGAATAATAATAATAATATCTTCTCCACTGGATGATATGCAAGTTACCCTCCCTCTCTCACAGATGTTAAGGATGTGGGCATGAGTATTTACAGTTTACATAGGTTTACTACTATATTTTACCACAACGCAAATAGGATTACTCAAGCTAGTCATTATAAACATGTGGTTTTTAAGATTTGACTCCCCCTAGATCCATTAACTGGTTAAAATGGCCAGGTGTAACAACCCAGACATACAAAGTCTCGTTATTACTATTATAAGTAGATTTACTAAGTTACTTTTAGTCATAGTAGATTTAGGCCTCAGTAATGTAACAGTTCATATCATAAATTGTTTAAATTTAGGTGTGTAATCCCAAGCATAAATATATACAAGTAGGTTCTGACACCTGTATAAAGTACTTAGGATGTTAATATAGTTATTTACTAGCTCAGTGTCAATATCTGGATGACACTAAAACTAGCAAGACAACATGGTGGATAGAATGGATGTATGGTAAGTGATCACACAGATATGATGAGCTAGGTAGATACTGATATGTAAGGTGAGTGATACTACTGAAATAACATGAGACAAATAAAAAGTCAAAGATCGTTACCAATCGTAGTAGTTGTACCAGAGTTGCCTGTGGCTGAGAGCGATGTTACAGTTACAGAGCAGAGCGGTGTAAAGTAGCAGAGAGCAGCCGGAGAGATGTTTGCAGCGTGGGGTTGCGGATGAATCTGATGCGGCCGTCGGTGACGTCACCCGCCAAACAGCTGAGCGTGTAGAATCTGGAGTTGAAACAACCCGTGCTGGGAGAGGTGACAGAAGGATCCGGTACAGCGGGTACTTGCTGAAAGTAAGAAGTTCTGATGCGGAAGGTCAGAGAAAGTCTCAGCAAGAGACTTAAAGCATAAGTTGGGACAAAAGTATCCGAAGTTATCGGAGAGGCTAGTATCTCTGTAGTTAGGACATTCAATACCAAGCAATGTTACTAAACAGAGGTGTGCCTAATAAAGGTGTTGCAGAATGAGACTGAGGCTGAAAGGATTAACCCATCATTACCCATAAGGATGTGACAGAGGGGTCCCCCAAAATGAACCACTCTGGGGTTCAAGGATGTGGCCTGTCCGGGTTACGCCGATGAAAGATAGAAATGAGTCTTGGGGCGGACAGGTTAACGGAAGGCTCCCAGGAATCATCTTCAGATGAATACCCTTTCCAACGTATTAAGTACTGCAAGCGGCCAGAAACTCTTCTTGAGTCTAATATCTTCTCCACCTCAAATTCACAATCTGGAATAATAGGGACCTGAGTAGTAGAACTTGTAGACGGATTTCTTAATTCTTTGTACGGCTTTAGCAGGTTAACGTGAAAGGTGGGGTGTATCCTATAGTCATCGGGAAGTTGCAAAGTGACTGCATTGGAGTTTATTATCCTTTTTATTGGGAAGGGTCCAATAAAGAACCTATTCAATTTCCTTGTGGGTGTACTGAGACGAAGGTTCCTCGTTGATAGCCACACCAGATCTCCAATCATATATTCAGGTGCTGGTCTTCTCCTAAGATTATAGTAAACTTTCTGTCTATCCTGAGCAGTTTTGATATTGTCGGCAAGAATAGAAAAGGTTTCAGCGATACTGTTAGTGGTGTCATTAACTACTGGGCACTGACTGTCATATTGAGGGTTGATATGGAACAGTGGATGAAATCCATAGTTGGCGAAGAACGGAGTGGTCTTGATAGTGGAATGATGAGCGTTGTTATGGGCAAACTCTGCCAAAGGTAGTAGTGATGACCAGTTATCTTGATTTTGCGTGGCAAAACATCTAAGATATTCCTCCAGCCACTGATTCGTTCGCTCCGTTTGACCGTTAGTCTGGGGATGGTATGCGGTACTTAAACGTTGTTCAATGGAAAGAGCCTTACAGAGTTCTCTCCACATTCTAGAAGTAAATTGCGTTCCTCTGTCTGTGGTGATTGACAGAGGCAGCCCATGTAGTTTTATGACATTATCAATAAGTAGGGATGCGGATTCCATAGAGGTAGGCAGTTTGTGAAACGGAATGAAGTGTGCCATCTTCGTGAACAAATCAACAACCACCATGATGGTGGTGTTATTGCTGGATCTTGGTAGCTCAACTATAAAGTCAGCAGCTATATGAGTCCAAGGTTTTTCAGGTATGGGTAAGGAGAGTAGATATCCAACCGGCTTGTGTTTTTCAATCTTGCAGGTAGTGCAGATGTCACAAGACTGAATGTATTTCTGTATATCTGTGGACATATGTGGCCACCAGTAAGATCTCTTAGTAAGTTCTAAGGTCCTTTGTACCCCTGGGTGTCCTGTTAAGGTTGAATCATGCATGGCTTTAAGTATAGAGTTTCTTAGAGAGGGAGGTACATATACTTTATTGTCTTTATGGTATAACCCGTCACTACCTCTTTTTAGCAAGTGTTGAGGCAGTGTAATATCAGTTTGCTGATGTTCTTGGAAGGAAAATCCTTCATTAAATAGTAATCCAAGTGATTCTTGAAAGCAGTGATCTGGAATGATAGTTCCATATGGTGGTTGTACAGTAGGTATTTCTGGTAGTCTTGAAAGAATGTCAGCTTTTTTATTTTTTGATGCGGGTCTATAAGTTATGTTATATGTGAACCTTGAAAAGAAGAGACTCCATCTGACTTGTCTAGAAGTCAATGTCCTATGGGTTTTAAGGTATTGGAGGTTTCTATGATCTGTATAAATTTGGATTGGTTTGTCAGTACCCTCTAGGAGATGCCTCCAATGCTCTAGAGCAGCTTTCATGGCAAGTAGCTCCTTCTCTCCAATATGATAATTTAATTCTGAAGCTGTTAGAACTCTAGAATAGAATGCAATAGGGTGTATGGGTTCTTCAGGTGAGGGGCGTTGGGATAGGATGGCGCCAATAGCGTAGTGGGAGGCGTCAACCTCTAAAATATATTGGAGGTTTGATTTGGGAAAAGAAAGTATGGGTGCTGTAGTGAAACATGTTTTCAAATACTGGAAAACTTTGTTTGTGTTTTGTGACCATATGAATGGAGTTTGGTTCTTTGTTAGTTCTGTTAGGGGTTTAGTTATGCTAGCAAAATTCCTTATAAATTTTCGGTAGAAATTAGAAAAACCTAAAAACTTCTGAACGTCTTTCTTCGTTTTTGGGATTGGCCAGTTTAGTATAGTTGAAACCTTGTCGGTTTCCATGGAGATACCCTGTGGTGTAATGTGGTATCCCAGAAATGTAATCTCCTGAGAATGGAAGATACACTTCTCTAGTTTCACGTACAAGTGATGTGCCTGTAGCCTAGATAGTACAGTTCTGACTAACTTAATGTGTTCATCGATGTTAGATGAATAAATTAATATGTCGTCTAGGTAAATCACCATTGACATATCAAGAAGATCTCTGAATATATCATTTATGAACCTTTGAAAGGTAGCAGGGGCGTTACAGAGCCCGAAAGGCATTACGGTGTATTCGTATAATCCATAACGGGTTCTGAACGCCGTAAGTCATTCATCACCTGGTCTAATTCTTATCAGATTATATGCACCCCTTAAGTCAAGCTTTGTAAATATAGATGCTCCCCTAAGATGTTCTATTAACTCCGGAATCAAAGGAAGGGGGTAACGGTTTTTAACAGTTCTTTTATTTAATTCCCTATAGTCTACAATTGGACGCAGGGAATGATCTTTGTTTTTAACAAAAAAGATACCTGCTCCTGCTGGAGAGGTGGAAGGTCTTATAAACCCTTTCCGTAAGTTTTCGTTTATATATGTTTTTAAATGAGATAACTCATTTTCAGATAATGGAAAAATGTGGCCATAGGGAATGTCTGATCCCGGGATTAAATCTATTGGGCAATCATATGGCCTATGTGGAGGGAGAGTTTCGGCCTCTCTTTTACAGAAAACTTGCTCAAATTCTTTGTATTGTTGTGGTATTTGAACCTCTGTGACTGACAGTATTTGTGTATTTGGTGTACATGTAGATTGACAATATGGGGAGTTAAAATGCACAGTGTTGGAATCCCATATTATCGTGGGTTGGTGTAACCTAAGCCATTTTAACCCAAGTATTAAAGAATAGATGGGTGAAGTAAGTACATCAAAAGTTATGTACTCGCGGTGGTTATTATGTGTTGTTACCAGTATGGGAACTGTCTGGTGTGTTATAGGCCCTGACTCAAGTTGTTTACCGTCAATAAGGCGCACCAGAACAGGTTTTTGCTTCTTAACAAGAGGTATTTTATTAAACTTGGCGAGTGCATAATCAATATAACTGGAATATGCGCCAGAGTCAATGACAGCTTCAGAGCTGAGGCGGCAGTGGTCCCACTGCAAAGAAATTGGAATAGTACAGTTTGTTACCTGGGAGTTGGTAATTTTCAAAGTTAACAATGTATCAGAGTTCTTACCCTTTTTAGTTCTTTTAAGTACTGGGCAAGTGGAAACATCATGTTCCTTTGAAGCACAGTATAGACATAGATGGTTAAGTCTTCTTCTGTTTTTCTCCTCTAAAGTGAGAGGTCCCTTGATGGCACCGATATCCATTGGCTCCTCTATACCCTTTAGTTGCAAAGAACTTCGGGGTTCATGGTATTTAATATTGGTGTCATGAGAAACTTTTTCCTGTTTTCTCTCTCTAATCCTGTGATCAATCTTTATGCTTAGTTGCATTAAACCTTCCAAATTATCTGGTAAGTCTAATCTTGCAAATTCATCTTTAATTTGTTCTGAGAGTCCTAGTCTGAACTGACTTTTTAGGGAAACTTGATTCCAGCCTGATTCTAATTGCCAGATTTTAAACTCAGAAATGTAATCTTCCACAGCTCTTTTATTTTGCTTCAGATTCCTGAGTTTGTGCTCTGCAGTGCTTTGTCTATGGGGGTCCTCATATAAGGAAGATAAGGAACTGAGGAAGTCATCAAATGAATTTAGCATAGGACTATTTTGTTCGTAAAGTGAATCTGCCCAAACCCTGGGTTCACCCCTTAAATAGGAAATCATTGTTAAAACCTTGATTTTGTCAGTTGCAAAGGTTTTTGGTTTTAAGGTAAAGAATAAAGTACAAGCATTAATGAACTGTCTAAATTGCGTCCTGTCACCACTAAACTTATCAGGTGGACTAACAGGGGCCTCTGGTGGAGTGTCAGTGTGATGAGGTGCTGGGGTAAGCCCTTCTTTAATTATATTTTTCAAGGTTTGGTTTTCTATTTGTAAATCTCTTAGGCCTAAATTTAATTGATCCACCTTTTGGCCTAGAGTGACCACATAATTAGAGAGCTCTGCAGGATTCATTACACCAATATAACTTTTTTGGGCTTGGTATTCCTGTAACAACCCAGACATACAAAGTCTCGTTATTTCTATTATAAGTAGATTTACTAAGTTACTTTTAGTCATAGTAGATTTAGGCCTCAGTAATGTAACAGTTCATATCATAAATTGTTTAAATTTAGGTGTGTAATCCCAAGCATAAATATATACAAGTAGGTTCTGACACCTGTATAAAGTACTTAGGATGTTAATATAGTTATTTACTAGCTCAGTGTCAATATCTGGATGACACTAAAACTAGCAAGACAACATGGTGGATAGAATGGATGTATGGTAAGTGATCACACAGATATGATGAGCTAGGTAGATACTGATATGTAAGGTGAGTGATACTACTGAAATAACATGAGACAAATAAAAAGTCAAAGATCGTTACCAATCGTAGTAGTTGTACCAGAGTTGCCTGTGGCTGAGAGCGATGTTACAGTTACAGAGCAGAGCGGTGTAAAGTAGCAGAGAGCAGCCGGAGAGATGTTTGCAGCGTGGGGTTGCGGATGAATCTGATGCGGCCGTCGGTGACGTCACCCGCCAAACAGCTGAGCGTGTAGAATCTGGAGTTGAAACAACCCGTGCTGGGAGAGGTGACAGAAGGATCCGGTACAGCGGTACTTGCTGAAAGTAAGAAGTTCTGATGCGGAAGGTCAGAGAAAGTCTCAGCAAGAGACTTAAAGCATAAGTTGGGACAAAAGTATCCGAAGTTATCGGAGAGGCTAGTATCTCTGTAGTTAGGACATTCAATACCAAGCAATGTTACTAAACAGAGGTGTGCCTAATAAAGGTGTTGCAGAATGAGACTGAGGCTGAAAGGATTAACCCATCATTACCCATAAGGATGTGACACCAGGTGATGTCTGGGGTCGCCTAAGAGTTGGGGTACCTACCACACCCTAACAGCTAGATGTCGCAGCCTTTGTTGATGTTAGAGATGTTGAGGGGAGCAATGGCCAGGCTGCTGAGAAGAGGAAGATGGTGGCCTAGAGTGACCTTCCCCTCCTTTACAGTAGGTCATGAGAACTCCAGAAACCTCATTGCCTCTGTTTAGACAAAGCATGCACCTAGCGGCCTCCAGTAGGGCTGCTAATCTCTGGCTGTTGTAAGTAGTTAGGGGCTCACTTGCTGCCATCCTATTTTAAAAGTATAAACGGTTATAATATGTTATCTTTAATTAACATGACTGGCACCCAGTCTTTTCTTCCACTCTGGTGGTTCTGTGTTTTTTCTCATGGTAGGTAAGCTTATGGGTTTGTGTTAATATATAGGATGTACTTCACTCTGGGAGTGGCCACACTAGGCCTATAATCCATCATGCTATTCAAAATATAACTAGTCTCACTCCTATACAAATTTGCACTAAAACATAGGAAATGTATATACTGCAGTATAAAAAGGGCACATTTATCACTTTTATATACATAAATGTTGCATGGATTTTCCCCAAGGTTACAAATTACAAACTTTTTAGCCCTTTTATGAATGTGCCCTAAAACGCTTGTCTTTCATGGTTTGTACTCTTAATCATTTTTTCATTTTTTTTTTGATGGATTGTACACTTAGGGTTAGGTTACAAGTGGAGCGCTGAGTTATCACTCGCCGGTAAACCAGGCATTAAAAGCGGCTGATTAATGCTACCGCAAGCTCGCGGTAGCTATTAGTGCTCTGAAAATTAACCAGAGATTATGAAGCAGGTTTTAGGGCATAAAATAATGGTATGTTGGGTGTTAAAAAAAAAACGTCAATGGAAAGTGTCTTTACATAGCGGTCTATGGGGACTGTGTGTTCCCTTAAAATATATATGCTAATGTATATGCTTATAATACATTTATATTTATGTGTTAATATATACACATATAAACACAAAAATATACTGTATATGTATATATTCATATACATATATAGTTAAATTTTGCTGCCCATCGCTGCGCAACTTACCCCCTTCGCTGCACTAGGTTATGTACGCCTCCTCTGAGGCTGCAGACATCAATCTGCCCAAACTGCTTGTGCAATGGTAAATGCTGGCAGAATATGCTGTCGGCATTCAGCGATGTCTGGCGGACATGATCCTCTGATAAATCGGCCCCCAAGACTGTATTTATCTATTTTTGGGGATTTTTCATATATATATATTTTATTTTATATGATTTGTAGCTAGAGTTGTATGGTACAAATGATGTTTGATATAACATTGCTTTTTCAGTTGTATTGCTTTGGTTTGGAGAAAAAAAAAAAGGAAACAATGAAGACAAATTAGAAACTCTTATGTGGTTTTCATGTACAAATCAACGTTTTTATGTATGTTATAAGAAATAGGTTGATCTAATATGGTCTTTTCTCATGCAAAGCCATTTTCTCATACAAAGTTACATACTTGCAAAAATACAAACTTTTTATACGGTATTCATGCAGACACACGTTTCCATTGAGCCGTTATCGCTCAATGGAAACGTGTGTCACATTGCAACTAACAATAAAATTCCCCCACATCGCAACTAACAATAACATTTATTAAGCTGTAAACCGCCATTCCCCCACATCACAATCTACCTATTTGAAATATTAACCCCTAATCCGCCATTCCCCCAACATTGCAATCTACCTATTTAAACTATTAACCCCTAATCCGCCATCCCCCCACAACGCAAATAACTAATCGAATAACTAAGACCCCTAACCTATTACCCCCTAAATTAACCCCCATTACATAAAATAAAAAAATACTAAGTTACAATCAAAATATAAAAATCCTAACATTACTTTAAAAGTAAAACATAAGATTAAATTAAAACTAAAAAAGTAAAATATATAAGAAAAAAATTAACCAAAATATCAAAATATTTTTTTTAAAACCTAATCTAATACCCCTATAAATATAAAAAAGCCCCCGAAAATAAAAACATCCCCTAATCTAAGACTAAACTACCAATAGCCCTTAAAAAGGGCTTTTGTAGGGCATTGCCCTAAAGCGATCAGCTCTTTTACCTAAAAATACAAATTAACCCCTAACAGTAAACCCCCCAACCCACCAAACCCCCCAAAATAAAAAAACCTAACACTAAAAAAACCTAAGCTAACCATTGTCCCTTAAAGGGGCATCAGCACTTTTGCAGCCCATTAAAATAAAAAAATTCCCTAATCTAAAAAAACCGACCCCAAAAAATAAAAATAAAACCTAAGTCTAACCCCCAAATAGGTACTCACAGTTCCTGAAGTCCGGTGGAGAAGGTCTTCTTCCAGGCTCTGAAAGTCTGACATCTTCATCCAAAGCGGGGACATCTTCTATTTTCATGAAGGTGGAGCGGAGGAGACCACGGAACAGGACCGGCGACCGCTGAGCCATCCAGCATGGAGGATCCACTTTGTACAATCGTTGCCACACACTGAAGCTTGAATGCAAGGTACCCATTTTAGATTTGGGGTACCTTGCATTCCTATTGGCTGAATTTTTCAAATCTGCCAATAGTATGAGAGCTACTGAAATCCTATAGGCTGTTCAACTCAGGGGACAATGGTTAGCTTAGGTCTTTTTAATGTTAGGTTTTTTATTTTGGGGGGTTTGGTGGGTTGGGGGGTTTACTGTTATGGGTTAATTTGTATTTTTAGGTAAAATACCTGATTGCTTTAGGGCAATGCCCTACAAAAGGCCCTTTTAAGGGCTATTGGTAGTTTAGTCTTAGAATAGGGGCTTTTTTATTTTTATAGGGGTATTAGATTAGGTTTAATATTTTTATTTTTGATAATTTGGTTTATTTTTTCTGTAATTTTTCTGTAATTTTAGACTTTTTTTATTTTTTGTAATTTTAGATTGATTTATTTTAATTTAATCTTAGGTTTTATTTTTAAAGTAATGTTAGGATTTTTTAATTTTAATTGTAATTTAGTATTTTTTATTTTATGTAATTGGTAGATTGCATTGAGGGGGGATGGCAGATTAGGGGTTAATAGTTCAAATAGGTAGATTGCGATGTGGGGGAATGGCGGATTAGGGGTTAATAGTTTAAATAGGTAGATTGCGATGTGGGGGAATGGCGGATTAGGGGTTAATCATTTAAATAGGTAGATTGCGATGTGGAGGAATGGCGGTTTAGCAGTTAATACATTTATTATAAATTGCAATGTGGGGGTGGTGGCGGATAGAGGGGTTTTGACGTGTCGGGTTTATTTCTGGGAGGCGGGTTAGATTTTAATGGGAAAAAGGTCTCAAAAAGCTCTTTTTTCCTATTTTACACCTTGTTGAGCCGGGTGGAATTTTCGTTAATGTATCGGCAGCCTCCGGCAGCGTATTAACGGTTTGCACGGTCATTGGAAACCTGGTATTATTAAAGGATTAGCGGGTTCTGATACTTTCTATGGGACACAAAAATGTTTTCGGCAGCCGGAGAACGGTTTCCAAAATTGAGTTATAACGGGCCGTTGGAAGCAATCGGTGAACGATATTGCTTCCGACAGCATATCTATCGCTTTGCGAGCGCACAAAAAAACAAATTACAGCTCAATGAAAACAAGCCCAGACTTTTATATGTTTTTCACTTGGTTTCACTTTCACTAAATTAACCTGTTTAATACCTGCAAAGAGAGATATTTTAACTATGTCTTTAACTCTTTTGCAGGGGTTAAACACATAGAATTGCAGGGTTGCTAGTTTTAAATTAATGTTACATGCTCAAACAAATTAGAGCATGTTATTAACTATTAACTATAAGGGCCATTTAATGATAAGACTTGATAACGCAGCTAATATGCTGCATATAACACCTGTCAGTATTCAGAATCTCTGAAAGATGGAAAATATGTAAACACAATGACGTTCAGAATTGAGAAATATGCTCTACACTGAGGGTCCGATTTATCAAGCTCCGTATGGCTCGCCGGAAACAGAAGTTATGAATCAGCGCTGATTCATAACTTGTCCGCCTGCTCTGAGGCCGCAGACATAAATCAACCCGATCGAATACGATTAGGTTTATTGACACCCCCTGCTAGTGGCCACAAATCTGCAAGGGGCGGTATTGCACCAGCAGTTCACAAGAACTGCTGGTGCAATGATAAATTCCGACAGCGTACGCTGTTGGCATTTATCGATGTGCAGTGGACATGATACGCTACATCGTATCATGTCAGCTCGCGCTATGATAAATATACCCCTGAGTGTCATGTGAGGAAAGTTACTAAAGATTTCAACTGTATAATCTATTTATTCGACAGCAGAGAATCACTTGGTATGTGGAGTTCTGAGGGAGATGTTCTATGAATTTGACAAAAAGCAATCTCAGAATTCTATTAGATCTCTCAATGCAAGTTCTTACCTTGTATGTTTTCATAATAGAGAGGTTTGCAAGCATAACAAGCCTGTCACTTTGACCCCTCCACTTGGCACTCTTGTTTCCTTAAAGTAATACACCACACCAGAAATGGGGAATAAAGGCTGCAGCTTAACCATACATTTTAACAATAGTAACAGAGCTTTCCCCTTAAATTCCAACGTGCACCTACACCATAAAGGAGACACGTCCCCATTAATAACCTCTCCCGTTAAAACCAAACAGGAGGTACACATCAATTAACCCATATCTACTCCCCCAAGGGCATGCCCCTCGCCAAAGCTGCGACAGAAAACTCATGCTGATAGGGAGGGAGGGCGGAAGATTCTCCTCGCTGTCAATTCCAGAATGCAGCAACCTTCCAGAATGCACTCCATCCCCTAACCTTTCATTGACCTTTTCCACAAGGCCAATGTGGGGGTCATATACCCCTTCCTTCCATGTTCTCATCCAGGGGTAATTTATCTCACTGTATTCATTCAGATTATTGCAGATAAAGTATATTAATATAACAATGTGAGATAATTTTAATATTCGCTAAAAGTATAGCCAGGTGGTCACTAAAATTAGCTTGATGGTGCACCCATAAAAAATGTCTTAGGAAGATATATATGTATATACTAAAAAAAAAAGACCAAGAGAAAGCAAAGCAAAGCGTAGTTTTTATCACTGCAATCTTCATTTTTAAAACAGTTTTAATTATTTTGGGTCTGTGATCTAAGTGAAAGTGGAGGGACACAATGGTGAAAAATATATTTTGAATAGAAAGCAATACAAAGATGTATCACAACTCTCTAATGCTTATTAGAACATGCTGGTTTAGGGAATAAACAAAACATTGAGCTACACCATCTGCAAACTCACCAAGTTTAGTGAACTGAAGCCAACATATTTATAAACGTGCCTAGACAAAATCTGACATTGGCAAATGCTTCTAAGTTTGAAAAAAAAAATCAGATATTAAATTGTGCCTGGTTTTGGTATGTTGTTTTTTTTTATTATTTCTTCCTACAGTTTCTATAAGTATAACGTTATTGCTTAATATATATAGCACACATGTTCCATGCAGAAAATAAAGTCATATGGAGACCTTATTGCCAGAATTATAAAAAAAATAATAAAACCTGGAAACAAATATTGCTGGCAAATTAATACAGGACAAAGTCAGAGTGGCTACGTTAGCCATGGAAACGAGGGAGTCCCATACAAGGGTGTTGAACAACACTTACATCATTATATTATTAAAAAAATGGAAACATTACACCCCAAATAGATGCCCCAAATGCCAGCTCCTAAAACCCTGACTCATGGCACATGATAAGACTAGATGAGACAGTGCCCATATTTGGCAAAACTACAGGGAATATTGGAGCATTATTTTAAAAAGTAAAGCTTATATGGTAAGTTTGTACAGTGTACATATACTGTATAGCTTGAAGCATGGGATAAAGAATTATGATGTCATATTAACCATAATATATATAATGTGATTTGAAAAAGTACAAAGAGAATCATTTAATATTAAAAAAACCTTTAGAAACAAGACACAAGAAATCTGCTTAGCCCTTCCTTACAGAAAAAGTAGTAAATACAGAATACAATAACAAATCCATGGAATGTGCATTAAAGTGAACGTCAATTTTGATGAATTAGTGCCCGGTTTTAATAATTTATTAGAAACAAGGGCACTTTAATTCATCAAAATTGACATTTCACTTCTTTTCTTCAAAAACGTACCTTTTAATCCTGGCAGCCGCTCCAGCGATTCCCCCGGCCGTCGGAAGCCTCTGCAGACGTCAGAAATGACGAACCCGGCTTCTTCCAATCACGGCTTCCCCAATCACGGAATCTTGGCCTGATGCAACGCCATGATTGGAGGAAGCCAGATTCGTCATTTTGGACCCGGGAAAGCGGCTTGCGACGGGCGGAGGAAGTGCTGGAAAGGCTGCCAGGATTAAAAGGTAAGTTTTTTAAGAAAATTAGTGAAATGTCAATTTTGATGAATTAAAGTGCCCTCGTTTTTAATAGGATTATTAAAAACCAGGCACTAATTCATCAAAATTAACCTTCACTTTAAGTTGCCTGGAAGAGAAACACATATCCATCTATAATTTCACTGCAACAATGTCTCAATTACAGTGTACCATAATTTTTTTTCTACTCTTTAAAATGTTCCCAATAATAATTTAATTTGCTGGATTGTATTAAATTGTTTACAAATAGTGCCTTTACCTTTATTTTATCATTTGAAATAGCTGATTTGCCTGATGTATCCCCACCTATATTGAAAGTTTCAAAGGGACAGTCTACTTGAAAATTATAATTTTTTAAAAATACAGATAATGCCTTTTTTTTTTTACCAATTCCCCAGTCTTTCATAACCAACACTATTATATTAAAGGACCAGTAAAGACAGTAAAAATGCATAATTAACAAAAGCACAATAAAAAGACAATGCAATAGCACTTAGAGGCCGATTTTACAAATTGCGGGCGGACATGATTCCTTGTAGCGAATCATGCCCGCCAGACATCGCTAAATGCCGACAACATACGCTGTCAGGATTTAACATTGCACAAGCATTACTGGGTCCCAACAACATGTTTACTGGGTCGGGACCTGTGTTTGTGTTCTAGGAGAGTGTGTGTGGTGTTTTGTGTGTGTGTGCTGTATGACAGTGTATGTGGTGTTTGTGTGTTGTATTAGATTGTGTGTGGTGTGTGTGTGTTTGTGTTCTAGGAGAGTGTGTGTGGTGTGTTGTGTGTGTGTGCTGTATGAAAGTGTATGTGGTGTTTGTGTGTTGTATTAGATTGTGTGTGGTGTGTGTGTGTTTGTGTTCTAGGAGAGTATGTGTGGTGTGTTGTGTGTGTGTGCTGTATGAAAGTGTATGTGGTGTTTGTGTGTTGTATTAGATTGTGTGTGGTGTGTGTGTGTTGCATGAGAGTGTGTGATGTGTGTGGGTTGTATGAGAGTTTGTGAGGTGTGTGTGTGTTGTATGAGAGTTTTTCAGGTGTGTGTGTTGTATGAGTGTGTGTGGTGTGTGTGTTGTATGAGAGTGTTTGTGGTGTGTTTATTGTATGAGTGTGCATGGTGTGCGTTTATTGTATTAGTGTGCGTGGTGTGTGGGTTGTATAAGAGTGTGTGATGTGTGTTCTATTACTTTTTACAACACTTTCAAGTTTGACTACAATGAGGAATATTGTACACACACATTGTAGTAACTTTGCCAAAAAATTGCAGCTATCTTGTTGCATAATACTTTAGAAATTTTCAGCCTAAGGGGCAGATTTATCAGGGCCCGAATAGGGCGGTATACCTCTGTTTCCGTGCGAGCCTTTAGGCTCGCCGGAAACAGGGAGTTAAAAAGCAGCGGTCTTAAGCGTATGCTGTCAGCATTCAGCAATGTCGGGCGGACATGATCGCTACAGTGGATCATGTCCGTCTGACAGTTAGTAAATCGGCCCCCAAGGATACAAATAGGGTCGCAAAGGTATATAGTATCAATGCACTGGGTCTTGGGAAAAAAGTTTGAAGAACCCTGCTCTAGCTGAATCGTGACAGTTAAATTTTGACTTGAGTGTCCCTTTAATATACTTTTTACCTCTGTGATTATCTTTATCTAAGCCACTGCAGTCTGCTCATTATCTCAGTGCTTTTTACAATCTTGCATTTTAGCCAATCTGTTTGTTGTATAACCGTTATCATTCTCTACAGAGGTAAGCACAGTGTTATCTATATTGCACACATGAACTAATACTGTCTTGCTGTTGTCCAAAATTTAAAAAGCTAATAAAAGCACTGAGATAAAAGGTGGACTGCAGGGGCTTAGAAACAGGCAAACTTAGAGGTTATAAAGTATATTAATATAACAATGTTGGTTATTAAAAGCTGGGGAATGGGTAGTAATGGCATTATATTTCTTTTTAAACAATAAAAAAATCAAGCAGACTGTCCCTTTAAGTACTAGTTATAGAAAAGCTATGAAAACAAAATGGTTTAGAAAAATCGCACTTACAGTAAATACTTATTATTTGCCTTTACGTATACAGTGACAGATAAGATAAATAAATAGAGAAAAGTAGGTCTGCTCTCCCTGCAAGCTCAGCTATTAAATTTGGTTGTGGTTCAAATTAGCAGAATCAGCTCTTCCGTATACAAAAATAAATATAGAGAAACAATTTCCCATACATTTTAAACTGTTCAGCTGGTTTAACAAGTCAAATGAAACACATTAAAGGGAAACCAGTTTTACAGTATACTGCTTCTTTAAGACTTCACAACACCAAAGTTGCCCTTGGCATTCTCCCATCAGCAATGGTTGTGTTCCCAAAGACTATAATTGCGGGGCATTTATAATTTTAAATGTTGTTATGGCAAAATCTTTTTTTGTAACCTATATTATGCCTTACAATGCTAGGGAGTTGTTCACCCCATGCTTGCAGAATTCCACCATAAAACAAATTGTCTAAAGATACAATGTGTATTTAAAAATTTAAAGGGGAAGAATGTTTGGTTTAATAAAATGTAATTAATAAAATCAATTCGATTTTTACCGAACATGGTTTTAGGAATAAAAGTAACATGCAGTGAAACAGACCTTTATATCCGAAACAGATAGACACTAATACAACACATTTGCTCTTTCTATTCTACCGCAAGACCTAATAATAAAATAAATATAAATAATAATAAAATATATTACAAATGAAATTCAACAGCATCTGACAACTCATTTGTGTTTAGAACATGAAACGTAACCACCCACTCTCAGGTACCAATGCAATGTTTCAAATTAAAATACAGCACTGCGCTAGATTAAAGGGACACTAAACCCAAAATTTTTCTTTCATGATTCAGGTAGACAATACACTTTTAAACACCATTCCAATTTACTTCTATTATCTAATTTGCTTCATTCTTTAGATATTCTTTGTTGAAGAAATAGCAATGCACATGAGTGAGCCAATGACACGAGGCCTCTATGTGAAGCCACTAATCAGAAGCTACTGAGCCATATCTAGATATGCTTTTCCAGCAAAGGATATCAAGAGATTGATGCAAATTAGATAATAGAAGTAAATTAGAAAGTTGTTTAAAATTCTATTGCCTAGATTACAAGTTTTGCGTTAGCCTTAAAAAGCAGCATTGAGAGGTCCCAACGCTGCTTTTTATCTAACACTGGTATTACGAGTCAGGCAGGAAAGGGTCTATTGCTCACTTTTCTTCCACGACTCGAGGCTATCGCAAATCCCCTTACGTCAATTGTGTATCCTATCTTTTCTATGGGATTTGCCTAACGCTGGTATTACAAGTCTTGGAAGAAGTGAGCAGTAGACCCTCTCCTGTCAAGACTTCTACCGCATTTAAAAGTCAGTAGTTAAGAGTTTTATGGGCTAATGCCGGAACATAAAACTCTTAACTAAAGTGCTACAATGTACACTAACACCCATAAACTACCTATTAACCCCTAAACCGAGGCCCCCCACATTGCAAACACTATAATAAAAAATTTTAACCCCTAATCTGCCGACCGGACATCGCCGCCACCTACATCATACTTATGAACCCTTAATCTGCTGCCCCTAACATCGCCGCCACCTACATTATATTTATTAACCCCTAATTTGCTGCCCCCAACATCGCTGCAACCTAACTACACTTATTAACCCCTAATCTGCCGACCGGACATCGCCGCCACTTTAATAAATGTATTAACCCCTAAACCGCCGCACTCCTGCCTCGCAAACACTAGTTAATTTTTTATTAACCCCTAATCTGCCTGCCCTAACATTGCCGACATCTACTTACATTTATTAACCCCTAATCTGCCACCCCCAACGTCGCCGCTACTAAATTAAAGGTATTAACCGCTAAACCTAAGTCTAAACCTAACCCTAAACCCCCCCAACTTAAATATAATTTAAATTAAACAAAATTATTCCTATTTAAAACAAAATACTTACCTGTAAAATAAACCCTAAGATAGCTACAATATAACTAATAGTTACATTGTAGCTAGTTTAGGGTTTATTTTTATTTTACAGGAAAGTTTGTCTTTATTTTAACTAGGTACAATAGTTATTAAATAGTTATTAACTATTTAATAACTTCCTAGCTAAAATAAGTACAAAATTACCTGTAAAATAAATCCTAACCTAAGTTACAATTACACCTAACACTACACTATCATTAAAATAATTACCTAAACTACCTACAATTAATTTCAATTAAATTCAATAAACTAAATTACGGAAAAAAAAACACTAAATTACGAAAACAAAACAAAACAATAAATAACAGAAAATAAAAAAAATTACAAGAAGTTAAAACTAATTACACCTAATCTAAGCCCCCTAATAAAATAAAAAGCCCCCCAAAATAATAAAAAGCCCTACCCTATACTAAATTACAAATAGGGCCTTTTGCGGGGCATTGCCCCAAAGTAATCAGCTCTTTTACCTGTAAAAAAAAAGAATACAATACCCCCCCCCCAACATTACAACCCACCACCCACACACCCCTACTCTAAAACCCACCCAATACCCCCTTAAAAAACCTAACACTACCCCATTGAAGATCACCCTATCTTGAGCCGTCTTCACCCAGCCGGGCACCAGTGGTCATCCGATCCGTCCAGAAGTCTTCATCCGATGGGCCAGAAGAGGACATCCAGACCAGCAGAAGTCTTCATCCTATCTGGGCAGAAGAGGACATCCGGATTGGGAGAAGGCTTCATCCAAGCGGTGTCTTCTATCTTCATCCATCTGACGAGGAACGGCTCCATCTTGAAGACCTCCGGCGCGAAACATCCTTCTAGGCCGACGACTAACGATGAATGAAGGTTCCTTTAAATGACGTCATCCAAGATGGCGTCCATCGAATTCCGATTGGCTGATAGGATTCTATCAGCCAATCTGATTTAAGGTAGGAAAAATCCGATTGGTTGATGCTATCAGCCAATCGGATTGAAGTTCAATCCGATTTGCTGATTGGGCCAGAAGAGGACATCCAGACCGGCAGAAGTCTTCATCCTATCCGGGCAGAAGAGGACATCCGGACCGGGAGAAGGCTTCATCCAAGCGGCATCTTCTATTTTCATCCATCCGACGAGGAATGCTGTTTCCGGCGAGCCAACTAGGGACATCAAGATCCATTTGGAGCTTGATAATTCAGCCCCATTGTATGGGATTACTGCTGCACATATCAAACATATAAGAAAAAAGGAAAGTCATACAGCTCATCAATAAAAGTTAAGCTTACAAATATACCTATTCATGCAACACTATGTACATACTATTTATTACACACATACGCTTCATTTTAGCACCAAAATTCTATTAAAAGCCATAGAAGCACAGAGAAACAGAGAACCAATACCAATGTATATACTACTGGATACTCTACACATACCAACCAAATTTGAAATCCACAAGGATGCATTTCAGTTTTTGTAACATACATGGGCGCAATCACATATGTTGCATATTTTTCACGTCGCTCGTAAGTTCACCTTGCACATCGGGTGAATCACATACTGCCAGGGCCAGCTTAGGGAGGAAGCCAAGTGGCCATGGAAGAGGAGAGGATGAGGTGTCCAAACTTCTCTTTTGAAGAGAATGTTGCCCTCGCACAGGCCATCATGGACAATTATGCTGACCTCTTCAGCCAGGAGAAGGGAAAAGGCAGTGCCAGGAGAAGGCAGACCGCATGGCAAGAGGTGGAGGATGCTGTGAACAGCATGGCCCAGAAGAGGTCTGTTGAGGGGCTAAAGAAGAGGTGGAATGACTGCAAGAGGCAGGTGAAGGAAAAGATGGGCAGGAAGCAGTTCACCAGAGGGGAACAGGCAGTGGCCCTGCCCCACAAGTGGAGTACAACACCTAGCAGGAGATGATATGCAGGTCCATGAGCACCACAGCAGTCAGTGGCCTTCCAGGGGTTTGGGACTCAGGGGTTGCAACCACTGCACATCATTCTGGTGAGTACCATCCCACACACCTGTATTATATGTAATTGCAATACAACACCATTGAATCTCACACATTCATGTACATGATGAGGAGCATGGGGGTTGGAGTACTACCAAAACTGTCTACAATTTGACTGAACATTACTGTAACATAACACAATGCTATTCATGATGTAGTCTGGAATATTGCAATACTAGCATGTCTCAAAGTAACACAGACCCCAAGCCACATGGAGAGTAATCCTTAAATGGACAATATAGGCATCCAAAGAAGTTTAGCGTAATAAAGCAGTTTGGGTGCCTAGATCAAGCTAAAGTAATTTTGGTGACTATAGTGTCTCTTAAAGTACCAATTAGTTCATCATTGACATGTACACATAACAATTTTAGGAAACACATACCTGTAAACTGATCCTATTCAAATCACTCATAGACCACCTCACAATGTGCACATGCATGTAATAGAGGTTGACATGTGAATCAGTATAGGCCCTACCATGTATCAATGTAAATAGGATCCCCACATGTACATATATTTGTCTGTACTAATCCCTCTCATACTTTAACTCCTCCACAGAACCACCTCTTGCACCACCTGTGACAAGTCTACAAACACCATCCTCTGTGCAGCTATGAGGGCCTTCTGTCATGCCAACACCACCACCACCATTGTTTTGGTAACCACATGTGCCTCAGGAACAGTGGGCTCCCAGGCAGGAGTATGGATGGCTGGCTTCAATGCAGGACCCTGGAGTGATGCCACCAACATTGCCCCATGACCCGTGGCAACAGTTATGGCAGAGGATTATCCTCAGTTTTGTTTTGATGGGGAGCCAATACGGGCACAAATAGTCCATGTAAATACCCCTCCCAACCTCAATCACAGGCTCAAGGTAGTGACATCAATTATCCAGGGACACTGTCAGAGGTTGTTGCTATTGAAGAGGCTGGGTGGTCGCACACTTGTCCACAGTGGGACTTTGAAGCATCTGTCTGACCTCCACCATCTGCAGCATTAGAAAGACCTCCACCATCCGCAGCATTAGGACGACCTCCACCATCTGCATCAGCAGAAATGCCACCTCCACCAGCAGCAGCAACAGAAATGCCACCTCCACCAGCAGCAGCAGCAGAAATGCCACCTCCACCAGCAGCAGCAGCAGCAGCAGAAATGCCACCTCCACCAGCAGCAGCAGAAATGCCACCTCAACCACCAGCAGCAGAAATGCCACCTCCACCAGCAGCAGCAGCAGCAGGAATGCCACCTCCACCAGCAGCAGCAGAAATGCCAGCTCCACCATCTGCATCAGCAGAAATGCCACCTCCACCACCAGCAGCAGAAATGCCACCTCCACCAGCAGCAGCAGAAATGCCAGCTCCACCAGAAGCAGCAGCAGAAATGCCAACTCCACCAGCAGCAGAAATGCCACCTCCACCAGCAGCAGCAGAAATGCCAGCTCCACCAGCAGCAGAAATACCACCTCCACCACCAGCAGCAGCAGAAATGCCACCTCCGCCAGCAGCAGCAGAAATGCCAGCTCCACCAGCAGCAGCAGAATTGCCACCTCCACCAGCAGCAGCACGTCCACCAGCATCACCTGGTCTCCGACCGCCTGGCCCTCCACCAACTGCCAGCCCTGTTGCTCAACAGTGTATGCATCAGAGTCTCCCCTAGATTCAGGATACAATAGGATCCAGAGGAGGCTTCTCAAAAGCGCAGAGAGGTTCCATGGATGGAACCAAGAGCTGCAGAGAGACATGGCATCAACGTTCAGTGCAACTGCTGCTATCATTTACAGATGCTGAGATGGCAGGTTGATATGCAGCTGCAGGTGGACAATAGATTCAGAGAGCTTAATCAGCTTTTGGGTGTGTTGGTGGAACACTTTACACACTAGCAAGATACATCCTCAAGTGTATCATCTGCCAACAGCACACCACCTGAAACACCTGCATCTGTAGGAACAAGGAGGACCAGGTTATCCACCACAGGCACCTCAGCTCCCTCATCCAAAAAACCACATAAAAAATAAACAAATTTCTATTTCACCATAACCATTGTCCTTTGTTTTTAACCATGTGAATGTCATACACATTCATGTGATGGGTGTTAGAGTACACTAATATTGTATAAACATTATGATATGACCTATGGTTAAGTGGCACTACACCACAGGTAATATTATCATTTGTATGCAATATTATTGTACTCAAACGCACATAACATAGATGTGTATCAAGGGCATGGATTGTAATATTCACTTAGAAGATGTTAATCCATGTATCTCACATACAAAATTAGTTTACATAGGAGTACATATAATATAGGTTTATTTACAAGATCAGGGAACATGGGGATGTGGCATTTGCTTTGAATCCGGTTAGGACCACAGAATATTTTCAGTGTCAGCTTAACATGAATAGCACAATAAGACATATGCAGGAGTTAGGGGGGTTAAGGGAAGGGGGTGGGATGTTGTAGATTCACGTACATGGAATGAGAATCCTCAGTAAGGAATCCTGCAAAACATGAAATATATACATGCAATAGTAGGTGAGGTACAGTCATACATCATAATACATGTGACCTATAAGGCACTGTCACATGAAAAAGTTAGACAGGAAACTTCTGTGTCCTGCATGGCTATAGGGCATTGAGTTGTCATAATCCATTGCTGACAGGATATGGACATGTGACAGTATGTGTTACTCAGGGAACAGGCAAGGTATACTGCAGACCTTTTAAATATATATATTTTTTAACTGCTCTTACGTAGATATAATACGTAGGCCTAATCGCGATAAAATGTGTAAATGTTTCCTATAACTAGTTTTAACCACTAGGTGGCACCTGTACCCAAATATGAAATATTTTAAAGGCCAATAGATGGCAATTGTTTGGGTATGAATAAAGCTTCAAGATAGTAATTATACTATTAATTGTGCCCGAGCTGTAGAATTTATATGTTTTCCAAAAATCATTTACAGCTTCCTTTATTCTATGCTGGCTATATACAGTAGCCCTGGGAACACGCAGCAGCAGAGTTACATGGGTGCGTGAACATACTGATTGCACTTATTGTTTGCAAGATGCCCATAAAGCTTTACTCTTCATTATCACTAAATTGATTAAATGGATAAATTAAATGGATACATTAAAGGTACATGATACCCAGATGTTGAAGCGCTTGAAAGTGATGCAGCATAGCTGACTAGAAAATATCACCTGAACATCTTTATGTAAAAAAGGGATTTTAAGCAGCCAATCAAGATGCTAGTCCCAAGACCTGCAAAGGAGTGTGCATCTGGCATGTACAAACACAGTCATGTTATTTCCCTCCTCAGTTTAATAAAGTTTACTATCAAATCTCTTGAGATTAAAGGGAAATCTCATGAGATCACAGTAAAGTGTGACATCAGCACTGATGAAGCTGATTGGCTATTTTTTTTTTTAAACATGCAGCTGATAGCTGAAGGATACATGTTTACAGAGCACTTACTATTGTGAACTGAAGACATTTTGAGGAAAAATAACTTCCCTTTTTACATAGAGAAGTTCAGTTGATATTTTCTTGGCAGCTTTCTTTAGCTTTGCTGCATCACTTTTATGTGATTTAGCATATGGGTATTACTTCCCTTTAAATTTCCTATGCATATCTTCATATAGGTAGTAATTAGAATTTTGGTAGCAACATTTGCCTTGTTTTACAGTACAGGGACACGCCCATTAACCCCTTAAGAACTGTCACATGCAGAGATCTTAAACCTATAGGATGCATCCAGCCTCTCTGGGCAGTGGAAAAACGCAATGTCAGCTGTAAATTACATGTAAAATTTGCTAAAATAAATAATTTACTATGCATAAGTTAACATTTAAGTGGAGGATAGTTTTGAATTTAAAGGGACACTGTACAATAATATTTTTTCCTTAAAGGGACAGTGTACTGTAGAAATTGCTCCCCTTTCATGTGTTCACAATGAGCCCTTTTACATGCTGGAGTGTATTAAATTGTTTACAATTTACTTTTATCTTGCCATTTGAAATGGCTGTTTGTTCCTGTTGTATTCCCACCTATTTGGAAAATGTCATTACTTATGTACTGGTTATAGAAAAGCAAAGTAGACCAGATCCAGCTGAATAATTTGCACTCCTAGTGTGTATGTGTAGTGGTGGGGGATCGGGGGGTGGGTGAGAGATAGTAATTAAAAGGTTAATTTTTAAGTGTTATCTCAGATAAGAGTGTCATTGTTTGTATAAAGAAATAAAATAATTAGATACGTTCTCCCTGCAAGTTCACCCCATTTTAATGGGTCGTGGATTCAAAGAACAACAGCTGTTTCATCTACAGAAACCAAACCAAAGGAGAAATTTCCCATACATGTTATACTCAGCAGCTAGTATAATAAGTCAGTGAAAACACATTAAGGGGAGAACAATTTTACAGTACACTATGGCCTCTATTTATCAAGCTGTCAACCGCAAATACGCTGGAATTCCGCAGCGTATTTGTGGCAAGCTTGATTCGCCTTAGTTATCAAACCCTACAGACCGGCAAAAATAGAATTTAGTGACGTAACATACGATCTGCCGGACTCAGTCCGACACAGATCGATGCTTACGTAACTACAGATGTTCCGAACGCAAGTTCGGTACTATCTGACTACTTTTGGAAGTTATCAAATTTCTACCAGGTATGCTCGCCACTATTCCGGCCCAGCGTACCTGGAGGCGGCGGATGCCATAGGAATCAATGGGAGTTGGAAAGCAGCGAAAGCTCATGTTCGCTGCTGCCCAATATCCCATTGATTTCTAAGGGAATGTCTACACCTAACACCCTAACATGCACCCCGAGTCTAAACACCCCTAATCTGCCGCCCCCTACACCGCCGCCACCTACATTATACTTATTAACCCCTAATCTGCCCCCCCTACACCACCGCCACCTAAATAAAAGTTATTAACCCCTAGCCCGCCACTCGGACCCCGCCGCAACTAAATAAAGTGTTTAACCCCTAAATTGCCGCTCCCGGACCCCGCCACCACCTACATTATATTTATTAACCCCTAATCTGCCGCCCCCAACGTTGCTGCCACTATATTAGATTTATTAACCCCTAAACCTAAGTCTAACCCTAACCCTAACACCCCCCTAACTTAAATATAATTTAAATTAATCTAAATAAATATTCCTAGCATTAAATAAATTATTCCTATTTAAAACTAAATACCTATAAAATAAACCTTAAGCTAGCTACAATATAACTAATAGTTACATTTGTATCTATCTTAGGGTTTATATTTATTTTACAGGCAACTTTGCATTTATTTTTACTAGGTACAATAGTTATTAAATAGTTATTAACTATTTAATAACTTCCTAGTTAAAATAAAGACAAATTTACCTGTAAAATAAAACCTAACCTAAGTTACAATTACACCTAACACTACACTATAATTAAATGAATTACCTAAACTAAATACAAATTAAATACAATGAAATAAAATTAAATAAAATTAACTAAAGTACAAAAAACAAACAAACACTAAATTACAGAAAATAATTAAATAATTACAAGATTTTTAAACTAATTACACCTAATCTAATCCCCCTAATAAAATAAAAAAGCCCCCCAAAATAATAAAAATCCCTACCCTATACTAAATTACAAATAGCCCTTAAAAGGGCATTTTGTGGGGCATTGCCCCAAAGTAATCAGCTCTATTACCTGTAAAAAAAGATACAATACCCCCCCAACATTAAAACCCACCACCCACACACCCAACCCTACTCTAAAACCCACCCAATCCCCCCTTAAAAACACCTAACACTAAGCCCCTGAAGATCACCCTAACTTGAGACGTCTTCACCCAACCGGGCCGAAGTCCTCAACGAAGCCGGGCAGAAGTGGTCCTCCAGAGGGCAGAAGTCTTCATCCAAGCCGGGAAGAAGAGGTCCTCCAGACGGGCAGAAGTCTTCATCCAGACGGCATCTTCTATCTTCATCCATCCAGAGCGGAGCGGGTCCATCTTCAAGACATCCGACGCGGAGCATCCTTCCAGGCAGACGACTACCCGACGAATGAATATTCCTTTAAATGATGTCATCCAAGATGGCGTCCCTTGAATTCCGATTGGCTGATAGAATTCTATCAGCCAATCGGAATTAAGATAGGAAAAATCCTATTGGCTGATGCAATCAGCCAATAGGATTGAGCTCGCATTCTATTGGCTGATTGGAACAGCTAATAGAATGTGAGCTCAATCCTATTGGCTGATTGGATCAGCCAATAGGAATGAACTTCAATCCTACTGGCTAATTGCATCAGCCAATAGGATTTTTCCTACCTTAATTCCTATTGGCTGATAGAATTCTATAGTGTAGTGTTAGGTGTAATTGTAACTTAGGCTAAGTTTTATTTTACAGGTAAATTTGTCTTTATTTTAACTAGATAGCTATTAAATAGTTAACTATTTAATAACTATTGTACCTAGTTAAAATAAATACAAAGTTACCTGTAAAATAAAAATAAACCCTAAGATAGCTACAATGTAACTATTAGTTATATTGTAGCTAGCTTATGGTTTATCGTATAGGTAAGTATTTAGTTTTAATTTAATTTAATTTAGTTAATGATAGGAATATTTATTTATATTTATTTAAATTATATTTAAGCTAGTGGGTGTTAGGTTTAGGGTTAGACTTAGGTTTAGGGGTTAAAGGGACAGTCTACACCAGAATTGTTATTGTTTTAAAAGATAGATAATCCCTTTTTTACCCATTCCCTAGTTTTGCATAACCAACACAGTTATATTTATATATTTTTTACCTCTGTGATTATATTGTATCTAAGCCTCTGCATACTGCCCCTTTATTTCAGTTCTTTGACAGACTTGCAGTTTAGCCAATCAGTGATGGCTCCCAGGTAACTTCACATGCACGAGCACAGTGTTATCTATATGAAAAACATGAACTAACACCCTCTAGTGGTGAAAAACCTGTTAAAATGCATTCTTAAGAGGTGGCCTTCAAGGTCTAAGAAATTAGCATATGAACCTCCTAGGTTAAGCTTTTAAATAAGAATACCAAGAGAACAAAGAAAAATGGTGCTAAAATTAAATTGGAAAATTGTTTAAAATTACATGCCCTATCTGAATCATGAAAGTTTTTTTTTGGACTAGACTGTCCCTTTAATATGTTTATTATAGTGGCGGTGGTATAGGGGGGGCAGATTAGGGGTTAATAAATATAATGTAGGTGGCGGGGGGCTCCGGGAGCGGCGGTTTAGGGGTTAGAAAATTTATTTAGTTGCAGTGGGGTCCGGGAGCGGCGGTTTAGGGGTTAAAAAATGTATTTCGTTGCGGCATGGTCTGTGAGCGGCAGGATAGGGGTTAATAACTTTATGTAGGTGGCGGTGGTATAGGGGGCGGCAGATTAGGGGTTAATAAGTATAATGTAGGTGGCGGTGGGCTCCGGGAGTGGCGGTTTAGGGGTTAATATATTTAATAGAGTTGCGGCGGGGTCCGTGAGCGGCGGTTTAGGGGTTAAACACTTTATTTAGGTGCGGCGGGGTCCAGGAGCGGCAGTTTAGGGGGTAAAACAGTATAGTATAGTGTGGGTGCTTAAAGACAAGGTAGCAAGAAAGCTGTGAAAAAGCCGAAGAGCAGCGAGATCGATGACTGTTAGTTAACAACATTACGCTGCTCATCACCCCGTACTTGGTGCGTGGCTTTTTGACAGCTTTTTTGATAATTTTGGAGAACGTATTCAGGTCCGCAGCGGCGATGTTAGGCGAACTTAGGCGAGCGTATTGGTGCCGGCGAATGCAAGAAAGTCGACGGCTTGATAAATAGGGGCCTATAGCTTTAATGTAAATGTTCCTTTGCTACAGGTGAAATACTTAAATTCTTATCTGAAGCCAGCGCTGGCGATCCGAGCTAAATCGGACCCTCCCCAGCACAAATATTGCCAGTATTTTATTTGTTTTTTGTTTTATTTCGTGGTGTATTTATTTGTATATTCGTTTTGTGAAAACAAAACGAATATCTGTGTTTTGTTAATGAATCTGAATTTGTAACAAAACAAATGCACATGCCTAGTATTAAATGTATTGGAAATTGTTAATTTAAAGGGACATAATACTCATATGCTAAATCACTTGAAACTGATGCAGTATAAATGTAAAAAGCTGACAGGAAAATATCACCTGAGCATCTCTATGTAAAAAAGGAAGATATTTTACCTCACAATCTCTCCTCAGCTCAGCAGAGTAAGTTCTCTGTAAAAAGTTATACTCAGCTGCTCCCAGCTGCGGGTAAAAAAAAAAATGAAGAAATGAACTGCAGCCAATCAGCATCAGCAGTGCTGAGGTAATGAACTCTTTTACTGTGATCTCATGAGATTTGACTTAACTCTCATGAGAATTGATAGTAAACTTCCTTTACCTGATGATGATGGTGAAATAATATGAGAGTGCACAAGGCTCATCCTTTCAGCTGTCCCAGGACAGACACACTAATATGCTGCTTAAAAATCCTTTACAATGGGATGTGGCTACTGAGGAATTTTTGAGGTAAAATATCTTTCTTTTTACATAGAGTTGTCCAGGTGATATTTTCTAGTCAGCTTTTTTACAGCTATTCTGCATCACTTTCAAGTGTTTAAACATTTGAGTATTATGGCCCTTTAAAAAAAACAATTCTGTAATACAATGTTGATGCACAAGACTTTTTAAACTACCTTCCTTGAACAATTCTCTTTCTGTTTGCTACAATTCCTGCAAAATATCACGTTAGGTGAAATGCGAATGTGATCTCGCATTCGCATTGCATGGAAGCTTTGCACTCACAAGAGCGTGCTTCCATAGGCTCCAATGGGAACCTTGTTCTCAAGCCGTGAGACACGGCAAGAGAACTAGTGCAGCAAAGGGGGTATGCAAATATCAATATATTAGTTTAATATATATTAGCTTTAAAAAAAAAAGCTCTACTGTTTAATTTTAAAAAGGCATTACACATTTTTTGTGGGGGGGCACATTTTAAAACATTTTTGAGTGTTAACTGCTACAGCGAGCTTGCTGAAGCAATAGCCAGTCATTTTTAATGGATAGTTATTTATCGCACGCCGGCAAACGGGCGCTCAATAAATTACCGCTCAACATGTAATCTATCCCTATATCAGTGCAATCATGGAGGGCTACCTAGGAAGAATATATGTGTGCACGCCCGGGACCCATACATGCAAACTTAAAGTCTGCTGGGTCCCGCACATGCACACTTTAAAGCCACAGATAGAGAGTTCACACTCAACACTGAGGCACTCACATAGCTATAATCCCACCGGAACCTGCTATTGTGCGACTTATTTCCCCACTATGCTGGCATTCAGGAACTCATACAGACCTAATTAGTATCCATAAGTATTATGCAAACCTCTTGCAATTGGAGGAATAAGGGACAAGCATTCCTGAGGAGGCTGTTGTTGCAGCAGAAGACAGGTAGAAAATAAGGTTTTAAATAAGGAAATAAGTGCATTACAAAGTAATTATATCATATTATATTATTTATATTTGTACGTCTAAGGCTTCTCTCATGATGGGACACAGTTACATGGAAAAAAAACTGCCTTTTTTCCTTGGGACAAATTGTTGTTGGTGGCATCGTAGCCCTCCCCACTGGCTTCTTCCAAGCACAGTGATATCGTCTAAAATTCATAGACGTGAGCAGGAGGCAGGACAGAATTGCCCAGGCACATAGTAATGTAGAGATTGCTATGTTCAGTGAATGCCTTGTCTGCTTAGTGCTCAGTTCAGCTGAAGCATGTGGTGCAGGAACTTCAGACAATGGGCTAGATTATGAGGGATGGCTGGTTACTAATAATGGCTGGTTATTTATCGTGTGCCCATAAATGGCCAAATTTGTCCATTTATGGACACGAGATAAATTAGTGCTCCACTTGTAATCTAGCCTAATATGGGCTCTGTCGCCCTCTTCAGCTGCATGCACAGTCACTCGCTTGGCTCTATATGTGGTACTGTTTGCCATAGTGGGAATAGGGGTGTTGTTGAAGGAAGCGCTATCAGAGCATATACAAACTTAATGGAGAATAATAAATGTTTTAGTACAGGGCTATATATATAGATATATGAAAATAATAGTCTGATATATATGTATAATAATAATAAAATAGGTTTATTCAATATAAAATTAGTTCATATAAAACCTTAGTAAGTGTAAGTGACTACTATAAATAAAACAATCAAACAATATAGATCAATCGATCAGATCTGGAAAGTTATTGATCTAAAACACTCCTGTATATAAACGACACAAGAACAAACAATGTCAAGGTTGGCCAACCTATAATTAAAGGTACTGTTTATCTCTAACAGTGATTACTGTAAAAAGTGTCACAATTTCTATGTCCTCACTAAATACAAAAATATAAATACACAAAGATACCCTCAACCAAGTTCTTCAATCAAGGTGTATTATTAACCCCTTAATGACCACAACACTTTTCCATTTTCTGTCCGTTTGGGACCAAGGCTATTTTTAAATTTGTGCTGTGTTTGTGTTTAGCTGTAATTTTCCTCTTACTCATTTACCGTACCCACACATATTATATATCGTTTTTCTCGCCATTAAATGGACTTTCTAAAGATACCATTATTTTCATAATATCTTATAATTTACTATAAAAAAATTTATAAAATCTGAGGAAAAATTTAAAAAAACACACTTTTTCTAACTTTGACCCCCAAAATCTGTTACATATCTACAACCACCAAAAAACACCCATGCTAAATAGTTTCTAAATTTTGTCCTGAGTTTAGAAATACCCAATGTTTACATGTTCTTTGCTTTTTTTGCAAGTTATAGGGCAATAAGTACAAGTAGCACTTTGCTATTTCCAAACCACTTTTTTTCAAAATTAGCGCTAGTTACATTGGGACACTGATATCTGTCAGGAATCCCTGAATATCCCTTGACATGTATATATTTTATTTAGTAGACATCCCAAAGTATTGATCTAGGCCAATTTTGGTATATTTCATACCATCATTTCACCGCCAAATGCGATCAAATAAAAAAAATTGTTCACTTTTTCACAAATTTTTTCACAAACTTTAGGTTTCTCACTGAAATCATTTACAAACAGCTTGTGCAATTATGGCATAAATGGTTGTAAATTCTTCTCTGGGATCCCCTTTGTTCAGAAATAGCAGACATATATGGCTTTGGCTTTGCTTTTTGGTAATTAGAAGGCCGCTAAATGCCACTGCGCACCACACGTGTATTATGCCCAGCAGTTAAGGGGTTAATTAGGGAGCTTTTAGGGTTAATTTTAGCTTTAGTGTAGTGTAGTAGACAACCCCAAGTATTGATCTAGGCCTATTTTGGTATATTTCATGCTACCATTTCACCGCCAAATGCGATCAAATTAAAAAAAACGTTAAATTTTTCACAATTTTAGGTTTCTCACTGAAATTATTTACAAACAGCTTGTGCAATTATGGCACAAATGGTTGTAAATGCTTCTCTGGGATCCCCTTTGTTCAGAAATAGCAGACATATATGACTTTGGCGTTGCTTTCTGGTAATTAGAAGGCCGCTAAATGCTGCTCCGCCTCACACGTGTATTATGGCTAGCAGTGAAGGGGTTAATTAGGGAGTTTGTAAGGAGCGTGCAGGGTTAATTTTAGCTTTAGTGTAGAGATCAGCCTCCCACCTGACACATCCCACCCCCTGATCCCTCCCAAACAGCTCCCTTCCCTCCCCCACCCCACAATTGTCCCCGCCATCTTAAGTACTGGCAGAAAGTCTGCCAGTACTAAAATAAAAGGGTTTTTAAAAAAAAAAAAAAAAAATTTTTTAGCATATTTACATATGCTACTGTGTAGGATCCCCCCCTTAGCCCCCAACCTCCCTGATCCCCCCCAAAACCGCTCTCTAACCCTCCCCCTCTGCCTTATTGGGGCATATGTTTTTTTTTATTTTTTGGCCGTTTTTTCTGTAGTGTAGCTTCCCCCCCCACAGACCAACCCCCACCACCTAACTGATGTGTTTGTTTTAAAAATTATTTGTTTATTTTTCAAGCCTTTTTTTTCATTTTTCAACACTTTTTTTCTGTAGTGTAGCGGTTCCCACCCGCTCCTTCCCCGTGCACGCGCCCGCCACCACCCCCCGTGCACGTGCGCGCGCCCCCGGGCATCCCCGCCCACGATCCCGCCCCCCTTCCAGATCAGAAGGGCCATCGATGGCCGCCACCCGCCTCCCATGCCGGCTCCCACCCACCAACGAACAGAGCCACCGATCTCCAGTGCAGAGAGGGCCACAGAGTGGCTCTCTCTGCACCGGATGGCTGAAAAATGTTATTGCAGGATGCCTCAATATCGAGGCATCCTGCAATAACCGGAAAGCAGCTGGAAGTGATCAGGATCGCTTCCAGCTGCTTTCCAGACCGAGGACGTGCAGGGTAACCTCAGGCGTTAACTGCCTTTTTTTTGAGGACGTACCCTGCACGTCCTTGGTCATTAAGGGGTTAATTCATCATAGAGAATATTAAAAAGGAAGGTTCATCATAGTTCCATAAAAGTGCATGAAATTGTACCAAGTATGTGTACAGGTGCTGATCCTTGTGTTTCAGAGGTGGATGGGTTGCATGAAATCATGTCTTTCATACCATTACCCCTGTTAAAAGTGAGGGTTCCCCCAAAAGTGTGTGGCTTGGCTTGCACCTTAGTCACTACTTTAGCTGCCAGCAGTCCTGTGTGAGGCTGTGAGCCCTTCCCTGGTTAGGCAGCTCATTAATGACAGCCATACTGTGTGCAGTTGCAGGCTGTGTTTGTGTATATTAACCCCCTAGATACCAGAAAACTCTGTGAAGCAATGGGATGCAGTTTCTCTGGAAGGCATGGGGATTGTCCTGTGTGGGAGACCACAGATTGTCTATGGTCCCAGCTAGGGATGAGTAAATGTTTCGCAACATTCCAAAGATGAAACAAATTTTAACACATTTGTTCGTTCGTTTCGAATTTCAAATGTTTGTACAACATTCTAACATTTGTTGAATGTAATAGTATTTCTAATGCTATATTTAAATGTAATGTTTGAATTATGCAATATTCGAAATAGAATCATTCAAATTGATATATTTGTATCTATTATGTATCAATTTACTAAATTCCCTACCAGATGAACTATTGAACTTCTGAATAGTATTTGTTAAATCTAATGTTACATTCGAAATTTCGAATGTGGACATTCAACCTAATTATGAACATTCAAAATCGAAAGTGATATTCGAAAACTGTAAATAACATTTGATTATAGATTTTTTAAGAATATTCGTTCTTATCATTCAATTGTGTAAATCGAATTTTTAAAATAACATTCGTTCTAACATTTGAATTTGAATATAAACACATTCGCCCATCCCTAGTCCCAGCACAAAATTGTTGAGAACATCTAGATCTGCTTCAGTAAGTCTATGGGGCATATTTATCAAGCTTGATGCTCCTTGTTTCCGGCGAGACCGCTGCTCCATAACCTGTTCGCATGCTCTGAGGCGGCGGACAGAAATCAACCCGATCGAATACGATCGGGTTGATTGACACCCCCTGCTAGCGGCCGATTGACCGGGAATCTGCAGGGGGCAGCATTGCAGCAGCAGTTCACAAGAACTGTTGGTGCAATGATAAATGCCGAGAGCGTATGCTGTTGGCATTTATCGATGTGCAGCGGACATGATCCGAAATATCGGGTCATGTCCGCTCGCACCTTCATAAAATAGGCCCCTATGCCTGGTTATTGTTTATACTTTTCTTATATCTATATGTCTAAAATATTATTATACTAGTATATTAAAATGATAGTTTCTGCCTGGTTCTCTGTGTGTTTATGTGCTGCAGGAATCATGTATAAGGTTTGCGGTCTCATTGAAAGCATAAGGAAGTGTAGATTTTGTTTATCATGAGTAAGATCTCAGGTTTAGCTGATCTTTAGGGGGGCTCTCTCTCATCTGAGGTCTTGCTGAAGCTTGTAGCTGTCATAAAGGTCTGGTCTGAAGTCTCACTAAAGCTGTAGTTGTACAGGAAATAAACTGCAGGGACCATGTATAGTGTGTGTAGACATATAAAGGTGTTTATGTGCCTACACACACTCACTGGTCATTGGCTGTAAGTAATGGGGTATATACCTGCGGGGGGACTGAACAACTGGTCTGCCGTTATAATGTGGTACACATCCTATCGAAAGTGCTTCAGGGAGCCATATATCTGGTTTAGGGTCAGGATCTAATGTGGCACATACCTGGCTTATGAGGAGAGCAGGGGACCATGCATTTGACCTGGTGGTCTGATTTAATATATATCTAGTACTATAAATGAAGTTGTAAGAGGATCTTGCATATGGCCCTTGGGTCTGATGTGGCATTCTATAAGCATAAGAGGGCGCATTCACCAACAGACCATTGGGCAGGTTTTGGTCTAATGTGGCATATACCTGGCATAGATACAGTTGGGCAATGCATCTGCTCAGTGGTCTGCCGTGGCATATGACATCATGGGAGACAGGAGACTATGGGGCAGAATTATCACGCTCCCTGTTTTCAGGCTCGCCGGAAACGGCAGTTATGAAGCAAAGACTGCTTATGACTTAAGACTGCTGCTCCATAAGTGGTCCGCCACCTCTGAGGCTGCTGTCTGAAATTCACCCGATCCTATACGATCGGGCTGATTGACACCCCCTGCGAATCTGCAGGGGGCGGCATTGCACAAGCAGTTCTGGTGAACTGCTTGTGCAATGTTAAATGCTGACAGCATATGCTGTCGGCATTCAGCGATGTCTGTTGGACATGATACACTACAGCATATCATGTCGGACAGACATTGATAAATTGGCCCCTATGTATCTATACTGGGGTCTGATCTGCTGCACTGTGGTTTACAATGAAAAATGCATACCGCGAGCAGATATTTAGTTTTGGATCTAAAGTGTTTCATTAGTTGTAGTTAAAATACATCTTGTTCCGTATTTTGCTACTTTAAAGTAATTTTACTGAGAATATTGTGCTTTTTCACTGTCTTTAAAAAGGTTGGAGTATATACTGCAGGATTTAGATAAATTACTTTGCAACATGCTACACAGTGATTTCTTGATTAGTGTAGACACTCATTCATATCTTTCCATAAATTCCCACATCAAAGTTGATAGCACAAAATATTCTCAAAAGGTTGTCAAAGGGTATATTTTTGCTCTGCAAAACATTCTACTAAAATGATGACAAACTATCACCTAGATTATGAGTTTTGCGTTAGAGGCTGCGCGGTGCTAACAAGCAGTTTTTTCTCACCGCTCACTTACCTATAGCTGGTATTATGAGTTTTCAGAAACCCGATGTTAAAAGACAAGAAGTGAGCGTTGAGCAAAATTTTGCTCCTTACCACACTCCAATACCAGCGCTGTTTAAGTCAGCAGTGAGCTGGTGTAACATGCTCGTGCACGATTTCTCCATAGAAGTCAATGGGGAGAGAGGGCTGAGAAAAAGTCTAACACCTGCAAAAAAGCAGCGTAAAACTCAATAAAGCAGCCCCATTGATTCCTATGGGTTTTTCCCTGTTGTGTTTGCCATGTGCTGCTGGCAGCCATTTTACTCACCTCTCTTCCTGACTTGGTGCATTGTGGGGGATGCTGCTCACTTCCTGCACTTCCTTTTATGGCCAGACTGTTGTGCATCATCCATGTGAGACAGGATGCAGTCTCAGAATTGTGATGTCATCACTTATTATTTAAAGGGCCTCCCACTTGGAGCCCACTTCTGAGTTGATAGATTCCTTTCTACAACCCCTAGTGGCCCAACTAACAAGTTATATTAGGGACTCCACACAAGTGCTTAATGCCCTACAAACTATTAATTGGAAACCTACTTATAGATTTATTACAGTGGATGTGGCTTCACTTTACACCTCCATCCCACACCAGGCAGGTCTTACATCAATTTCAAATATTTTGGACAGAATGTCTGGTTTTTCAGAGGATCTCAAACAGTTCATAATTTGGACTTTGGAGTTTTTATTAACTCATAATTATTTTTTGTTTGAGGGGTCTTACTATCTGCAGAGACGTGGAACAGCTATGGGGGCGAAATTCGCCCCCTCCTATGCCAATCTCTATATGGGATGGTGGGAGCTGCTCCACGTTTATGCGGATGGTAACCCCTTCAGGGAACACATAATTTATTTTGGACGCTATATTGATAACCTGCTTTTGGTGTGGGATGGAGATGAAGAGTCTGCATCTAAATTCATGGAGTATTTAAATTGCAATGATCTTAACCTGAGTTTTGTTGGATGTCAGAGTACAACAAAGATTGAGTTCTTGGATATTGAAGTATCAGTCGTTAATGGGTCAATTGTGACAGATTTACATAGAAAACCGACTAGTGGTAATACCATTCTTAACTATAGATCTTGTCATCCTCAACATGTACTCAAAGCTATCCCTAAGGGCCAATTTATTAGGGCAAAGAGAATTTGCTCTAGTGAGACCCTATATAAAAAGCAGAGTGAGGATCTATGTAGTAGACTCCAACACAGGGGATACAATAACCAATTATTGTTAAAAACTAGACAAGTTGTAGACAACATGCCACGTGAGTCCCTTTTGCAATATAGGAAGGACAGTAAATTATCTTCTAGCATTCCTGATTTACCCAATAAGGTGGTCTTCAGTACTCCATACAGTTTGGAATACAGAAAGATCTGTGACATTGTAGAAGAATGTCTTCCTATTTTTCAAACTGATCCTGTTCTGGAGAAAGTGATCTCCAGTGGTGTGAAATTTGTGTCCAGAAAGGCAAAGAGCATTCAAAACTATGTATCCCCTTCTTTTTTACCTGAAATTAAAAGAAGTACTTGGTTACCCTCTAGATCAGGCTGTTTTAAATGTAGAGGCACTAGATGTATCACCTGTGACCATATTATGGAAGGGAATTTTTTTCAATCATATACCACAGGGAAACAATATACAATTAGGTACAATCTTAATTGTAATTCAACACACATAGTGTATCTCATGACATGTAAAGGCTGCCAGGTCCAATACTTAGGAAAAACTAAAAGAAGGTTGAGGGACAGAGTATTGGAGCATATCAGAGATATAAATGACCCAGATATTTTCACCTCAGTGGCCTCACATTTTAAATTTGACCATCAGGGGGATTCTTCCCTAGCATTTTTTCAGGCAATAGACCATGTCCCCTTCTCCAAGAGAGGGGGGGACAGGGAATACCAGTTAAGCAAGAAGGAGGTCAGGTGGATCTTTAACATGAACACCAGGACACCCTCTGGTTTAAACATTGAGTCAGACGTTAATTTGTTTGTATAGTATACTACATCCTGACATTGTATATAATGAGACTTCTTTCATTCATTTTCTTTGATTATTCTTTTATTGTCTTTTTTTTTTATTTTTCTTATTTGTTGTTTAACATATTGTTTTTGTGGTAAGAATTTTATATTTTTGATGCACAAAATAAGCTTACAACCATAACTGTTTTATTATAAATTGCATTTATATATATTCCTTACTGAAAACAATTGTACAACATTGCTGTCCTGTACTGACACTGTCTATTGCAGCCTATGTATATGAGGGGTTAAAAAATCAGTCTACACATTACACCTAAAGTATTCAATGTAATACACCTGTCTAATTAACATGACACCTCTCTATTTAGGCTTACAGACCAGTACACATCTTTAAGCAGTGAACAAGTGAGGCAGCCCCTCACGAAACGCGTATGTTTGTTACTGCACTGTAACCTACGGAGCATTCCGTATGGTGCTTTTTTCTGCATGCCCTTTTTTGTTTTTAAAAGCACTTTCTGTACCTATGATAATAAACCTGCTTTTGTTGCATCTTACTCACTGTTCCTTTGGTTTTGTGGCGGATGGTTAGCCGGTCTCCTCATTGTATGCCTCTGTTCAGTATGCTTTGCCTTTGCGTTGTCTCTGTTTGTGAGAGTTCCTGTGTATTACCTGGCTGCCTGACGTCCTTCCTGGTTCCTGATCCCTGGCTTGTTCCTGACTCTGCTGTTTTCCTTGTTCCTGATTCCGGCTCGTCTGACTATTCGCTTTGGCTCCTGACTTGGCTCGTCTGACTACCAGCTCTGATTTTGACTCCTGGCTTGTTATTTGACTTGTGGACTTTTTATTATTTTTTGCTATTAATAAAGGTGTGATTATTTTTGCACTTCTCGTCTCAGTCTGATTCCTGGCACCCTGATGCACCCCCAATGTCGCCGCCACTACATTAAAGTTATTAACCCCTAAACCTAAGTCTAACCCTAAACCTAACACCCCCTAACTTAAATATAATTTAAATAAATCTAAATAAATATTACTATCATTAACTAAATTATTCCTATTTAAAACTAAATACTTACCTGTAAAATAAACCCTAGCGCCTAGATTTAGAGTTTTGCGGCCAAAGGGGTGCGTTAGCTACGCGTGCTTTTTTCTGGCCGCACCTTTTAAATACCGCTGGTATTTAGAGTTCACAGAATGGCTGGGTTTTCAGTGCGTTAGGCTCCAAAAAGGGAGCGTAGAGCATAATTTAACGCCACTGCAACTCTCGACACCAGCGGTGCTTACGGACGCGGCCAGCTTCAAAAACGTGCTCGTGCACGATTCCCCCATAGGAAACAATGGGGCTGTTTGAGCTGAAAAAAAACCTTACACCTGCAAAAAAGCCGCGTTCAGCTCCTAACGCAGCCCCATTGTTTCCTATGGGGAAACACTTCCTACGTCTGCACCTAACACTCTAACATGTACCCCGAATCTAAACACCCCTAACCTTACACTTATTAACCCCTAATCTGCCGCCCCCGCTATCGCTGACCCCTGCATATTATTTTTAACCCCTAATCTGCTGCTCCGTACACCCCCGCCACCTACGTTATCCCTATGTACCCCTAATCTGCTGCCCTAACATCGCCGACCCCTATATTATATTTATTAACCCCTAATCTGCCGCCCTCAACGTCGCCTCCACCTAACTACACTTATTAACCCCTAATCTGCCGACCGGACCTGAGCACTACTATAATAAATGTATTAACCCCTAATCTTCCTCACTCCCGCCTCTATAACCCTATAATAAATAGTATTAACCCCTAATCTGCCCTCCCTAACATTGCCGACACCTAACTTCAAGTATTAACCCCTAATCTGCCGACAGGAGCTCACCGCTACTCTAATAAATTTATTAACCCCTAAAGCTAAGTCTAACTTTAACCCTAACACCCCCCTAAATTAAATATAATTTAAATCTAACTAAATAAATTAACTCTTATTAAATAAATTATTCCTATTTAAAGCTAAATACTTACCTGTAAAATAAACCCTAATATAGCTACAATATAAATTATAATTATATTGTAGCTATTTTAGGATTAATATTTATTTTACAGGCAACTTTGTAATTATATTAACCAGGTACAATAGCTATTAAATAGTTAATAACTATTTAATAGTTACCTAGTTAAAATAATTACAAAATTACCTGTAAAATAAATCCTAACCTAAGTTACAATTAAACCTAACACTACACTATCAATAAATTAATTAAATAAAATACCTACAATTATCTACAATTAAACCTAACATTACACTATCAATAAATTAATTACATACAAATACCTACAAATAAATACAATTAAATAAACTAACTAAAGTACAAAAAATAAAAAAGAACTAAGTTACAAAAAATAAAAAAATATTTACAAACATTAGAAATAAATTACAACAATTTTAAACTAATTACACCTACTCTAAGCCCCCTAATAAAATAACAAAGACCCCCAAAATAAAAAAATGCCCTACCCTATTCTAAATTACAAAAGTTCAAAGCTCTTTTACCTTACCAGCCCTTAAAAGGGCCCTTTGCGGGGCATGCCCCAAAGAATTCAGCTCTTTTGCCTGTAAAAAAAAAACATACAATACCCCCCCAACATTACAACCCACCACCCACATACCCCTAATCTAACCCAAACCCCCCTTAAATAAACCTAACACTAAGCCCCTGAAGATCTTCCTACCTTGTCTTCACCTCGCCGGGTTCACCAATCGGTCCAGAAGAGGGTCCGAAGTCTTGATCCAAGCCCAAGCGGGGGGCTGAAGAGTGACGTCCATCCTCGGGCTGAAGTCTGGATCCAAGCGGCGGCTGAAGAAATCCATCATCGGGATGAAGTCGGAAGTCCATCATCGGGATGAAGTCTTCTATCAAGCCGCATCTTCAATCTTCTTTCTTCCGGAGCGGAGCGGAGCCATCTTCTTCCCAGCCGACGCGGATCCAACCTCTTCAAGCGACGCCTACTAGCCGAATGACGGTTCCTTTAAATGACGTCATCCAAGATGGCGTCCCTCGAATTCCGATTGGCTGATAGGATTCTATCAGCCAATCGGAATTAAGGTAGGAAAATTCTGATTGGCTGATGGAATCAGCCAATCAGAATCAAGTTCAATCCGATTGGCTGATCCAATCAGCCAATCAGATTGAGCTCGCATTCTATTGGCTGATTGGAACAGAATGCGAGAATGCAAGCTCAATCTGATTGGCTGATTGGATCAGCCAATCGGATTGAACTTGATTCTGATTGGCTGATTCCATCAGCCAATCAGAATTTTCCTACCTTAATTCCGATTGGCTGATAGAATCCTATCAGCCAATCGGAATTCGAGGGACGCCATCTTGGATGACATCATTTAAAGGAACCGTCATTCGGCTAGCAGGCGTCGCTTGAAGAGGTTGGATCCGCGTCGGCTGGGAAGAAGATGGCTCCGCTCCGCTCCTGAAGAAAGAAGATTGAAGATGCGGCTTGATAGAAGACTTCATCCCGATGATGGACTTCCGACTTCATCCCGATGATGGATTTCTTCAGCCGCCGCTTGGATCCAGACTTCAGCCCGAGGATGGACGTCACTCTTCAGCCCCCCGCTTGGGCTTGGATCAAGACTTCGGACCCTCTTCTGGACCGATCGGTGAACCCGGCGAGGTGAAGACAAGGTAGGAAGATCTTCAGGGGCTTAGTGTTAGGTTTATTTAAGGGGGGTTTGGGTTAGATTAGGGGTATGTGGGTGGTGGGTTGTAATGTTGGGGGGGGGTATTGTATGTTTTTTTTTTACAGGCAAAAGAGCTGAATTCTTTGGGGCATGCCCCGCAAAGGGCCATTTTAAGGGCTGGTAAGGTAAAAGAGCTTTGAACTTTTGTAATTTAGAATAGGGTAGGGCATTTTTTTATTTTGGGGGTCTTTGTTATTTTATTAGGGGCTTAGAGTAGGTGTAATTAGTTTAAAATTGTTGTAATTTATTTCTAATGTTTGTAAATATTTTTTTATTTTTTGTAACTTAGTTCTTTTTTATTTTTTGTACTTTAGTTAGTTTATTTAATTGTATTTATTTGTAGGAATTGTATTTAATTTATTTATTGATAGTGTAGTGTTAGGTTTAATTGTAGATAATTGTAGGTATTTTATTTAATTAATTTATTGATAGTGTAGTGTTAGGTTTAATTGTAACTTAGGTTAGGATTTATTTTACAGGTAATTTTGTAATTATTTTAACTAGGTAACTATTAAATAGTTATTAACTATTTAATAGCTATTGTACCTGGTTAAAATAATTACAAAGTTGCCTGTAAAATAAATATTAATCCTAAAATAGCTACAATATAATTATAATTTATATTGTAGCTATATTAGGGTTTATTTTACAGGTAAGTATTTAGCTTTAAATAGGAATGTTATTTAATAAGAGTTAATTTATTTTGTTAGAATAAAATTATATTTAATTTAGGGGGGTATTAGGGTTAGGGTTAGAATTAGTTTTAGGGGTTAAAAAATTTATTAGAGTAGCGGTGAGCTCCGATCGGCAGCTTAGGGGTTAATACTTGAAGTTAGGTGTCGGCGATGTTAGGGAGGGCAGATTAGGGGTTAATACTATTTATTATAGGGTTATTGAGGCGGGAGTGAGGCGGATTAGGGGTTAATAACTTTATTATAATAGCGGCGCGGTCCGATCGGCAGATTAGGGGTTAATATGTGTAGGTAGGTAGCGGCGACGTTGGGGGCAGCATATTAGGGGTTAATAAATATAATATAGGGGTCGGCGGTGTTAGGGGTAGCAGATTAGGGGTTCATAGGGATAACACAGGTGGCAGCGGCGTGCGGTCGGCAGATTAGGGGTTAAAAAAATTTAATAGAGTGGCGGCGATGTGGGGGGAACTCGGTTTAGGGGTACATAGGTAGTTTATGGGTGTTAGTGTACTTTAGAGCACAGTAGTTAAGAGCTTTATAAACCGGCATTAGCCCAGAAAGCTCTTAACTACTGACTTTTTTCTGTGGCTGGAGTTTTGTCGTTAGATTTCTAACGCTCACTTCAGCCACGACTCTAAATACCGGCGTTAGAAAGATCCCATTGAAAAGATAGGATACGCAATTGACGTAAGGGGATCTGCGGTATGGAAAAGTCGCGGCTGGAAAGTGAGCGTTAAACCCTTTCCTGACTGACTCCAAATACCAGCGGGCGGTAAAAACCAGCGTTAGTAGCCTCTAAAGCTGGTTTTCACGGCTACCGCCCAACTCTAAATCTAGGCATAAGATACCTACAAAATAACTAATAGTTACATTGTAGCTAGGTTAGGATTTATTTTTATTTTACAGGCAAGTTTGTATTTATTTTAACTAGGTAGAATAGTTATTAAATAGTTATTAACTATTTAATAACTACCTAGTTAAAATAAAGACAAATTTACCTGTAAAATAAAACCTAACCTAAGTTACAATAACACCTAACACTACACTATAATTAAATTAATTAACTAAATTAAATACAATTACCTACATTAAATTAAATTAGCTTAAGTACAAAAAAACAAACACTAAATTACAGAAGGTAATAAACAAATTACAGAAATTTAAACTAATTACACCTAAAAAAGCCCCCCAAAATAAAAAAAACTCCTAGCCTAAACTAAACTACCAATAGCCCTTAAAAGGGCTTTTTGCGGGGCATTGCCCCAAAGTAATCTAAAAAGGAGCGGGTCCATCGGAGCGGGTCCATCTTCAAGACATCCGACGCGGAGCATCCTCTTCATCCGACGACTAAAACAGAATGAAGGTACCTTTAAATGACGTCATCCAAGATGACGTCCCTTAGATTCCAATTGGCTGATAGAATTCTATCAGCCAATCGGAATTAAGGTAGAAAAAATCCTATTGGCTGGTGCAATCAGCCAATAGGATTGAACGTGCATTCTATTGGCTGATTGGTAAGTCGACCTCTTGACAGGGTAGGGTGTACCACTCACTTTTTGGCCTCCCAGGACAGACTCATAATACCGGCGCTATGGAAGTCCCATAGAAAAAAGATTTTACGAAATTTACATAAGTCGTTTTGCGGTAAGGCCAAAGAAGTGTGAGGTGACCCTAAACCTTCAAGACTCGTAATAGCAGCAGGCGTAAAAAAGCAGCGTTAGGACCTCTTAACGCTGCTTTTTTACCCTAACGCACAACTCGTAATCTAGCCGCATGTCTTTTATATGCAGATCATTTCCAATGCAATTTTTAATTGATGATGTATACTATGAATATGTAAACAATGTCTTTAATATAAACTTAACTTTTTATGCTAGATTGTGTAATAAATAGCAATGTATGATCTTTATATATTTAATCCGTGTAAGTTCTGACCACTTATCTTTTAATTATTTTATCATTTGATTTTTTTCCTTATTAGGAAAGTATTTTTTTGTTACTTTAGGCCTTATGATTAAAGGGACACTGTAGTCAGGAAACAAAGTACTACATTTGAAAAAAGAATGTCTTTAATAGTATTTTTGCAATATATATATATATATATATATATATATATATATATATATATATATATATATATATATATATATCTCAAATTTTAATAACGGAGGGGACGCAATTGCTATGAGCATTTTAGAAAAAAGGGGGTATCCAACCAGTTGGCTTTTAGGCTAATACTGGTATGGTCTAGAGTATATCAAATATCTGGTGCAGACCCTTATATAAAATAGAAGAGTTTATGTAGAGAGAGTAAATCCTGGAAACAAAAGAAAGACCAGGATAAAAGACAGGGAATTCAGCACTCTTTTCAAAATTTAAACTTTAGCTCAAAAAAGACTATCAGATGTGTCAACCATAAATGCTAGTGTAGCTGCAAAGGAGAGAACTCTCTGGCACTGACGGTATAATTACAAATGTATATTCAAAATGGTAAAAAATGCCAAAAGACCCAAAAGGTATATATGATCACTTTATAAAGATGTTGAATAGCATAAAAAATACAACATACTTACAAACCTGACCGGTCAGGGGATAGTGTCTATACATGAACAGAAATCATTAACATGATATGTAAATGTTTACACAGGCCTGAAGAGACTTATGAGTTTACTGCAGAATTAGAATGGGGAACAATAATCAGACTACTACACCCTACTGCTAGCGGCACCTTAATATGTAAGGCTTAATGCCGGGCAGATTTATAACTGGGATCTAAGTAGTTACAGTTAGTGTGCCCCAACACGTATGCAGATGAATTGATACTATTAGAAGTCTAAACATTAATTGTACATATACATGTTACATAAAAGATATATTAGTGGGGGACAAAAAGTCAAGCTACTACACCCTGCTGCGTACGGCACCTTTTAAATTTAAGGCTAATTGCCGGGCAGGTATTTAGATGGGATCTAAGTAGGTTGCTGTAATGTGCCCCAAAATATGTACAAATATCTTATTGCTATGCAAGCAAACAGCATGAAACAATATACAGCCGGCTCTGCTGGATAGTCACATAGAAGCAGCTACTAATGCTGTCGGGTATAAATGTCCCTTAAGTAAAGTTATGCATGCTGGAAAGTAGTTAGCCATGAAGCAGATAAAGGCATTTATACAAAGCACAGGGTTTAGCCTCAGTGTAGCGTGATATTAGTAAGCCTCAAGCATATGTTAGCAGTAGCATTTTCCTTAGAGAGCTTAGTGTATACCCTCTCATCAGGGTAGCATCATCCAAGTCAGTCAAGCAAGTGCCTATCAGTCAGGCAGTGAAAAGGCAGTATACGACCTGTTTCCTTCGTGTTTCCTTGTGACTGGTTTTTAATAGATGATCCTCATTGAGTATTAGGGAACTCCGTTCTAGAGATCCATCAGGCGTGTTCGCTTGCAGCGTGTCTGTTCCGTGTATTCAACACCAATCACATGCTCCGGTCGGCTTGTCAAATGCCGACGCGCGTTTCACCCGCTAGGTGTGTCGGGCTTCGTCAGGGCGTGATGACGTTGGGAGCATTTCGTCTCCCTTTTAAACTTTGCTGAATGGCACGCCCCTATTGAAAAAGTCTCACAATGCCTCATTAACGATGATGGTTAGTGAAGGGACAAACCCCTTGAAGTGTGCGTCAATTGATACATATATAGTGATAATACAGAGAATTAGAATATGCTCTTTTAAAACACTTACATGCTAAAATAAAGAGATCCTATACACCTGAAAAAAACAATTGGGTTTTGGTCTAAAAATAGTGCTGATAGAAAATCGTAAAACATGTAATTTACCTATTTAACCTTTGTTGCCCTAATAAGTTATTAGTGAAAGTGCTCTAATACTTAAGGATGTATAGTGTGTTATAGAATATAGGGGCATGTCTGGACTGGGTAATACTGTGGAATGCGAATGATGAAAACAGCAGCCATACTTTATAAAGAACAGGCCATGTCAATTCTATCATTTAACCCTTTGGGTATCTGAGTTTGTAGGATCATGATCCACCTGCATTCCTTCTGGAGGAGGACCTTATCATTGTCGCCTCCTCTATTATTAGTAATGCCTCTGTCAATGCCTATGAATGAGAGGGAGTCAGAGATACAGGCATGAGTATCTTCAAAGTGCTTAGCCACATTGCTCTTAGGATTCTTATTTTTAATGTCATCCCTGTGCTCGGTAATCCGGTCCTTGATGGCTCTCCGAGTTTTGCCCACATAGAACCGTGGGCAGCTGCAGGAGAGAAGATAGATGACACCTTCAGTATTGCATGTAATGTGATGCTTTAGTTTGTATATCTTGCCAGTGTGGGTTCTGCAGTAAACTCATAAGTCTCTTCAGGCCTGTGTAAACATTTACATATCATGTTAATGATTTCTGTTCATGTATAGACACTATCCCCTGACCGGTCAGGTTTGTAAGTATGTTGTATGTTTTATGCCATTCAACATCTTTATAAAGTGATCATATATACCTTTTGGGTCTTTTGGCATTTTTTACCATTTTGAATATACATTTGTAATTATACCGTCAGTGCCAGAGAGTTCTCTCCTTTGCAGCTACACTAGCATTTATGGTTGACACATCTGATAGTCTTTTTTGAGCTAAAGTTTAAATTTTGAAAAGAGTGCTGAATTCCCTGTCTTTTATCCTGGTCTTTCTTTTGTTTCCAGGATTTACTCTCTCTACATAAACTCTTATATATATATATATATATATATATATATATATATATATATATATATATATATATATATATATATATATATATATATATATATATATTAAACATTTTGCTAATAAATAAATAATAAAATTGAGAGTGAACTTGCCTGTGTTGTCATTTCCTGTTATGAGCCTTGTGATACTACTGCATTTTTCTTACCCACAAAGCTCAATATTTTCCTACACTCCCTAGCCAGCTGCAGTACACATGCAGAGCCTTCTACTCAGCAACCAGACATCACTGGTTTTAATAATACTAGCTGAACACAGCAAAGAAGTAAGTTTTCAATAAATAATAGCAGAAATAATGTTTTAGGACACAAGTAAATGAATAGGCTATCACCCTACCCCTGATAGACCTGCAAACGGTTTTTACGCGGTTTTGATATATGACGCCGCATCTAAATGCAGCACGTATATTCCATCCGTCGCCCACAATTTTTACTCACATAAGCTAACATAGAACTGCGTCGCAAATTGGTATCACATATTCAGCGCAAGGACTTACACGGCGAAAATGGAGAAATTTGACTCCATTTTCACCTTGCCACACATAGGCAGATGCAGCAAGCCTTGCGCTGATAATGTGAGCACCGTAACTCCCGTAACTGCCTGAAAATATTAGCAAACACCTAACTCAATATCTATCTACCTGTCAACCACCAACCCTCACCTCAAGCTTTTCATTCAAAATAGTCAACAGGGTCGCAAGAAACGTGTGGAAAAACCAAGGCGCAAAATAACTGCCCATGAACTGAGAAAAGTCAAGCGTGCAGCTGCCAAGATGCCACTTGTGACAAGTTTGGCCATATTTCAGAGCTGCAACATCACTGGAGTGCCCAAAGCACAAGGTGTGCAATACTCAGAGACATGGCCAAGGTAAGAAAGGCTGAAAGACGACCACCACTGAACAAGACACACAAGCTGAAACGTCAAGACTGGGCCAAGAAATATCTCAAGACTGATTTTTCTAAGGTTTTATGGACTGATGAAATTAGAGTGAGTCTTGATGGGCCAGATGGATGGGCCCGTGGCTGGATTGGTAAAGGGCAAAGAGCTCCAGTCCGACTCAGACGCCAGCAAGGTGGAGGTGGAGTACTGGTTTGGGCTGGTATCATCAAAGATGAGCTTGTGGGGCCTTTTCGGGTTGAGGATGGAGTCAAGCTCAACTCCCAGTCCTACTGCTAGTTTCTGGAAGACACCTTCTTCAAGCATTGGTACAGCAAGAAGTCTGCATCCTTCAAGAAAAACATGATTTTCATGCAGGACAATTCTCCATCACACGCGTCCAAGTACTCCACAGCGTGGCTGGCAAGAAAGGGTATAAAAGAAGAAAATCTAATGACATGGCCTCCTTGTTCACCTGATCTGAACCCCATTGAGAACCTGTGGTCCATCATCAAATGTGAGATTTACAAGGAAGGAAAACAGTACACCTCTCTGAACAGTGTCTGGGAGGCTGTGGTTGCTGCTGCACACAATGTTGATGGTGAACAGATCAAAGCACTGACAGAATCCATGGATGGCAGGCTTTTGAGTGTCCTTGCAAAGAAAGGTGGCTATATTGGTCACTGATTTGTTTTTGTTTTGTTTTTGAATGTCAGAAATGTATATTTGTGAATGTTGAGATGTTATATTGGTTTCACTGGTAAAAATAAATAATTGAAATGGGTATATATTTGTTTTTTGTTAAGTTGCCTAATAATTATGCACAGTAATAGTCACCTGCACACACAGATATCCCCCTAAAATAGCTATAACTAAAAACAAACTAAAAACTACTTCCAAAACTATTCAGCTTTGATATTAATGAGTTTTTTGGGTTCATTGAGAACATGGTTGTTGTTCAATAATAAAATTAATCCTTAAAAATACAACTTGCCTAATAATTCTGCACTCCCTGTATATTCAATATAGTCTGGGGCATTATTTGATATGTTTATCTGCAAAATTATCAATGTAGTTATTATTTCTTTTTTTTTAAATGTATTTATCTTTATTTATTTTGTCTTTTAGCAATGGTTCCCAAGAGTATAATTTAAAGCATGTGTTTTCACTGTGTGTTATCCTCCCCAGACACAACATCTACATTTTGTATATTCAAGTGTTAGCAGTTACATCTTAACATGTTTTCTGCTCAGCTAGCACAGATGTGTATCTGATATTAAGGGGTAATTAACACCTCTATGTTAATCACTGTGTATCCAGAATTTTACCTGTGTTCATTTTCAGTTCCTTGTGGTTATACAATTGCATAATTTAGCATATTGAGTGTGGGAGATCTCTTGGAAACTATCCTTTGTTCTCAGATGTGTGTTTAGGATAATTTACATGCTGAGTGGGGGAGAACTAAAACATGATTAAAGTCAGTTTGTCTGAAAGAAATGAATCATTTTCTACTGACCAGCCAGATCTGAATGAAATATATATATATATATATATATATATATATATATATATTAACCTTAAAATATATGATTAAAATATATATTTGTTAACCTTACATATGCCTTGACAATGTCATTTAGAAATGATTGAATATTAAATTTTTTGAAGGACCATGTGATTTTAACCTTGGGAGGGGATTTAGTTGCCTTTATTTTGCACACGCAGTACACTATGCAGTGGTCACTGAAATTGTTAGGGAGAACACCTGCCTCCTGGATTCGGTCAGGAGAAGTGGAGAGAATCTAGTCGAGCAGGGTATGATTATGGCTTTTGATGTTTATGTTATTAAATTATATTGTAGCTAGCTTAGGGTTTATTTTATAGGTAAGTATTTAGTTTTAAATAGGAATTATTTAGGTAATAATGTACATTTTTATTTAGATTTATTGTAATTATATTTAAGTTAGGGGGTGTTAGGGTTAGACTTAGGTTTAGGGGTTAATACATTTAGTATAGTGGCGGCGACGTTGGGGGTGGCAGATTAGAGGTTAATAAATGTAGGTAGGTGGTGGCGATGTTACGGATGGCAGATTAGGGATTAATAAATGTAGGTAGGTGGTGGCGATGTTAGGGACGGCAGATTAAGGGTTAATAATTTTTAACTAATGTTTGTGAGGCGGGAGTGCGGCGGTTTAGTGGTTAATATGTTTATTATAGTGGCAGCGACGTTGGGGTCGGCAGATTAGGGGTTAATAAGTGTAGGTAGGTTGCGGCGAGATTGGGGGCGGCAGATTAGGGGTTAATAAATATAATGTAGGTGGCGGCGATGTTGGGGGCAGCAGATTAGGGGTTAATACATATAATGTAGGTGGTGGCGGTGTCCGGAGCGGCAGATTAGGGGTTAATAAGTGTAAGATTAGGGGTGTTTTGACTCGGGGTTCATGTTAGGGTGTAAACATAAATGTTATTTCCCCATAGGAATCAATGGGGCTGCGTTACTGAGTTTTACGCTGCTTTTTTGCAGGTGTTAGACTTTTTCTCAGCCGGCTCTCCCTGTTGAATCCTATGGGGAAATCGTGCACGAGCACAAGCTCACCGCTGACTTAAGCAGCGCTGGTATTGGAGTGCGGTAAGGAGCTCAATTTTGCTCTACGCTCACTTCTTGTCTTTTAACGCCGGGTTTGTAAAAACCCGTAATACCAGTGCTGTAGGAAAGTGAGCGGTGAGAGAAAACTGCTTGTTAGCACTGCATAGTCTCTAACGCAAAACTCGTAATCTGGCCGATTTTGACGCAGAACCATAGGTCCAACAAGTCTGCCTAAAATTTCCTAAAATTGTTAAATTATTTAGTTTATAGGACAGCCTTATGCTTATCCCAGGCATCTTGACGTACCCCACAGTGTATATCTTACCACCCCTAATGGAAATTCATTCCTTGAATCAACCACCCTTTCTTTGAAGAAGTGCTTCTGCAAATGACTCCTAAATAAACACATACATGCACATTCACAAGAAGAAATCCAGCTCTGAAAAGAGCTGAGTGTCAATAGCGGCCGTCGCCTTCCACGTTCATGTGCTAACAAAAGAGTTGAATGCACATGTCTGCTCCTGAACATGCTACCCTTCAACTTCATGACTCCTTGTTCTGAAACTACTTTTTTGTGAAAAATACAGTTTTATTAAACCGCTTCATATCACCTCTTTCCATTTTCTCCTCTAAGTTATACACTCACCGGCCACTTTATTAGGTACACCTGTTCAATTGTTTGGTAACACAAATTGCTAATCAGCAAGGCATATTGAAGCAACTCAATGCATTTAGGCATCTAGATGTGGTGAAGACAACTTGCTGAAGTTCAAACCGAGCATCAGAATGGGGAAGAAAGGGGATTTAAGTCACTTTTAGCGTGGCATGGTTATTGGTGCCAGACTGCTGATCTACTGGGATTTTCATGCACAACCATCTCTAGGTTTTACAGAGAAAATATCCAGTGAGCAGCAGTTGCGTGGATAACAATGCCCTGTTGATGTCAGAGGTCAGAGGAGAATGGGCAGAATGGTTCGATATGATAGAAAGGCAACAGTAACTCAAATAACCACTCGTTACAACTAAGGTATGCAGAATACCATCTCTGAACCCACAACACGTCGAACCTTGAAGCAGATGGGCTACAGCAGCAGAAGACCACACAGAGTGACACTCCTGTCAGCTAAGAACAGGAAACTGAGGCTACAATTAGCAGAGGCTCACCAAAATTGGACAATAGAACATTGGAAAAACGTTGCCTGGTCTGATGAGTCTCAACTTCAGCTGTGACATTTAGATGGTAGGGTCAGAATTTGAAATAAACAACATGAAAGCATAGATCCATCCTGCCTTGTATCAATGGTTTATGCTAGTGGTAGTGGTGTAATGGTGTGGGGATATTTTCTTGGCACACTTTGGGACCCTTAGTACCAATTGAGCATTGTTTAATTTCCACGGCCTACCTGAATATTGTTACTGACCATGTCCATTCCTTTATGACTACAGTGTACCCATCAGGGGCGAAACTACAGGGGATGCAGAGGTCGCAATTGGGGGCCCTGCTTAAAAATAACAATAATTTTTTTTTTTTTTTTTTAAACGTTGACCTGCCACTGCCTGCACTGATATCATGTGAGTGTGACATGATGCTTCACTAGTGTCTCTGACTACAGGGGCTAGTGTTTCTGTTTTACCCATTGGTGTTTATGTGTTTATGTGTATGTATGTATGTATGTGACTGTGTGTGTATTTATGCATGTATGTGTGTGTGTGTGTGTATATATGTTTGTGGAATCAGCAAATTACAGACCTTGTTACTACAGCAAGGGGGGGCAGGGGTAAACAGTGTCACTACACAGTACCACTATATACAGTACAGGGGGGCTGGACCATGTCACAGACTACTGTGGTCACTTTATAAAGTACTGGGGAGGGGAGGGTCAGGCCAGTCATCTCACCGGCAGATTACAGACTGTGTCATTGACTCACTATATACAGTATTGGTGGGTTAAACAGTGTCACTATATACAGTAATAGGGGGTCAGACCATCTCACAGACTTGCAGACATGTAATCTGATTTACATTTTTTTTTTCTGTGTTAAATGTAAAAAAAAAAGATATGTATCAAATTCACTTCAATTTTTTTTTGAGGGGGGGGCCCTTCTTAGATTCTTGCATCTTCTGATGGCTACTTCCAGCAGGATAATGCACCATGTCACAAAGCTCAAATCATCTCAAACTGGTTTCTTGAACATGACAATGAGTTTACTGTACTCCAGTGGCCTCCACAGTCACCGGATCTCAATCCAATAGAGCACCTTTTGGGATGTGGAGATTCGCATCATGGATGTGCAGCTGACAATTCTGCAGCAACTGTGTGATGCTATCATGTCAATATGGACCAAGATGCCACAAAGGATTAAGGCAGTTCTTAAGGCAAAAGATTCCAAGATTCCAATTTATTTATATCCTTATTTATATCTTTCTGGAAATATGGCCTCCAGAACGTTATATTTTTGCATTTCGATACTGCTTAAGGGTCAAATCGCCATGACTTCATTCCCATCTTACCCAATAAAGACACAGACACGTATTTGGAGGTATAAGACCGTGAAGCAAGGTCGCGTTTATTAAACAGAACCAGGCAAACTCTAAACTTATTAACTTGAGAAGCTTAAGGCTTATATATATATGGGTGGCGGCATCTGAGGCTAAACTATATTCTAAGCCTAACCATAATTTAGTATATATATATACAACCAGTGTAGTGAGGTCACCGGCCCGGATTGGTTGTTGCAATGCTCCTGCCGAGCATTGCCCTTCAGAGGCTGGCATCATCCACAAGGGGTTTCTAGGTCAGCAGGCCCGCGGGGAGAGGCGTTACAAGCTGCGACTTGCGACATCATGCCCCTCCCATTAGCTCGATCACACCCTCGCGGAAACCATAAAAATTATTCGGCCGGGACCCCGCCACGCCAGCCGATGATTTCTACTCTTATGCTAGCAAATTGCTCCGTACCCATAAAGGTCATCATTTAGACGTAAGACGCACAACATACGCCCATGATGTGGAGCTAAAAATTACCACTTTGGACTTAAGATCAGCTAGCCTGAGTAGGCATGCCCCTGCCAAAGTCCTAACAAAACCACCCTAATGGCAGCTGTTCCCTCAGTGCCGCCCCCCTTCCTGCAACAAAATATCAAACATGTTAACAACAAGGGAGGGATGGGAGGGGAAAAAACCTTTCTCCAGCAGTTGCAGACAAGAATGAGGAAGTATTCCAGCATCCATGCATCTTTATAACAGGTAAGAGTCCCCACCCCACATATTGCAACAATTGTTGCAAACTCACACACTGCACAGCTTCACATTTCAGTCAGGCAGCATAACCCTTAAGACGCTACATGCACAAATATGCCTTCCACTACCATAAGGGTCAAATCGCCATGACTTCATTCCCATCTTACCCAATAAAGACACAGACACGTATTTGGAGGTATAAGACCGTGAAGCAAGGTCGCGTTTATTAAACAGAACCAGGCAAACTCTAAACTTATTAACTTGAGAAGCTTAAGGCTTATATATATATGGGTGGCGGCATCTGAGGCTAAACTATATTCTAAGCCTAACCATAATTTAGTATATATATATATATATACAACCAGCGTAGTGAGGTCACCGGCCCGGATTGGTTGTTGCAATGCTCCTGCCGAGCATTGCCCTTCAGAGGCTGGCATCATCCACAAGGGGTTTCTAGGTCAGCAGGCCCGCGGGGAGAGGCGTTACAAGCTGCGACTTGCAACATCATGCCCCTCCCATTAGCTCGACCACACCCTCGCGGAAACCATAAAAATTATTCGGCCGGGACCCTGCCACAAGAGATACCACCTGACTCCCATAATGGAGCTCTTGCCGCCACACCTAGGGATAGCTAACTGACATGCCGCCTCAACGCGCCAGCTAGATTAGCCAAAAATAGCTCTAAGCCCTCCTCTGTTAAATGAACCCCGTCCGGCATGTACAGCCACTTGCAGTCCCCCAAGATGTTATCGTGCCTGATTACAAAACCACCTTCCTCCACGATCAACCTCCCCACATCCCTGTTCAACTTCTTCCGAATACGGTAGGCTGAACGGTGCACTCTCACATGCCGCCACTGCAAGCGTGCAATCACATTTGACCAGGCCACTCGCACTCCCGGGAAACGCACTTTCAACCAACGTACATCCGATTGAATGATGTTCACCAACTCCAACACAGGCAAACTCCCCACATCATTTCCCACAAGATGCAGCACTATCAATGAAGGCCGTCCCCAACGAAGGAAGGCCTCCTCCAGGAGACCCGGCAAATCACTCCACAACATTCCCCTTTTTCCCAGCCATCTAATTGAAACCGCATCTGGACAAAATCCCAGCTGCTGGCCGCCCGGGCGCTTCAAAGCATGAATGTCCGCCCAGTGAACGTACGAGTGGCCGACTATCCACGCTCTACAAGGAGGGGCTCTTACACCTAAAATCAACAAAAAATCCACATTACTAAGTCCCCGTCCACTTGTCCATACCCCCCCCTTTTCCAACTATCTACACTTTACTCTGAAGGGGTCGAATGTATGACCTATACCGCTTGGAACTCCACCTTCCCAATTTCTTAATCTCTCGCTCCGAGGCCCCAGCCGCAGCTGCGCTGGTGGCCGCTCCAATGCAAAAGGAGTGGGGAGCGATGAGCCCAGGGTCCAAGCCGACCCTCTTAGCCGCTTCCCCCAACACCCTCCGAAACTGGAATCTGGACAAATTGGACCCATCCGCATGAATAAAAAACTGCCCTGAACTCCCTGGCCTCCTAACCGAAAATTCAGAAGCGAGCCGGACGGGTCAACACTCCACAGTGTCCTGCTGCTGTATGGATAACCATACACTTTTCCTTTCTTGATCTGTCTTAGATCTGGGGATGAACAACAATAGCGCCTGCATGTCAAACCTGACATGCTGCGCTTGGACACCGCAACCTACCACTGACCTGGTTGGACTAACTATCTCGCCTACTCTCAAAGCCCCGAAGAAAGCAACCGCAAATGAAGCCCTAAACAAAGCAACCTCATACTCATCCGCGCACACTTCTGGCAACGCTGCCAATAACGCCCCAGCCGCTGACTTAGCCTCTATCCTACCCCAACCTTTCATTACCTGCCTAACCAGGAAAGCATTCGTCCCATCCTGGATACCCCTCCATTTGGCAAAGAAGGATAAAGCAGCTAGCCTTCCCTGCATGGATCCTTTCCTACAGCCACCTTCCTTCAAACACACCATCCACTCAAGCAACAAAGCAGGCGATCCGGTTTCCACCGGGACGCCCTTACCCTTGAGGAAGACTTCCCATTCCGCCCAGTACTTGCCGTAGGCCTTCCAGGTAGCAGGTGCCAGAGACGCCTGAACCATCGAAGTCAGCACGTCCCCCCTTCCGCCACCTGCCAAAGAAAGGAAGGACAAGGAGTACCAACCTTTGCTGCCCTTGGTGCCAATTTCCTGAATGCCTCCCACTGGCCTCGCGACAACGCGTCTGCCAATACGTTATCAACCCCAGGCACATGCCGCGCCGTAAAGTCAATGTTGTGCTGCAAGCACCGCAGCACCACCCAACGAAGGTAACGCACCACAATAGGGGAAGAGGCTGAAAGATTGTTGATAGCAAACACGACGCTCAGATTGTCGCACCAGAATATTACATTCTGGTTTGCTAATTGCCGCCCCCATAACTCAATGGCTACGACAATAGGGAACAACTCCAGGAGTGTAAGGTTCCTGGTCCATCCCCTCTCAACCCAGGCCCCAGGCCACTCCATGGCACTCCAGGCGCCATTGAAGTAAGCCCCATAACCCTTTGCTCCCGCCGCGTCTGTGAACAGATGCAGAGCCTGACTAGATGTCCTCACTTGCCTCCATAACAAGACCTCATTGAAATCCTCCAGGAACAACTCCCAGATTCTCAAATCCTCCTTCATATCTGGAGACACCGGACACGACTTGCGGCTTCCGCTATCCCCTTTTAGAGGGCCCTCCAACCTCCTTTTGAATACTCTGCCCATCGGGATAACTTTGCACGCGAAATTGAGCAAACCCAGTAAACACTGCAACTCTTTTATCGAGAGCCGGTCAGCCGCCGCAGCCAAAGAAACCTCGGCCAGCATTCGAACCACCTTATCCTTTGGCAACCTGCACTGCCTTTCTACAGTATCGATCTCGATACCCAGAAACGTCAGGCAAGTGCATGGCCCCTGGGTCTTGTCCTCCGCCAATGGCACCCCAAAACGCGCAAATAGGGCTCTCATCACTGACATGAGCCGCGCGCACTCAGACGACCCAGCTCTGCCGATTAGCAGAAAATCGTCCAGGTAATGGGCTATAAGCCCACCCCGCGCTTCCGAAAACACATCCCAGTGCAGAAATGTGCTGAACATCTCGAAAAATGCGCATGAGACCGAGCAACCCATCGGGAGACAACGATCTACATAGTAAGCACCTTCGAACCAGCATCCCATCAACCGAAAGGATGCTGGGTGAATAGGCAACAAGTGGAAGGCCGACTCAATATCGAGCTTCGCCAGGAGTGCCCCAACACCAGCCTGTTGCACCAAAACCATTGCTTGGTCAAACGACTGATAAAAAACTGAGCTAACCTCCGGGTTGATTGCATCATTGACCGAATTACCTTTTGGCTATGATAGATGCTGAATCAACCGGAATTTCCCCGCTTCCTTCTTCGGAACAACCCCCAGTGGGGAGACCACCAAACCCTCAATGGGCGGCTCCCGAAAGGGGCCCACCATCCGACCTAAACTCAGTTCTTTGCCCAGTTTATCCCTCACTACGTCAGGGTAGTCATACGCTGACTTGAGGTTCCGCTTCTGACGCGCCCCAATCACCGGACCTACCACCGGAATGAGGAAACCCTCGCGCAGTCCGGCCAGGAGAAGCTCCCCCGCCCTCCTGTCCGGGTATGCCCTGAGCCATGGCTCAAGGGCGGCCACCCTCAACGGCGTTGGTGCCCTTCGCCCCAGCAGCTCCCCTGCTGGCTCTGCGGCCCCCCGTCTCTTTTCGTCTAGCACATTCGGTCCCTGGGTGACCAGCTCCGCAGTATATGCAGGAGTGTCGAAAGGAGCAGCTCTCTCCTCGGTCACACTTCCCGTCATTAAACTTCCAACACTCACGCCCTTTTCTCTTGACTCCTCCCATCTGCTTACTCCCCCCAGCCCTTGCACCTGAAGGGGGGGAGGGGGAGCGCTCCGAACCCAAGCGCTGCCATAAATGCACATCCGTGGTGCCAAAGGTCAGCAAAGGGTTCCCCACCATCTTACGTCTATAATCTGTGTCATAAGACCGCCACACCCCCTCCTTATACGTCTTATGGACAAACTCAATAGTTTCCATATATTTTAACACGTCAACACGCAGCTCCGGCTTCGCCTCTACCAGGCAAGAAGCCAAAACCCTAAAGCACGTGCGCCACTCGTCCATTGTCTCCGGTCTCTTGACCTTTTTTGGACCGGAGCCGTCCTCGCTCTGCTCCTTGGCCTTATGGGCCTCCAGCGACAAATCAAAAATGTGCACATATTTGCCATCTCTAATTTTTTTGATCGTCTTAGCTTTAAGGTGAGAATGCAATGAATGCACATTGCAGGGGTAAGCATCCCCTTGCAGCGCCACTTTCCTGTCTGCCACCGCCAAGCTGACAGCCCCTGACCCTACCTGCTGACCAACACTCACTGAGTCTCCTATCTGCACTCCCCCACCCGGAGCTAGCCTCAATTCCTGCCTCTGTTGCCCGGCTACCAACCTACGCAGATACTTCAATACCCGTTTTTGAGGTTTGGACACTGGCCCTAAGGAGTCATCACTCTCAGAGCCAGTGTCACTAGATGACCCACCCGCACCCTCCCCCAGCACCCCACACAATGCAATCTCACCTGCTCCTGTCGCCGCCGGGGGAAGAGCCTCCTGGCTTGGTCCGGTCCTCTGAGTCACTTCACGCCTAGCATCAGGTCCCACTGCCACCACAGCAGCCCCGCTCACCTGGGGAGACAAAACGGAAACGGGAGCACCAGGGATCAAGGAATGGGCACCACCCCCTCCCACTACAGAACTAACTTGCTGACCACCCACTGAGATTCCAACTCCCAACTGCACTGCTCCACCCGCCCCAGAGTTTCCAACCGCTGCCCCATGACCACCCGCCCCCCCCCCTGCGCCCAACTCCAGCATGACCAGGGTCCAACCCCCCAGCCCTGACCGGCACTGTATGCTGATGCCCTCCCACCCCGGAGGGACCCCCGTGCGCCCCTTGGGCCAAAATTGATGCCAACCTAAAAATTTCCCCCATCACATCCTGCTGTCCTCTCCCTAGAGGCTCATGCCCAACTTGAAGCCCGCCAAGCATCTGATTACTGCCCCCAGCAGGGCCAAACTCCATTCCCCCACTTCCACTCAAACCCGGCACTGCCATAGCTGCCCGGCCCTCCCCGCCCCAGTGCCCCGCACCAACAGGTCCCATATTACCACAAACACCAAGGCCTGATGCTCGGACCCACCATTGCCAGTACCCATATGTCCACCATGCGCCCCCACCATTGCCCCCATCTGCCAAGTGCCTGTCCCCTCGAGACCGCTCACCGCCGCAGCCTGTCCGGTGCTGCCCCTCCCGGATCCCCGTGCTCCCGACTCACCTCTCGCGCCGCCATCCGTCGCCTGCACTCCGCCGCGCCCAAAACCGGAAATGACGTCACCAGCGCGACTACCGTAAGTGACGTCACCCGCGCCTACCACCGACCGGAGGACTCCGCCGAGGGACGAAGCACCGCCCACCGCTCCGGCCTGAACCACGCCGCCGACCGCCGGAACACCCGCCGGACCCCCGGAGACGATGCAGGACTGCTCCACACACGCCTCGACGCCCGGGCCCGCTCCCGCCGAAAGGGCCTGGATTAAGGCCACGACCGCTGCCCTTGCCGCCTCAGGGACAGGTAAGTTCGGTAACTACCCGTCCCAAGGAGGGCGATCAACGCCGCCTAAAGCCACTGGGGTTGGGGAGGGACCCACTAGGCCACCAGGTGCAACCACGCGGTGTAGGCCCGAAGGCCCCGCGCTCAGATTTAGGCCCACCCGCTCCCCCCGCAAATCAAGGCCCTCACGTTCCCGGGCAACTAGCGACCTTGCAGGCCCAACACACGGCCCGCCTATTGGCCCACGGCCCTGCGCCACGCGCCCCCGCTCGGGGCCTACCTCGGCCCTAAACACCTCTGGGAGGCCGATTGAGCCAACCGGAGACACTTCCACCCCCCCATCGCTTCCGCCACCCCCTGAAACCAACCCCGAATCCCCCAAATCCTCCCCCTGGGACCCAGGGAAAAGGGAAGGGGAGGAAGACACCCCAGAGGGCTCCCCAGAATCCCGGGAAGGGGTGAGGCCTACCCCTTGAGAAGGGCTAGGGCCTACTACCTCACTACCTAAACTGCCACCTCTCCCCCTCACAGATACTCGCCATGTCACTGGCGAAGACTCCCTCATCCGCTTTGGAGGAACCGACTGACGCCTAGGCCGCACCATCTTGCAAGCAAAACAGAAAAAACCTTTCTCCAGCAGTTGCAGACAAGAAAGAGGAAGTATTCCAGCATCCATGCATCTTTATAACAGGTAAGAGTTCCCACCCCACATATTGCAACAATTGTTGCAAACTCACACACTGCACAGCTTCACATTTCAGTCAGGCAGCATAACCCTTAAGACGCTACATGCACAAATATGCCTTCCACTACCATTAGTTTCGGTAGCTAAGGCAATTTATAAGGGAGCAGTGTGAAGAGTGTAAGTTTCAGCTGCCAACTAACTGCAGAGGTAACAATGTGCAGGAATAATAATCTACTAGAGAGCAGGTCTATAAGGGGTAGGAAGACCGCTTTAGCTTTTGTTTGTGTGTCCCTAAACTTTATTTCTGCCAATTTAAAGGGATATAATACTCATATGCTAAATCACTTGAGAGAGATGCAGTATAACTGTAAAAAGCTGACAATAGAATATCACCTGAACATCTATAAAAAAGGAAGATATTTTATCTTACAATTTCTTCAGCTCAACAGAGTAAGTGCTCTCTGAACAGTTATACTTCAGCTGCTGTCCAGCTGCAAGTTGAGGAAAAAAATAATAGCAAATCAGCGGTGCTGAGGTCATGATAAGCTTTTGCTGTAATCTCATGAGATTTCACTGAAATCTTGTGAGATTTCATAGTAAACTTTCTCAAACTGAATAAGAAAATAGCATAACTGTGCCTGCACATGCCAGATGCACACTCACTTGCAAGTCCTGGGACTAGTATCTTGGTTGGCTGCTTAAAGTCCCTTAACAATGAGGTGTGAATACTTTTTGAGGTAAATATTTTTATTTTTCTATTTTTATTACTCTGTTCTTTCTTTTCTGACCAGGTCCCTGTCAGATGTGTGATGAAGCTGGCTTAACCTGGAGGTCCTTTATCTGCTCTACAGCAAGGACCCAGGAGGGTAAGCCCTTTATTTATATTACTCAAGCTGGCTCAATAGCTCAGGAAAACTATTAAGGACTAAATTGTCAGGGGTGACCGGGTGGCACCTAGTCTCTTGTTTTTGGGTCTTCATTGTTTATTTATCTGTGTGTTAGGATAATAAAAGGGCCGTGAGCAGTCTGGAGTTTGTCTCGCCATAGCAGGGTGGCCCTTTTCTATAAGGGAGATGGGGCATTTATATCAGTCTATATGCCCATATTTTTTCCTACCTTATGCACCTATGAGGGATTGAGTTATTTTATGAGAATGGGAAACTAGTTCTTTTGTTGTGAGCTGTTTAGTGTACAGATCCCGGACGAAACTAGTTTTTAACAGTTTATTTAGTGACACAGTACCATTGTTTTTGCATGCTTTTTTAGCCTGAGGGAACTTGTGTACCCCATGTACTTGGGACTGATGCAGCCGCTTTTTAGGCAGCGTTGGAAGGCACCTCGGAATATATTTTACAGATAAGTCCTTCATTTATAACAGGGATTCCTTCTAAGTGCCGGATCTCATACAGGAAACGTTTTCAGAGAAGGAGCTCTTTACAGTTTATGGGGGTGAGATACCAGAGCCAACCATAACTCTGGTGCGTCCCTGTGTGACAGTTTCTGTTGCCCTCCTCATATTGAGTGTATTTCTCTGATTTAGAGTTTACGGAACTGGGGGTGAGGTGCAAGAGCCGGCTGTGACTCCGGTGTGGTTTCTGGAATTCCTGCAGAAATTAATGTTTGTACAGCATACAAGACTTATTTTATTTGTACTCTCTTCCCTATCTCTGCTAAATTTTCTCTCTCAGGTTGCACGTATTACCCTGCGGCATATCCCTAGTGCCATAACATTTATTTCCTTTTACATTTTAAGGGGATTGTTTATATGCTTTAACGCTGGGAAGAGTATTTATTTATATGTGTGCTATATATGTTTTTATAGCAATTACAAGGCTTTTGTGGTCAGCTTTTATAGACTTATTTTGGTGTTTGCTCTGATTTGCATAATTTAAGGGTTACCTTAATTACTAGCCTAATATTGAGCCTTGTATATATGTATTCACTGAGCTCCTTACATTATTTTGCTTTTTAGAGCTACACAGTAAGTTAACAGCATCAAATTCTACTTTACTATACAGATTTGTGATGTGTTTCCACCCCATATTAGTTAACTCACAGATCTTTAACATGCAGAGGGAATGAATGAATGAATATGACTGGAGCGTCATAAGGGATGGGCAGGCAGTCTAGTTGGTCGGGTAGGCGGGCGGTTAGCACCGGTAAACGAGGCGGGGACCGCGCTTGTCCCAAACCGGGGGGTCCGGTTGGATCCAAGAGGCCTTTTCCGGAGGTGGAGGAAGACACCCTCCATGTTTTTCCGTGTGAGGGTAGTGTTTCCCCTCCTCCTACCCTGGCAGGCAAATCGCGCGTGATAGCATGAACACCCCCAGGGCATCGGCACATTCATGACGTCACTACTGGGGGAAATCAGGCCTACAAGAGTCCCAGAGACCGGGAGTTCAGCCTAGCCCGCGTATCGGTAAAAAAGGCATAGTGGTTGGGGGGGGGGGGGGCGCTCAGGACTAGACGAGGCCCGGGACTGGGAGGAAGGTTTTGGTTGTGGACCCGGCGGTCCAAAATGTTCTTCCTAGGAAAAAGCAGGGAACGATCTAGCAACTAAAGGAAGGGACGTGTATAGGGGGCCACCGAGATATTTGGAGGTATTTGACAGTGAGGCAGTTGAGGAGAAGCCCAAGAAGAGAGTAAAGCAGGAGGGAGTTAGGTCTAAACTCCCCAGGATTATTAGGGATGTAGAGGCAATGCAACATTGCAAAGAACGGCAGCAGCTGGCAAGGAGGGACAGAAGGAGGTAGCCAAGCAGCAGCAGAGACAAGGTAAGAAAATATATATTGTGGTGGGAGTAGTGACTCTGATTCATCTGAAAGTTCTACCGAAATTGATTCTGAGGATGAGAAGCGTAATGGTAACGGACATAGGAAAATATTAAAAATTGTTAGAAGGATATATGCAAAGCAAGGAAAAGGAAGGATTGTAAAGGAGGTGTCTGAGGAGGTAGATAGCAGTGATAATGAAGTAAATTTAGACAATGAAATAGCAGGCACTAAACTTCTGCCATTAGCCTCTTATTTGAAGGCAAAAGTGATAAAGAAAGCACAGAGGGGCAGGTATGTGGACGTGTTTGAAATAGCTAGGGATGCATTGGCGTTTAAATCCAGAGTAGATGAAGTAAAGGGGAAGAAGGCAAAGCAAACATTCCCAGAGTTGGTGAAGGGAATATTAATTTATGCGGAATGCTTTATATCGGTTAACCCTGATAAAGCAAAGGGGTTATTGCACTACATTCATTTGATAGCGGAGTGCTATACGACATATTTGGTTTTTGCCTGGAAGGATTACGATAGGGAATTCAGAATGGGGAACTTACAATTAGGGGGGAAGGGAAGAAAGGATTTTGGGGTGAAAATACTCAATATGTGGACAAGGTTAATGAAGGTATCTGATGTACAAAACGGTAAACCGATGGGTCAGGCAAAATCAGTTTGTCAGAGGTAAAAGAGTGTTGGGCGTTCAATGATAAAAGATGTGATGGGGGAATGCATGCAAGTACAAGCACACATGTAGATACTGCAGGGGCGCTCATCCAGGTGTGGATTGTAGAAGGAGTAATAATGGGAACGGAAGTAAATTTTCCTTTCAAGGGCATGGTAGCAACGGCAATGGGGCAGGAGTGGGGAATGGCCAGAACGCTGCTGAAAGTAAATAGAATTGTGGAAGAGTTGGCAGCATATCTGTTAAGGGAGGAAAAAGTTTTATTGATAAATGGTTTGCGTCAAGGTTTTATTGTTCCAATGCAGGCTAGAAACCTGAAATCAGCATCAGAATTTCCTGAGGTGTTGGCTGAAAAGTTGGAGAAAGAAGTGAAATTGGGCATTTAGAGAGAAGCCTTGCGTGGATTTGGTTTTGTCTCCCCTGTGGGTGGTATCTAAAAAAGAAAAAGGCAAATACAGGATGATACAGCACCTGTCTTACCCCAGGGGAAATTCAGTCAATGATTCAATTGATAAGTTGGATTTCTCAGTGCAGTAACAATCATTTGACAGTGCCATGAAGATAGTAAAGCAGTTAGGAAGAGGAGCCTTGATGGCAAAGATCGATGTGGAATCTGCCTTTAGATTGTTACCTTTGAACCCGAGTAGTTTTAATTTGATGGGGTGTAAGTTTGATGGGTTTTTTTTTATATAGATAAGTGTTTACCCATGGGGTGTTCAGTTTCTTGTTCAATTTTTGAAAAGTTTAGTTCCTTTCTGCATTGGTTGTTTACAAAAAGGACTGGGTGTGAGAACATGGCACATAACTTGGATGATATTCTAGTAGTGGGGAGGCCTGACGCTGGAGAATGTAGAACTTGAAAGGGGGAGTTGGAGTCAATGTTAAAGGAATTGGGGGTGCCAGTGGCAAAGGAAAAGTCAGAGGGGCCAGGAACAAGGCTCTTTTTTCTAGGAATTAGGATAGATTCTGTGAGGGGGCAGTGTGAGCTCCCAGCCAATAAGATTGATAAGGCAAGGCAGATGATTAAAAGGATGCTAAAGAGAAATAAAGTGACGCTCAGGGAGATGCAGAAGCTGCTGGGGGATTTACATTTTGCGTGCAAAGTAATACCAGTGGCAGGATATTTAAAAGAAGGTTGGAGCTGGGAACAAAAGGAGCTAAGCAGCCGGTGCATATGGTTTGGGTAAATGCAGAAATGAAGGAAGATCTCAGAGTGTGGGATTAATTTTTGAATGATTTTAATGGAATCAGGATATGGGAGGAGGTGACGTCAGTGGAGGAATTAGAATTGTACATGGACGCAGCAAGCAGTATTGGTTTCGGGCCTATTTGCAGGGTAGATGGAGCTTGGGCGAATGGCCAAGGGATTTGAAAGTGAAAGGTTGGGTAAGGAATTTGACACTGCTGGAATTATTTCCCATTATAGTGGCAATAGAACTATGGGGCCATATATTAAAAAACAAAAGAATAATATGCTGGTCTGATAATAAAGCAGTAGCTGACGTAATGAATAATCTATCATCATCCTCTAGCCCAGTAATTAAATATTTGAGATATCTAGTTTTGAAGTGTCTTAATCACAATATCTGTTCCAAAGTGAAGCATATATCAGGGTATAAGAACGTGGTGGCCGATGCATTGTCTCGTTTTTAGTGGGATGTATTTAGGATGGTTGCTCCAGGAGCAAGAAAGGAAGGTGATTTCTGCCCTATTTTTCTTTGGCAGATTGGCAGCGAATAGACGGAATCAGGGAAATGGTTGAGAAGTCAGTGGCGCCAAAAACATGGGCAGTATACAAAAGTATTGGGAACAGTGGAGCGAATTTCGAAAGAATGTGGGGCAGAGTGAGGAAGTCGGGTTTTTAGATTGGCTATGGGAATTAAAGCAGGGCGATATGAGGAAGGGACAACTAGGTACAGTGCAGGCAGGAGTAGCGTACTTCGCCCAACTGCACAGAGAAACGGATTTAACAAGGAGATTTGTAGTAAGGAAAGTGGTAAAAGGTTGGGAGGCGGGAGAAAAGAAAGGAAAGGACAAAAGGGAATCCTATAACTGAAGATAGACTTCTGGAGATGATAGCGGTGCTTAAAGAGGTATGTTTTGACGAGGATGAGGCATTGATATTTAAAGTGTCATTCTCATTGGCTTTTCACTGAGCTTTAAGAATAGGAGAATTGTTGGCTAAGAATAAAAAAGACACAGATAGAGGTTTAAAGCATGAGGATGTAAGATGGGGCAAAAAGGCAGTATTGGTTTTGATCAGGAAGTCAAAAACGGATTTTGCTGGTAAAGGGGCATGAGTGTCAATAAAAGCAGTGGAAGGATTAACCTGTCCAGTAGTGGCCGTGAAAGAGTATATGTTGGCAGAAAGCGCAGGAGGCCTGCATTTTGTGAGACATAGGGACGGGTCTAGTGTCACAATGTTTCAATTCTGAAAGGTATTAGAGCGGGTGGTGCTGAAATTAGGCTGGATAAATGCGTATTTCGCTCAACATTCATTTAGAATTGGTGCAGCAACCAGCGCGGCAAGTAGCGGGTGCTCGGTGGATCAGATTAAAAAAACGGGGAGATGAAAATCTGCGGCATATAAGTCCTACATCAGGTTGGATAGGAGTAATAATTGCAATTAAAAAAAAAAAAAATAATAATAATCAACCTAAATGACAATGTTTCTCTCCATCTTATTGCAGGAGGAGCTTTGAGAATATGGGTGGTAGGGCACTCATACGTATATTGGGCGCAGGTGTGGGCCACGGCATTAGCTAAAGGAGCTCATTTAGGTTTTAGACAAACTGAAATATCTTGTTTTGTAAGATTTTAAATAGAATTTTACAAAGGTTTTTGGTTATTTTTTATTGTTTATTATATGCTCATATTGAATATTTATTGCACATCTTTTGCATTCAGCTGCTGCTTTTAATACTAGTGGAACTTTGTAATCCATAGATGCCATTATCCTGTACCCTTTCACCTTGTATTTTCATGATAATTTAACCCCTGATAGTGTACTTCACTTAGGTGCTCCTATTTTTTTTTATTTTTGCTTGCTCTCAGTTTTTATCTTGTTAGGAGATCCTTTAATAGTGAGCATGTATGCTACACCGGGCGCAGTCTACTACCTTTTTTTCCTTGGCTTTTTTGATGGTGGTCAGAAGGTATAGTGGCGGCGCCTTACCTGGACGACATCTTGGTTCTAGCGTCATCCTTTCAATTAGCAAGATCTCATTCTGAGTTGTTGTTTTTGTCCATTCTACTTTCCAACGGGTGGAAAATGAGTCTGGATGAGAGTTTCCTAGTTCTAGATTTAAGGGCGTGTTTCTTGATATCATTTACAGATTCTCTATCCATGTAATTTTTCTGATGGCGGTCAGAAATTCCAAGATTCTTGCTTCTTGCCTTTCCTTTCAGTCTTCTATCTGTCAGTCAGTGGTTCGATGCATGGTTCTAATGGTTGCTTCCATGAACATCATTCCTTTGGTTCGGTCCCATCTGAGACCTCTGCAGCTACGCATGCTCCATTGAACAGAGACCTCTCAGATCTTCAAAACTCAGGGTCTTTGGTCTCGGGAGGAGTTCTCTCCTCCCATAAACATCTTGGAGTTGAGACCTATTTTCAGTGTCTTGACAGCTTGGCCTCAACTAGCCTTGGTCCGGTTTATCAGATTTTAATCAAACAACATCACCTTGGTGACTTACATCTACCACCAGGGAAGAACTCTGAGTTCTTTAACTATGAAGGAGATGTCCCGCTTTCTTTGTGGGTGGAATTTTGTGATTGTTTCCTATCTGTCATCCACTTTCCAGGGATGGTCTACTGGGAAGAGGTTTTTCTGATCTGACAGACCGTTCATTCTGGAGAGAGGGGCTCTCCATCTGGAGTTGGAACTAATGGCCTCGCGTCAGGATGTCAAGCTGTCAATTATGGTTCATGATCGTTCTAATAGATGCTCTTGCGGTTCTTTGGAACTTTGGTCTAGCATTCCTATTTCCTCTGTTTGCTCTTCTTCCACAAGTCATTCCTATTTTCCTGCCTGATTTCCATAAAGTATGGCGTACATTTCTTTTTTTTGGTGTGAATCAAAGGTTCTTTTTCATGGAATCTACAGCCTCACTGCCCTAAATGTTCCTGGTCCCATGTGATCTTGGAAGTTAAGCAGGGCCAAGCTTGGTCAGTTCCTGGATGGGGTCTCTCTGGCATAGGTTAGTGGCTAACACATCTGGCTGTGCAGCAGATGGTTGAGAGTTTTAATCCACCCACAGGGGGCTTGTGTTCAACTAAAGCTCCTGCTTCCTTCTATAAGACCGCCTGGGGACTCCAGTTTCGGTAGTCTTTAAGGATACCCAGACTTTTTGTCTTTTCTTCAGGAGGACCTGGAGAAGGGTTTGTCAGACAGTACTCAGATGGGTCTGTTTTCTGCTATGTCTATTTTTTGCTTTAATGTCTGACAGGTCTGCCAGATGTTAAATCTTTTGATCAGGGCCTAGTAGGTTTAGTATCAGACATGTGTTTAATTCATGTTGCTCCTCCTTGGAGTCTTACTCTTGTTCTGGGTTTTGCAGCAGGCTCAGTTTGAGCCAAAGCATTCTGTTGATATTATATTGATATCTTGAAGGGTTTTGCTATTTCTTCTGCTCGCAGAATCCAAACGTTCGGTTTTACAGTGTGATCACGCCTTTCCTTCGTTTTCATGCAGATAAGGCGGTCCTTCGTACTAAATTGGGATTTCTTCCTAAGGTTATGTCGAATCACTATATTGATCAGGAAATTGTTTTTCTTTCTTTCTGTCGCATTTCTTCTTCCCAGAAGTAATATCTTTTACATAACCTGGTTGTTGTGGGTGCTCTGAAATTTTTCCTTCAAGCATCTACAGATTTTCGGCAATTTTTGCCTTGTTCATTATTTTCTCTGGTAAGCATAGAGGTCAGAAGGTCACTTCTACTACTTTCAGAAGCGTGCCTTCTGTTTAGGTCCACCTATATTGTTCTCCCTCCCTTTTCATTCTGTGTACTCTAGCTTGGGTATTGGTTCCCACTTGAAATTGTAATGAAATTGTGGACTTTCCATGCCTTAGGAAAGAAAACAAAATTTATGCTTACCTGATAAATTTCTTTCTTTCCGGGCATGGGGAGTCCACGACCCATCCTTATTTATTTATTTAAGACGGCAATTTTTTGGTATAAACCTCAGGCACCTCTATACCCATGTGTTATCTTCTTTTTCCATTTTCCTTTGACCGAATGACTGGGGATTATGGGTAAGGGAAGTGACACTTAACAGCTTTGCTGGGGTGCTCTTTGCCTCCTCCTGCTGGCCAGGAGTGGAATTCCCACTAGTAATTGGAATGAAATCGTGGACTCTCCATGCCCGGAAAGAAAGAAATTTATTTACTGGGGGGGGGGCTATACATATGCCCTGTTCTTGCATATTGGACTTGTCTCCAGCATGCTTTGATTTGCCGTAAACAATACTTTTTTTTTTCTTTTTGCTATATTATATAATATTATTCATTGCTTTCTCCCATTGATTCCGAAAAGGAAGTATTCTTAAATTAAACTTATTTGAATATGTAATTATTATTCATTTGAGTGTATTTATTTTAATATGCAGCAGAAACATACCATTAAGTGTTTTGTAAATTATTCCATTGCTACGTTGTAGGAATCCAATCATTATTTATAAAAATGTTCATCCATTAATGTGTATGGCAGGATTGGCAGCTTTAGCATAACTACCTGAAATTGATAAATAGGTCAATTTAATTTGATTTCAGCATTCAGTGATTTCCCTTTTTGAGGTGGTATTTCTTTTGGAACAATCAATGCAGTAGTTTCTTTCAAATTGGATTCACTGCCTCTGGTAAAGCTATAAAAATCAGACTCTAAACAAAAAGAATATCTGTTTTGTGTGTGTGATTGTACGTGTGTATGTATGTTTGTGAGTGTGTGTATATGTGTGTGTATGTGTATATATATATATATATATAAATATCCATATAAAAAGGGCACTCTCAGGGTTTATTAAGAAGATGAATAGTTTCTTTATTCAGTAGAATCACTAATACATGGTCGACGTTTCGGCCCACTTGGTTGGAGTGCTGGGCTACAGGCTAAATTGACTTTATATATATATATATGGGTGGAAGTTGTGATTGAAATAAAATGTACTTTATTACAAATAATTAAGAATAAAAGTGTCAGTAAATAGTCCACATTGACACTGTATGTATTTTAAAAGACTGATTATACAATACCAGTATAGTGCAAAAAACGGATGTATAGCTGTGCAGCACTGCTTGAGATCTCACAGATCTAATACTGTTGAAACAAATATAGCACTACTTGCAAAAGCACAAAGCAGTTAGGACGGTTTGCAGAAACTTAACCGCTAACCTCCTTGTTGCTTACTGTGCTGGAGTGAATGTTTGTGTCGGGGGGGGGGGAGCCTGACGCGTTTCACAACGCTATTGGTCACTTCTTCAGAAGTGGGGCCGCCCCCCTACAGCTCTGTTTTTATTTGTGCAGGTCCTGGTGTTCACTGAGCACGGTCGCCATTTTACTTACTGGCCGTGCCTGCTTGTGTATGGGCAACTATTATGGTTATTTATTTAAAATCCAAAATATTAATATATCAAATATTTCAATATATAAATATATTAAAATATGGTAAAAATGTGTTTTAAATGTTTTAAATGTCTTAAAGAAGAGACATGCACCTGGAATCATTACACTCCTGATCCATTATAATACAAATGGATTTAAAAGTGCAGAATCATAAAAACGGTTATGTTCACATCTTATCTACCCTATTAGTTGTATCTATCTGCCTTTTAACCTTATATCTCTGTATCTTTATATATATAATTACACACCATTATTTCCACAATGGGTCTAAAATATTGCATTCACATTGTGAAGAGATATTAAAGGGATAAAGTTCATATATTAAGTGCATAGTCAAAGTCAACCCTAAAATTGCATGTAAATACATAAAAAATCATAACAATGAACCATTTTAAAAAACATTTAATCTTATAACAATATAATTATTTGGTCTATATATATAATCTATGATAGTTCATTTCAATTCATTTACATTGTGAAAATAGTTCAGACAATATTAGAAATATAACATGAGAAAATGTCACATAGTTAAAATAATCACATTAAAATGATCATGGTAATATTACTAAAAGTGCATAACTAATCTTCTATTCTATTTTAACCTTATCTCCTTAGAGGAATGCTGCAAGATCTATATCCTTGTTTAACCCTGAGGGGGACAGGGTACCCAAAGTGTGAATCCAGTGTGTTTCCCTCTTTCTTAGAGCCAATAGTCTGCTTCCTCCCCTCGGGCCCACTTGTACCTGTTCTATTGCCTTAAAATAAAACTGTGAGGGGTCACTATTGTGATGCTCTTTAAAATGTCTGATCAGTGGATTTTTAATGTACCCGCTTCAATATTTTTAATATATTCAGACATCTGATCTTAATTGAGCGTTTGGCGCTTCCTATATACGTCATGGAATTTATACATTTGCATTCTATCATGTAGACTACAAAGTCTGACTTACAATTTAATCTTCCTTTTATTTCATTTAGTTTACCTCTTTGGTCTAAGCCAATCTGTCTATTATATTCCTTTGAGTGGTTAATGTGCTCACAACAAACACAATTCTTTATAAAGCATTTGAAAAATCCATTTAAAGCCGTAGTGTGCACAAAACCCCGACTTTTTTCTTCTTCTTTGCTCACAGTTTTGATGATACTAGGGGCTATAATATTTTTTATATTCCTGTTCTTTTTGAATATTATTTCCGGGTTTTTACCAATATTATCCTTTAGAAGTGGATCTTTTCTTAAGATGCCCCAATGTTTCTGTAAGATCTTCTTAATATTTTAGTGACCTTCATTGTAGGTGGTTACAAAATTTAGACCTTGTTTCTTTGAGGTATTTTGAGTTACCTGTTTGTCTTTTGTGATCATAGTACCCCTATCTGTAGTTTTAGCCCTATTATATGCTCTCTCTACTAGATCGTCAGGGTATTTTTTGACTTTAAAGCGATCTCTGAGAGTACTTGCTTCTATCTCGTAGTCACTTGAATGTGTACAATTTCTCTTGACCCTTAAAAATTGTCCATAAGGAATATTTTCGATCCATCGTGGATGATGACCGCTTTTAGCATCAAGGTACCCATTTGTATCTGTTTCCTTTCTGTATATTTTTGTTGCAATTTTACCCTCTTCATGGAATAGCACCAGATCCAAAAAATTGATTTGGTGCTCATCTATACTATTAGTGAAGGAAAGATTAAAATCATTACTATTTAGATTTTCTGTAAATTCAGACCAGCTGGAATTATCTCCATCCCAGATGATTAAGACGTCATCTATAAAACGCCTCCACATTATTATATTAGTATTTTTAAAACCTTCTTTGTTATAGAACATCTTTTCCTCAAAAAACCCATGTATAGATTCGCGAAGTTGGGCGCAAATTTTGTCCCCATCGCCGTACCATTAGTTTGTAAATAAAACTTGTTCTGGAAGAGGAAGTAATTTTTCTCCAGGACAAATTTAATAGAGTCCAATATGAACTTATTCTGAATATCAATGCACTGTTTTTTATCTTCTAAAAAGTATTGAACCGCTTTAATTCCCTCAATATGAGGGATAGCAGTATAGAGTGCAGTGACATCCAAAGTTGCCCATCTATATGTACTTTTCCATGAGATGTCTCTAATGATTTCCAACAGATGGGGTGTATCCCTTAAATAGGACCTTAATCCTATTACTATGGGTTTTAAAAATGTATCTACATATTCAGAAAGCCGTGCTGTTAGAGAGTCAATACCAGAGATTATTGGCCTCCCTGGGGGGCATTGCAGATTTTTGTGGATTATTGGCAAATGATAGAACACAGCTATACATGGTTCCTCATTTGCCAAAAAAAATTTCATTCATTTGAGTTGAGTACATTATCTTGTTTTCCTTTATTAATAAGTTCAGCATATTGTATAAGGAAATGTTTGGTGGGATCCCCAATTAGTAATTTATATGTATACTCATCTGATAATAACTTATAGGATTCCTTTAAATAGTCTGCCCTGTCTTGAATCACAATGCCTCCACCTTTGTCCGCCTTCTTTATAATGATATTTTCATTCATTTTAAGGGCGTCAAGTATTTCTTTTTCTTTATGGCTCAGATTATGTTTTCTTACTTTGAAATTATTACACATTTCTGAGCAATCTTGTAAGACTGCATCTTTAAACTGTGTAATGAATTTGCCCTGTGATTGTACAGGGAAAAAGATGGATTTAGGTCTTAAATGACTATGTGTTGGTGCTGTTGGTGAAGAAATTCCTGAAATGTAGTCTAGCCAGTTATCATCTAGTTGTGTACCAGGTATATGACTCTCTTTTTCTAAATCAGATAGTGCTTGTAGAGCCTCATTATCCCCGAGTGACAACTGATCCTTTTTTTTCCCAGTTACTTTGTTCTTTTTCAAAGTGGCGGGCCAGTGTTAAATTTCTAATGAATTTATTTATATCTATAAATAAATCAAAAGAACTAGGGTTACTCGTGGGGGGCAAAGGATAGCCCTTTTTTCAATAGGGTTTCCTCTTGTAAATTTAGAATATGTGAGGAAATATTAAACATTTTTATATTATCCAAATTTTCCTCAGGGTTCTCAGTTATGACTTCCTTCTTTACAATATATACACTTTATACTTTATACCACTAACCAAACTTTATTAAAAAAAACTCTTTCTGAATGTTGAAAGACACTTTGATCAAATATAAAATATTATTTTGTGAATGGATATGGCATGTTTGATAGCTGTTGAAAACCCCCCACATATCACATGTACTATGTATTGCTATAGCAGTGGTAGAGCAAACTGCTATATGGTATGTGTGGCATTTCTTCTATTGGCTGAACCACACGCTTGTTACTCGTAACCGCAAAATAAAAGGAACTTGTGTAAAGGCGAGGGGATACAAAAGGAAATACGTTGTGGTAAATACTGCATTTTGCATTACAAGTTATGCTAGAGGTAACACACTAATTTTCACCTTAATGATGATCTAAATAATATTTCTTGAATTTACCATCACTTTAAAGCGACATGTAACTCAATCTTGTTTCCTTTGTTAAAGGAGCAGTAAAGCACTATGGGGAGCTAGCAGAACACATTGGTTAATCCAATGACAAGAGGTATATATGTGTAATCACTAATCAGCATTGCTGATGCTGAGCCTACCTAGATATGCTTTTCAACAAAGACTACCAAAGGAACTAAGCAAATTAGATAATAGACATACATTGGAAAGATGTTTAAAATTGTATCCTCTATCTGAAGCATGAAATAAAAATGTTGTGTTTCATGTCCCTTTGTTAGGACAATCTGTTCCTCTGGCTTACTTGAGAAGACATCCGTACTGCCAGACAGTGTTGGTACAACATGCCTCTAGTGCTTATGTTCTTTTAGGCTAGATCAGATAATCATCTCTTTCCTAGGTGGACGATGGTGGCCCTATCTGAATCTTCATGTGAAAATGTCATGGTGTTATGATCACAGAGAAGGAGGGCAATAGCTTTAATCATGGACCCAAAAGGACTGTTGTGAAGTATTGAAAAAAACCTGCTTGCATAAATTCAGAGGAGTTATGAGAGACATAAAGGACCAGCATCAATAACATTCATGTCCTTCCCAGTGCTGGAAAGAAATTTCTCATCCATCTATCCTAGGGAGAACTATACATAGAAATAACTGAAACACCCAAAGGTCTAACAAAGCCAACCCTTTGCTGTGTGTATATCAGCCCCACATATTTGAGCTCCGGACAAGTTACCATAAGCACAAGAAAGAGAGGTGCCATTGCTTGATGTCTTTCGAGATGGAAAACCAGCCAATAAATAATTCTAGTTCCTGCTACCTAGCTTCTTGTGGAATATGCAAGAGGAAATACACCACATTTTCTGTAAAACAAAATAAAAAAACAAACGCCTAGATTTAGAGTTTTGCGTTAGAAGGGGTGCATTAGCTATGCTGGCTTTTTTCTGGCCGCACCTTTTAAATACCGCTGGTATTTAGAGTTCACAGAATGGCTGCGTTAGGCTCCAAAAAAGGAGTGTAGAGCATATTTACCGCAACTTCAACTCTCGATACCAGCGGTGCTTACGGACGCGGCCAGCTTCAAAAACGTGCTCGTGCACGATTCCCCCATAGAAAACAATGGGGCTGTTTGAGCTGAAAAAAAACCTAACACCTGCAAAAAAGCCGCGTTCAGCTCATAACACAGCCCCATTGTTTGCTATGGGGAAACACTTCCTACGTCTGCACCTAACACTCTAACATGTACCCCGAGTCTAAACACCCCTAGCCTTACACTTATTAACCCCTATTCTGCCGCCCCCGCTATCGCTGACACCTGCATATTTTTTTAACCCCTAATCTGCCGCTCCGTAAACCGCTGCTACTTACATTATCCCTATGTACCCCTAATCTGCTGCCCCTAACACCGCCGACCCCTATATTATATTTATTAACCCCTAATCTGCCCCCCACAACGTCACCTCCACCTAACTACACTTATTAACCCCTAATCTGTCGAGCGGACCGCACCGCTATTATAATAAAGTTATTAACCCCTAATCCGCCTCACTCCCGCCTCAATAATCCTATAATAAATAGTATTAACCCCTAATCTGCCCTCCCTAACATCGCCGACACCTAACTTCAAACATTAACTCCTAATCTGCCGACTGGAGCTCACCTCTATTCTAATAAATGTATTAACCCCTAAAGCTAAGTCTAACCCTAACACTAACACCCCCCTAAGTTAAATATAATTTAAATCTAACGAAATAAATTAACTCTTATTAAATAAATTATTCCTATTTAAAGCTTAATACTTACCTGTAAAATAAATCCTAATATAGCTACAATATAAATTATAATTATATTATAGCTATTTTAGGATTTATATTTATTTTACAGGTAACTTTGTATTTATTTTAACCAGGTACAATAGCTATTAAATAGTTAAGAACTATTTAATAGCTAAAATAGTTAAAATAATTACAAATTTACCTGTAAAATAAATCCTAACCTAAGTTACAATTAAACCTAATACTACACTATCAATAAATTAATTAAATAAAATACCTACAATTATCTACAATTAAACCTAACACTACACTATCAATAAATTAATTAAATACAATACCTACAAATAAATACATTTAAATAAACTAACTAAAGTACAAAAAATAAAAAAGAACTAAGTTACAAAAAATAAAAAAATATTTACAAACATTAGAAAAATATTACAACAATTTTAAACTAATTACACCTACTCTAAGCCCCCTAATAAAATAATAAAGTCCCCCAAAATAAAAAAATGCCCTACCCTATACTAATTACAAAAGTTCAAAGCTCTTTTACCTTACCAGCCCTGAACAGGGCCCTTTGCGGGGCATGCCTCAAAGAATTCAGCTCTTTTGCCTGTAAAAAAACACATACAATACCCCCCGCCCAACATTACAACCCACCACCCACATACCCCTAATCTAACCCAAACCCCCCTTAAATAAACCTAACACTAAGCCCCTGAAGATCTTCCTACCTTATCTTCACCATACCAGGTTCACCCATCCGTCCTCGGAAGTCTTGATCCAAGCCTCAGAAGTGTTGATCCAAGCCCAAGCGGGGGGCTGAAGAGTGACGTCCATCCTCGGGCTGAGGTCTGGATCCAAGCGGCGGCTGAAGAACTCCATCATCGGGCTGAAGTCGGAAGTCCATCATCGGGATGAAGTCTTCTATCAAGCCGCATCTTCAATCTTCTTTCTTCTGGAGCGGAGCGGAGCCATCTTCTTTCCAACCGACGCGGATTCAACCTTCTTTCCAACCGACGCGGAATCAGCCAATCAGAATCAAGTTCAATCCGATTGGCTGATCCAATCAGCCAATCAGATTGAGCTTGCATTCTATTGGCTGTTCCGATCAGCCAATAGAATGCGAGCTCAATCTGATTGGCTGATTCCATCAGCCAATCAGAATTTTCCTACCTTAATTCCGATTGGCTGATAGAATCCTATCAGCCAATCGGAATTCGAGGGAGGCCATCTTGGATGACGTCCCTTAAAGGAACAGTCATTCGTCGGGAAGTCGTCGTAAGAAGAAGATGGGTCCGCGGTGGAGGTCTTCAAGATGGAGCCGGTCGTCATCGGATGAAGATAGAAGATGCCGCTTGGATCAAGATGGTTGCCGGTCCGGATCGCCTCTTCTTCTGGATAGGATGAAGACTTCGGAGCCTCTTCTGGACCTCTTCAGCCGCCGGATTATGGATCGCCAGCCCCCGCTTGGGCTTGGATGAAGATTTTGGAGCCTGGAACGATCGGTGATACCTGGTATGGTGAAGATAAGGTAGGAAGATCTTCAGGGGCTTAGTGTTCGGTTTATTTAAGGGGGGTTTGGGTTAGATTAGGGGTATGTGGGTGGTGGGTTGTAATGTTGGGGGGGGTATTGTATGTTTTTTTTTACAGGCAAAAGAGCTGAATTCTTTGGGGCATGCCCGCAAAGGGCCCTTTTAAGGGCTGGTAAGGTAAAAGAGCTTTGAACTTTTGTAATTTAGAATAGGGTAGGGCATTTTTTTATTTTGGGGGTCTTTGTTATTTTATTAGGGGGCTTAGAGTAGGTGTAATTAGTTTAAAATTGTTGTATTATTTTTCTAATGTTTGTAAATATTTTTTTATTTTTTTTGTAACTTAGTTCTTTTTTATTTTTTGTACTTTAGTTAGTTTATTTAATTGTATTTATTTGTAGATGTTGTGTTTAATTAATTTATTGATAGTGTAGTGTTAGGTTTAATTGTAGGTAATTGTAGGTATTTTATTTAATTAATTTATTGATAGTGTAGTGTTAGGTTTAATTGTAACTTAGGTTAGGATTTATTTTACAGGTAATTTTGTAATTATTTTAACTATTTTAGCTATTAAATAGTTTCTTAACTATTTAATAGCTATTGTACCTGGTTAAAATAAATACAAAGTTACCTGTAAAATAAATATAAATCCTAAAATAGCTATAATATAATTATAATTTATATTGTAGCTATATTAGGGTTTATTTTACAGGTAAGTATTTAGCTTTAAATAGGAATAATTTATTTAATAAGAGTTAATTTATTTCGTTAGATTTAAATTATATTTAATTTAGGGGGGGTGTTAGGGTTAGGGTTAGACTTAGCTTTAGGGGTTAATCCATTTATTACAGTAGCGGCGAGATTCGGTCGGCAGATTAGGGGATAATAATTGAAGTTAGGTGTCGGCGATGTTAGGGAGGGCAGATTAGGGGTTAATACTATTTATTATAGGGTTATTGAGGCGGGAGTGAGGCCGATTAGGGGTTAATAACTTTATTATAGTAGCGGTGTGGTCCGCTCGGCAGATTAGGGGTTAATAAGTGTAGGCAGGTGGAGGCAACGTTGAGGGGGGCAGATTAGGGGTTAATAAATATAATATAGGGGTCGGCGGTGTTAGGGGCAGCAGATTAGGGGTACATAAGGATAACGTAGGTGGCGGTCGGCAGATTAGGGGTTAAAAAAATGTAATCGAGTGGCGGCGATGTGGGGGGACCTCGGTTTAGGGGTACATAGGTAGTTTATGGGTGTTAGTGTACTTTAGCGCACAGTAGTTAAGAGCTTTATAAACCGGCGTTAGCCCATAAAGCTCTTAACTACTGACTTTTTTCTGCGGCTGGAGTTTTGTCGTTAGATTTCTAACGCTCACTTCAGCCACGACTCTAAATACCGGCGTTAGGAAGATCCCATTGAAAAGATAGGATACGCAAATGACGTAAGGGGATCTGCGGTATGGAAAAGTCGCGGCTGGAAAGTGAGCGTTAGACCCTTTCCTGACTGACTCCAAATACCGGCGGTATACCGCCCAACTCTAAATGTAGGCCAACGGGTATTAGTAAAAAAAATGTAACTGAATTCCTGAAATCAGGATAAACATGAGAGGATGATTTTTCTCCTCCCTTTGCTAGTAACCTGGCCCCTGTGAGCACTCAGCCCATGCACACCTCTTCATCACTGGCTGGATTAACCTTCCATTTAGTTTTTATCTAATCCCAGGCTTGTCTTTCTGACATATAGGTAAGGGCTAACATGAAATGTCTATGACAGTGCAAAAAACGGTATTTTCATTACATTTTGCTATTGTTCTTGGGAGCCATTATTTTCTTGCCATTTCCTTATTGGTTTTTAACTTACTTATCAGTTTATCATTTAAATCTCTCTGTATTAAAAGGGACACTAAACACCTGCTGGTTTTATGTAAACATGCTTTGTCTTAATCTTTCTAGAGGGACCATATAGCAAAATCTCTAGCCTAGATTTTTAAATTCCTGAAAAAAGGTATTTTTTTGCAACATTTGCAGGTCCAGAATTTGCTTTTTGGTCTCCTAGGGAGCGTTGGAGAAGCACGATTTCTACACAAAGCAATTGGTGTTTAATGTTCTTTTAACTAGGGGCATTTTATATCTTCTGGAAGTTTACATTTCTATCCAAGCGTGGAAATGTTTATTGGAAAGGTTTGAAAGAGGAGGTAACCTACCCTTTTCTGTTCTTGGTGCAGCAAGAGGAGTGTTCCACATCATTTTTCCCTGGGACTTTATATGATGCTCCAAAACAGCTCTCTAGGTTTGCTGAGAGTGGCATTACCTTTCCATTCTTACCAGTTCTTATATTCATGTATACGCCTGTCCTCTAGAAGAGAAAGATAAATGTGATTTTGTTAATATTCTGTATTGAAAAACCTGTTAATGTGAAAGACTGGAAAGTCTTCGTGAATCCTGCATAACGACTAGGAAAGCCTGGTCAAAGACCCAGTCCCCCCCCCCCGTATGTAGGATGATCTTGGGTATATTTGATGACCAATAGTCTAGAATTATAGTATATACCTGGCATTTTTACCTTTCTCTATTTTCTGGGTTGAGTTGTCAATGTCAATGCGTTGTTCATAATAAAAACACTCGGCTAGATTACGAGTTGTGCGTTTAGGGTTTAAAAAGCAGTGTTGAGAGGTCCTAACGCTGCTTTTTAACGCCCGCTGGTATTACGAGTCTTGCAGGTACAGGTGTACCGCTCACGTTTTTGGCCAGACTCGGAAATACCGCAAATCCACTTACGTCAATTGCGTATCCTATATTTTCAATGGGACTTGCATAGCGCCGGTATTACGAGTCTGACAAAAAGTCAGTGGTAGACCCTCTCCTGTCAAGACTGGTACCGCATTTAAAAGTCAGTAGTTAAGAGTTTTACACTACAACGCCGTAGCATAAAACTCTTAACTAAAGTGCTAAAAAGTACACTAACACCCATAAACGACCTATTAACCCCTAAACCAAGGCCCCCCCACATCGCAAACACTATAAAAAAAATATTAACCCCTAATCTGCCGAACCGGACATCACCGACACTATAATAAATATATTAACCCCTACACCGCCACACTCCCGCATCGCAAACATTAGTTAAATATTATTAACCCCTAATCTGCCTGCCCTAAAGTCGCTGACACTTACCTACATTTATTAACCTCTAATCTGCCGCCCCCAACGTCGCCGCCACTATATTAAATGTATTAACCTCTAAATCTAAGTCTAACCCTAACTCTAATCCCCCCTAATTTAAATATAATTACAATAAATCTAAATAAAATTACTACAGTTCACTAAATTATTCCTATTTAAAACTAAATACTTACCTATAAAATAAACCCTAAGATAGCTACAATATAACTAATAGTTACATTGTAGCTAGCTTAGGGTTTATTTTTATTTTACAGGCAATTTTGTATTTATTTTAACTAGGTACAATATTTATTAAATAGTTATTAACTATTTAATAACTACCTAGTTTAAAATAAAGACAAATTTACCTGTAAATAAAACCTAACCTAAGTTACAATTACACCTAAACACTACACTATAATTAAATTAATTACCTAAACTAAATACAATTAATTACAATTTAAAAAAAATATCTAAAGTATGAAAAAAAACAAATGCTAAATTACAGAAAATAATAAAATAATTTTTAAACTAATTACACCTAAAAAAAGGGCCCTTTTGTGGGGCATTGCCCCAAAGTAATAAGCTCTTTTACCTGTAAAAAAAAGTACAAATACCCCCCCCAACATTAAAACCCACCACCCACACAACCAACCCTACTCTAAAACCCACCCAATCGCCCCTTAAAAGAACCTAACACTAACCCCTTGAAGATCACCCTACCGTGAGACGTCTTCACCCAACCGGGCAGAAGTGGTCCTCCAGACTGGCAGAAGTCTTCATCCAAGCCAGGCAGAAGAGGTCATTCAGACGGGCAGAAGTCTTCATCCAGACGGCATCTTCTATCTTCATCCATCCGGCGCGGAGCGGGTCCATCTTCAAGACATCCGACACGGAGCATCCTCTTCATCTGACGGCCGATGACTGAATGAAGGTTCCTTTAAGTGATGTCATCCAAGATGGCGTCCATTCAATTCCGATTGGCTGATAGAATTCTATCAGCCAATTGGAATTAAGGTAGAAAAAATCCTATTGGCTGATGCAATCAGCCAATAGGATTGAACTTCAATCCTATTGGCTGATCCAATCAGCCAATAGGATTGCACTTGCATTCTATTGGCTGTTACAATCAGCCAATAGAATGCAAGCTCAATCCTATTGGGTGATTGCATCAGCCAATAGGATTTTTTCTACCTTAATTCCGATTGGCTGATTTCTGAATTCTATCAGCCAATCGGAATTGAAGGGACGCCATCTTGGATGACGTCACTTAAAGGAACCCTCATTCAGCCCCCGGCCGTCGGATGAAGAGGATGCTCCGCATAGGATTTTTTAAAAGGGGGGATTGGGTGGGTTTTAGACTAGGGTTGGTTGTGTGGGTGGTGGGTTTAATGTTGGGGGGGTATTTGTACTTTTTTTTTTTTACAAGTAAAAGAGCTGATTACTTTAGGGCAATGCCCCGCAAAAAGCCTTTTTAAGGGCTATTTGTAATTTAGTGTAGGGTAGGGCTTTCTTTTATTTTGGGGGGCATTTTTATTTTTTTAGGGGGATTAGATTAGGTGTAATTAGTTTAAAAATCTTGTAATTATTTTATTATTTTCTGTAAAAAAAAATTTTTTTTTCCGTACTTTAGATAATATTTTTAAATTGTAATTAATTGTATTTAGTTTAGGTAATTAATTTAATTATAGTGTAGTGTTAGATGTAATTGTAACTTAGGTTAGGTTTTATTTTACAGGTAAATTTGTCTATTTTAACTAGGTAGTTATTAAATATGTAATAACTATTGTACCTAGTTAAAATAAATACAAAGTTGCCTGTAAAATAAAAATAAACCCTAAGATAGCTACAAAGTAACTATTAGTTATATTGTAGCTATCTTAGGGTTTATTTTATAGGTAAGTATTTAGTTTTAAATAGGAATTATTTAGGTAATTGTAGTAATTTAGATTTATTTAAATTATATTTAAGTTAGGCGGTCTTAGGGTTAGGGTTAGACTTAGGTTTAGGGGTTAATATGTTTATTATAGTGGCGGTGACGTTGTGGGCGGCAGATTAGGGGTTAATAAATGTAGTTAGGTTGCGACGACATTGGGGGATTGGCAGATTAGGGGTTAATAAATAAAATGTAGGGTTCGGCGATGTTGGGGGCAGCATATTAGGGGTTAATAAGTATAATGTAGGTGGCGGCGGTGTGTCCAGAGCGGCAGATTAGGGGTCAATAATATAATGTAGGTGTCGGCGATTTTGGGGGGCGGGAAATTTGGGGTTAATAAGATTAATATTAGGGGTGTTTAGACTCAGGGTTCATGTTAGGGTGTTAGGTAGGTGTAAACAAAAAAAATTGTTTTTTCCCCATAGGAATCAATGGGGCTGCGTTAGGAGCTTTACTCTGCTTTTTTTGCAGGTGTTAGCTTTTTTTTTCAGCCGGCTCTCCCCCATTGATTCCTATGGGGAAATAGTGCACTAGCACGTTTAGCCAGCTCACCGCTACCGTAAGCAGCGCTGGTATTGAGGTGAGATATGGAGCTAAATTTTACTCTTCGCTCACTTTTTTTGCGGTTAACGCCGGGTTTCTAAAAACACGTAATTCCAGCGCTGTCTGTAAGTGAGCGGTGAGGTTAAACTGCTCGTTAGCACCGCACCCCTGTTAACGCAAAACTCGTAATCTAGGTGACTGTTTGTAAAAAAATAAAATGTAGAGAAAATAACTCATTGTGTAACCCATTTACAATTCTAGACAAGTCAGAAGACTTGCTTTTCCCACAGAAACTCTCTGAATACACTGTTTCCAATGCAGCAAAAGATTCTGGGTAAGATATGCAAATTAAGTTCACAATGACTCACTTTTTTACTATCCTTCACTGCATTGGAAACTATGGCCTAGATTTAGAGTTTTGTCGGTAAAGACCCGCGGTGCTAACGCTGCTTTTTTTTCCAGCGCACCCTTAAGACAACGCTGGTATTTAGAGTTGTCTGAATGGCTGCGTTAGCCTCAGAAAAGGAAGCGTTGAGCATAATTTAGCTCCACTTCTACTCTCAATACCAGCGTTGCCTACGGTAGCGGTAAGTTGGAAAACATGCTCGTGCATGATATCCCCATAGGAAACAATGAGGCTGAGCTGGCTGAAAAAAAACCTAACACCTGCAAAAAAGCAGCGTTCAGCTCCTAAAGCATCCCCATTGTTTCCTATGGGGAAACACTCTCTAAGTCCACACCTAACACCCTGACATGAACCCTGAGTCTAAACACCCCTAATATTACACTTATTAACCCCTAATCTGCCCCCCCAATGACGCCACCACCTACCTACACTTATTAACCCCTAATCTGCCAACCAGACCTCGCTGCCACTATAATAAATTGTATTAACCCCTAATCTGCTCTCCCTAACATCGCAGCCACCTACCTACAATTATTAACCCCTAATCTGCCACCCCCAACGTCGCCACTACTATAATAAAATTATTAACCCCTGAACCTAAGTCTAACCCTAACCCTAACACCCCCCTAAGTTAAATATAATTTAAATTAATCTAAATAAATGTACTATCATTAAATAAATTATTCTTATTTAAAATGAAATACTTACCTATAAAATAAACCCTAATATAGCTACAATATAACTAATAGTTACATTGTAGCTATTTTAGGATTTATATTTATTTTACAGGCAACTTTGTATTTATTTTAACTAGGTAAAATAGCTATTAAATAGTTAATAACTATTTAATAGCTACCTAGTTAAAATAATTACAAAATTACCTGTAAAATAAATCCTAACCTAAGTTACAAATACACCTAACACTACACTATCAATGAATTAATTAAATAAATTAACTACAATTAGCTAAATTAAAATACAATTAAATAAACTAATCTATAATACAAAAAAACAAACACTAAATTACAGAAAATAAATAACATTTACAAGAAGTTTAAACTAATTACACCTAATCTAAGCCCCCTAATATAATAAAAAAGCACCTTAAAATAATAAAATGCCCTACCCTATTCTAAATTACAAAGTAATCAGCTCTTTTACCAGCCCTTAAAAATGGCTTTTTGTGGGGCATTGCCCCAAAGTAATCAGCTCTTTTACCTGTAAATAAAAATACAACCCCCCCAACATTAAAACCCACCACCCACATACACCCCCTGAAGATCTCCCTACCTTGAGTCGTCTTCACCCAGCCAAGCCGAATTCTTCATCCGAGTGGAGCAAGAAGAGGTCCTTCATCCAGTAGAAGTCTTCATCCAAGCGGGGCAAGAAGAGGTCCTCCATCCGGTAGAAGTCTTCATCCAAGCGGAGTCTTCTATCTTCATCCATCCGGAACGGAGCAGAGACATCTTCCATACAGCCGACGCAGAGCCATCCTCTTCAACCGATGGACTAACGACGAATGACGGTTCCTTTAAGGGACGTCATCCAAGATGGCGTCCCTCGAATTCATATTGGCTGATGGAATTAAGGTAAGAAAATCTGATTGGCTGATTGAATCAGCCAATCAGATTGAAGTTCAATCCGATTGGCTGATCCAATCAGCCAATTGGATTTACCTCGCATTCTATTGGCTGTTCCGATCAGCCAATAGAATTCAAGGTCAATCCGATTGGCTGATCAGATTTTTCTTACCTTAATTCCGATTGGCTGATAGAATCCAATCAGCCAATCGGAATTCGAGGGACGTCATCTTGGATGACGTCCCTTAAAGGAACCATCATTCGTCGTTAGTCCGTCGGTTGAAGAGGATGGCTCCATGTCGGCTGTATGGAAGATGGCTCCGCTCCGGATGGATGAAAATAGAAGACCCCGCTTGGATGAAGACTTCTACTGGATGGAGGACCTCTTCTTGCCCTGCTTGGATGAAGACTTCTACCGGATGAAGGACCTCTTCTTGCTCCACTTGGATGAAGACTTCTACCGGATGGAGGACCTCTTCTTGCCCCGCTTGGATGAAGACTTCTACCGGATGAAGGACCTCTTCTTGCTCCACTTGGATGAAGAATTCGGCTCGGCTGGGTGAAGATGACTCAAGGTAGGGAGATCTTCAGGTGGTTAGTGTTAGGTTTATTTAAGGGGGGTTTGGGTGGGTTAGGGTAGGGGTATGTGGGTGGTGGGTTTTAATGTTGGGGGGGTTGTATTTTAATTTACAGGTAAAAGAGCTGATTACTTTGGGGCAATGCCCTGCAAAAAGCCCTTTTAAGGGCTGGTAAAAGAGCTGATTACTTTGTAATTTAGAATAGGGGAAGGCAATTTATTATTTTGGGGGGCTTTTTTATTTATTAGGGGGCTTAGATTAGGTGTAATTAGTTTAAACTTCTTGTAAATTTTATTTATTTTCTGTAATTTAGAGTTTTTTGTTTTTTTGTATTATAGATTAGTTTATTTAATTGTATTTTAGTTTAGCTAATTGTAGTTAATTTATTTAATTAATTTATTGATAGTGTAGTGTTAGGTGTATTTGTAACTTAGGTTAGGATTTACTTTACAGGTAATTTTGTAATTATTTTAACTAGGTAGCTATTAAATAGTTATTAACTATTTAATAGCTATTGTACCTAGTTAAAATAAACAAAGTTGCCTGTAAAATTAATATAAATCCTAAAATAGCTACAATGTAACTATTAGTTATAATGTAGCTATATTAGGGTTTATTTTATAGGTAAGTATTTAGTTTTAAATAGGAATAATTTATTTAATTATAGTACATTTATTTAGATTAATCTAAATTACATTTAACTTAGGGGGTGTTAGGGTTAGACTTAAGTTTAGGGGTTAATAAATTTATTATAGTAGCGGCGACGTTGGGGGCGGCAGATTAGGGGTTAATATTTTTAGGTAGGTGGCGGCGATGTTAGGGAGGGCAGATTAGGGGTTAATACTATTTATTATAGTGTTTGCGAGGCGGGAGTGCTGCGGTTTAGGGGTTAATACATTTATTATAGTGGCGGCGAGGTCCGGTCGGCAGAGTTAGGGGTTAATAAGTGTAGGTAGGTGGCGGCGACGTTGGGGGGGGATGATTAGGGGTTAATAAATATAATGTAGGTGTCGGCGATGTTAGGGGCAGCAGATTAGGGGTTCATAGGTATAATGTAGGTTGCGGTGGTGTCCGGAGCGGCAGATTAGGGGTTAAAAAAAATCATTATAGGGTTGGCGATGTGGGAGGGCCTCGGTTTAGGGGTTCATAGGTAGTTTATGGGTGTTAGTGTACTTTATAGCACAGTAGTTAAGGGCTTTATGTTCCGGTGTTAGCCCATAAAGCTCTTAACTACTGACTTTTTTTTGCGGTTGGAGTCTTGTCGGTAGAGGGTCTACCACTCACTTCTTCCAAGACTCGAAATACCAGCGTTAGGCAAATCCCATTGAAAAGATAGGATACGCAATTGACGTAAGGGGATCTGCAGTAGCCTCGAGTCGCGGAAAGAAAGTGAGCCGTAGACCCTTTGCTGCCTGACTCTAAATACCAGCGGGCAGTAAAAAGCAGCGTTAGGACCCCTTAATGCTGCTTTTGACGGCTAACGCCAAACTCTAAATCTAGGCGAATGTATTCTGAGAGTTTCTGTGGGAAAAGCAAGTCTTCTGACTTGTCTAGATTTGTAAATGGGTTACACAATGATTTGTTTTCTCTATATTTTGTATTTAGTGGAGGATTTTAAACTTACTTTTCGCCTCCCCATAATTTTTGTTGTATTTCACCCAGAAATCAAATTTACCCAGCAGTGATTCAACCTTCTCCCAGCTGATGAGTGACAAAACAGCTGTCCTAGGATTGGTCTGAATCACTGTATTAACCCTAGCTAAGCTTAAAAGCTGTTTAATACGGCGATGCTATACCGTAAAGGGAAGTCTGCCTTAAAAAGCAGGCTAAAAGTAAAAAAGTGAGTCATTTTGGACCTAATTTGCATATCTTACCCCAAATCCTTTGCTGCATTGGAAACAATGTATTCAGAGAGTTTCTGTGGGAAAAGCAAGTCTTCTAACTTGTCTAGATTTGTAAATGGGTTGCACAATTAGTTATTTTCTCTACATTTTGTATTTAGTGGAGGATTTTAAACTCACTTTTTGCGTCCCCATAAATAATAAAAAAAAAAAATCCAGTAAGAGACATCAACATCTGCCATTGTTTATGCAATATTTATGCCAGTGAGCCCAATGAAAGAAGCTTTTAAAAATAAGAGGCAATAGACTAAAAATAACATTCTGCTAAAGCTCATTTGTAATTGAGTCATGAAAGTCCTGTCAATGACTAAGAAAATTAGTGTGTTTGTTTTTTTAAGTTGTTAGTTCTTGCGTTTAATTACACTTTATTATACAAAGATAAACACAGTAGAAACACAGTAAAACACAATGGCCCCCATTCTAGACCATCATCATTTTCATTCAAAGTGCCTTGCAAATGTGGTTTTCAAATTCAAAGCCTTTTTATTTAATTAAATAAAATAAAATTAAAAATCTGTCATCATAACTAGCTTTCCTAGTGTCCTTGTGACATGATACCCTTATTCCATACTGTGCATAGGAACAGTTCAACAGTAATACTCTAATTCATCAGTACCTAATGAGAATGATAAATGATATAAAATAATACTAATACAAGAGGAGGAGGACACTGCACCAAAGAGCTTGCAATACATGGTACAGACAGTATTCGCACTGAAGCTTACTACATCCAAATGGATTACAAAAAACCCCAAAACAAAACAGGAAAGATTCCCCTGAGCTGGATACAATGTTTCAGACAGACACTGATGGGTTGGAATAGACAACCAATATCAAGAGTGCTATAGTAAAGTAATGTATTCTGCATTTCCTATTGAAATCATTATTTCCAGTAACTGGTTATTATAATTGCAGCATGTTAGATATTGGAAATTTTAGTTTAGAGTAGCAAAGTGAAGAATGAATCAACATTTTTTAAATCTTTTTTTTGTTTAATTAACTAAATTAGAAACATTTTAGAAATTATTAAAGTTAATATTCTGGAAAAACAGTAACAAACATTATGTATCAAGTAACAAAATAAAATAATTATTTGCCAGAATCTGAGCTCCAGAATCCAGAACACCCATATCGCCATCTAGTGTAGTTTTTAAAACTACATGCTGATTTTTTTTATCATATTTGTACAAAATAAAGTCATTTATTTATTTGTAAAGTTAAACAAATAATTTCAGTTTAGTAAATTGTTTTCTGTTATAACACACTTACTTTATTTCCAAAAGACATATCTGTATCAGAGAATTTGTATCATCAGAAACAAAGTAAAGAAAAGGGAGCACTATTATGTCACAAGGAAGAAAAGATCAATTCTTTTATTAGTAGAAAGATGTGACTATGGGGCGATTTATTAAAGTGCAGATGGACATGATACAATGAAGCGCATCATGTCTGCCTCACATCGATAAATGCCAACAGCATACGCTGTCGGCATTTATCATTGCACAAGCAGTTCTGGTAAACTGCTTGTGCAATGCCGCCCCATTGGCCGCTAGCAGGGGGTGTCAATCAGCCTGATCGTATAGGATTGGGCAGATTGATGTCCACAGCCTCAGAGCAGGCAGACAGGTTATGGAACAGCTGTCTTTAGAGGGGCATCAAGCTCCATTCGGAGCTTGATAATTCTGCCCCTATAGCTACATGGCCATAATACTTTACTGCCATCCACAGTCATCCTGAGATTTTGAAGTGAATCATAACTAATAATGTACCCTGAATCAGAGTACTTGTTTTTAAAGTTATTTTTAGGCTATTTTGGGCTAGATTAGTGGAGTGTTAATTTATCGTGCACCCGTAGACAAGCAAATTTGCATGTTTGCAGGTGCACAATAAATAACCAGCTATTACAGGTGACTGGTTATTGCTACTGCGAGATCAGATCTCTGGTTAATTTTCATAAAAGCAGTTATAAGGGGTTAAAGTTGGCAATTGTGGGGTGTTAGAAGAATAACGGCGCTGAAAAGTGCCTTTACATAGTGGTCTATGGGAACTGTGCGTTCTCTGTAAATATATATGTGTATGCTTATATACATATATATTTTTGTAGAGAAGAAAAAACAGGCAGACACTCAATATGATCAAGTCCAATAAGCACTTTACTTCATAGGCAGCAGTATTTTTGTGTTATTAAGTGAGTATACATATATTAACACATAAATATATATGTATATAATTATATACATATATATTTGCTGCTCATCGCTGCACTACTTACCCCTTTCACTGTGCTAGTTCTCATGCCGTGTCCTCTCCTATTGGAGGCTATTGAAGCGCTCTCTTGTGAGCGCAATGCTTCCCTGCAATGCGAAAGTGAGGTTGCGTTCGCATTGCACCTCACTTGTATATGCAGTATATACTCAGGACCAAAGATCAGGTCCGCAAGACCTCGCTGAATGCGGAGAGCAATACGCTCTCCGAATTCAGCATTTCACTAGCAGCTCACAAAAGCTGCTGGTGCAGCGCCACCCCTTGCAGACTCGCGGCCAATGGGCCGCCAGCAGGGAGGTGTCAATCAACCTGATCATACTCGATCGGTTGAATTGTGGCGATTCCTGTCCGCCTGCTCAGAGCAGGCGGACATGGTTATGGGGCAGCGGTCTTTAGACCGCTGCTTCGTAACTGCTGTTTCTGGTGAGTCTAAAGACTTGTCAGAAACACAGGTCCACAAGCTCCATAATTGTTTCAAAGCTACAGGGTGAAAAAGTTCTAGTTTAACTCTCTAAGTTCCCAGTACACTCTCTCTCTCGCACGCGTACACTGTCGCTCGCGCTCTCACTTTTTCTCTTTCTCTCTCTTTTTTCTCTGTCTCTCTCTCTCTCACGCTCTCTCTCTTTCTCTATTGTGCTCTTTCTTTCTCTCTGTCTTTCACACACGCTCTCTATCTCTTGAGCTTTCCTCGCGCTGTCTTTCGTTTTCTCTGTCGCTCTCTCTCTCTCTCTCATTCTTTCTTTCTTTAATTCTCCTAAATCAAAGTATAGAAAAACATAGTGCGGTAATTCTGCCGCTGAATTAGAGACTTCTCTGATACCTGTGAGAAAACAGAGAGAGAGAAGTATTCAGTCTATTAGTTTCTGTTATTACAATAAAATAGTGGAATCTCTCTAGTTGCAGTAACATAGTGAAATGTAGGCTTTCCAGCCCAATTTGGTAGGGATTGTTTGGTGTTTTCCAGTGTTTAGGGTATTAGACTCTTGGCCCCAGTCAGCATCATTAGGAAGGTTTTCACTTTAGGCTTGGGGAGTTTGTATAGTAGCCATGTATGGGGATAATTTGGAACAGGGATTCTCGAGGACTGCATTCATAATTTTGAGGACATCAGACCTATAACTCAATATGCAGGCATTGCCACCACATATGCATCATGGCACCATCACTACCCATCTCCTCCAACATTTATTTATAGTCTGGAGGTTTATATGTTGAAGCCTAGGAATTAAGGTAGGAAAAATACTATTGGCTGATGCAATCAGCCAATAGAATTGAGCTTGCATTCGATTGGCTGATTGGAACAGCCAATAGAATGCAAGCTCAATCCTATTGGCTGATTGGATCAGCCAATAGGATTGAACTTCAATTCTATTGGCTGATTGCATCAGCCAATAGGAATTTTCCTACCTTAATTCCGATTGGCTGATAGGATTCTATCAGCCAATGGGAATGGAAGAGACGCCGTCTTGGATGACGTCACTTAAAGGAACCTTCATTCTTCAGTCGCCGTCAGATGGAAGAGGATGCTCCGCGTCGGATGTCTTCAAGATGGACCTGCTCCGCTCCGAATGGAAGAAGATAGAAGATGCCGCCTGGATGAAGACTTCTGCCGGTCTGGATATCCTCTTCTGGCCGGATCGGATGAAGACTTCTGCCCCTCTGGAGGTCCACTTGTGCACGGGGGGTGGGTTTTAATGTTGGGGGGGTATTGTATTACAGGTAAAAGAGCTGATTACTTTGGGGCAATGCCCTGCAAAAAGCCCTTTTAAGGGCTATTTGTAATTTACTATAGGGTAGGGAATTTTTTTATTTTGGTGGGCTTTTTATTTTATTAGGGGGATTAGATTAGGTGTAATTAGTTTAAAAATTAGTAATTTCTTTTTTATTTTCTGTAATTTAGTGGGGGGTTTTCTCGTAATGTAGTTTATTTAATTTAATTGCAATTAATTGTAGTTAGTTTAGGTAATGAATTTCATTATAGCGTAGTGTTAGGTGTAATTGTAACTTAGGTTAGGGTTTATTTTACAGGTAAATTTGTACTTATTTTAACTAGGTAGTTATTAAATAGTTAATAACTATTTAATAACTATTCTACCTAGTTAAAATAAATACAAAGTTGCCTGTAAAATAAAAATAAACCCTAAGATGGCTACAATGTAACTATTAGTTATATTGTAGCTAGCTTAGGGTTTATTTTACAGGTAAGTATTTAGTTTTAAATAGGAATAATTTAGGCAATGATAGTAAATTTAATTAGATGTATTTAAATTATATTTAAGTTAGGGGGGTGTTAGGGTTAGGGTTAGACTTAGATTTAGGGGTTAATACATTTAATATAGTGGCGGCGTTGGGGGCAGCAGATTAGGGGTTAATAAATGTAGGTAGGGGGCGGCGATGTTAGGGATGGCAGCTTATGGGTTATTAAAATTTAACTAGTGTTTGCGAGGTGGGAGTGCGGCGGTTTAGGGGTTAATATATTTTTTATAGTGGCGGCGATGTCCGGTTCGGCAGATTAGGGGTTAAAAATGTTATTTTAGTGTTTGCGATGTGGGGGGGGCCTCGGTTTAGGGGTTAATAGGTAGTTTATGGGTGTTAGTGTACTTTTTAGCACTTTAGTTAAGAATTTTATGCTACAGCGTTGTAGTGTAAAACTCTTAACTACTGACTTTAAAATGCGGTACCAGTCTTGACAGGAGAGGGTGTACAGCTCACTTTTTGGAAGACTCATAATACCGGCACTATGCCAGTCCCATTGAAAAAATAGAATACGCAATTGATGTAAGTGAATTTGTGGTATTTTCGAGTCTGGCCGAAAAAGTGGGCGGTACACCTGTACCTGCAAGACTCGTAAAACCAGTGGGCATTAAAAAGCAGCATTGGGACCTCTCAACGCTGCTTTTTAAGGCTAACGCAAGACTCATAATCTAGCCGTTGGTTAGCAAGTTTAATAAACTGATTGTCTACAGTTGAAGTGTGCCTAAAATAAATCAAGGGGTAGTAACCCTAGCTTAACCCTGACTACTTTTAAGTAATATAGATCTACCTGCTTGGTCTCAAGCTGTTCCACTCTTTGATCTAAAGCACCCAGATCCTTGCACAGCTCCCTAAATACATTTTTAACTCCAATCATAACTTATTTTTCTCCTCCTTTAGAAACAATGTTTTAAGGTAATCCTTGGTGATATTAAAATCATCCTTGGTGATATATGATATACTGTAGGTGGGGAGGATTGTTCATGGATCTGCGCAGTGGTAGTAGGTCTGTGATCTTCTGGGGTGTCCACTGTTGATGCTGGTAAAGTATCAGTGAGTTTGAGGTAGTAGTTTATATTTTTGGATTTAATATTTTTATGTGCCATATTAGATCTTTTATGTGGCATCACAAGTGCGCTTTATTTTAACTCAGCTACAGATGCATAAAAGTTTCTGATGAGGCAACTGTGGCAGGTTGAGAGTGAAATATCATACTAAGAGAACTTTTAACTCTTTGCGAGAGCTGAGTTTTCATTTATTGTAGTGAACGAATTTTTAGATGAGCAATAACAGCATGGAGGAATACAAAACACAGGAGCCATCAGCTATGTGTGCCAAGGGTTCCAGCATCACTCACTTTGTGATTATTAAACAAAACAGGAAATTATGCTTTTCATCCTCCTATAATAAGATACAGAACCCAACTTTTCATCATATACAGTGGGTATTGAAAAGAATCACCCCCTTGAAAATAATCACATTTTGTTGCTTTGCAGCCTGAACTAAAGGCAGACACAGTTTTTGTTTATCCAGTTGTAATTACTCAGTGCAACTTATAACATCCAAGTGAAAGATATAACACCAACCTTCAGGCAAAAATAAAGACAATTCAAAATAGAATCATTGAGTATTTTGTTGAACCACCTTTTGATTTATTACAACCTTAGTCTGTTGGAATATGTCTCTACTAACTTTGCACATCTAGGGCTCCATTACATATGCAGCGTCGCCCGCAAAAGCCGGCGACGCCGGTTTTTGCCCATTTTTGGTATCCTATATACAGCGCCGCATATAAATGCGGCACATATATTTCACTCGTCGCTCACATTTTTACTCCCATAAGCTAACATGGGCCCGCGTCGTAAATCGGTATCCAATATCCAGCGCAAAGTCTTACGTGGCGAAAATGGAGAAATCTTACTTCATTTTTACCTCACCATAAAAAGCAGCTGTAGCAGGCCTTGCGCTGAGTATGGGAGCACCGTAACTCCCTAAAATGCCTGCAAAAATAAACTAACACCTAACGCATGCGCAATGTCTATCTACCTGTCAACCACAATCCCCCACCGCAATAACTAATAAACTGTATTAACCCCTAAACCGCCATAGCCCACACCGCAATAAACCTATTCTATTATTAACCCCTAACCGTCATAGCCCACATAGCCTATTAAATCTATTAACCCCTAATCTGCCATCGCCAACGTTGCCGCCACTATAATAAAGTTATTAACCCCTAAACCTAAGTCTAACCCTAACACCCCCCTAACTTAATTAGTATTTAAATAAATCTAAATAATATTACTATTATTAACTAAAGTATTCCTATTTAAAACTAAATACTTACCTATAAAATAAACCCTAACGGCTAGATTTAGAGTTTGGCGTTAGCCGTCAAAACCAGTGTTAGAGGCTCCTAACGCTGGTTTTGGGCTACCGCTGGTATTTAGAGTCTTGTAGGTAAGGGTCTAACGCTCACTTTGCAGCAGCAACTTTTCCATACCGCAGATCCCCCTACGCCATTTGCGTATCCTATCTTTTCAATGGGATCTTTCTAACGCTGGGTATTTAGAGTCGTGGCTGAAGTGAGCGTTAGAAATCTAACGACAAAACTCCAGCCGCAGGAAAAAAGTCAGGAGTTAAGAGCTTTCTGGCTAACGCCGGTTTATAAAGCTCTTAACTACTGTGCTATAAAGTACACTAACACCCATAAACTACCTATGTACCCCTAAACCGAGGTCCCCCCACATCGCTGCCACTCTATTAAAAATTTTTAACCCCTAATCTGCCGACCGCACACCGCCGCCACCTACGTTATCCCTATGAACCCCTAATCTGCTGCCCCTAACACCGCCGACCCCTATATTATATTTATTAACCCCTAATCTGCCGACCGGACCTCACCGCTACTATAATAAATGTATTAACCCCTAATCCGCCTCACTCCTGCCTCAATAACCCTATAATAAATAGTATTAACCACTAATCTGCCCTCCCTAACATCGCTGACACCTAACTTCAAGTATTAACCCCTAATCTGCCGACCGGACCTCACCGCTACTCTAATAAATTTATTAACCCCTAAAGCTAAGTTTAACCTTAACCCTAACACCCCCCTAAGTTAAATATAATTTTAATCTAAAGAAATAAATTAACTCTTATTAAATAAATTATTCCTATTTAAAGCTAAATACTTACTTGTAAAATAAACCCTAATATAGCTACAATATAAATTATAATTATATTGTAGCTATTTTAGGATTAATATTTATTTTACAGGCAACTTTGTAATTATTTTAACTAGGTACAATAGCTATTAAATAGTTAATAACTATTTAATAGCTACCTAGTTAAAATAATTACAAATTTACCTGTAAAATAAAACCTAACTTAAGTTACAAATACACCTAACACTACACTATCATTAAATTAATTAAATAAATTAACTACAATTACCTAAAATTAAATACAATAAAATAAAATAAACTATAGTACAAAAAAAAACCCAAACACTAAATTACAGAAAATAAAAAAAAATTACAAGAAAACATAATTTATGCTTACCTGATAAATTTTTTTTATCTTGTAGTGTATCCAGTCCACGGATCATCCATTTCTTATGGGATATTAACTCCTCCCCAACAGGAAGTGCAAGAGGATTCACCCAGCAGAGCTGCTATATAGCTCCTCCCCTAACTGCCATTACCAGTCATTCGACCGAAAACATGCAGAGAAAGGAAAACCATAGGGTACAGTGGTGACTGTAGTTTAATGGAAAAATTACCTGCCTTAAAGTGACAGGGCGGGCCGGTGGACTCTGGATACACTACAGAAAGCAGAAATAAATTTATCAGGTAAGCATAAATTATGTTTGTCTCTTGTTAAGTGTATCCAGTCCCACGGATCATCCGATTACTTATGGGATACCAATACCAAAGCTAAAGTACACGGATGACGGGAGGGACAGGCAGGCTCTTTATACGGAAGGAACCACTGCCTGAAGAACCTTTCTCCCAAAAACAGCCTCCGAAGAAGCAAAAGTGTCAAATTTGGAAAATTTGGAAAAAGGTATGAAGAGAAGACCAAGTTGCAGCCTTGCAAATCTGTTCAACAGAAGCCTCATTCTTAAAGGCCCAAGTGGAAGCCACAGCTCTAGTAGAATGTGCTGTAATTCTTTCAGGAGGCTGCTGTCAGCAGTCTCATAGGCTAACCGTATTATGCTACGAAGCCAAAAGGAGAGAGAGGTAGCCGAGCTTTTTGACCTCTCCTCTGACCAGTATAAACGACAAACAGGGAAGACGCTTGTCGAAAATCCTTAGTTGCCTGTAGATAAAATTTCAGGGCACGGACTACATCTAGATTGTGTAGCAGACGTTCCTTTTTCGAAGAGAGGATTAGGACACAAAGATGGAACCACAATCTCTTGATTGATATCCTGTTAGTGACCACCTTAGGTAGGAACCCAGGGTTTAGTACGCAGAACTACCTTGTCTGAATGAAAAATCAGATAAGGAGAATCACAATGTAAGGCAGATAACTCAGAGACTCTTCGAGCCGAGGAAGATCGCCATTAAATACAGAACTTTCCAAGATAACAACTTGATATCAATGGGAATGAAGGGGTTCAACGGAACCCCCTGTAAAACATTAAGAACTAAGTTCAAACTCCATGGTGGAGCAACAGGTTTTTAAACACGTGGCTTGATCCTAGCTAAAGCTGACAAAAAGCTTGAACGTCCGGAACTTCTGACAGACGTTTGTGTAAAAGAATGGACAGAGCTGAAATCTGTCCCCTTACGGAACTAGCGGATAAACCCTTTTCTGAAACCTCTTGTAGAAAAGACAATATCCTCGGAATCCTAACCTTACTCCATGAGTAACTCTTGGATTCGCACCAATATAAGTATTTGCGCCATATCTTATGGTAAATCTTTCTGGTAACAGGCTTCCTAGCCTGTATTAAGGTATCAATAACTGACTCAGAAAAACCAACGTTTTGATAAAATCAAGCGTTCAATTTGCAAGCAGTCAGCTTCAGAGAAATTAGTTTTGATGTTTGAAGGGACCCTGGATCATAAGGTCCTGTTTCAGTGGTAGCGACCAAGGTGGACAGGATGACATGGTCCACTAGATCTGCATACCAAGTCCTGCCGTGGCCATGCAGGCGCTATTAGAATCACTGATGCTCTCTCCTGTTTGGATTCTGGCAATCAATCGAGGAAGCATCGGGAAGGGTGGAAACACATAAGCCATCCCGAAGGTCCAAGTGCTGTCAAAAGCATCTATCAGAACCGCTCCCGGATCCCTGGATCTGGACCCGGCTAACGAGGAAGCTTGGCGTTCTGTTGAGTACGCCATGAGATCTATCTCTGGTTGCCCAACGTCGAAGTCTTTGTGGCAAAGACCTCCGGATGAAGTTCCCACTCCCCCGGATGAAAAGTCTGACGACTTAAGAAATCCGCCTCCCAGTTCTCACTCCCGGGATGTGATTGCTGACAGGTGGCAAGAGTGAGACTCTGCCCAGCGAATTATCTTTGATACTTCCATCATTGCTAGGGAGCTTCTTGTCCCTCCCCTGATGGTTGATGTAAGCTTCAGTCGCGATGTTGTCTGACTGAAACCTGATGAACCCCCGAGTAGTTAACTGGGGCCAAGCCAGAAGGGCATTGAGAACTGCTCTCAATTCCAGAATGTTTATTGGTAGGAGACTCCCTCCTGATTCCATTGTCCCTGAGCCTTCAGAGAATTCCAGACAGCGCCCCAACCTAGTAGGCTGGCGTCTGTTGTTACAATTGTCCAGTCCGGCCTGCTGAATGGCATCCCCCTGGACAGATGTGGCCGAGAAAGCCACCATAGAAGAGAATTTCTGGTCTCTTGATCCAGATTCAGAGTAGGGGACAAGTCTGAGTAATCCCCATTCCACTGACTTAGCATGCACAATTGCAGCGGTCTGAGATGTAGACGTGCAAAGGGTACTATGTCCATTGCCTGCTACCATTAAGCCGATCACCTCCATGCATTGAGCTACTGACGGGTGTTGAATGGAATGAAGGACACGGCATGCATTTTGAAGCTTTGTTAACCTGTCTTCTGTCAGGTAAATCTTCATTTCTACAGAATCTATAAGAGTCCCCAAGAAGGGAACTCTTGTGAGTGGAAAGAGAGAACTCTTCTTTTCGTTCACCTTCCATCCATGCGACCTTAGAAATGCCAGTACTAACTCTGTATGAGACTTGGCAGTTTGAAAGCTTGAAGCTGTGTATCAGAATGTCGTCTAGGTACGGAGCTACCGCAATTCCTCGCGGTCTTAGTACCGCCAGAAGAGCACCCAGAACCTTTGTGAAGATTTCTCGGAGCCGTAGCCATCCGAATGGAAGAGCTACAAACTGGTTAATGCCTGTCTAGAAAGGCAGAACCTTAGATACCGGTAATGATCTTTGTGAATCGGTAAGTGAAGGTAAAGCATCCTTTAAATCCACTGTGGTCATGTACTGACCCTTTTGGATCATGGGGTAAAATTGTGCCAAATAGTTTCCATTTTGAACGATGGAACTCTTAGGAATTTGTTTAGGATCTTTTAAGTCCAAGATGGCCTGAAAGTTCCCTCTTTTTGGGAACCACAAACAGTTTGAGTAAAACCCTTGTCCTTGTTCCGAGACCGCGGAACCGGATGGATCACTCCCATTAATAAAAGATCTTGTACGCAGCGTAGAAACACCTCTTTCTTTATTTGGTTGTTGACGAACCTTGACAGATGAAATCTCCCTCTTGGGGGAGAAGAATTTGAAGTCTAGCAAGGGTATCCCTGAGATATGATCTCTAACGGCCCAGGGATCCTGGACATCTCTTGCCCAAGCCTGGGCGATGAGAGAAAGTCTGCCCCCCACTAGATCCGTTCCCGGATCGGGGGCCCTCGATTCATGCTGTCTTAGGGGCAGCAGCAGGTTCCTGGCCTGCTTGCCCTTGTTCCAGGAGCTGGTTAGGTCTCCAGCCTTGTCTGTAGCGAGCAACAGCTCCTTCCTGTTTTGGTGCAGAGGAAGTTGATGCTGCTCCTGCTTGTGAAATTACGAAAGGAACGAAAATTAGACTGTCTAGCCTTAGGTTTGGCTCTGTCTTGAGGCAGGGCATGGCCTTTACCTCCTGTAATGTCAGCGATAATTTCTTTCAACCCGGGCCCGATATAAGTCTGCCCTTTGAAAGGTATTTTAAGCAATTTAGATTTAGAAGTAACGTCAGCTGACCAGGATTTAGCCACAGTGCTCTGCGTGCCTGAATGGCGAATCCGGATTTCTTAGCCGTAAGTTTAGTTAAATGTACTACGGCATCTGAAATAAATGAGTTAGCTAACTTAAGGGCTTTAAGCTTGTGTGTAATCTCATCTAATGGAGCTGATTCAAGTGGCCTCTTCCAGAGACTCAAACCAAAATGCTGCGTGCAGCCGTGACAGGCGCAATGCATGCAAGAGGTTGCAATATAAAACCTTGTTGAACAAACATTTTCTTAAGGTAACCCTCTAACTTTTTATCCCATTGGATCTGAAAAGGCACAGCTATCCTCCACCGGGATAGTGGTACGCTTAGCTAAAGTAGAAACTGCTCCCTCCACCTTAGGGACCGTTTGCCATAAGTCCCGTGTGGTGGCGTCTATTGGAAACATCTTTCTAAATATCGGAGGGGGTGAGAACGGCACACCGGGTCTATCCCACTCCTTAGTACAATTTCAGTAAGTCTCTTAGGTATAGGAAAAACGTCAGTACTCGGGGCCGGGTACCGCAAAATATTTATCCAACCTACACGATTTTCTCTGGTATATGGCAACTGTGTTATCAATCATTCAGAGCTGCTAACACTCCCCTAGTAATACACGGAGGGTTTTCCAGCTTAAAATTTAAAATGTGAAAATTCTGAATCCAGTTTGTTTGGATCAGAACCGTCACCCGCAGAATGAAGCTCTCCGTCCTCATGTTTCTGCAAATTGTGACGCAGTGTCTGACATGGCCCTAATATTATCAGCGCACTCTGTTCTCACCCAGAGTGATCACGCTTACCTCTTAGTTCTGGTAATTTAGCCAAAACTTCAGTCATAACAGTAGCCATATCCTGAAATGTGAATTTGTAATGGCCGCCCAGATGTACTCGGCGCTACAATATCACGCACCTCCCGAGCGGGAGATGCAGGTACTGACACGTGAGGCGAGTTAGTCGGCTATAACTCTCCCCTCGTTGTTTGGTGAAATATGTTCAATTTGTACAGATTGACTTTTATTTAAAGTAGCATCAATACAGTAGTACATAAATTTCTATTGGGCTCCACTTTGGCTTTAAGCACATATAGCACAGATATCTTCCTCTGAATCAGACATGTTTAACACACTAGCAAATAAACTAGCAACTTGGAAATACTTTTCAAGTAATTTACTATAATATGAAAACGTACTGTGCCTATAGAAGCACAGAAAAAGTTATGACAGTTGAAAATTAATAAACTGAAAAGTTTTAGCATCAAATCTTTGTAAAAAGCACAATTTTAGCAAAGGATTGCTCCCATTAGCAAAGGATAGACTAACCCTGATAGCAGAAAAAAAAAAATACAGAAATAAACGTTTTTTTTATCACAGTCAACTACAATCTCACAGCTCTGCTGTGAGTGATTACCTCCCTCAAAACAAGTTTTGAAGACCCCTGAGTTCTGTAGAGATGAACCGGATCATGCAGGGAAGACAATAAACTTCTGACTGAATTTTTTGATGCGTAGCAAAAGCACCAAAAAAGGTCCCTCCCCCTCACACATAACAGTGAGAGAGATAAGTAAACTGTCATAAATTAAATAAAACGACTGCCAAGTGGAAAAAAATAGTGCCCAAAACATTTTTTCACCCAGTACCTCAGAAAATTAAACGATTTTACATGCCAGCAAAAAACGTTTAACATTAATAAATTGAGTGTTATTAAAAGCCTGTTGCTAGTCCCTGCAAATTAGGCTAAAGTCTTATGCATACAGTATAATTCCAGTGAAGTGCCATTCCCCAGAATACTGAAGTGTAAAATATACATACATGACAGCCTGATACCAGTTGCTGCTACTGCATTTAAGGCTGAGTTTACATTATATCGGTATGGCAGAATTTTCTCATCAATTCCATTGTCAGAAAATAATAAGCTGCTACATACCTCTTTGCAGATTAATCTGCCCGCTGTCCCCTGATCTGAAGTTTACCTCTCCTCAGATGGCCGAGAAACAGCAATATGATCTTAACTACTCCGGCTAAAATCATAGAAAAACTCAGGTAGATTCTTCTTCAAATTCTACCAGAGAAGGAATAACACACTCCGGTGCTATTATAAAATAACAAACTTTTGATTGAAGGTATGAAACTAAGTATAATCACCACAGTCCTCTCACACATCCTATCTATTCGTTGGGTGCAAGAGAATGACTGGTAATGGCAGTTAGGGGAGGAGCTATATAGCAGCTCTGCTGGGTGAATCCTCTTGCACTTCCTGTTGGGGAGGAGTTAATATCCCATAAGTAATGGATGATCCGTGGACTGGATACACTTAACAAGAGAAATTTAAACTAATTACACCTAATCTAAGCCCCCTAATAAAATAAAAAAAGCCCCCAAAATAATAAAAATGCCCTGCCCTATACTAAATTACAAATAGCCCTTAAAAGGGCTTTTTGCGGGGCATTGCCCCAAAGTAATCAGCTCTTTTACCTGTAAAAAAAAGAAATATAACCCCCCAACATTAAAACCCACCACCCACACCCAACCTTACTCTAAAACCCACCCAATCCCCCCTTAAAAAAACCTAACACTACCCCATTGAAGATCACCCTACCTTGCGACGTCTTCACCCAGCCGGGCAGAAGTCTTCATCCGATCCAGGCACAAGTGGTCCTCCAGCTGGGCAGAAGTCTTCATCCAAGTGGCATCTTCTATCATCTTCCATCCGACGAGGAGTGGCACCATTTTGAAGACAACCGACGCAGAGCATCCTTCCTGGCTGACAGACTAACGATGAATGAAGGTTCCTTTAAATGACATCATCCAAGATGGCGTCCCTTGAATTCCGATTGGATGATAAGATTCTATCAGCCAATCGGAATTTAGGTAGGAAAAATCCGATTGGCTGATGAAATCAGCCAATAGGATTGAGCTTGCATTCTATTGGCTGATTGGAACAGCCAATAGAATCCGAGGTCAATCCGATTGGCTGATTGCATCAGTCAATCAGATTTTTCCTACCTTAATTCCGATTGGCTGATAGAATCCTATCAGCCAATCAGAATTCAAGGGACTCCATCTTGGATGATGTCATTTAAAGGAACCTTCATTCGTCGTTAGTCCATCGGCCAGGAAGGATGCTCCGCGTCGGATGTCTTCAAGATGGTGCCGCTCCAAGTCCTCATCAGATGGAAGAAGATAGAAGATGCCGCTTGGATGAAGACTTCTGCACGGATGGAGGACATCTTCTGCCCGGATCGGATGAAGACTTCTGCCCGGCTGGATGAAGACGGCTCAAGGTAGGGTGGTCTTCAAGGGGTTAGTGTTAGGTTTTTTTAAGGGGGGATTGGGTGGGTTTTAGAGTAAGGTTGGGTGTGGGTGGTGGGTTTTAATGTTGGGGGTTGTATTTCTTTTTTTACAGGTAAAAGAGCTGATTACTTTGGGGCAATGCACCGCAAAAAGTCCTTTTAAGGGCTATTTGTAATTTAGTATAGAGTAGGGCATTTTATTATTTTGGGGTGCTTTTTAATTTTATTAGGGGGCCTAGATTAGGTGTAATTAGTTTAAACTTCTTGTAATTTTTTTTTATTTTCTGTAATTTAGTGTTTTTTTTTTTGTACTATAGTTTATTTTATTTAATTGTAATTAATTTTAGGTAATTGTAGTTAATTTATTTAATTAATTTAATGATAGTGTAGTGTTAGGTGTAATTGTAACTTAGGTTAGGTTTAATTTTACAGGTAAATTTGTAATTTTTTTAACTAGGTAGCTATTAAATAGTTATTAACTATTTAATAGCTATTGTACCTAGTTAAAATAAATACAAAGTTGCCTGTAAAATAAAAATAAATCCTAAAATAGCTACAATGTAATTATTAATTATATTGTAGCTATCTTATGGCTAGATTTAGAGTTCTGCAGCCAAAGGGGTGCGTTAGCTACGCATGCTTTTTATCCCCCGCACCTTTTAAACAACGCTGGTATTGAGAGTTCTCAGAAGGGCTGCGTTAGACTCCAAAAAGGGAGCGTAGAGGCATATTTACCGCCACTGCAACTCTCAATACTAGCGGTGCTTACGGATGCGGCCAGCTTCAAAATCGTGCTCGTGCACGATTCCCCCATAGGAAACAATGGGGCAGTTTGAGCTGAAAAAAAACACCCGCAAAAAAGCAGCGTTCAGCCCCATTGTTTTCTATGGGAAAACACTTCCTAAGTCTGCACCTAACACCCTAACATGTACCCCGAGTCTAAACACCCCTAGCCTTACACTTATTAACCCCTAATCTGCCGCCCCCGCTATCGCTGATCCCTGCATATTATTTTTAACCCCTAATCTGCCGTTCCGTACACTGCCGCAACCTACGTTATCCCTATGTACCCCTAATCTGCTGCCCCTAACACCGCCGACCCCTATATTATATTTATTAACCCCTAATCTTCCGCCCCCAACGTCGCCGCCACTTACCTACAATTATTAACCCCTAATCTGCCGACCGGACCTCACTGCTACTATAATAAATGTATTAACCCCTAATACGCCTCACTCCCGCCTCAAAAACCCTATAATAAATAGTATTAACCCCTAATCTGCCTTCCCTAACATCGCCGACACCTAACCTCAAGTATTAACCCCTAATCTGCCGACCGGACTTCGCCGCTACTCTAATAATTGTATTAACCCCTAAAGCTAAGTCTAACCATAACCCTAACACCCCCCTAAGTTAAATATAGTTTAAATCTAACGAAATAAAATAAATCTTATTAAATAAATTATTCCTATTTAAAGCTAAATACTTACCTGTAAAATAAACCCTAATATAGCTACAATATAAATAATAATTATATTGTAGCTATTTTAGGATTTATATTTATTTTACAGGCAACTTTGTATTTATTTTAACCAGGTACAATAGCTATTAAATAGTTAAGAACTATTTAATAGCTACCTAGTTAAAATAATTACAAAATTACCTGTAAAATAAATCCTAACCTAAGTTACAATTAAACCTAACACTACACTATCAATATATTAATTAAAGGGGCAGTCTAGTCAAAATTAAACTTTCATGATTCAGATAGGGCATGTAATTATTAACAACTTTCTAATTTACTTCTATTATCTAATTTGCTCAATTCTTTAGATATCCTTTGTTGAAGAAATAGCAATGCACATGTGTGAGCCAATCACACAAGGCCTCTATGTGCAGCAACCAATCAGCAGCTACTGAGCATATCTAGATATGCTTTTCAACAAGTGATATCAAGAGAATGAAGCAAATGAGATAATAGAAGTACATTAGAAAGTTGTTTAAAATAGCATGCTCTTTCTAAATCACGAAAGAAAAAATTTGGGTTTCATGTCCCTTTAAATAAACTATCTACAATTATCTACAATTAAATCAACTAAACTAAATTACAAAAAAACAAACACTAAATTACAAAAACAAACAAACACTAAATTACAAAAAATAAAAAAAGATTACAAGAATTTTAAACTAATTACACGGTACTCTAAGCCCCCTAAAAAAATAACAAAGCCCCCCAAAATAAAAGAATGCCCTACCCTATTCTAAAATAAAAAGTTAACAGCTCTTTTACCTTACCAGGCCTTAAAAGGGCCTTTTGCGGGGCATGCCCCAAAGAAAACAGCTCTTTTGCATTTAAATATACATACAATACCCCCCCAACATTACAACCCACCACCCACATACCCCTAATCTAACCCAAACCCCCCTTAAAAAACCTAACACTAAGCCCCTGAAGATCTTCCTACCTTGTCTTCTCCACGCGGGTAATCACCGATCCGTCCAGAAGAGGGTCCGAAGTCTTCATCCTATCCGGCAAGAAGAGGAGATCCGGACCGGCAAACATCTTCATCCAAGCGGCATCTTCTATCTTCTTCCATCCGGCGTGGAGCAGGACCATCTTGAAGCAGCCGACGCGGATCCATCCTCTTCTTCTGACGTCCTAAGTTCGAATGAAGGTTCCTTTAAATGACGTCATCCAATATGGCGTCCCTCGAATTCCGATTGGCTGATAGGATTCTATCAGCCAATCGGAATTAAGGTAGGAAAAATCTGATTGGCTGATTGAATCAGCAAATCAGATTCAAGTTCAATCGGATTGGCTGATCCAATCAGCCAATCAGATTGAGCTTGCATTCTATTGGCTGATCGGAACAGCCAATAGAATGCAAGTTAATTAAATAAACTATCTACAATTATCTACAATTAAATCAACTAAACTAAATTACAAAAAAAACAAAACACTAAATTACAAAAAAAACACAAAATTACAAAAAATAAAAAAAGATTACAAGAATTTTAAACTAATTACACCTACTCTAAGCCCCCTAAAAAAATAACAAAGCCCCCCAAAATAAAAAAATGCCCTACCCTATTCTAAAATAAAAAGTTAACAGCTCTTTAACCTTACCAGCCCTTAAAAGGGCCTTTTGCGGGGCATGCCCCAAAGAAAACAGCTCTTTTGTATTTAAATGCCCCCCCAACATTACAACCCACCACCCACATACCCCTAATCTAACCCAAACCCCCCTTAAAAAACCTAACACTAAGCCCCTGAAGATCTTCCTACCTTGTCTTCACCACGCCGGGTATCACCGATCCGTCCAGAAGAGGGTCCGAAGTCTTCCTCCTATCCGTGTAGAAGAGGTCCAGAAAAGGGTCCGAAGTCTTCATCCTATCCGGCAAGAAGAGGAGATCCGGACCGGCAAACATCTTCATCCAAGCGGCATCTTCTATCCAATCAGCCAATCAGATTGAGCTTGCATTCTATTGGCTGATCGGAACAGCCAATAGAATGCAAGCTCAATATGATTGGCTGATTGGATCAGCCAATCTGATTGAACTTGAATCTGATTTGCTGATTCAATCAGCCAATCAGATTTTTCCTACCTTAATTCCGATTGGCTGATAGAATCCTATCAGCCAATTGGAATTCGAGGGACGCCATCTTGGATGACGTCATTTAAAGGAACCTTCATTCAGACTTAGGACGTCGGAAGAAGAGGATGGATCCACGTCGGCTGCTTCAAGATGGTCCTGCTCCGCGCCAGATGGAAGAAGATAGAAGATGCCGCTTGGATGAAGATGTTTGCCGGTCCGGATCTCCTCTTCTTGCCGGATAGGATGAAGACTTCGGACCCTTTTCTGGACCTCTTCTACACGGATAGGAGGAAGACTTCGGACCCTCTTCTGGACGGATCGGTGATACCCGGCGTGGTGAAGACAAGGTAGGAAGATCTTCAGGGGCTTAGTGTTAGGTTTTTTAAGGGGGTTTGGGTTAGATTAGGGGTATGTGGGTGGTGGGTTGTAATGTTGGGGGGGCATTTAAATACAAAAGAGCTGTTTTCTTTGGGGCATGCCCCGCAAAAGGCCCTTTTAAGGGCTGGTAAGGTTAAAGAGCTGTTAACTTTTTATTTTAGAATAGGGTAGGGCATTTTTTTATTTTGGGGGGCTTTGTTATTTTTTTAGGGCGCTTAGAGTAGGTGTAATTAGTTTAAAATTCTTGTAATCTTTTTTTATTTTTTGTAATTTTGTGTTTTTTTTGTAATTTAGTGTTTTGTTTTTTTTGTAATTTAGTTTAGTTGATTTAATTGTAGATAATTGTAGATAGTTTATTTAATTAACTTATTGATAGTGTAGTGTTAGGTTTAATTGTAACTTAGGTTAGAATTTATTTTACAGGTAATTTTGTAATTATTTTAACTAGGTAACTATTAAATAGTTCTTAACTATTTAATAGCTATTGTACCTTGTTAAAATAAATACAAAGTTGCCTGTAAAATAAATATAAATCCTAAAATAGCTACAATATAATTATTATTTATATTGTAGCTATATTAGGGTTTATTTTACAGGTAAGTATTTAGCTTTAAATAGGAATAATTTATTTAATAAGATTTTTTTTATTTCGTTAGATTTAAATTAGATTTAACTTAGGGGGTGTTAGGGTTAGACTTAGCTTTAGGGGTTAATACATTTATTAGAGTAGCGGCGAGGTCCGGTCGGCAGATTAGGGGTTAATACTTGAAGTTAGGTGTCGGCGATGTTAGGGAGGGCAGATTAGGGGTTAATACTATTTATTATAGGGTTTTTGAGGCGGGAGTGAGGCGGATTAGGGGTTAATACATTTATTATAGTAGCGGTGAGGTCTGGTCGGCAGATTAGGAGTTAATAAGTGTAGGTAGGTAGCGGCGACATTGGGGGGCAGATTAGGGGTTAATAAATATAATATAGGGGTCGCGATGTTTGGGGCAGCAGATTAGGGGTACATAGGGATAATGTAGGTTGCGGCGGTGTGCGGTCGGCAGATTAGGGGTTAAAAAAATTTAATAGAGTGGCGGCGATGTGGGGGGGCCTCAGTTTAGGGGTACATAGGTAGTTTATGGGTGTTAGTGTAATTTAGAGCACAGTAGTTAAGAGCTTTATGAACCGGCGTTAGCCCAGAAAGCTCTTAACTCCTGGCTTTTTGCTGCGGCTGGAGTCTTGTCATTAGAGTTCTAACGCTCACTTCAGCCAAGACTCTAAATACTGGCGTTAGAAAGATCCCATTGGGACTTCCGGCTGGGGGCGGAGCGAACAGGTAGCTGGCAGGTAGCTGCTGTCTGCTTCGTCTGTCCTGTCCTTGCTGACTAAGGATATTATCAATCTCCAGCCTCCGAATTGTGCCTTGGCCTAATGGGGTTCAATAGACCCGGCACCTGATCTGTGGATCTCGGAGTAGAAGTCCCTACAAGGCTGAAGTTGCTCTTTTGCCAAGAGCACGTTTCCAAACCCCCTCAGCTGGGGGAGTTGTCGGGGTGTTGGCAACCCAGAGAGTGCTTGTTATGTCCAGCTGTAAGCACTGCTTTTTTGTTCGCTCTACCGACCTGCTAAATAATACCTGATACACTAAATTATTTATGTCTCGGGGCGAAGGTGGGAGACAAGAAAAAGACGAACTAACATATACTGGAACCTTAACTGGGGGCCCTCAAGAACTGTGTGTGATTAAATCTCAGCAGTTTGAAGAGCTGTGCTAAATACAGACATAAACCTGAAACCTTCCAGTGATCCGGTTCTGTGCTCCAATTTGGCATAGAAGTTGTGGAATAAGCGCACAATGGCCACGGTGCCGCAAGTGTAAGAAATATCAGGCTTACTTCAAATCTCGTAGCGCCGGAGGGGAAGGTGTGTACCCGGCTGCAGCAGTCTGAGCCAATCCAGTAGCGGTGAGCCGACACTCCTACTTTCTGTTTGCGTCGCGCCAAACGGGTCCTGGAAGTAGAGTGCTGTTAACCGAGTCTCCCTTCGTCCTCTACAACAGACAACGGCTAACACAGACAGCTAATCGTATGGTCCAGGAGGACAAAGCTCAAGCCGAGTTGCATTAAATAAGCCGTGAAGTGGAACTTTGCATGGGCAAACACGTATCACAGCTAAGACGGCGTCAGTCAAGGCAAAAGGCTCTGGAAATTTTAGAAGGATTCCCCGTTATGGTGCGGTAGATCCAACACTGAAGAGGAAGGGGTACTAAGAGTCGCAGTATTTTGTGCTCATCAGCAGCATCTCGGCATGTGCTAACATCGAGTTCTGAGGTACCTGTGCTTTCTTTCTTTTTTGGACAGCTGCCAGAAGATATGTAAGTGTAATATCTGGAGGGTATATAAGTACGGGACATTTTCCTCTTAAACAATTGGAGTGATACCACATTGTCCTAGACGAGACTTTTTAACCTAATGGCATTTTGAAGAGTGTGTTGTCCCAGTGGAATATCAATGTGCAGTGTCCAGAAACGGTCTAGAAATAAAGTTAATAAACAAAGGGTATTAAGGTGCCCCTGTCTGGACTCTGGGACTGTTTAGGGTAAACCTAACTGTCAGTTTATATGTAGCTATTTAATGTACCAAGGTTATTTAACAATTGTGCCAGATTTAACATATAGCATGTTGCTACAGGATGAATAGGTTCCCTGATGTGTGTCTCCTAATGAATCTTTTTCTGCTTAACATACACAAATATTGTTAGTTTATTCAGAAGGGGGAAAAAAAAGGGGGATTTAGTGTAAAGGTACTTGGATGTAAACTTTAAGCTATTATATTTAATAGGTGTATCAATCCTTTTGATATAACGCTATCAATTACTACATGTTTATTGACCCAGAAGTCTTTCATATGGAGATAGTGTTTAAGGGCTCATTAAATTGTGTTGAGGGTATATAAGCATCATTAAACACTAGTGTTAAGTACTACACAGTGTATATATCCTAAAACTACAAAACTAATATATCTAGGAGTTTTGTGGAGCCTAAGAAAGACCTGGGGTTATTTTGCTCTCCTGCTATAAATTTGGATAATTATTGTGTTGAAATCCATCTTTAGGAAATCCTAAGATTTGAGCTAAATTTTCTCTCCATTTTTGATAATATTTTTGGCTGTATTTTTTTTTTTTTTTTTTTCTCAAGCTATACTGAGAAGCACCGAAATTTTTTTTTTTTTTTTTTTTTTTAAGATTTCACCTTTTTCTCACTATCGGCTTTTTTTAGCCCCTGTGCACATATTGGTACCAACTAATTTTTTTTTTTTTTTTCTCCCTCTCCCCCACATCGCCCCCCCCCCACTGAGTTCACTGAGAATCACTGATTCCAACACTTTTTTGGCACTATAAGTGTGCGTGTTTGATTTTGTTCATTTTTGCTCACAATTTTTTTTTTTTTTTTTTTCACTTACACTCGGTCAGCCCCCCTAGGGGATTGACTGTGAGCATCACACATAGACACATTTATTGATATATTGGTATTTTATCTAGCACGAAACACACGTATACAGAGGTGAATGGAGAGGTTTATCTCTCAGCAAAAAAATTCCTCTCCTATTATGCCACCTAAACAGAGAGACAAGAGAGGCAACTCCAAAAGTATAGAGGGGCCCCATGATACTTCCCAAGATAGAAATGCAATGAATATTTTTAATGATATGTCTGAATTTGCCGCAGAAGTGGCGAAAATGATGGCCCCACATTTGGATTTAGTTAAACAGGAAATAAAGTCAGAGATCTCTAATCTTTCCAATGAGATTAGGCAATTTACTGTCCGAATGGAGGAGGTCGAGACAAGAGTGTCCGACGTAGAGGATAGGTTGAACGTTGTGAGTTCGGCATCAGCTGTCCAGGATAAGGCCATCGCTCAGTTACAAGCTCGAGTAGAGGACCTTGAAGATAGGTCAAGGCGTAACAACTTGAGAGTGATTGGCCTGCCTGAAACAGCTGAATTCCAAGATGTATTACGTTTTGTCTCCATCACGCTTCCTCAGGCACTCATGATCCCTCCTCCTCCTACACCATTTTTGATAGAAAGAGCCCACAGAATAGGGGTGCTCAGAGAAAATAACACTATGCTTAAAACAAGGCCGATCATTTTCAAGTTTGTCAATTATCAAGATAAAGTATTATTTTTGAGCCATTACAGAAAACTTAACTCCTTGATTATTAACTCCCATAGAATTTCAATCTTTCAAGACTTTTCCGCGGAAACTAGGGCCAAAAGAAGAGAAATGTCCCCTTTCTTTGATAAATTTGTGAAAGCGGAATGTAGTGTTAGACTGGTTTATCCAGCTAAGCTTCTAATTAATAAGGCAGGGGTCTCATATGTGGTAAATAATAGTGAGGAAGCGATGTCTTTATGTAATAAAATGGTCATAGCTTGACTAGAAGGTGTTGAGGAAAATGACATAGAAATTCATTAATAAGAATTAAGAATGGGACATGTTCTTTTTATGTGTTTGTATTTTAAAGTTTTACTTACAGTTTTTTTTTTTTTTTTTCCCCCCCCCACTCCGTTCCCCCTTGGCGCTTTCCCCCCACGCAGTATGGTTGGTTGTTTAAATTCTAATATATTGAAGGGACACCTGTTAAAGTTTGATTGTTTGGAGGTATGTTAGACACGCTTAACTTGGTTTCTTGGAACGTGGGGGGCATAAATTCTCCAATAAAGAGGAAGACCATAATTAAACATCTAGCAAAATTAAAACCAGATCTCGCCTTCTTACAGGAGACACACCTAAAAAGCTCGGAATATGTGAAACTTCAGACTAACTGGGTAGGTGAGGTAATTGCGGCCCCATTTAACGCACGTAAAAGAGGAGTGGCTATTCTTTTTAATAAAAACTTAGAGTATAAAATAGATTCTTCCACCATAGATCAGGAAGGCCGCTTTTTAATTGTAGAAATCACAATTAATAAAATACGGTATGTATTGCAATATATATGGGCCAAATAAAATTGACAAGTTATTCTGGGACAGGATGGTCCGATATCTGCATAAATTTATAGGTCAAAATCTTATAGTGGCGGGGGATTTTAATCTAATAGCAGATCCTATTCTTGACAGAGCAAGTAAAATATAATTTTGTTCGCACAGGAAGACTCGTATCCTTCAAAAATTTTCCACACAACTAGGGTTAACAGATATCTGGCGCACACAAAATCCAGATCTGAGAGCTTTCACATGTCTAGCAAGAGGTCAGCAATCCCTGTCCAGGATAGATATGTTTCTGATTGCAGAATCTATGATTGGCTTAGAATGGAAAGCGGACATAAGAGATATAACAATCTCAGATCATGCGGTGATCACATTATCACTTAATGTACCCCAGAGACAGGTAATTACCAATCAAACTATTTTTTTCCCTAAATATTTAGTGAATAATAGTAACTTCCAGAACTGGCTGATTAATCAATGGAGAGAATATGAGAATATTAATAAAGATTATAAAAATAGACCAGAGGTGTATTGGGAAGCGGCTAAAGCTGTAATAAGAGGCCAAATTAAGGCGTACATGTGTAAACTGAAAAAAAGAATTAGACAGCAGGAGACGCAACTGAGCAATCAAGTAAAGAATACATACAGAGTATACTTAAGCGAGCACACAAGAGTTAAATGGCAAAAGTATATAGACGCCAAGAACGCGCAAGACATATTTATCAAACAAAAGACTGCTTTAGATCTTCAGAGACAAAAAGCCCTATATGGAGGTTTTGCGGGCAGATCCGCCAAATTTTTGGCTAGGCTAACTAAAAAAAATCGTCGGAATCCCATAAAGGCCATTAGATCTAATACAGGTAGGTTTACTAACAATGCGGATATTACTAAAAAAATTTATGATTATTTTAGCGCGCTTTATAGAGCTGAAGACTATTCGATAGATAAGCAGAAATTATTCTGGGATAAGATCAAGATTCCCAAAATTTCTCCAGAGATTTTGGCAGAGATTAATAAACCGATCGATGTGGAAGAAATTTCAGTAGCAATTAAATCTGCCAAAACAAATAAAGCAGCTGGTCCAGATTGTCTTCCCAGTGAATTTTATAGGATTCTCCAACCACATATTATCTTAGCACTGGAAAAATTGTTTAATTTTATTTTATTGGGAACAATAAATGTTCACCATATTTCGCAGCAGCAGTTATATCTCTGATTCCCAAAAAAAAACAAAGAACCAGATCTTCCAGAATCATATAGACCAATCTCCGTATTAAACACGGACTATAAATTGTTAACATCTATTTTAGCAAACAGATTAAAACCGCATTTAGGCTCAATCATCCATGAAAATCAGTCAGGCTTCATGGCAGGGAGAAATCCCACTAGGAATACACGAAAGGTCATGACTCTGATAGACTTTTTCTGGAATAAACTTAGAACAACAAGACATAGCGATATGGTGGACTTAGCCTTACTAACGTTAGACGCTGAAAAGGCTTTCGATCGTATCGCCTGGAGGCATCTATTTTATTCCTTAGAACAATTTGGCCTGACAGGACATATGTATAAATTTATTCAGTTAGTATACTCTACCCCCATCTCATCTCTACTAATTAATGGGCAGATTTCTCAACGGATGGTCCTACAACGGGGTACGCGTCAGGGCTGCCCACTATCCCCATTGTTGTTTAACTTATCATTAGAGCCGCTAGCAATTTTACTTAGACAGAAATTGGAAGGGATTCGGGTTGGAGATCAGAAATTAGTATTACTAATGTACGCGGATGATATACTTCTATGTCTGAGTAATATTGAACGAAGTCTTTCCCGACTACTAGAATCGATTGAATTGTTTGGTGCAATTTCGGGCTATAAAATTAACCTCACCAAATCTGAGCTATTATGGCTTAATAAGAAAGATCAATATTTCAGACACCCATTTACCGAGACTTCGCAGATAACCTATCTTGGCATCAAATTAAGTGCGAATCCAGATGACTGGTATAAATTAAACTTCGGTAAATGTTTTCTAGAATGTAAAAACAAGATGGAAGGATGGAAAAATCTACCTATCTCCTTAACAGCTAGGGTCATACTTATAAAAACCATTCTCTTTCCTAAATTATTTTACCTCATACAAAATATCCCAATTCCTATTCATAAGACAGATATAACCAACTATAATAGGGCATGTTCCAACCTAATCTGGAAGGGCGCCAGGGCGCGTATCTCTGCTCTACGTCTTATGTGTAATAAAGAAGCAGCAGGTCTATCTCTTCCCAATCTACAATTCTACAGCTTGGCAGCACGGATGAAAGTTGCGGTTGATTGGGTAACCGATCGCGAACAGGTCTCGGCAGTATTCTGGGAAATGGCCCTGGTGGCTCCATTTCGATTAGATGCTATTTTACACTGTCCAATGAATACACTTCCATCTTCAATTTTTGGTCTCAGTACTTATAGATATATTATTCTAGCATGGCAAAAATGTTGCGTCCTTGCGGGGTGTTCGCCTTATTTCTCTAAATATTTACCTATTATAGGGAACCCTAATTTTGCACCAGGGTTGTCAGATAAAGTTTTCAGGGTATGGTCTTCCAAAGGATTGGTATTTGTCGCTCAAATGTTGGATTCAAATCTTGTGCCATTAACCTTTAGTGAATTAACACATTTATTTGGACTCGGAAATAAAGATTTTTACGCATATTTGCAGTTAAGGCATTTTATATTTGAGTTAAAGCAAAGTTATGGAGTAGAGTGGGCCCTTTTGGAGCTTCAAATTAAAATAAATAATTTTCAAGGTGGCTTGTACTCAATAGCTCCTTTCTATAATTTCTTGAATCAGGGACCATCGGATGTACAGAGAGAGTTTATAGCTGAAAAATGGAGTAAGTTTTTTCCTGAGGTTGATAGCCAGGTTATCGAGAATACTTTTAAGATAATTGGAAAAAGTTGGGTGCTGACCACCTGGAGAGAGACACAAATTAAGCTAGCCTTTATGACGTATTTGACGCCAACTAGATTGACTAATTGGTATAGGGTGAAGGTGGTATGCCCCAAATGTTCTGCTTCTAGGGCAGACCTTTACATTGTTTTTGGACTTGCCCAAAGATTGGTCAATTTTGGCTTAGGGTAGAGCACTGGATACAGGCCTCTCTCAAAATAGATTACAATTTTCAGCCGATGGAAATATTTTTTTTAGTGAATCCGCAGAGTGCCCCCAGAAACTTTAAATTAATCAACTTGATCATATTTCTTGGCCGCAACATATTATTGAGAGCATGGAAAGCGAAAATAGTCCCTAAATTAAAAGAGCTTAAAAATGCTTTGACTGCCCATTTTACACAAGAACAATGGAATTTGCAAGACGTTACGGAGGGAAGGTTAGCCCGGTTCTTTAACCAATGGGAAATATTTATTCTATCTTTCCCTGTGGAAACTCAAATTAGGTTGGTTAAACCTTTTAGGGACACTCCATATGTGCAATTACAAGTATTGGCTGGTCATTTCCCCCGTATATGGTGTAACATTGGAGAGTCGGAAGGGGAATGAATACGGAGGGGGGGAATACGGACTGGTGGGGATTTTTGTTTTCGTTTTGTTTCTTTTTTTTTTTTTCTTTTTTTTTGTGTGTGTGTTGTAATTTTAGGTCAGGAAATTCCCTTGAGCTAGAATCCGATCAATATAGTGTCAGGTCAGATCAAACAGGAGTTAGATTCAGTGTTAAAGTATATTTGCTACAGTGGAGGCATAAAGAGGCATAGTTAATAAATGTATAGTATATATTATTAAGAGCTGATCTAAAATTTCTTTTATTTTTTGGTTGTAGACATATACACTGTTACAGAAGAACTGTAATTCATTTATTTTCTGTTATTTTGTTTCTTCTCGGTTTTGTTGCTAATGCCAGAATGTATATATATCTATGTTGTTGCATAATATAAATCTTATTTAAAAAAGAGAAAGGAAAAGAATAGAAAAATTCCAGCTAAGTGTACAAATACTTCATATAAGGGGATTATTATTTTGTTAAGAGGAAGTGATTCTGTTGTCCTAAATTGTCTTGTTTTGTTTCAAAATATGTCTTACCTGGCCCTGCGTGGCACAAGGAGTTTGAATCCATGTGATTGTACACTTTGTTGGATATAAATAAATATTTAAAAAAAAGAAAGATCCCATTGAAAAGATAGGATACACAATTGACGTAAGGGGATATGCGGTATGGAAAAGTCGCGGCTGGAAAGTGAGCGTTAGACCCTTTCCTGACTGACTCTAAATACCAGCGGGCGGCCAAAACCAGCATTAGGAGCCCCTAACGCTAGTTTTGACGGCTAACGCAGAACTCTAAATCTAGGCGTTAGGGTTTATTTTATAGGTAAGTATTTAGTTAAATAGGAATACTTTAGTTAATAATAGTAATATTATTTAGATTTATTTAAATAATAATTAAGTTAGGGGGGTGTTAGGGTTAGACTTAGATTTAGGGGTTAATAACTTTATTATAGTGGCGGGGATGTTGGCGGTGGCAGACTAGGGGTTAATAGATTTAATAGGCTATGTTGGCTATGGTGGTTTAGGGGTTAATACTACAATAGGTTTATTGCGGTGTGGGCTATGGCGGTTTAGGGATTAATAATTTAGTTATTACTTGCGGTGTGGGCTATGGCAGTTTAGGGGTTAATAATTAGGCTTATTGCGTTGTGGGGGAATGTCTGTCTAGGGGTTAATATATTTATTATTAGTAGTGAGAGGGGAGATATAGGGGTTTTACGTGTCAGGCTTATTTTTGGGAGGCAGGTTAGACTTTTACGGGAATTATTTCGTTTACTTTTCTTAGGCGCCGGCAGTTTCTAAAGTGCCGTAAGTCACTAGCGACTCCAGAAATTAGTTACGCTCATTTCTGGACATCGCTAGTTTATCAGACTTTCGGCACTTTATGAACTGCCGGCGGGGTATATGTAATATCCTAATGTGCTAGATGAAATTACGGCCGGCACAGGATCCCACGCTTGCACCGAAACCTGCACCGTATATCGGATCACGCCCCTAGACTGTGCAATATTTACCCACTCTTCTTTGCAGAACTGCTTCAGTTTCGTTACATTTGAGTTTAAAGGCACACTGAACCCAAATTTTTTCTTTCATGATTCAGCTAGAGCATGCAATTTTAAGCCACTTTCTAATTTACTCCTATTATCAAATGTTCTTCATTCTCTTGGTATCTCTTGGTATCTTTATTTGAAAAGCAAGAATGGAAGTTTAGATGCCGGCCCATTTTTGGTGACTAACCTGGGTTATTCTTGCTGATTGGTGGATAAATTAATCCACCTATAAAAACGTGCTGTCCAGAGTTCTGAATCCAAAAAGAAGCTTAGATGCCTTCTTTTTCAAATAAAGATAACAAGTGAATGAAGAAAAATTGATAATAGGAGTAAATTAGAAAGTTGCTTAAAATTGCATGCTCTATCTGAATCACGAAAGAAAAAAATTTGGGTTCAGTGTCCCTTTAAGTCTGGGCTCTGACTAGGCCATGCAAGGACATTTACGCCTTTCTCCTTCAACCACTATGTGGTCATTTTTGCTGAGTGCTTGGGGTCATTGTCATGTTGGATGGTAAACCTTCTTCCCATTGACAACTTCCTGGCAGAGGGCAGCAGTTTTCCTCAAGAATTTAATGGTATTTTGCCCCATCCATTATTCCTTCTATCATGACAAGTGCTCCAGTGCCTGCTGCAGAGAAACTCACCTATAACAGGATATTACCACCTCCATGCTTTACTGTTGGTATGGTGTTATTTGGATGGTGAGCTGTATTGGATTTCCTCCAGACATATCGTTTGGTGTTGAAGCCAAATAATTAAATTTTAGTCTCATCTGACCATAACATCTTTTTCCATGTGGCCTCAGAATCCTAGGTGTGTTATGGCAAAGCTCAGTCGTGACTGCATTTGGCCTTTCTTGAGGAGTGGCTTTTTCTTGCAACCCTCCCATAAAAGCCACATTTGTGGAGAATTTGTGATATTGTTGTCACATGCACACAATGACCACTCTTTGTCATAAATTCCTGGAAATGCTTGAGAGTTGCTGTGGGCCTCTTGGTAGCCTCTCTGACCAGTTTCCTCCTGGCTCTTTCATCCTGTTTGAAGTGAAGTCCTGATCCAAAGAGGGTCTGTGTTGTACCAAATACCTCCCCCTTCTTAATAATAGACTTCACTGTGCTTCTAGACATTGATAAAGCCTTTGATATTTTCTTGTATCCATCGCCTCACTTGTGCCTATCCACAACACTATCCCGGAGATCTTTTGACAGTGCCTTGCCACCCATAGTTGATTGTTTGCTTCAGTTGCACTACCAGGGACTGAGATTCTCCAAGAAAGTTCTTTTCATGCTGAGCTAATCAATATGCCCATAGCTGATCACAGTTGAAGGTCAAATGGCTTTGTGTGTGCCATTGAGGTGATTAACTACACCTGATTGAGTTTACAAGTAATTTTAGGAGGGGGTGATCCTTTTTGCAACTAAGTGATTCTGTTTTTGAATTATCTTTATTTTTGCCTGACGTGTTGGTGTTATATCTTTCACTTGGATGTTATAAGTTGCACTGAGTAATTACAACTGGATAAAGAAAAACTGTGTCTGTCTTTATTTCAGGCTGCAAAGCAACAAAATGTGATTATATTTAAGGGGGGTGATTCTTTTCAATACCCACTGTATATTATGAAATGTTGGGTCTAACTACATAATGGAAAGTTGGCCGCAAGCAAAGTCCCAATAAACCATAAAGAGAGTGCTGTTTTGCAGAGGGTAATAATAAAAATTAGAACTTACAGTTGCTCCGTCAGTGTTGAAAATATGTGTTATCCTGTTAATGCCATTTGAGGCTTATATATTTGTATGTGCCACCGGGAGCATCCAATGTGTCATTTCGGAGGGCTAGCAAGTGCTTTATGCAAGGCTAAGTGATGACACAAACCTAGTTTGTGTTTCAGCAGGGCATTGAGCAGTCGGTTGCACTTACGATAAGAGCTGCAGGACGCGAAGCAGGTATTGAGATCTGCGCAACTAGAGTGCTGTCTGCCAGTACTGTTTTCATCTGCGCCGCTCCGTTGTCAGCGTGATAGGCCTCACCAGGTAGCTACGTAAGGCTGTTAAATCAAAATCTGGTCACTGAACTCATTACATTTAATCTTGTGTGCAATTATATATTATTATAATAGGTGTCGAAAGGTTTATTGCATGTCTGGGATAGGATTTATCTGAAGGGTTGTGCTGAGTATTGTATCTAGAATGATTGGCACCTATAGTAAATGCACCACAACAGAGACGTTTTCCAGGTGTGCAAGGAGACTAGGAGAGGGGGTGGTATCCTCAGATGAAGTGTCACAGTGAATATTATTTCATACTAGGATCTGCTTCTCATCTGGGGATCAGCAATCAAAGTATAGGAGTTATCCCATTTTAGCCAAGACTAGTAAGGATGTAGGAAGGCACATTTAGTTCTGAAATTATAGCAACACATACAATATAGGGATACGGTACAGTTACTTATGTATACATGCAATCTGATGTGTTTTCCTCAGCATACTTGTGCATCATCAACTTGTCCATTAACATTTCATAACAAAAATTACAAAATCCTTGATCAAATCAGTAATATTGTAGGGCCTGATTATCTAAACTTCACCTGATCAGACGTGGTTTTTCACGCCGACCCTCGCAAGGTTTGCCCTCATGGAATTATCTTAAAGGAATACTGAACCCATATTTTTTCTTTCATGATTCAGATAGAGCATGCAATTTTAAGCAACTTTATAATTTACTATTATTATAAATTTTTCTTCGTTCTCTTGCTATCTTTATTTGAAAAAAGAAGGCATCTAAGCTAAGGAGCCAGCCAATTTTTGGTTCAGAACCTTGGACAGCATTTGTTTAATGGTGGCTGACATTTAGAGGCCTATTTATTAAAGGTCTGTCGGACCTGATCCGACAATGCGGATCAGGTCCGACAGACCTCGCTGAATGTGGAGAGCAATACGCTCTCCGTATTCAGCATTGCACCAGCAGCTCTTGTGAGCTGCTGGTGCAACTGCGCCCCCTGCAGATTCGCAGCCAATCGACTGCTAGCAGGGGGTGTCAATCAACCCGATCGTACTTGATCGGGTTGAATTGTGGCGATGTCTGGGTTATTGAGCAGCGGTCTTTAGACCGCTACTTCATTACTGCTGTTTCTGGCGAGTCTGCAGGCTCGCCAGAAACATGGGCCCTCAAGCTCCATTTGGAGCTTGATAAATGGGCCTCTTAGCCTCCAATCAGGAAGAACAACCCAGGTTGTGAACCAAAATTAGGCTGGATTCTAAACTTACATTCTTGCTTTTCAAATAAAGATAGCAAGAGAATAAATAAAAATTTATAATAGGAGTAAATTAGAAAGTTGCTAAAAATTGCATGCTCTATCTGAATCATGAAAGAAAAAAATTTGGGTTCAGTGTCCCTTTAATATAGGGGCAGTTCCCCATGGTAGAGCGAAGTTAGCAGTGTGCATGGGGCTCACTTTAAAAATTAAATCCTGCATCAAAAATAAATCACATTGTGCTGCTTTCTGCGTATAGCATCTTACAGTCGCAATTCGTATGCATGCGTTTTTCTATTAGGGTATTAAGTATTTTATCACAACCTTTTAGTTAGCGAGAACAAACTGTGAGATCTGTAAGGCGGAAATGTTTTTTAGATAATTACACTTGGATTTTCATAAATGTCCAGTTCAGCCCATTTTACGATAAAACAACAATTTCGCTTTGTATTTTATACTTATAAGTACCAATTTCTATGTTTTTTGCTCATCCAGTTACTTAAATTACGATTTACGCTATGCACATTTAATATGATTTATTCCTATGTCATTTACATACACATTTTACGTTTTTGATAAAATATGATTTTTGGTGAACAATTTTTTTTACAATTTTTGATTCACCTTAAAGGGACATGAAACCCTAAAAAAAACAAAAAAAATCCTGATTCAGATAGAGAAAACATTTGTACACAACTTTCCAATTTACTTCTATTATCAATTTTGTTTTATTCTCTTGGAATCTTTTCTTGAAGAAGAAGCAACGCACTACTGGGAGCTAACTGAACACATTGAGGCTGATTTATGAAATGTCTGTCGGACCTGATCCAACAGTGCAGATCAGGTCCGACAGACATCGTTGAATGCGGAGAGCAATACGCTCTCCGTATTCAGCATTGCACCAGCAGCTCACAAGAGCTGCTGGTGCAACGCCGCCCCCTGCAGACTCACGGCCAATCGGCCGCCAACAGGGGGTGTCAATCAACCCGATCATACTCGACCGGGTTGAATTCCAGCGATTCCTGTTCGCCTCATCAGAGCAGGCAGACAGGGTTATGGAGCAGCGATCTAGACCGCTGCTTCATAACTGGTGTTTCCGACCGCTGCTTCATAACTGGTGTTTCCGACCGCTGCTTCATAACTGGTGTTTCCGACCGCTGCTTCATAACTGGTGTTTCAGGCTCGCCAGAAACACGGGCCTCAAGCTCCGTACAGAGCTTGATAGATAGGCCCCATTGGTAAGCCAATCACAAGAGACATATATGTGCAGCCACCAATCTGTAGCTAGTTCCCAGCTCCTAAGCCTACCTAGGTATGCTTTTTTTTAAAAAAAAGGATACAAAAAGAGCAAAGCAAACTATCTTTTCTCACTGTTAAAAAGATTTCACACTGACACCCTTTTGTGTTTTTTTTTTTACATGTTTATATATACTTTAGGGTTTTTGCATGAACATTTTATATATATATTTAAGCTATCCAAAATTTTTTTTTTAACCTAAACTAATACCCCTATAAAAATAAAAAATCCCCCCAAAATAAAAACACCCCCTAATCTAATACTAAACTACCTATAGCCCTTAAAAGGGCCTTTGGTAGGGCATTGCCCTAAGTTAAACATCTCTTTTACTTAAAAAAAAATACCAATTACCCCCTAACAGTAAAACCCCCCACCCAACCAACCCCCCCAAAATAAAAAAACCTAACTCTAAAAATCCTAATCTAATCATTGCCCCTAAAGGGGCATTTGTATGGGCATTGCTCCAAAAAGGGCATTCAGCTCTTTTACTACCCTTAAAAGGACAATCAGCTCTTTTACAGCCCATTAAATCCCTAATCTTAAAAAAAATAAAAAAAATCCTAAAACTAAGCCCCAAATAGCTACTCACCATTCCTTAAGTCCGGCAGTGAAGGTCTTCTTCCAGGCGGCTCAATCGTCTTCTATCTTCATCCGAAAGCGAAGGCGGCACGGAGCGGAGGTGCAGAGCAGTGTTCCCCGATGCACGGATCCGGAGCAGCGGTCCTCAGTGGCGGCGATCCTCAGCGGAGTGGGGGCATACACTGAAAATTGAATGCAAGGTACTGCATTCAATTCGGGGTACCTTGCATTCCTATTGACTGATATTTTTAAATCAGCTAATAGGATTAGAGCTACTGAAATCCTATTGGCTGTTCAAATCAGCCAAAAAGATTTCAGTAGCTCTCATCCTATTGGCTGATTTCAAAATTTCAGCCAATAGGAATGCAAGGTACCCCAATAAATATGAAGTACCTTGCATTTAATCTTCAGTGTGTGGCTGACGATCGCATGAAGAGGAGCCTCCACGCCACAATGGACCACCGCCGCTGAAGACCACCGCTGAGGATCTGTGCATCGAGGAAGCCAGCTCTGCACCTCCGCTCCATGCCACCTTCACTCCGGATGAAGATAGAAGATGATGGAGCCGCCTGGAAGAAGACCTTCTCCGCCAGACTTCAGGAACGGTTTGTACCTATTTGGGGGTTAGACTTGGCAGATACCCTTTTTCAGGACTCTCCGAATCTTCTGACACTTCTCTGTCGCCACCTCCTAACGTGACGAAAGGCAAAGAATGACTGGGGTAATGAGGAAGTGGGAGGGATATTTAAGCCTTTGGCTGGGGTGTCTTTGCCTCCTCCTGGTGGGCAGGTGTTGTATTTTCCCAACAGTAAGGAATGAAGCCTTGGACTGTCCCTATCTTAGGAAGGAAAGAAATAGGAAAGCAAGAATGGGAGAGGGGAGAGAAAGTGAAGAGGGAAAAAAGAGAGAATAGAAAATAGAGAGGAGAGAGAGAGAAATAAAGGAGGAGAGAATGGAAAGACAGTGTACAAAGTCAAAAAGAGGAGAGGGCAGTAGAGAGACAGAGAGAAAGAAAAGAAAAAGAAGGGATAAGAAGAGAGTGGGGAGATTTGGGAGAGAGAGAAAATGGATCTGGAGAAGGAGAGAAAGTATAGAAGAAGAGGAGTAAATAGAGAGAAGGAGATAGTGAGAAAAGAAAGAAGGGAGAAAGAGAAGGCAGAGAGAGAAGGGAGAAGAATGGAGATTGAATAGAGAGTGGAGAAAAAACAGAAAAGAGAGGGGAGAGAGTGTTTATAGAATGGAGTTTGACAGAGAGAGATAAGGGAGAGCATGAAAAGAGAGATCAAAGAGAAGGAAGGAGGGCGTGGAGAAAGAGAGAGATAGTGAATAGAAAAAGTGAGAAGGGATGGGGAAAGAGAAAAGTGGAAAAAAGGAAAAGGGGCAGAAAAAGAGAGGGTTAAGTGACAGATCAAGGAGAGAAAAGGAGAGAAGGGAATAGTGCAGAAAGAGAATGTCGCTAGTAATGGAAGGTCATAGCAGACCTGGCAGATGTTCTTTTTGTTTGTTTTTTTAGTCATTATAGGCATTACAGACAGGATTATCATTTGGAGCTCCCTCATACAGGCTATCCCATGCTCCCTGCTTCTCCTCAAGCAGTGTGTGGTTAATTCTCACATCCTCAGGTTCTTCACTTGATCACACTAATCTCTACTCTCCTTCTCTCAATCACACCTGTATATGGGGGGTAGTTATCATCGTGTCAACTTTCCTGCCTTCGCCGGCCCAATACGCCCGCCTAAGCTCGCCTACCTTCGCCACCGCGGACCTGAAAAAATACGCCTAAGTTATCAAATAAAGCTGGCAAAAAGCCGCGGGCGATGAGCAGCGGACTGTGAGAGTTATCACTCATCCGATCTCGCTGCTCTTCGGCTTTTTCCCAGCTTTATTGCTAGCCTGTCACTAAGCACTCACACTAAACTGCACTGTTCTACCCCCTATACCGGCGCCCCCGGAGCCTCCCGCAACTAAATAAAGTTACTAACCCCTAAACCGCCGCTCCTAGACCCTGCCGCAACTCTGATAAATGAATTAACCCCTAAACCGCCGCTCCTAGACCCTGCCGCAACTCTGATAAATGTATCAACCCCTAAACCGCCGCTCCCTGAACCCGCCGCAACCTATCTTAAATTTATTAACCCCTATCCTGCCCCCCCTACACCGTCGCCACCTATAATAAATTTATTAACCCCTATCCTGCCCCCCACTACACCGCCGCCACTGTAATAAATTTATTAACCCCTAAACCTAAGTCTAACACTAACCCTAACATCCCCCTAACTTAAATATTAATTAAATAAATCTAAATAATATTTCTATTATTAACTAAATTAATCCTATTTAAAACTAAATACTTACCTATAAAATAAACCCTAATATACCTACAATATAAATAATAATTATATTGTAGCTATCTTAGGATTTATTTTTATTTTACAGGTAACTTTCAATTTATTTTAACTAGGTACAATAGCTATTAAATAGTTATTAACTATTTAATAGCTTACCTAGCTAAAATAAAGAGAAATTTACCTGTAAAATAAAAACTAACCTAAGTTACAATTACACCTAACACTACACTATACTTTAATAAATTATTCCTATTTAAAACTAAATACTTACCTGTAAAATAAACCCTAAGATAGCTACAATGTAATTCATAATTACATTGTAGCTATTTTAGGATTTATATTTATTTTACAGGTAACTTTGTATTTATTTTAGCTAGTTAGAATAGTTATTAAATAGTTATTAACTATTTAATAACTACCTAGCTAAAAGAAATACAAAATTACCTGTAAAATAAATCCTAACCTAAGTTACAATTAAACCTAACACTACACTATCATTAAATTAATTAAATAAATTAAATACAAATAACTACAATTAAATACAATTACATAAACTAACTAAAGTACAAAAAATAAAAAAAGCTAAGTTACAAAAAATAAAAAACATAAGTTACAAACATGTAAAAAATATTACAACAATTTTAAGCTAATTACACCTAATCTAAGCCCCCTAATAAAATAACAAAGCCCCCAAAATAAAAACATTCCCTACCCTATTCTACATTAAAAAAAGTTCAAAGCTCTTTTACATTACCAGCCCTTAAAAGGGCCTTTTTGTGGGGCAATGCCCCAAAGAAAAACTGCTCTTTTGCCTGTAAAAGAAAAATACAACCCCCCCAAACATTAAAACCCACCACCCACATACCCCTAATCTAACCCAAAACCCCCCTTAAAATAACCTAACACTAATCCCCTGAAGATCATCCTACCTTGAGTCGTCTTCACTCAGCCGAGCCACCGATGGGAACTGAAGAGGAAATCCGGAGCGCCAGAAGTGATCCTCCAAGGGGCGCTGAAGAAGTCTTCCATCCGATGAAGTGATCCTCCAAGCGGCGCTGAAGAAGTCTTCCATCCGGCCGATGGTCCTACTTCCAAGCGGCGCTGAAGATCATCTTCCATCCGGGCGATGTCATCTTCCAAGCGGGGTCTTCAATCTTCTTGCTTCAGGATCGATCTTCATCCCGCCGACAGCGGAACATCCTTCTTGCCCGACGGAACTAACGACGAATGAAGGCTCCTTTAAGGGACGTCATCCAAGATGGCGGTCCCTTCAATTCCGATTGGGCTGATAGGATTCTATCAGCCAATCGGAATTAAGTGTAGGAAAAGGTCTGATTGGCTGATTGAATCAGCCAATCAGATTGAGATCGCATTCTATTGGCTGTTCCGATGTATTTTTCTTTTACAGGCAAAGAGAGCAGTTTTCTTTGGGGCATGCCCCACAAAAGGCCCTTTTAGGGCTGGTAAGGTACAAGAGCTTTGAAACTTTTTTAATGTAGAATAGGGTAGGAATGTTTTTATTTTGGGGGGCTTTGTTATTTTATTAGGGGGCTTAGATTAGTGTAATTAGCTTAAAATTGTTGTGTAATATTTTTTACATGTTTGTAACTTATGTTTTTTATTTTTTGTAAATTAGCTTTTTTATTTTTTTGTACTTTAGTTAGTTTATGTAATTGTATTTAATTGTAGTTATTTGTATTTAAATTTATTTAATTAATTTAATGATAGTGTAGTGTTAGGTTTAATTGTAACTAGGTTAGGATTTATTTTACAGGTAATTTGTATTTCTTTTTAGCTAGGTGGTTTTTAAATAGTTAATAACTATTTAATAACTATTTCTAACTAGCTAAAATAAATACAAAGTTACCTGTAAAATAAATATAAATCCTAAAATAGCTACAATGTAATTATGAATTACATTGTAGCTATCTTAGGGTTTATTTTACAGGTAAGTATTTAGTTTTAAATAGGGAATAATTTATTAAAGTATAGTGTAGTGTTAGGTTGAATTGTAACTTAGGTTAGTTTTTATTTTACAGGTAAATTTCCTCTTTATTTTAGCTAGGTAAGCTATTAAATAGTTAATAACTATTTAATAGCTATTGTACCTAGTTAAAATAAATTGAAAGTTACCTGTAAAATAAAAATAAATCCTAAGATAGCTACAATATAATTATTATTTTATTGTAGGTATATTAGGGTTTATTTTATAGGTAAGTAATTTAGGTTTTAAATAGGATTAATTTAGTTAATAATAGAAATAATATTTAGATTTATTTTAATTTATATTTAAGTTAGGGGGGTGTTTGGGTTAGTGTTAGACTTAGGTTTAGGGGTTTAATTAAATTTTATTACAGTGGCGGCGGGTGTAGTGGGGGGGCAGGATAGGGGTTAATAAATGTATTACAGTGGCGGCGGTTTTAGTGGGGGGGCAGGATAGGGGTTAATAATTTTATTACAGTGGCGGCGTTGTATGGGCGGGGCAGGATAGGGGTTACTAGGTATAATGTAGGTGGCGGTGGGCTCCGGGAGCGGCGGTTTAGGGAGTTAATACATATATTTAGTTTGCGGTGGGCTCCGGGAGCGGCGGTTTAGAGGTTAATATGTATAGAGTAAGCTTGCGGAGGGTGCTCCGGAAGCGGCGGTTTAGGGGGGTAATACATTTATTTAGTTGCAGCAGTGTAGGGGGGACAGATTAGTGGTGTTTAGACTCGGGGTACATGTTAGGGTGTTAGGTGTAGACAGCTCCCATAGGAATCAATGGGATGTCTGGCAGCAGCGAACTTGTACTTTCGCTATGGTCAGACTCCCATTGATTCCTATGGGATCCGCCGCCTCCAGGGTGGCGGTTTTGAAAACCAGGTACGCTGGCCGTAAAAAGTGCTGAGCGTACCTGCTAGTTTTTTGATAACTAGCAAAAGTAGTCAGATTGTGCGCACTTGTGTGCGAACATCTGGAGTGACGTAAGAATCGATCTGTGTCGGACTGAGTCCGGCGGATCGAAGTTTACGTCACAAAATTCTACTTTTGCCAGTCTTTAGCCTTTGATAACTAAGGCGAATCAGCCTCGCCACAAATACGCTGCGGAATTCCAGCGTATATGAGGTTGACAGCTTGATAACTACCCCCCTATGTCTACTCACTGTGTGCGATTCACCTGGTGCAACATAACTGTCCCACATGTTACTCTTGTTTAGAGACACTAAGGAAACAACAGGGGTGGCATTTAGACATGCAGGATAGCAGGGCGTGCAATATAACCCCTAATCCACAACTATCATTTTGCAGCACTTCATTTTGAAACATGTATGCCCCAGGTAAACAATAGTAAGACACTTTTAATTTACTCCAGTATCAATTTTTGCACAGTCTTTTATAGTCATACTTTATGGGGAACAAGATCCTACTGAGCATGTGCAACAAGCGCAAAGGCTATATGTATACGTAGTCTGTGACTGGCTGATGTCTGTCACATGATACAGGGGGCCGGGAAAATGGGAGAAAAAATAAATTTGTCCGAAAAAATCTACTACTTATTTCAAATTCAGAGTAGGGGGGGTAGATTTATTAGCAGCGGATGCTGCAATCTACGCTGATAGTTTCAGGTCCGCTGAATTGTAAGTTAAGAGCAGAAAACATGTCAGCTCACCATTTAATACATTTACCCCTAGGTGTTAAATCATTGTCTTTCTAGTATGCACTTGTTAATTATGCAAATTCTAGTGGTCCTTTAAGATCAGATGGGTGGCTTCTATTCATTTTATACTATGCTAACACTTTATGGGTTATCCAAATATTTCTATCACTTTACTTAGATTCACAGAATTTTGTTATTCATTTACAAATCAGGCCAAAATTAAGATGCAACGACAAAAGTCAATCTACTATTCCTCTTCACCGAATAAGGTCTAAAATCTCAGAATGTTTGTGGTAATTTTACTGATCTCTAGCTGTATGTGCGTGGTATCGAAATGACTTGTGGGGGCAGCCAAGCGCTATATAAAATGTATTTGCCGATTTGCAAAAGTGAAGCTAAAAAAAAGTTTCTTAATCAGAATGCCGTTACATGTTCCGCATTGCTGATCAAGTATGATAAAAAGGGAGTTTTCAACAGAATCCTAATTTCTGATTTGACAAATATAAATAGGACATTTAATCACAGGATTGTTCTCGTCTATAAGAACGATGCAACACGGGGCCGATAAACAGCAAATGTGTCAGATTTCTAATCTTTCCCTGGTAAATAGAATATGAGAGATGGTAATGAAAATAAAAAAAAAGATAACTGTAAAAAGGAAAGAAAAACAGGAGAAATTATATTTTAGGGGAATAAAATGTTACTGCCAAAAAAAAAAAAAAAAAAAAAGCATTTCAGTTTGTTCAGTGTTGACTTAATGCATATTGCAGCCCAGCACACAGGAATTTTTAACAACCAGTGAAATTTGAATATCTTTTTAGGTATTTGTGAGTCATTGGAATTTTGCTCTTGCAAATAAATCAAACGTGTTCCAGAAACATATTGTAAAGAAAACATAACAACACAGTGTTTTTTATTTATTTATTTATTATTATTATTATTATTATTATTATTATTAACCCTTCCACACCCATGTGCTGGATGTGTCTTTAGTTATTTGTACTTGTTTGCATTTACACATAGATTTTATATTTTTTTGTCAGGAAAATTATAGCTCATTTATTTTTTTAGCGGACCAAGGGGGCCAGATTAGAAGTGGATCACAAAATATTGCTTTCCCCTTGAAGCGATATTTGCGCACCAATGAGTAATACCAGTGCATGCAAATGTGCGCTTGGTATTATGATGTAGGTGCAATGCAGGACACATTCCTCACGTTCGCCTTTGCACGGAAGGCATTGTGCTCACGAGAGCATGCTTCTATAGGCTCCCAATGGAGCCTCAGGGGGGGGGTAGTTATCAAGCCCGTCAACCTCAATATACGCTGCGTATTCCGAGCGTATTTGTGGCGAGGCTAGATACGCCTTAGTTATCAAAGGCTCTCGAGACCGGGCAAAAGTAGAATTTTGTGATACCGTCAAGCTTCGATCAGCCGGACTCTGTCCGACAACAAGATCGATTCTTACGTCAACTCCAGATGTTCCGCACAACAAGTGCGGCTACATTCTCACTACTTTTTGCTAGCTATCAAAAACTAGCAGGTACGCTCGGCACTTTTACGGCCCAGCGTACCTGGTTTTCAAAGCGCCAGCCCTGGAGGCGGCGGATCCCATAGGAATCAATGGGAGTCTGACCATAGCGAAAGTACACAGGTTCGCTGCTGATAGACATCCCATTGATTTCTATGGGAGCTGTCCTACACCTAACACCCTAACATGTTCCTCCGAGTCTAAACACCACTAATCTGACCCCCCCTACACCGCCGCAACTAAATAAAGTTATTACCCCCTAAACCGCCGCTCCCGGAGCCCACCGCAAGCTACTCCTATACATATTAACCCCTAAAACCGCCGCTCCCGGAGCCCACACGCAACTATAATAAATGTATTAACCCCTAACCCGCCGCTCCCTGAACCCGCCGCAACCTATATTAAATGTATTAACCCCTATCCTGCCCCCCCTACACCGTCGCCACCTATAATACATTATTAACCCCTATCTGCCCCCCCCTACACCGTCGCCACCTATAATAAATTTATTAACCCCTATCCTGCCCCCCACTACGCCGCCGCCAACTGTAATAAAATGATTAACCCCTAAACCTAACCCTAACCCTAACGCCCCCTAACTTAAATATTAATTAAATAAATCTAAATAAATTAACTCTTATTAACTAAATGAGATCCTATTTAAAACTAAATACTTACCTTTAAAATAAACCCTAATATAGCTACAATATAAATAATAATTATATTCTAGCTATCTTAGGATTTATTTTTATTTTACAGGTACCTTTCAATTTATTTTAACCATGTACAATAACTATTAAAATAGTTAATTAACTATTTAATAGCTTACCTAGCTAAAATAAAGAGAAATGTACCTGTGAAATAAATCCTAACCTAAGTTACAATTACACCTAACACTACACTATAACTTTAATAAATTATTCCTATTTAAAAATAAATACTTACCTGTAAAATAAACCCTAAGATAGCTACAATGTAATTAATATTTATATTATAGCTATCTTAGGATTTATATTTATTTTACAGGTAACTTTGTATTTATTTTAGCTAGTTAGAATAGTTATTAAATAGTTATTAACTATTTAATAACTACCTAGCTAAAAGAAATACAAAATTACCTGTAAAATAAATCCTAACTTAAGTTACAATTAAACCTAATACTACACTATCATTAAATTAACTAAATAAACTACCTACAAAGAACTACAATGAAATACAATTACATAAACTAACTAAAGTACAAAAAATAAAAAAAGCTAAGTTACAAAAATAAAAAAATAAGTTACAAACATGTTAAAAATATTACAACAATTTTAAGCTACTTACACCTAATCTAAGCCCCCTAATAAAATAACAAACCCCCCCAAAATAAAAAAAATCCCTACCCTATTCTAAATTACATAAATTCAAAGCTCTTTTACCTTACCAGCCCTTAAAAGGGCCATTTGTGGGGGCATGCCCCAAAAAGTTCAGCTCTTTTGCCTGTAAAATAAAATACAACCCCCCCCCCAACATTAAAACCCACCACCCACATACCCCTAATCTAACCCAAACCCCCCTTACAAAAACCTAACACTAATCCCCTGAAGATCATCCTACCTTGAGTCGTCTTCACTCAGCCGAGCCAACCGATGGAACTGAAGAGGACATCCGGAGCGGAAGAAGTTAATCCTCCAAGCGGCGCTGAAGAAATCTTCCATCCGATGAAGTCATCATCCAGGCGGCGCTGAAGAAGTCTTCGATCCGGCCGATGTCATCTTCAAAGAGGCGCTGAAGAGGTCTTCTATCCGGGCGAAGGTCATCTTCCAAGCCGGGTCTTCAATCTTCCTTCCGCCGACGCGGAACCACCTTCTTCACCGACGGGACTTACGACGAATGACGGCTCCTTTAAGGGACGTCATCCAAGATGGCGTCCCCTCAATTCCGATTGGCTGATAGGATTCTATCAGCCAATCGGAATTAAGGTAGGAAAATCTGATTGGCTGATGGAATCAGCCAATCAGATTCAAGTTCAATCCGATTGGCTGATCCAATCAGCCAATCAGATTGAGCTCGCATTCTATTGGCTGATCGGAACAGCCAATAGAATGCGAGCTCAATCTGATTGGCTGATTCCATCAGCCAATCAGATTTTCATACCTTATTCCGATTGGCTGATAGAATCCTATCAGCCAATCGGGAATTGAGGGGACGCCATCTTGGATGACGTCCCTTAAAGGAGCCGTCATTCGTCGTAGTCTGTCGGTGAAGAAGGTGGTTCCGCGTCGGCGGAAGGAAGATTGAAGACCCGGCTTGGAAGATGACTTCGCCCGGATAGAAGACCTCTTCAGCGCCTCTTTGAAGATGACATCGGCCGGATCGAAGACTTCTCCAGCGCCGCCTGGATGATGACTTCATCGGATGGAAGATTTCTTCAGCGCCGCTTGGAGATTAACTTCTTCCGCTCCGGATGTCCTCTTCAGTTCCATCGGTGGCTCGGCTGAGTGAAGACGACTCAAGGTAGGATGATCTTCAGGGGATTAGTGTTAGGTTTTTGTAAGGGGGGGTTTGGGTTAGATTAGGGGTATGTGGGTGGTGGGTTTTAATGTTGGGGGGGGGGGGTTGTATTTTTATTTTACAGGCAAAAGAGCTGAACTTTTTGGGCATGCCCCCACAAATGGCCCTTTTAAGGGCTGGTAAGGTAAAAGAGCTTTGAAATTTATGTATTTAGAATAGGGTAGGGATTTTTTTTATTTTGGGGGGGTTTGTTATTTATTAGGGGGCTTAGATTAGGTGTAAGTAGCTTAAAATTGTTGTAATATTTTTAACATGTTTGTAACTTAATTTTTTATTTTTTGTAACTTAGCTTTTTTTATTTTTTGTACTTTAGTTAGTTTATGTAATTGTATTTCATTGTAGTTCTTTGTAGGTAGTTTATTTAGTTAATTTAATGATAGTGTAGTATTAGGTTTAATTGTAACTTAAGTTAGGATTTTATTTTACAGGTAATTTTGTATTTCTTTTAGCTAGGTAGTTATTAAATAGTTAATAACTATTTAATAACTATTCTAACTAGCTAAAATAAATACAAAGTTACCTGTAAAATAAATATAAATCCTAAGATAGCTATAATATAATTATTAATTACATTGTAGCTATCTTAGGGTTTATTTTACAGGTAAGTATTTATTTTTAAATAGGAATAATTTATTAAAGTATAGTGTAGTGTTAGGTGTAATTGTAACTTAGGTTAGGATTTATTTCACAGGTACATTCTCTTTATTTTAGCTAGGTAAGCTATTAAATAGTTAATAACTATTTAATAGTTATTGTACATGGTTAAAATAAATTGAAAGGTACCTGTAAAATAAAAATAAATCCTAAGATAGCTAGAATATAATTATTATTTATATTGTAGCTATATTAGGGTTTATTTTAAAGGTAAGTATTTAGTTTTAAATAGGATTCATTTAGTTAATAAGAGTTAATTTAATTTAGATTTATTTAATTAATATTTAAGTTAGGGGGGCGTTATGGTTAGGGTTAGACTTAGGTTTAGGGGTTAATCATTTTATTACAGTGGCGGCGGCGTAGTGGGGGGCAGGATAGGGTTAATAAATTTATTATAGGTTGCGGCGGGTTCATGGAGCGGCGGTTTAGGGGTTAAACTATTTATTTAGTTGCGGAGAGGTGCGGGATCAGCAGGATAGGGGTTAAATAATTTTATAATAGAGGGCGACGGTATAGGGGGGGCAGGATAGGGGGTTAACTAGGTATAATGTAGGTGGCAGCGGTGTCCGGGAGCGGCGGTTTTAGGGGTTAATACATTTATAAGACTTGCGTCGGGGTCTAGGAGCGGCGGTTTAGGGGTTAATACATTTATAAGACTTGCGGCGGGGTTCTAGGAGCGGCGGTTAGGGGGTTAGTAACTTTATTTAGTTGCGGGGGCCTCCGGGGGGCGCCGGTATAGGGGGTAGAACAGTGTAGTTTAGTGTGAGTGCTTAGTGACAGGCTAGCAATAAAGCTGGGAAAAAGCCGAAGGGCAGCGAGATCGGATGAGTGATAACTGTTACAGTCCACTGCTCATCGCCCCGCGGCTTTTTGACAGCTTTATTTGATAACTTAGGCGAACGTATTCAAGGTCCGCGGCGGCGAAGGTAGGCGAGCTTAGGCGGACGTATTGGGCCGGCGAAGCCAGAAAAGTAGACGGCTTGATAAGTAGCCCCCTCATTCTCATCCAGCGATGGGCAGCAACTATATATATTTATTTGTTAATATGTGTATATATTTACAGGGAACACACTGTAACGCAATATAAAGGCACTTTTCTGTACCGTTTTTTTTTCTAACACCCCACACCCACCATTTTTAACCCCTAAAAACTGCCTAGTGCGGTAGTTTTTTTATGAAAAAACATCCGCAAACGGGTGAATTTGCCCATTGCGGGCACGCGATAAATTAGCGCTACACTTGTAATCCATCCCCAAGTATTTTTAAAAAAATATATTAGTTTGCAGAAATACAATATGCAAAAACACCACCATATGAAATGCAAAAATACAGTAAATAGCAGCATGGAAGTAATTATTTCTTAAATATTTCACACATATTTTATTGTCCCACACTGAGCATAAGTTCCCTTCTTCAAAACAGAAAATAGTTTGGATTTCATACATATATTGTTCAATTAAATTTAGCAATTAAAAAAAAATAGAACATTTATTATTTTAGTCACTTTGCACCATCTTGCAATATAAGCATAAAATGAGTTGGTATAAAATATCTAACCCTCCTACAAATATTACATATATTTATAATTACACAAACTTCTTCAATGTGTGTACTTTCCTATTCCTGTCCGAAATCACTCAGCATAGAAAAAAATATTTAAAAACATATAGGGGTCAAGTCCTTCAAAAAAACGTGTGGGAACTCACCAAGTTTTCACACCCCTCATAACTGATATTGTTTTATACAGACACACACATACATACATACATACAGTATATACATACATACATACAGTATATATATACATACACACGCACAGAAACACAGTCCCTTACACACACACAGATCATTTCTAAAACACACACAGACACACCCTCACACACACAGATACACTATCTCTCTTACAAACACACCCAAAGAAACACACTCTCTTCCTCAGACACAGAGAAACACACTCTCTCTGTCCCAAACACACACACAGAAATACACTTTCACACATGCACACATACAGTACATCTCTTTCACACACACACACTCAGATATACAATGTTTCACACAGGGCTGCCACTAGAAATTTTGGGGCCCCTTACTTAACCATTGATCAGCCCCCCCCCCCCTTTGACATGTGCAATTTTTGACCAAGTGACTAAAATGCATATGCACTTTATTCTTAAGTGTAGTCAAACTTGGAAATGTTGTAAATGTAGTAACACACAAACACAGAAACACACAGCACACTCATACACTGAAACACACACTCACACATACGGATTCACATATAGATACTCTAGCAGACACGAAAAGAAACACACTCAGAAACAGACACCAACACAGACACTCAGCACGTGTTTACATTGACCTGACAAGCAATGAGGTAGACTACAGTTTTTTAAAAAAAAAAAAAAAGATTTACAGGACAAAATATGGAGTTCTGATTATCTTTTTGTCAAGGAAGATGCCAACAGCATGCAGTGGCTTAAAGGAAGGGCCCTGAACTGCCAAAACAATAATTTAAAGGTTAAGTGGTGGATTGGTGACTTCCGGAAAGGTCTCATTAGTCTCAAAGTCTATAGAAAGATGTCAAAAATCAGTAATAAGCTCATAATGTCCTAAAAGGAACAGACAATGGACACACACTCACACACACACAAACTTGCACAACATCATGCAGTGGCTTAAAGGAAGGGACCTGAACTGCCTAAACAATAATTTAAAGGTTAAGTGGTGGATTGGTGACTTCCGGAAAGGTCTCATTAGTCTCAATGTCTGTAGAAAGATGTCAATAATCAGCAGTAAGGTCAAAATGTTCTAAAAGGGACAATGGACACACACTCACACACACACAAACTTGCACATACACCCAAGGAAACACACACAGAGGCAGCCTCAGAAAACACACAAAGACATACACACTGACACCAACAGAAAACAGAAAAACATACACACACACAGATACACCCACATAAAAAACACAAAGACATACACAAATACACACACCCCCTCACTGAGACATCTACAGAAAACACACAAAGACATACACACATACACACACACCCTCACTGAGACATCCACAGAAAACACACACAGACATACACACACACACACACACACACACCCTCACCATAGACACCCACAGAAAACATACAAAGATATATGCACACACCCTCACAGAGACACCCACAGAAAACACAGACATACATACACACACCCTCACAGAGACATCCACAGAAAACACACAAATACATACACACCCACCCTCACAGAGGCATCCACAGAAAATACACAAAGACATACATATACACGTGAAGCTCCTAAGAGCAAGCACTGATTGGCTAAAAATGCAAGTCTGTCAATAGAACTGAAATAAGGGGGCAGTTTTCAGAGCCATAGATACAAGGTAATCACAGAGGTAAAAAGTATATTATTATAACTGTGTTGGTTATGCAAAATTGGGGAATGGGTAATAAAGGGATTATTTACCTTTTTAAACAACAAAAAATCTGGTGTTTACTGTTCCTTTAAAGATTTTGAAAATGCTGTACTCTATATGGTCTTGGTTGAACCATAAGCTGTGGTATTCAGTCTCATACCATTAGATCTGGTTAAATGCAGGATTAAGGCTTGTTTTGTATGTATTTCAAAATTAAGTCAGCTGTAGTGTGAACTGAGAAGTGTTAAGTTAACCTGTCTAATTTCAAACACTGAGCAATCTTAGCCTGAGAGTATAACATGTTATGCAGATGTAAAAATCTTAGCTAAAATGCCTCCTGACATCTGGAAAGTCCTTGCATAAAGGGGCAGTAAACTGAAATGTAATATATATATATATATATATATATATATATATATATACCGGTATATAAATCATATGTGCCAAAAGGGAACCTACCATTTGTGTATTGAGGAAGAAACATTTCTGCATGGTTTTAAATATAGAATTTCTACAGCATTGTCAAATAATCATAAATACGCAGCTGCATATTGCTAAAAATAAATGTGTTTTTATGGACCCCTGGCCCCATACAACTACCACACTAAAGTTACAATCCAAAATTGTACAAAGAAATAAAAAAACATTTACTAAGTAAGTCCTACCTCCTCTGCAAATGAAAGTGATCTGCCGTCTGACTCAGGCACACACTTTACAAACTGAAGTGCCAAGTCTCACACTGTGCATAGTGGTTTAGTGCACACTCAGAAATCCTCTCAAATGTTAATGCTTTACTCCTTGTAATGACATTTCCCGCGCTCAATAACATTCTGCTGTAGCACACATACATAAATGCACTCACACACAGACTCAGATACTCTCACACACAGTCAGATACACTCTCTAACACACACTCAGATACACTCTCTCACACACACTGATTCTCTCACACACACTGATACTCTCTCTCACACACACACACTCATAGACTCTCTCATACACACAGATACACTCTCTCTCACACACACACACTCAGATACAATCTCTTACACACACTCAGTTACACACACTCACATACACTCTCACACAAACACTCAGATACACTCTCTCTCACACACACACACACTCAGATACACTCTCTCACACACTCAGATACACTCTCTCACACACACACTCAGATACACACTCTCACACAGATACTCTCTCTCTCTCACACACACACACACTTAATCAATCAATAAGCTCAGCACCCAAACAGACTTATCTCCAATTTTAGTAATTATGCAAGTGGTAAGGGGTTACTGCATACCCCAAGTGTAATTAAGTGTTAATTAAAAGGCCTATATAATGTGTATATGGACCAGGCTATTTTATATGCATGATTAACCCCTTAACGACCAGCATCCTACCCTGTACGACGCTGGTGGTTATGCTCTTAAAGACCAGTGACGTACCCTGTATGTCGCTGCAGTCCTGAGCTTCTCTCTGCCGCGATCTCGCTCAAAATTGCAAGATTGCACTATTTCTGCATGCTCCACGAGTGGGGCACTGCAGAAATAGATTTGCAGAGTTACCGATGCATTCTGCACTCTGTGGCCCTCTTTGCATTGGCCAGCGGTGGTGCCGATCATTGGTGGGTGGGAGGTTAAGGAGGGAGGCGGAGGGCAGGAGCGGGTGGGACCGCTACGCCATGCTACAGGGAAGCCAAAAAAAAAAATATATATACCCTCGTCATTGAGGGGTAAGGAGGGAGGTAGGGGCAATGAGGGCAATCCTATGTGGGATCCGTTGCCATAAAGGGATCTAGGAGGGGGAGGGTGGGTAGTGTATTGGGGGGGGGCAGCTACTACTACTTTTATTTTTTTGTAAAAAAATTGCCTAATTTGCAGCAAACTACAACAGCTGCCAGTACCTAAGATGGCGGCAAATAGGTAGAGGGGGGAGGGTTAGAGAGCTGTTTGGGGGGATCAGGGAGGTTAGGGGCTAAAGGGGGATCCAACACTGCAGAATATTTATTTAAAAAAAAAAGCCTTTTATTTTAGTACTGGCAGGCTGCCAGTACTTAAGATGGCAGTGACAATTGTGAGGTGGGGGAGGGAAGAGAGCTGTTTGAGAGGGAGAAATCAGGGGGGTGAGATGTGTCAGGTGGGAGGCTGATCTGTACACTAAAACTAAAATTAAAACTACAAGCTACCTAATTAACCTCTTCACTGCTGAGCATAATACAAGTGTAGTGCGCAGTGGCATTTAGCTGCCTTCTAATTACCGAAAAGCAATGCCAAAGCCACATATATGTCTGCTATTTCTGAACAAAGGGGATCCCATAGAAGCATTTACAACAATTTATGCCATGATTGCACAAGCTGTTCTTAAATAATTTCAGTGAGAAACCTTTTTTTTAAATATATTATTGCATTGGCAGTGAAATGGTGGCATGAAATATACCAAAATTGGCCTAGATCAATACTTTGGGTTGTCTACTAAAAAATATATATAGTTTTGATAGATAACTTTAAAAAAGGCTCTATTTCTGTTAAAATATAGTGATAGCACTTTCATAACTCATTCACACAAAAAAAGAGAGGGGTTAGTATCCTTTTGGATAAAAATATAGCCTTTCAACATATACAGACCTCTAAGGATAGAGATGGAAGATTTTTGGGAGTCTTTGGTCTCCTATTTGGGAGTCCAGTGACGAACAATAATCAGCTCCCTTTTTTCAAAAAGATGTTCCAGAAGATTCTGGACTTTTCTGGAGGTGTTGTCATATTGGGGGGGGATTTTAATTTTCCAATTCAACCACAAATAGACAGTTCAAATCCCAATTCCAAAGTATCTCTTAAAACAGCTAGATTCCTTTGGAGAATGTTCAGAGAATATAACCTTTTTGACACCTGTCGGTATTTCAACGGTGAAAAGAGGGACTATACTTTTTTTTCAGCCCCTTTCAAGACATATAGCCGTCTAGACTATTTTTTTATTAACCAAGCAGGCCTGACATACGCTAAAAATTCCCTAATAAAACCAACTGCATGGTCAGATCACTCTGCTATGATGATACAATTACATTGGCCTAACACTAGGGGCTCTGAATTTCAATGGAGATTAGATGATTCCTTGTTGCACTCTGAAGACAGGATAGAAAAATTATGTAAATCACTTAAAGAATTTTTTGAAATAAATAGCACTAATGATGTAAATGACACCATTCTGTGGGAAACACATAAATGTTATATAAGAGGGGAATTCATCTAAAAAACAAAAGATAGAAAGACAGCACTACGCCGAACTTACCACACAACTCTCTCATGTAGAATTTCTGCACAAAAAGAAACCCACGGACCCTCACATCACAAGCAAGTTGCAAGACCGTAGGCACCAACTTAAAGCGCTACTCGCTCAGGAACAACAGACCATTGCCCAAAAATATAGGGAAAGATTCTTCTATGAGGGTAACAAGGCAGGGAAAATGCTTGCTAGGTATTTGAAGGTTAAAAAACTTAAATCTCACATACATGAATTACATACTTCTAGGGCACAAAAAGTCCATACAACCCCCGCAATTATGGCTCAATTTAGGGATTACTATAATAAGTTGTATAATCTAAATACTATACGCCCCCGATCTGAGGTAACATCCAGCATATCCCCATATCTAAATAATACCAACCTACCCACATTAAATGAGGAACAAAAGGCTGAGTTAGATGCCCCGATAACTAAGACATAATTATCCAATGCCATTAAAAACCTAAAAGGGGTAAAAGTCCAGGCCCAGATGGGTTTTCAGCCCACTATTATAAGACCTTCCAGGACATTTTGGTCCCATTTCTCCTGTCCCTAGTTAATAATATAAATAAAGATAACCCATTCCTGCAGACTATGGTAGAAGCCCATATAACCGTCCTTCCCAAACCGGGAAAATCTCCTACCACGGCAGCTAATTTTAGACCCATCTCATTACTCAATGTAGACACAAAGTTATTTGCAAAAATTATAGCTAACCGCATCAACAAATTTCTCCCCCAATTGATCAATATCAACCAAGCAGGTTTTACACCAAACCGCGAGGCTAGGGACAATACTATTAAAATAATTAATTTGTTAGATCATGCCTCCAAAATGAAAATTCCAACGATTTTACTATCCATAGATGCGGAAAAAGACTTTGATAGGCTAAATTGGGAATTTCTAAAGGCCACCCTACACAAATTTGGATTCGGATCACTGATAATTGAGAAAATATTCGCCTTATACCTTCACCCAACAGCTAAAATACACCTCAATGACTCCTTTTCCTCCCCAATCAAACTCTCGAATGGAACACGTCAGGGATGCCCATTGTCGCCCATATTATTTGTAATGGCTATAGAAGCATTAGCAACAAATATACGCCAAAATTCTGATATCTCGGGCATCATGATACGTAATAAAGAATACAAAATGACACTTTATGCTGATGATGTCATGCTAACTCTCACAAACCAAATACAATCATTGAAGGCCCTTTCTGCAGAATTTTCCAGATATAGCCACATCTCTTACTTCAAAATTAATGATTCTAAATTGGAATTCCTTAGTTTAAACTCTCAGAACACCATACAACAAATACAGCAGGTATTTTCTTATAAATACCAAAATAACTCTATTAAATACCTAGGATTACAAATATCCAGTGACAAAGATAAATTATTTACATTAAGTTTTTTACCACTATACCAAAGGGTTAAGCAGGAACTCCAAGACTGGACATATAAAAACATGTCATGGCTAGGTCGAATAAGTGCTATTAAGATGATGATACTTCCAAAGATACTTTATATACTGCATGCTCTACCTATACCTATACCCGAAAAATTCATGCAGACCCTACAAAACTCTATTAACACCTATATTTAGTCTAAACATATGATTAGAGTACCGATGAAGACGATGTATATGTCTAAAGAAAAAGGGGGTTTGGGAGTCCCGAATTTAACTCAATACAAATTAGCAGCCCACCTTGTACGCATCATTAATTGGTGCAGACATGAACATGATAAAGAATGGGTAATATTAGAAAGAGATATAGTCAAATCGGATAACCTAGGTAGTAATTGCTGGACATCAATGTCACAACGTGAGGCATCTTACACATCTTCTACACTTGTTGCTGAAACACTTAAACAATGGGACAGAGTGCTCAAAAAAGACCCCACAATATCATCGAACCCTTCCACATTAACACCAATACTTGCAAATCATATTTTTGACAGCGAGATAAAGATTGGGTCGGACTTGGGACATTCCATACATTCACTAATTCCCTACCACGTGGTATTTGACAATGGTAGATTACGCTCAAGAATTGAATTATTAAATATGGGGATCCCGTACTTTAAACAATGGCTAAAATATCACCAACTGGCCCATATAATATCTTCACACCCGGAAAAAATGAAATTCAATAGACCACTCACACCATTCGAGTCTCTCTGCTATTCGACAATTGTGAATAAAAGACACTTATCGATCTCATATAAATTACTTGCACAAGGGTCTGCACGCACACTTCCCACATACACACGGAGATGGGAGACTGAATTAAACAAAACTCTCTCTGAGAAAGAGTGGACATTTATCATATCTAAGATGAACTCATCAACCTCTTCCATGAGGTTTCGTGAAACTAACATGAAACTACTTAGTAGATGGTACTACACACCCCAAAGATTGGCACAGATTTACCCAACAACAGATGTGAAATGTTGGAGAGGATGCGGACAGGTAGGATCACTGATACATATATGGTGGGAATGCCCCAAGGATAGGGGGAATACTGGCAGTCAATAATAAGAGAAATAAACAAAGTGTTACATATCACAATTCCCCTAGATCCCTTGTCATGTCTATTTCACAAAATAGTTAAACAGAATTGTAACCTGAGATCTACACTTCTATATATAATGTTAAATTGTGCAAAACAGTTAATACCCAAATTCTGGAAAAGGGAATCTATCCCTTCAATAAGGGCATGGTACGAATGTGTTAATTTGATGCTGTCATTGGAAAAGTATCACTACTGTAGACTAAAGAAAATGGAGGATTATTATTCCATTAAATTTATATGGGAGGAATATGCATACTCTAAGGACTATTAACAAAGTTTATAAAGTGCTGTCACATAAACTATTTTATAAAAATCAGAAACCTGAGTAGAATTGTACCTACAAAATAACAATACCTTGTTGTCTTATTGTTACCTGTTAATCACTGTAACTACATTTCATTGTATGCCTGAAATTATTTTACTCAATAAAAAAAATTGAAAATCAAAAAAAAAAATAATAATCCCAATTTACATAGTGAAGAAAATATCTTTATTAAAAAAATATTTTTCTATAAGTCTTTTTCTATCATCCTCCAATCAGGGTTCTTAATTGTTTACCAGGATTAATGACTCCATACAGCTAAAGCAGATAGTGTAGTCTCATCAGTTTCAGTGAAATATTGTGAATGTAACAAATTATTTTTAATTAAAGTGCATTTAAAAGAAAAAAAGAAAAGTGATGGCAAAAATGCTAAAAATGCTCTGGTCTTTAGGGGATTTTTTTTGTCTAAAATGCCCGTTCATTAAGGGGTTAAGGCCAGAAGGGCCGAAACGTTGCATTGTGTCATGAAAGTAAAGGTATAATATTGTGAAGAAATCCTTGGTGCTGTGGTCTATTTGGATACTTTCACACACACATTCAGATACTCTCTCACACACACTCAGATACTCTCTCACACACACTCAGATACTCTCTTACACACACTCAGATACTCTCTTACACATGCACACATACAAAAATACTCTCTCACACACAGACTCAAATATACTCTATTACACACACACACACACACACTGATTCTCTCTCTCTCTCACACACACTCAGATACACTCTCACACACCCACACTCAGATACTCTCACACACACTCAGATACACTCTTTCACACACTCAGATACACTCTCACACACTCTCTAAGATACACTCTCTTTCACACACACACTCAGATACACTCTCTCTCACACACACACACTCACACACAGCTTCAGATACACTCTCACACACTCAGATACACTCTATCTCACACAAACACATTCAGACACAACCTCACACACACACACACACACTCAGATACACTCTCTCGCACAGATACACACTCAGATATACTCTCTCGCACAAACACACACTCAGATACACTTTCTCACACACTCATACACTCTCACACACACACTCAGATACTCTCACACACACTCAGATACACTCCCACACACTCACTCAGATACACTCTCTCTCGCACACACTCAGATACTCTCGCACACACACACACTCAGCTACTCTATTTCACACACACACTCAGATACACACTCTCGCACAAACACACACTCATATACACTTTCTCACACACACTCATACACTCTTGCACACACACACAATCAGATACACTCTCTCGCACAGACACACACTCAGATACACTCTCTCGCATAAACACACACTCAGATACACTTTCTCGCACAGACACACTCATACTATCTTACACACACACACTCGGATACACTATGTCTCTTACACATATACACACTCAGATCCACATTGAGGCTGAATTATCAAGTGTCTGTCGAACCTGATCCGACAGTGCAGATCAGGTCCGACAGACATCGCTGAATGTGGAGAGCAATACGCTCTCCGTATTCAGCATTGCACCAGCAGCTCACAAGAGCTGCTGGTGCAAACGCCGCCCCGTGCAGATTCATGGCCAATACTCGATCGGGTTGAATTGTGGCGATTCCTGTCCGCCTCATCAGAGCAGGTGGACAGGGGTATGGAGAAGCGGTCTTTAGACCGCTGCTCCATAACTTGTATTTCTGGCGAGTCTGAAGACTCGCCAGAAACACGGGCCCTCAAGCTCAGTACGGAGCTTGATAAATGGGCCTCTATGTCTCTTAGACATACACACACACACTTACACTCTCAAACACACAGAGCAATGGTGGTTAGATCAGTGTCAGTACTACATAGTGTCAGCCGCTTTGGAATCAGTCCGGGATGCAACCCAACTGCTAGCGTGAATTGAAAGCACACGCTAGCACACTGAGAAATATCCAGGACGTGACCCACTCAGGAAACAGATGAGAAGGATAACAAAAATAATTATTGTTCCAGAATGCAGGAAAGCCACAAAGGAAAAAACGTCCCTTTAAGCAGTTCAAAGAATATAAAGGAAATGCTCTTATTTGCAGCTTTGAAAAACAGTCCTCTTTAGCAGGCTTGTAAAACAAAGGCAAAGTTCTTTTTTGCAGCTTGTAAAAGTAAAAGTCCCTTTAAGCAGGTTTATAACAAACAGAAAGGCAAAGTTCTCTTTTGCAGCTTGTAAAAGTAAATGTCCCTTTAAGCAGGTTTATAACAAACAGAAAGGCAAAGTTCTCTTATGCAGCTTGTAAAAGTAAAATGTCCCTTTAAGCAGGTTTATAACAGACAGAAAGGCAACGTTCTCTTTTGCAGCTTGTAAAAGTAAAATGTCCCTTTAAGCAGGTTTAGATTATTAAAGAAAAGGTTTGAGGATAAAGGCAAAAGCAAGGTCAGGCAGGCAGAAGTCGGCATCCAAATATCAGCAAAAGGGTTAAGGCAAAAGACAAGGTTAGGCAGGCAGAAGTCGGTATCCAAATATCAGCAAAAGGGTTAAGGCAAAAGACAAGGTCAGGCAGGCAGAAGTTGGTATCCAAATATCAGCAAAAGGGTTAAGGCATGAGGCTTGGTCAGGCAGGCAGAAGTCGGTACACAAGAAAACAGAATTTGATAAGGTACTCACAAACTCCAAAGGGAACAAACAAACGGGCCCCGAGTAAGATCTCCCGCCGCGGTTTAAAGGCAAGAGCGGCAACGTCATCAGAGGGGTGTGTTGGAGGAAGCGTCACGTTGCTAAGCAACGTGACGTCATTCACACAGAGAAGATCCGGGAGCCGCGGCGACACGGCAATGAACGGACAGAATCATGACAGCACCCCCCTCCTCAAGGACCCCTCCGGGGGACAGGACCAGGCCTATCAGGATGAGTCTTGTGGAAGGCCTTGATCAAAGTAGGAGCATTTACTTGATGAGCCGGTTCCCAAGAATGTTCCGTGACTGGATAACCCTTCCAATGAATGAGATAATACAATTTCTTGCCACGTAGCTTGGAATCCAGAATATGGCTGATCTCAAACTCAGGGTGTCCATGCACAAATAGAGGTGGAGGTTTGGAAAAAGGCTTAGAATACCTGTTAGTCATCACAGGTTTCAAAAGAGAAACATGGAATACCGGATGGACTTTGAGAGACTTGGGTAAAGCCACCCGATAAGCCGTGGAACACACCTGACCCAGTATTCGGAAAGGACCCACGTATCGTGGTCCCAATTTGTTAGAAGGTTGTTTCAGGCGAAGAAAACGAGAGGAAATCCAAACTTTACCACCAGGGCGATATTTGGGAGCCTTCTTCCGTCGAAGGTCAGAAAAGAACTTGTAACGTCTAGAAGCTACAGAAAGAATACAATGTATTTTACGCCAATGTCGAGTTAATCTTCGGGCTGTAAGATCAGAAGCAGGATTCACTGTGGAAGAAGTATGCAAAGGAAATGTTCTGGGCTGATATCCGTAAGCTGCATGAAAAGGAGAAGTCTGAAGGGAGGAATTGTACCGGGCATTATGAGCCAATTCAGCCAAAGGAAGGTAAGAAGTCCAGTTAGAGTGATAATGATCCACATAATGTCTAAGATATGTTTCAAGACACTGGTTTACCCTTTCAGTCTGGCCATTAGATTGTGGGTGGTGAGAAGTAGAGAGAGATATAGTAGTTCCAAAATGTTTACAAAGTGACCTCCAAAATCGAGAAACAAACTGTACCCCTCTATCTGAAACAATATCTAGAGGAAATCCGTGGATTCTTACAATATGTGAAATAAAAAGTTCAGAGAGTCTTTTGGCAGATGGTAATCCTGGTAAGGGTACAAAATGGGCAGTCTTAGTGAACCTGTCGACCACCACCCAAATAGTATTGTTTCCAGCTGACAAGGGAAGGTCGGTAATGAAGTCCATGGATACATGAGTCCAAGGCTGATGAGGTATGGGCAATGGTTGGAGCAATCCTGAAGGAAGTTGGCGTGGAGTTTTGTTCATTGCACATTGTGTGCATACTGAGACGTAATCTTTCACATCTTGAGAGAGAGTAGGCCACCAGACATACTGTTTGAGATTTCGAGTGGTAATACTGATGCCAGGATGTCCAGAAGGGGGACTATCATGAGCCCAAAATAAAATCTTGGAACGAAGGCGTTCAGGAACAAAGAGTAAACCATCGGGAGGTTTACAGGACAAAGGAAGTTTCTTTTGAGCAGACTGTAAATCTTGTAACCAGGAAGTTGTTAACTGGGCTATGACTTCATGAGGTTGGAGAATGGTACCAGACTCAGGAACTGGGGTATCTTGAAATTGTCTGGAAAGGGCGTCTGCTTTAATATTTTTTGAACCAGGTATGTAAGACAAATTATAGTGAAACCGGGAGAAGAATAATGACCAGCGTGCTTGCCTGGAATTCAATCGTTTGGCTGTTTGGAGATAAAGAAGGTTCTTATGATCAGTGAGTATGGTAAATGGCAAAGAAGTACCTTCCAGCCAATGCCTCCATTCATCCAATGCCATTTTGATGGCAAGCAACTCTTTATTCCCTACGTCATAGTTAAATTCAGAAGGAGTGAATTTTTTAGAGAAGAAAGCAACAGGATGAATCTTTCCAGTCTCCGGTATTCGTTGAGACAGAACAGCTCCAGCAGCAACAGAGGAAGCATCAACTTCCAGGATAAACTGAAAATCAGGATTCGGATGACGGAGAATAGGTACTGAGGAAAAAGCTTCTTTGAGAGACTCAAAAGCTTCTATAGCCTTAGGAGGCCATTTTTTACAGTCTTGTCCTTTTCTACTGAGAGAAGTAAGAGGAGAAGTAATAGTAGCAAAATCCTTGATGAACTTCCTGTAGTAGTTGGCGAAGCCCAGAAAATGTTGTAAAGCCTTCAAAGAATCAGGTCTAGGCCAATCCAAGATGGCAGAAAGTTTAGTAGGATCCATTTCAAATCCAGATGCCGATATTACATAACCCAGAAAGGGTATGGATTTTTGATGGAAAGAACATTTCTCCAGTTTAGCAAACAGATGGAAGTCTCTTAAACGTTGGAGTACTTTCTTGACGTGGTGTACATGATCTTGGTGGTTCTGGGAAAAAATTAAGATGTCGTCAAGGTATATAATGACAAAGATATTCAAAAAATCACGAAAGATCTCGTTTACAAAATGTTGGAAGACCGCCGGAGCATTGCATAGCCCGAAGTGCATGACCAAATATTCGTAATGCCCAAATCGAGTGTTAAAGGCAGTCTTCCACTCATCTCCTTTGCGTATACGGATCAGATTGTATGCACCACGTAGATCGAGTTTGGTGAATATGGTGGCTCCCTGAAGATAAGTAAAAAGTTCAGGAATAAGGGGTAGAGGATAACTGTTCTTGATGGTAATCTGATTTAATCCTCGGTAATCAATACAGGGTCTTAATCCGCCATCCTTTTTTCCTACAAAAAAGAAACCAGCCCCTACAGGGGAAGAGGAGGGTCGAATAAATCCTCTAGCCAGATTGTCTTTAATATATTCTTCCAAAGCCATGTTTTCAGGTTTAGAAAGTGGATATGTCTTGCCTCGAGGATAGGTAGCCCCGGGAAGGAGATCAATGGGGCAATCAAAAGGGCGGTGAGGAGGAAGACGTTCAGCTTCTTTTTTGGAGAAAACATCCACAAAGTCATGATAAGCATAGGTAGGGAGTCCGGAGTTTCGACTGTGAGAGCAATAGTGAGTGGTAACTTGGTAATCTTTTGAAGACATTTAGTCTGGCATGTAGATCCCCAGGAAGTGAGTTCACCGAAAGTCCAAGAGAAAATAGGATTGTGAATTTGGAGCCAGGGTAAACCCAAGATAATGGGAAATTGAGGAGTGGGAATGACATCAAAACAAATTGTCTCGGAATGAAGTATTCCTACGGTGAGAAGTAAGGGTTGAGTAGCAAACTGAATATATCCAGAACCCAAAGGATCTCCACTGACCGTAGAGACTGAAATTGAATACTCCTTCTTTAGTAAAGGTATAGAGTGAATAGAAACGAATGTAGAGTCAATGAACACTCCTCCAGCACCAGAATCGATTAGAGCTTGGGTATGAATCTTCTTATGTCCAATTTGAAGGGTTACTGGAACAAAAAGTTTCTTGTATAGGGAATGGCAACTGTTTTGGCTTAACTCAGTTCCCTGGACTAGAGTTAAGCCCTGGCTTTTACTGGCCTAGTAGGACAATCCCTTAATAGATGCCCTTTAAGGCCACAGTACAGGCATAAGCCAAGAGTCCGTCTTCTCAAGCGTTCAGTCTCAGTTAATTTTATAGTTCCCACTTCCATAGGTTCAGCCTGATCAGTAGTAGGAGAGGCAGGAGTGACTGGATTAGATAAACGAGGAGCCAAGCGAAAAGGGGTTCGAGTTGAAGACCTCTGTGTTCTATCCTTTTCTTGTTGGCGTTCACGAAACCTGGCGTCGAGACTGATACAAAGATTTATTAAGGCTTCTAAGGACTCTGGAAGTTCACGATACACCAATTCATCCTTGAGACGCTCAGAAAGTCCTTTACGAAAAGCGGCTCTGAGTGCTCCCTGATTCCAAGTGGTTTCAGAGGCAAGGGTGCGGAACTCAATAGCGTATTGAGAAACTGGTTGATTACCTTGACGTAAATCCAGGAGAGTGGCTTCAGCAGCGGATGACCTTCCAGGTTTATCGAATACATTTGAAAACATAGATAGGAATGTATCAACATCCAAAAGTATAGGATCATTCTTTTCTAGCAAAGGTGATACCCAAGCCAAGGCTTTTCCTTTCATTAAGGAAATAAGAAATGTGATTCTAGAAGAGGGAGTAGCAAAAAGAGTAGGGCTATTCCGGAAATGAAGACGGCATTGATTCAAAAAGCCTCTACATTCTTCAGGATTCCCATCATATTTATCCGGAAGAGGTATCCTGGGACTTAGTTGTACCTGAGACTGATTGTTAGGAATCGAAGGAGGTAATGCCTCAATAGGATTAGGATTGGGATTAGGATTGGGAGGTGCAGTAGCAACCAAATTTTGTAAAAGAGCAGTTATTTGATCAAGTTTAGTGTCCAGAGACTGCAAGTGAGTGGCATGAGATCCCAATAGCTGTCCCTGGTGAGCCACGGCCATGGATAATTCAGTGGGGTCCATTTTTATGGCCCGTTTGTAATGTCAGCCGCTTTGGAATCAGTCCGGGATGCAACCCAACTGCTAGCGTGAATTGAAAGCACACGCTAGCACACTGAGAAATATCCAGGACGTGACCCACTCAGGAAACAGATGAGAAGGATAACAAAAATAATTATTGTTCCAGAATGCAGGAAAGCCACAAAGGAAAAAACGTCCCTTTAAGCACTTCAAAGAATATAAAGGAAATGCTCTTATTTGCAGCTTTGAAAAACGGTCCTCTTTAGCAGGCTTGTAAAACAAAGGCAAAGTTCTTTTTTGCAGCTTGTAAAAGTAAAAGTCCCTTTAAGCAGGTTTATAACAAACAGAAAGGCAAAGTTCTCTTTTGCAGCTTGTAAAAGTAAATGTCCCTTTAAGCAGGTTTATAACAAACAGAAAGGCAAAGTTCTCTTATGCAGCTTGTAAAAGTAAAATGTCCCTTTAAGCAGGTTTATAACAGACAGAAAGGCAAAGTTCTCTTTTGCAGCTTGTAAAAGTAAAATGTCCCTTTAAGCAGGTTTAGATTATTAAAGAAAAGGTTTGAGGATAAAGGCAAAAGCAAGGTCAGGCAGGCAGAAGTCGGCATCCAAATATCAGCAAAAGGGTTAAGGCAAAAGACAAGGTCAGGCAGGCAGAAGTCGGTATCCAAATATCAGCAAAAGGGTTAAGGCAAAAGACAAGGTCAGGCAGGCAGAAGTCGGTATCCAAATATCAGCAAAAGGGTTAAGGCATGAGGCTTGGTCAGGCAGGCAGAAGTCGGTACACAAGAAAACAGAATTTGATAAGGTACTCACAAACTCCAAAGGGAACAAACAAACGGGCCCCGAGTAAGATCTCCCGCCGCGGTTTAAAGGCAGGAGCGGCAACGTCATCAGAGGGGTGTGTTGGAGGAAGCGTCACGTTGCTAAGCAACGTGACGTCATTCACACAGAGAAGATCCGGGAGCCGCGGCGACACGGCAATGAACGGACAGAATCATGACACATAGTATTATTTGTTTAACCCTTTTGAGTGTGTGTCACTCTAATTCGTAATCCCCATTTATGTAATTCTCTTGCATTCTGGCTTTCCCCACTTTTTATTGTTATCTCCATCTACACGTTATACTCTCTATCGCGTTGGTTTTTTTAGTTTTGTTTTTTAATTTTCCCTTCCTTGTGTCTCATTTATTTGGGTAACCCCCCCCCACCACCACCACCACCACCACCACCATTTTAATTTTGTTTTTGTTCCCTTCTGTGTTTATCTCCCAAAAATGAAAAAGTAAAAAAATAAATAAAATATGAAATCAAATCACATGTGTTTCCACACTATGATCTTGTACTGTTAGTGCAGGTTCCTTATGATAATTAAATGCATTTGGATAACTGCACTCCACAGGGTAATCAGCCCAGCTCACTGCCTGCCCCTTCTGCTGGTACTGATCCTTCAGTCCTCACCACCAGATGACTCACTCTGTGATGTGTCTCTGTTCACCAACCATAACATCATTTGGAAGGGTAGGGGTGAAGGATACTACAAAAATAACACTTTATACACACACAATACACACAAAATGCACACATATTCACAAATAGCATGCAACTGAGAACACACATCATACATACTCATAGACACACAACACAAAACACACACAAAGTCTTGCTCAAAACATTCTAACAACAGCGGTTAAGCCAGAGATGAAGTGGGATGATAGGGACATGGGTCTATGGCTTAAGATGACTCCTCTTAGTTCCTCTCAGCCCTTTCTAGCCGGGCCAGCGGCCAAACCTCTGGGGGGTGTCAGCGTCGGTTAGAAAAGGATTTTGTTTCACATTTAACGAGAAGGTTTGTAAGTGGGGAGCCACATGTAAATTCCGGCACTAATGCACCGGGTGTGGATGTTCCCACCCTTACGCTTAATGCTTCCGTAGGGGCAAAACAGGTGGTAACAGTGCCCCCTTTGAAAAAGGGGGTGTCTCCAGTGATAGTAAGGGCGATGGAGCAGTGGCTCGTCAGGTTTGTTAGGAAGAGGGGTTGTAGAGAGAAGGCGATCTTGCTTTTGCATGGTTTTGAATTTGGGTTTTTGATTACTTCCGAGGGTGGCGTCAAGCAATTTAAAGGGAATTTGAAGTCTGCTAGGCAATTTCCTGGTGTGGTGAGGGAAAAAATAAAAAAAGAAGTCACTCTGGGTAGGATGGAGGGTCCTTTCAGGGCTCCTCCTGTGCCTAATTTGAAGGTTTCTTCTTTAGGGGTTGTACCCAAAAAGGAACCAGGCAATTTTAGGATGATACATCATTTATGATTCCCTAAGGGTCTTTCGGTAAATGACAGGATCCTGGAGGACATGGCGTCTGTATCGTATACGTCTTTCGATCAGGCCATAAGACTGGTTAAGGAGGTGGGGCTTTTGCTTTGTTGTCAAAAATTTATATTGAGGCGGCCTTTCGGCTTTTACCGGTGAACCCTAGGTTTCATCACCTGTTGGAATGCTTCTTCGAAGGAGCATATTACGTAGATCTTTGCCTCCCTATGGGGTGTTCCATATCATGTTCCCTTTTCAAGTGCTTCAGCACGTTTTTAGAGTGGGTGGTTTGAGTTTTGTCAGGTTGCCACTCAGTAGTGCACTACCTCTACAATTTTTTTTATTCGTGGGGCTGGCTGGGTCCGAGAGATGTAGGAGTTTGCGTGACAATTTTTATCAGATGGCTGAGGAATTTGGGGTGCTTATTGCGATGGAAAAGTCTGAGGGGGCAGTGACAGCCCTCAGTTTTTTGGGTATAGTCATTGAAAAAATGGAGTGCAGGCTCCTGCTCGATAAGATAACTAACATAGTGGGCCTCATTGAGCGCTTTCTGGTCACCCCGAAAGTGACATTGAGAGACTTACAGTCCCTAATTGGAAAACTGAACTTCGCTTTCAGGATTATCCCCATTGGGAGGGTCTTTTGTAGGAGGTTGTTCTTAGCTACGGCTGGGGTGGTGCAGCCTCATCATTTCGTGTGGTTGACTAGGGAGCTTAAGGATAATTTGCCTGTAGTAGTTGGCGAAGCCCAGAAAACGTTGTAAAGCCTTCAAAGAATCAGGTCTAGGCCAATCCAAGATGGCAGAAAGTTTAGTAGGATCCATTTCAAATCCAGATGCCGATATTACATAACCCAGAAAGGGTATGGATTTTTGATGGAAAGAACATTTCTCCAGTTTAGCAAACAGATGGAAGTCTCTTAAACGTTGGAGTACTTTCTTGACGTGGTGTACATGATCTTGGTGGTTCTGGGAAAAAATTAAGATGTCGTCAAGGTATATAATGACAAAGATATTCAAAAAATCACGAAAGATCTCGTTTACAAAATGTTGGAAGACCGCCGGAGCATTGCATAGCCCGAAGTGCATGACCAAATATTCGTAATGCCCAAATCGAGTGTTAAAGGCAGTCTTCCACTCATCTCCTTTGCGTATACGGATCAGATTGTATGCACCACGTAGATCGAGTTTGGTGAATATGGTGGCTCCCTGAAGATAAGTAAAAAGTTCAGGAATAAGGGGTAGAGGATAACTGTTCTTGATGGTAATCTGATTTAATCCTCGGTAATCAATACAGGGTCTTAATCCGCCATCCTTTTTTCCTACAAAAAAGAAACCAGCCCCTACAGGGGAAGAGGAGGGTCGAATAAATCCTCTAGCCAGATTGTCTTTAATATATTCTTCCAAAGCCATGTTTTCAGGTTTAGAAAGTGGATATGTCTTGCCTCGAGGATAGGTAGCCCCGGGAAGGAGATCAATGGGGCAATCAAAAGGGCGGTGAGGAGGAAGACGTTCAGCTTCTTTTTTGGAGAAAACATCCACAAAGTCATGATAAGGCATAGGTAGGGAGTCCGGAGTTTCGACTGTGAGAGCAATAGTGAGTGGTAACTTGGTAATCTTTTGAAGACATTTAGTCTGGCATGTAGATCCCCAGGAAGTGAGTTCACCGAAAGTCCAAGAGAAAATAGGATTGTGAATTTGGAGCCAGGGTAAACCCAAGATAATGGGAAATTGAGGAGTGGGAATGACATCAAAACAAATTGTCTCGGAATGAAGTATTCCTACGGTGAGAAGTAAGGGTTGAGTAGCAAACTGAATATATCCAGAACCCAAAGGATCTCCACTGACCGTAGAGACTGAAATTGAATACTCCTTCTTTAGTAAAGGTATAGAGTGAATAGAAACGAATGTAGAGTCAATGAACACTCCTCCAGCACCAGAATCGATTAGAACTTGGGTATGAATCTCCTTATGTCCAATTTGAAGGGTTACTGGAACAAAAAGTTTCTTGTATAGGGAATGGCAACTGTTTTGGCTTAACTCAGTTCCCTGGACTAGAGTTAAGCCCTGGCTTTTACTGGCCTAGTAGGACAATCCCTTAATAGATGCCCTTTAAGGCCACAGTACAGGCATAAGCCAAGAGTCCGTCTTCTCAAGCGTTCAGTCTCAGTTAATTTTATAGTTCCCACTTCCATAGGTTCAGCCTGATCAGTAGTAGGAGAGGCAGGAGTGACTGGATTAGATAAACGAGGAGCCAAGCGAAAAGGGGTTCGAGTTGAAGACCTCTGTGTTCTATCCTTTTCTTGTTGGCGTTCACGAAACCTGGCGTCGAGACTGATACAAAGATTTATTAAGGCTTCTAAGGACTCTGGAAGTTCACGATACACCAATTCATCCTTGAGACGCTCAGAAAGTCCTTTACGAAAAGCGGCTCTGAGTGCTCCCTGATTCCAAGTGGTTTCAGAGGCAAGGGTGCGGAACTCAATAGCGTATTGAGAAACTGGTTGATTACCTTGACGTAAATCCAGGAGAGTGGCTTCAGCAGCGGATGACCTTCCAGGTTTATCGAATACATTTGAAAACATAGATAGGAATGTATCAACATCCAAAAGTATAGGATCATTCTTTTCTAGCAAAGGTGATACCCAAGCCAAGGCTTTTCCTTTCATTAAGAGGGAGTAGCAAAAAGAGTAGGGCTATTCCGGAAATGAAGACGGCATTGATTCAAAAAGCCTCTACATTCTTCAGGATTCCCATCATATTTATCCGGAAGAGGTATCCTGGGACTTAGTTGTACCTGAGACTGATTGTTAGGAATCGAAGGAGGTAATGCCTCAATAGGATTAGGATTGGGATTAGGATTGGGAGGTGCAGTAGCAACCAAATTTTGTAAAAGAGCAGTTATTTGATCAAGTTTAGTGTCCAGAGACTGCAAGTGAGTGGCATGAGATCCCAATAGCTGTCCCTGGTGAGCCACGGCCATGGATAATTCAGTGGGGTCCATTTTTATGGCCCGTTTGTAATGTCAGCCGCTTTGGAATCAGTCCGGGATGCAACCCAACTGCTAGCGTGAATTGAAAGCACACGCTAGCACACTGAGAAATATCCAGGACGTGACCCACTCAGGAAACAGATGAGAAGGATAACAAAAATAATTATTGTTCCAGAATGCAGGAAAGCCACAAAGGAAAAAACGTCCCTTTAAGCAGTTCAAAGAATATAAAGGAAATGCTCTTATTTGCAGCTTTGAAAAACAGTCCTCTTTAGCAGGCTTGTAAAACAAAGGCAAAGTTCTTTTTTGCAGCTTGTAAAAGTAAAAGTCCCTTTAAGCAGGTTTATAACAAACAGAAAGGCAAAGTTCTCTTTTGCAGCTTGTAAAAGTAAATGTCCCTTTAAGCAGGTTTATAACAAACAGAAAGGCAAAGTTCTCTTATGCAGCTTGTAAAAGTAAAATGTCCCTTTAAGCAGGTTTATAACAGACAGAAAGGCAAAGTTCTCTTTTGCAGCTTGTAAAAGTAAAATGTCCCTTTAAGCAGGTTTAGATTATTAAAGAAAAGGTTTGAGGATAAAGGCAAAAGCAAGGTCAGGCAGGCAGAAGTCGGCATCCAAATATCAGCAAAAGGGTTAAGGCAAAAGACAAGGTCAGGCAGGCAGAAGTCGGTATCCAAATATCAGCAAAAGGGTTAAGGCAAAAGACAAGGTCAGGCAGGCAGAAGTCGGTATCCAAATATCAGCAAAAGGGTTAAGGCATGAGGCTTGGTCAGGCAGGCAGAAGTCGGTACACAAGAAAACAGAATTTGATAAGGTACTCACAAACTCCAAAGGGAACAAACAAACGGGCCCCGAGTAAGATCTCCCGCCGCGGTTTAAAGGCAGGAGCGGCAACGTCATCAGAGGGGTGTGTTGGAGGAAGCGTCACGTTGCTAAGCAACGTGACGTCATTCACACAGAGAAGATCCGGGAGCCGCGGCGACACGGCAATGAACGGACAGAATCATGACACATAGTATTATTTGTTTAACCCTTTTGAGTGTGTGTCACTCTAATTCGTAATCCCCATTTATGTAATTCTCTTGCATTCTGGCTTTCCCCACTTTTTATTGTTATCTCCATCTACACGTTATACTCTCTATCGCGTTGGTTTTTTTAGTTTTGTTTTTTAATTTTCCCTTCCTTGTGTTTCATTTATTTGGGTAACCCCCCCCCCCCCACCACCACCACCACCACCACCATTTTAATTTTGTTTTTGTTCCCTTCTGTGTTTATCTCCCAAAAATGAAAAAGTAAAAAAATAAATAAAATATGAAATCAAATCACATGTGTTTCCACACTATGATCTTGTACTGTTAGTGCAGGTTCCTTATGATAATTAAATGCATTTGGATAACTGCACTCCACAGGGTAATCAGCCCAGCTCACTGCCTGCCCCTTCTGCTTTTTTAAATAATTGGTTATCATTGGATGTGTATATGGTTATTTAAAGTTTATAATATATATATATATATATATATATATATATATATATATATTATATATATATATATATATATTTAAAAAAGGAGCTGCAGCCAATTTTTTTTTTTTAAATAACTTTATTTATAGTAATAGGATCCATTACACTCAAAACAAGTCATACAAAGAAATGGCATGGGTACAATTGGATAAACCTTGACCTGATGAGGCAAATTTATGCTTAATGCTACCCATATTTCGGCCCTGTAAGTCCATTCATGACATATATCACATAGTCCAAGAGTCCTTCATGCTTTTGTAAGAAACATGATATACAAGGTCCAAACGACTAAGACATCAAAGAGTGATCTGAATCCCTTTTTTTTTTACAAATTTTTGAACAAGAAAACAAACAAAACAGAACAAATAAATAAATAATAACTTACCCCCAACAACCCCAGACTTTCCTCCGCAGACCGGGACCCGAGACAATAAAATAAGATTCGTATAGAGGGGGAGAGACCTAACTAGGGCAATTGGAAAGGCACCAGTTGCCTCTAAGATTTTCTTTAAGGATGTAAAGGCTATTTTTTAAAGGGTAGATTATTCTGTCTCTAACGGTTGCTGGCAAGCTTAACAAGTATGGTTCCCATTTATGCAGAAATCTTTTAATTCTCCTCTCCGGGTCCCCCCTAACATCTGCTTGTTCTGTTAACATTTGAAGGTGAATCTTTTGTTTAAAGTATTGAAAGGGGGGAAATTTGTTCTCCACCCAACCAGACAAAACTGACTGCCTTGCTAGGACAATAACTGTGGAAATGAAAGCGTCAAAATTATGCTTTTGTTCCCCTGGAAGCAGGAATATAATCTGCTGAGGAGAGAAACGTATCTGAGTTTTAATCAGTTTGGATAACCAGAAGAAGGCTTTATTCCAGAAACTAGACAATTTGGGACAATTACAAAACAAATGAATCCAGTCTGGAGAGGGGAGACTACATTTTGTACAAATATCTCTGGCCCCTGGTACCCATTTGGAGCGCAAATTAGGAGTTATGTATGCCTGCTGTATGATTTTAAGATGTGTTTCCCTCAGGTTTGCTGAAATAGTTATGGACTGGATTTTACTCAAACTAGCCTCAATTACTTCTTCATCTACTGTTAAATCTGCAAAACCAGACCATTTGGATACAATCCTTTGCTCTATGTGGCCCTCACAGTGTTGGAGTAGTAGATTGTATGTATTAGCAAAAGCGTATGACCCCGACCTAGCCAAAACACATAACTTGTCTATATTGGTTGTGTCCGTGGTTAGTGTACCCTCAGATCTCAGCTTAAGTATGTAATGTCTACACTGGAAGTAAGCAAAGCTGTGAGTGCTAGGGAGGTTAAACATATTCCGTAACTCCTGAAAAGGTATAACATCCAAAGTCAGCGGGTTAATTAACTGTCTAAGTGTGGTAAGTCCCCTATGTTGCCACGTTCTAAATGCTTCCGTAGTGTACCCCGGGAGGAATTGTAAATTACCTTGAATTGGTAAATATTTACTCACAGTCCTTCGTGTACCCCAAAATTTACAGATCTTGTCCCAAGCCCTCAGGGGGTCTTGATAGAGGATATGTGTTTGTATATGTACTGGTAAAGAGGTTAAATCCGCATGAGGGAGAAACGCAATGTTTATTGGATTGATCAAGCACGCCTCGAGAGCAGGAATTGTAAAATGATTATTTCCTACCAGCCAGTCCACTGCCAATTTAGCTAGAGTCGCCCAACTGTACCATAAAATATTTGGAAGCCTAAGTCCCCTCTCTGTTGAATGGCATAAAAAGAAAGGATTTTCCTATTCTAGGCTTTTTCCCTTTCCAAATAAAGCGCCCTAGAGCCACTTGCAGAGAATTGATGTCTCGATGTGTAAGGAGAAGAGGGAGCATCTGCAACTGATAAAGAAGCTTAGGTAGAGCCACCATTTTAAAAAGATGAACCCTGCCTGAGAGGGAGATCAGCAACTTCGCCCATCCAACAAGCATCTGGATAACATGTTTAACAGTTTCCCCATAATTTAGACTATATATTTTATTAGGATTAATATGTATGCGAATGCCTAAATATTTAAAAGAGCCATCTGTAATTTTAAGGTCATCATATGGTATCACAGTGTTTTGCAAGTTCTGTAGCCAGGTTATCTCCGACTTATCTATGTTCACCTTATAGCCCGAGAAGGCCCCAAACTCGTCAATTAGTGTCAAAAGTTTATTTAAGTTAGCATGCGGGTCCCCTATGAAAAGCAATAAGTCATCCGCATATAACGTCAGATGTTCTCTGTGATCCTGCAGATGAAGACCCTCACAATTCTGTCTGATGTAACAGGCCAGAGGTTCTATAGCCAGATCAAACAACAGAGGGGAAAGTGGGCAGCCTTGCCTCGTACCTCTCTGCAGCAAAAAAGAAGGGGAAAGACCTCCATTAATTATCAAAGTCGCTCTGGGAGCCATGTACAGTCTGTGGAGAAACTCTGGAAAATGGCCTGCAAAACCAAACCGCTCCAAAGTAATATGCAGATTATCCCACTCAATCCTATCAAAAGCCTTCTCCGCATCAAGTGCTAAAAGACAGGCATCGGGGAGGTGATCTGGCTTAGAGGAATGGGTGTTGTACCACTAATAATCTGTAATTGCTAAAGTCTTACGTATATTAGTTACCGATGAACGGCCCTTAACAAAGCCTGTTTGATCTGTATGCACCATGGAAGGCATTATCTGGGATAATCTGTCTGCTAGTATTTTAGTTAATAATTTATAGTCCCCATTTAGTAGGGAAATTAGACGGTAAGAGGTGGTATTGGTAGGATCCCTGTCAGGCTTGAGCAGTAAAAAGATATTAGCTTCATAGAATCTACAATTTATCGCCGTGGTTCCCTGTAAATAAGCTGTATATAGAGAAGAAAGGATGGGCGCTATGTCTTCACCTAACAATTTATAATATTCTGAGGGTAGGCCGTCTGGTCCTGCTACCTTCCCTAGCCTGATATTGCGTATTGCTTTAATGACCTCTTGCACACTAATTTTATCGTTCAAAGTTTTTTTTTCTTCAGATAAGCTAGGGAGCTTCAGAGAACTCCAGAACTTCTACTTTTTGTTTAAGTCCACTACCTGACTGGAATACAGAGAAGAAGAATAATTCACAAATTCTGCCATAATTTCTTTAGAATCGGAAACTAAATGTGTCTGGGAGGTAATGGCCGAATTGTAGGATTTCGGCTTATAAGCCCTAACTATATTCGCCAAAAGTTTACCCGATTTATTCCCATACCTGAAATATCGACCTTCTCTGGTTATATTAAATATAAAATCTCGTTGTGCTAAGAAGGTATCTCTAGCTAGTTTAAGGTCATAATAATGTCGTCTAGTCATAGGTGTTGGGTCAGCTAAATCATTGTTGTATGCGTTTGGGAGGTTAGAAAGAAACTCATCTATCCGTTTGAGGCTTTTATTATGATGGGCAGTAAAGGAGGTTATACAGCCCCTCATCACTGCCTTTGAGGCATGCCAAAACAAATATAGGTCTTCAAGGTGTTGTGTATTGTCTGTTGCATAATGTGTCCAAGAGGCTTGAAGGTGTTTGTGAAAATCTACATTACCATAGAGGTACGAGGGAAACCTCCATGTTGTATGCCTAGCCAAGTGTATCCTAGCCTTTTTAGACGAGTTCGGGTCTTGGAATCTATCTAACAGTAAGGCCTGAGCCAAGTTAAAATCTCCCCCAACAATATAAGGAGCATCTTAAGATGCCAATTTTGCCAGCAGGTTAGTCCAAAAACTGGGGCAGTAATCGTTCGGGCCATAAACATTGCAGATTGTATATGTGAAGGAGTCTACCTGCAAAAGAGCTATGATGTATCTACCTTTCTTATCTGCAACTACTCGCGTAAAGGACACTGGGAGACCCTTACGCACCAAGATAGCTACCCCCCTCTTTCTGCCCTCTGTAGGGGAATACAACACCTGCCCAACCCACCGACTATTTAGTTTCTTATGCTCTTCCACTGTTAACTTAGTTTCTTGTAGGAAAGCTATGTCTGTATGTAAATTTTTTAACTGTTGTAAAATCATGCTCCTCTTTGCCGGGGATGTGATACCTCCCACCATCCATGAGGTCACCCTAAGAGGTCTAGCCATGTATGGATACTATTAATGCAAAGGGGTGCGTGATATAACTGTGCACAAAGGTATATCCATAACTTACAAATGATGCAAAGGGGGAAGCAGGTATATGGCTCACTATTCCAAACTTGGCGCATGAAACTGGATGAAGTCTCTGAGGGTCCCAGTCCGGAGGTCAAAGCATCATATAACTGAAGTTCTCCCTGATATGAATGAATAAAAACAATAACAGCTTTAAACAGATATAATCTTATGTGACGTGTCACAACAATATTATCAGTGTAAAATAATAGAATCTTAAAGGGACACTAAACCCCAAAAAAATCTTTTATAATTCAAGTAGAGAATACAATTTTAAACAACATTCCAATTTACTTCTATTATCTAATTTGCTTCATTCTTTAGATATCCTTTATTGAACAAATAGCAATGCACATGGGTGAACCAATCACACGAGGCATCTATGTGCAGCAACCAATCAGCAGCTACTGAGCCTATCTAGATATGCTTTTCAGCAAAGCATATGTAGAGAATGAAGCAAATGAGATAATAGAAGTAAATTTGAAAGTTGTTTAAAATTGCACGCTCTTTCTAAATTATGAGAGAAAAAATTGGGGTTTCATGTCCCTTTAATGCTCTTGTCATCCTTCCATGTACCCATATGAGGTGTAAAAGTGGCAGAAAGTGTAAAAGTGGCAGAAAATAACAAGAAAAAAAGGGATACTCCTAGGGAACAGAGATGGGACATCAAAGGGGCCCTAGTGGACAAAAAGGAACCCAACATATGAGGGCAAGGTACCTATTCTGTCTGAATGCTATGTCGGGCATACAATGTTGATAATGAATAATAAAGGGATTTAAGACTAGTGAAGGGTCCCTTATAAAAAAAGACCCCCCAGCTGCAGCCAATTTAAACCAATAAAAAGTATTGCATCTTTATTTATAAGGTAAGAAGGAAAGGTGGGGTTAGGTAGAGAAGAGGAAGGTGTTACATTGGGGGCAGAACATTGACGACTCAAAAGGTCAAGGCACATATAATTACCCACATACCTATGCATGTCACCACATACTCTGGGATATAAATTTTGGGGATTAAAAATTTTAGAGGGATCATTAAAATTAGCCAACTGCTGCTGAATAAGCAGAGTAAAATAAAAGAGGGGTTAATCATCTTTTTAATAAACACATTTCATGGGTGTACTTTTTACACTGTTCTCAAACAGAAATTCCCAGCCTTTTCTTTACAATATTTTTTCTCTGTGTTTTGTGATAACCCCTTGTCAGTTTGTGTGTGTCAACTAGATATACCTTTTAAAACAGCATGTTTCCTTCTATTGCACACTATGAACAGTGCTCCATGTATTGAAATGAAGTCAGACAAGTTGGGAGGGAGCTTCAGTACTGAGAGGAGGGTGAAGAGGAGGGGAAAAGAAGCAGATGGGCTTGGGCTGACAAAGCACCACCCATGTGGCTATCTGCAGGAGCACAGGAACGCTGCTGCTAGATGCTTTGTAAGAGGCAGGGCTGGCTCAAGACATTGTGGTGCCTGGGTCCGATAATGAAATTACGCCCCCCTCCACTTAAAGGGATATGAAACCCAATTTGTTCTTTCAAGATTCAGGTGTGATTTTAATAAACTTTCCATTATACTTCTATTATCTAATTTGTTTTGTACTCTTGGGTATCCTTTGTTCAAAAGGATACCCAGGTAGGCCAATGAGCTGCTTATTGGTGCTTGCACATATGTACTTCATGTTATTGGCTCAACTGGTGTTCAGCTAGCTCCCAGTAGTACTTTGCAGCTTATTCAAAGGATACCAAGAAAATGAAGTCAATTAGACAAAACAAGTAAATTGGAAAGTTGTTTAAAATAGTATAGTCTACCCCTACCAACATCGAGAAACTATACCTTACAAACTCACCAATAAAACACTCTCTCTGCCATCTATAAAATTCTCCTCCAACCCCTACCAGGTAACCTGCCATATTCCATAGAGATGTGGGAAAGGGAACTGGGTACAATTATCCTTCCTCAAACAGCGACTAACATATTTCTTAATACTAAAAAATCCTCCATCTCAGCATCCATTCTAGAAACTAACTATAAAATCCTACATTGCTGGTATTTAACTCCACGGAAAATGTACCGGCTATACCCTAACACTAACAATAGATGCTGGATATGCGGTCATGTGGGGAGTGGTATGGGTCACATGTGGTGGTGGTGTTCGCAACTAAATAATTTTTGGTACAAGGTCATAGATGAGGTTGGAAAAATATTACATATGACTTTACCACCAGACCCCCTAATATGGTTGTTAAACAAGTCTGTCAAACTGCCGCTCAAGTCCCTCCTTCCCCTATTCCGTATATTCACAAACAGTGTAAAAATGCTTATAGCCAGATACTGGAGGGCAAAAGATGTTCCCTCCTTGGGATTGTGGAGAGCAAAAGTATAAGAATTGTTAGAGTTAGAAGAGTATTCCGCTTATAAGAAAGGGAACACAGAAAGTTTTATAATCATACAAGCAATTTGGGATGAATAGAACAGAACACCAGATGCTTCATCTAGGGCAACTGTGGGTAACTAGTAATCTCTATAGAATATAACAGTAATTTATCAAATGCCATCATACATTACACCCCGAGACTGGACATATCCCTACCCCTTTTTGTTACTCAGCTACTTTCTTTTTTTCTTGTAATTATATTTTACGAATATACCTAGTTTTCAACTGTATTACAAAATTGTTTGAGTCTGTACCACTTTATGAGAAAATGTAAATGTTATTATATTTACTTATTGTATGTAAATGTTGTGAGTTGTGTGCAGATTCAACGTCAATAAAAAGAATTTAACTAAAATAGTATACTCTATTTGAATCATGAAAGAAAAAAATGTGGATTTCATATCCCTTTAAAAAGCCTGCCTGGTGTCTGCAGGCAACCTGACCCTGAACCAATTCTTATGCAGTGTCTGGTGTGGGATTGACGCAGGAGAGGACTGGCACAGGTGGAAAGTACAACCACATGGTCTTACAAAAGAAATACATATGTATAGTGTATAAGTAAACAGAGGTCCCCTCTGCCTCACACACACAGCCCCTTCCCCAGTACCTTATATACAGTATATTATAAAGAGATATATATTTATAATTATAGAGTGCATTGCAACTCCTGAGCAGAACTTGGCCAGTGAGACCATCAGATGCACATAGATGACAATCACAAGCATATCATCAGCATCACATTCATTTCAAGTTTCTTTGCTCCACAGTTGCAGGTTCTATAGTGTTACCAATTACATCATTTTACTTTTAGACTGGCATGTCCTTTTAATGAAATCAAACAATATTATTAATTCTGGCAAAAATAAAAGATGTATTGTCTGGACCAAAAGCAGAACATGTTTTAAAACAATAAATCAGGGGGATCAGTCAAAATTAATAAAGTGATTTCTAAAATCCCGAAACATAAGTCAAAGCAACAACTAATCAAAATATAATGCCTAATTTTACACTTTATTTCTGATGATAGACTATTGCCCTAACACAAAGCAACTGAGAGGGGATCATACAGTTAAAAACAAACTCTCAGAAGAGGTCTGAAAAAATGGGCACATTTAAAAGTGTCTACTTATTGTAAGATTTTAATAGTGTAGATTAAGGACATATGACGGAATTTTTCCGTCATAAAACAATTGAGCAAACTGAAAGCTGTGTCCTTAAAGGGTTAAGCACTTTATGTTTGTTAATTTAATAATTTGCATGTTTGAGGTCACATGCATATAATTAATGGTTAAGCCAACTATATAACATGTCAGATAAAAGTAACATAGTCCCTCTCTAGAACAATGCAATGGGCAACCCTGCAAATGTAAAGCTGACCCTAGGTCTGACCTCCTGTCCTGACACTGTCAAGGTAAAGTCTGTGCTCTCAATCAGAAACAAAGGATGCCATCTGACACACAGAACAAGAGGCAGGCTAACACTTCTCTCACCTCTATCTACCATTCCGCAGGCAGCAAAGCTAGATCTGCCACATGATCACACAGGAATGTGTGTGTAGTTGTAGCAGAGAGAGGTGGTCAGGGTCGGTTCTAAGGGGGGGCATTGGGGGGCAATGCCCCCCAAATGGAATGCTGTGCCCCCCAGGACAAAAGAAGTGATTTAAAAATTTTTTTTTTTTTTTTTACATTTTAAAAGTGACCGAACGTCCAGGGTCCCAAATGTCGCATCAACCATTTGCAGCCACTGGACCCTGGAGATCCACCATTGGAGGGCCCAGCTAATCTCTTTACTCTCCTCTATTTACAACCAGATAGCAAATATAGTTGCATTTCCCTGCTGGTGCTCTCACAGTTAAACTAGGGCTTGCAATGCCCCTCCTCCTGCTAGCCCACTTACTACAGAGCTGAAGTGAGATGATGACATCATCAGACCTCTACAGGAAGTGCTGGGAGAAGCTAACAGTCAGTGAGAGGGAAGGCAGAAGTAATTTTGTGAAAACACAGCCGTATAACCAATGTGTATGTGAGAGTAGTATCCCTTCCCTATTGTGCTTTATATCCTGGCAGCCACAGATAAAGAAGCAAATTGGGAATTCCTTGGTTTCCCCACTGCAGGTCACACAAAACAAGTTTGCATTGTGCCTGCTTTATCTGCAGTGATCAATGTAAAATGTGTGTCAGATTATAGGTGCTCAAATACACACACTTCAAATGTAGCTGTGGGACAATGAGTGAAATAGCCTTATGTTTATTATTTTTCAAAACATCTCCTATTTGTCCCCAAGGTTGTTTTATTTTATATATATATATATATATATATATATATATATATATATATATATATATATATATATATATATATATATATATACATATATATATATATATATATATATATATATATATATATATACATACACACACACACACACACATACATACACACAATACACACACTGTGTGTATATATATATATATATATTGTTTATATGTATATATATATATATATATATATATATATGTGTGTATATACATATATACATATATAATGTGTGTGTGTGTGTGTGTGTGTGTTTGTATATATATATATATATATATATATATATATATATAGCCAGAAAACAAGAAGCACTACAGAAGTCTTTCAATAGTTTCACCTTTAATTAGTTAACGTTTTCGGGCAATAAACTGCCCGTCCTCAAACTTACAAGGTTACAGAAAAACTTACCACCCAGCTGTGTTATGAACCGCCACCAGAGAAAAGTGCGCCACGCTCTCCGCGGTAGATGCGCCGCCCCTAGCGAGTGACGTCACCGCCCGCGGCAACGTGTAGAGACTGAATAAAGAAAAACAACAAAAAGCCAGCATAATTATACATGCATACAACAAGCGCTAAGCATACAAAAATAAGGACATAGGCAACATTAATGACAAAAATGGGTAATTATGTTATATCGCCATATAATAATACATATACGGTTGCCATAGCAACCAGTAAACAATAGACGCCATGTATGGCAAGTCATCAATAACAAACAAAAAAGCAAGCAAAATTGCACTAAATATCCAACTGTGTGACTCCAGAGAACAGAGATGATACCAAAAAATGGTACAACCACAGAAGCAAAAACTGAAAAGTGGAGTCACATACTAGGATAAACAAAAGGAAATGGCTAAACAAGATAGAAATATTACAGTTATCAAAGATACTCAAATGGAACATGGCTCTCATAAAGTTGTATACAGTAATTGGAATGACCATGGACTCTCAAGCAAATATGGATGACCCCCATATTCCAAAGCAAGTAACAGCTAATGGAAAGGGATCATAGGAACACCTGCCAATCTAGCTGTGTATTCAGCCCATAAGGCACAAGAGTGTTCAATTCAAATGTCCATTTTGCTTCTTTTTGGAGAAGCAGTCGATTCCTATCACCTCCTCTTGACAATGGTGGCACATGGTCTATGATTGTATACTTGAGGTCCATAACACTGTGTTTGTGTTCCAAAAAGTGTCTGGCCACCGGTTGCTCCGATGTGCCTTTATTAAGTGCCGTTTTGATAGCAGATCGATGATTTGCCATACGTGTACGCAGGTCATCGCAGGTCTTTCCTACGTAATACAGCCCACAAATACAGTGTAATAGGTATATTATATGTGTAGTAGTACACGTCAGGCGGAATTTGTGTTTATAAATTTTGCGTTTTTGTGGATGAGTAAAGCTCGGGCCAGTGATTAGACCCCCACATGTTGTGCAGCCAAGGCATCGAAAAACCCCTGGTTTTTTAATATCCAACCATGTTGAAGATTTATAACTTTGTATCAGGTCGGTTTTAATTAGCAAGTCCCGCAGTGACCTGGACCTCTTATAGCCCACTCTTGGTGGTTCAGCTTTGTGTAAGGGTAACGATCTGTCCGTGTTAATGATCTCCCAATGCTTGTTAAGAATGTCCTTTAAGGGGCCCTTGTCACCTGTAAAGGTTGTGATGAATGTCATCCTTTTATCCTCCTTTTTGGGTACCAAATCCCTGGCCTTGCAGACCTGATCCCGCTGTTCATTTAGTAGTTTGTCAGGATAACTCCTAATTTCAAAACGTTGCACCATCTCAGTGAGTTGTTCTTCTCTTTTGTCAATTTCAGAATTATTCCTGACCACTCTAAGCAATTGAGATTTAGGCAATGCTTTCTTCAATGTGGGGGTATGGCAACTGGTGTAATGTAGTAAGGAGTTTCTATCGGTCTCCTTTCTATACAAAGTTGACTGAATCCTACCGTTACTTATATACAACCTGACATCTAGAAAGTCAATTTGTGTTTTGCTGGATGTCATTTTAAACTTCAGAGCCATATTAGCCCCATTAAGCTCTTGGAACCAATTATCTAGGCTAGCTGACGTTCCAGACCAAATAAAAAACAGGTCATCTATGTATCGCTTAAAAAAGCGAATATTTTTTACCTTAAATAATTCCGTCCCAAACTCCTCGAAGTGGGCCATAAACAAATTGGCGTAAGATGCATATACACTTAGTGTGTGTGTATAAATATATATATTGCTGGTAAATATCATTAATAATATCTGTACAAGTAATGTACTGCTTGGCACTCAAACTTATTGTCACGTAAAAGCTTATTTGATCATTAGTAGGGTCATTGGTAGAGCTACACATGCAAACAGTGTCCACTGGCTGTGTCATATGTGGGAGACATTCCTGAGATATGACAAATGTAACCCCTGCACTGCCATAAATCTGGTAAATGTAACTGCTGCGGCACTGCCAGACATCTTATAAATGTAACCCCTATACTCCTTGAGATATGACACATGTAACCGCTGCACTTCCAGAAATATAAACAAATCTAACTCCTGCACAGCCAGAGATCTAATAAATGTAACCCCTGGACTGCCACAGTAGGTCTGCTCTTATTTTGACTCTCATACATGCTTTTTAAATGCGTGCACCCTCGTGAAAAAAAAATGCCCCCCCATTTCATTCGTTCTGCCCTGGAGGCGGTTATTATTAATGTCCAGTAGCAGCAGCTTAGCCCTTCATGATATAGCTCTCCGTTAGAACATCACCCTAACACTAAAACCCCCTCCCTCCCCTGCTAATAGTTTACACTCACAGGGCTGGAACTCTCAGCCAGGTTCCCTGTGTGAACCGAGAGACCACTGAGCACAGATGAATTACATCTCTCTGTATTTTTTCCAGGACTGTTAGCCTCCCTGCACTATATATATATGCAGTGCTCTGAACGGCCACTACTTACTACCAGACATGTTGTAAACACTATGCCCCTGCCCTTAGCCCAGTCAGCCAATGTAAAAAAAGGGCAGCAGTGCACCACTAAAATATTATCTGAATTTCTTTTACAAAGATGCAGCCTGCTTCTCCATGCCTGCCACCATTAGTTATCTATCCAAGCTAGCCCCTTCCTCTTCGCAGAAGGATCCACATGTGGGAAAGAGGGAGGCTAGAGGGGAGGAGGCTGCACATTATTGGTGGTCAGGGGTGAGTAGTGTGTGACATCACACTGTGGCAGTGGCGTCACTAGGGTTGGTGTCACCCGGCGCGGTACGTTATGGTGTCACCCCCCCTCCCCCCAGAAAGCAGACACACACAAACACAAAAACACAGGCACACACACATACAAACACTCAGACACACTTCAAAACACACTCAGATGCACACACAAACACTCGGAAACACACTCAGACACGCACAAAAACACTCAGACACACAAAAACACGCAAACACACACAAAAAAGCACTCAGACACACACACATACAAAATATGTAAACTGCACTGCATTAATTATAAAGCTCATGCCTAGAGATGCTCCCTGGCTCAGCAGAGCATCAAATGAAAGATAAACAGAGCACTCTAAAAATAAATCACTAAAGAAAAGGTTTAGGCGCAAACTATGAAAATTCTGCTCTCTGACTCTGTTCCAAGTCTGTCAGTTCACAGCCCCGTTCTGCGTGTCTACCGCTTCTTATGGCCAAGCACCTCTGCTCTCTGCTCACCCCCAGACCCCCACCTGCCCTCCCCTCCTACCTCTTCAGTCTGAACTTAGTGTACCGTAACTTTAGAGACAGTGTCAGACAGTTATCCCCCTCATGATTTCCCAGTTCCCGATTAGAGAGACAGCACAGCAGTGAGTGACTCCACTGCTCCACATGCCACTGAGCAGTGAGCACAGATAGGCAGGCAGGTATAGGCTAGCAGCACAACTTTGCAAGCCCCACGGCCCGCCAACAACATTCATAGTGAAATTGGGCAGTGGAGGAGCAAAGTACAAACAACCAAAAGCAGCCAGGAAAACTATTTGTGGAAATTGCAGCGCTGGCTCAAAAATATGAGTCTACAACTTCCCCAGACCAACTAATGTTCACAAATTCTGGCCCCTCTAATAAAAAAATATATGCATCTCTACATTGTATTTCTTTGAATTTCAATAAAATTAAAAAAAAAAAAAAAAAAATTTTTTTGGTGGTGTCACCCCCTGGAGGGTGTCACCCAGGTGCGGCCCGCACCCCCCGCACCCCCTAGTGACGCCACTGCACTGTGGGGCAGCATGATTTATTTGCGCTGATAGCATGCATCATCATTGGCCATTTTTTAAGACAGACAATGTCAGTGACACTGCTGCGCTGCCAGTAATTAGAAATAAACTGACCATCTTACTGCTGCAACGCAGTCATAGACTTCTCTAAGTTTATGCCCCTGCTGAGGTATCCTTAGCTTACTGGAGCTGCCTGTTAGGGAAAGGAGGGCAGAGATTGTAAGAAAGGAGCGTGGTGGTGGGATGGGATTGAATCTGACTCTCAGTTACTGAAGTGATGCTCCATTCTCCCTCCCGATGCAGTCATGTTGATAGCGCAACATGTTGCTGCAACTGCAAGGGCAGGAGGAGAGACAGAGCTATCACAGGACAGTAGGAGTGGTATGACCCGATCTGACAGTGACACACTCAGTCACTGAAGTGCCACTCCCTCTTAAGTGCCACCTGGGTCCAGTGGACCCACTTGGTCCCATTATTAAGTCATCCCTGGAAGAGGCATCTGACTTGAAGGCAGCGGTGCCTGTAATCTTCATGTCTGTTCCATGTCTAAGCCTACGGCATCCAGCTCTGTCTCATTACCCCTCACTTTAGCTTCACCCACCTGCACCGTGTCTGTATAAATGCTGGTATATGCACCTTACCGGGATCTCATCATAAGGTAAAGCCGGGGTAACGGAGCAGCAGGCTTATTACTTAAAAAAAAAAGGCTAAAAAAAAGTTGAGAGGCACTATTTTAGCAGAGGGAACATAGTTCCCTCTGCAAAAATAGTGCAGGGACACCGTTCCCATTGGACTCGACCCCTGAAAATATATATATATATAAATGTCACCTGTTTATACATTCTCCCGAACATCAGCAGCACAACAAAATGAGGCCAGCGGTTACTGCCAGCTTATTAGTCTTACTATGGTGATTGATTGATAGCTCTAAGGACATGAAACCCCATATATGAATTGTGAAACCTGACTCAAATGCTAGGTTTTATTATTGTGGTGAGGGGGTAATAAAGGCCTCTTAAACAGCCCCAGAGCCCCCAAAATAGAACCAAAGGTTGTGAGGCATTTGTAAGTGGGCGGACACAGGACCACCACACCTTTGAAAGAGCAGAATTTTTCAAATATAGGGTCTGAAGATTATTTATGTATTGTGGGGGACAACATAGAGGATACCCCATCTCCCGATGTTGTTCCATATGTGTATGTATTGATATGTGATCCCTATTAACACAGTGGTCAGGGATAACCCCCTGGGCATGTTACCTCCTCCTTTGAAAGAGTGGCCTCTCCTCTTTCAAGAGGGGTCACTTCCCCATTTCAGTGAATATTGTGGGGTGTAAGGATCCCTGTTATAGCCAAAGAGGACTGTAAAAAGCAATCAAGTATACAGGTGATTGCTATGTCTAGGACAATCACCTGCTATTTAAAGGGACATGAGACTTATTTGATTATGGGCAATCCATTCTTTCATGTGAGGGGTTTTGTATATGCACTATATTCAGTATATATACTGTATATATACCACTGCCCCATTCAGTAAACATGTTAGTTAAGTGATTGGCATAAAATGGCAACCACCTACTAATGACAGGGGTATGAGACTTCAAACTGGAAAGAATGTATTCCCCTTTTTTAAACAAGGGTTTCATATATTTAACTATTTCACTATTTTAACAGTGATCAGCTACATCCTGGAGGGAGCAAAGAAGACAACGGATACCTCAAAAAGAGTAATATTCTCTTTACAATGAGGGGTCACTTGTTCGTCTAGCCCAAATAAGGGAGGAGATAGGGGCTCTATTAGAGCCTTCCTCTTCTTGTGTTAAACATCACTTTAAATTTAGCGACCAATCAGCAAACGCTACCCAGGGTGCTGAACCAAAAATTGTCCAGCTCCTAATCTTACATTCAAATAAAGATACCAAGAGAACAAAGCAAAATTTATAATAGGAGTAAATTAGAAAGTTGCTTAAAATTGCATGCTCTATCTGAATCATGAAAAAAACATTTAGGTTTGACATCCCTTTAATAATGACACTCATTTATTGATCTTGTTTTGCAAATATGTTTCCAAAATGTTGTTTTTATTTATTTTTCTTTCTTTCTAGTGGTTCATATTTGCTATTGCCCATATCATAAATTGGCCATTTAATAAAAAGACAGTAAAGTCAAAATTAAACATTCATGTTTCTGATATGTTATTTTAAACAACTTTTTAATTTACTTCTAGCATCTAATTTCCATTGTTCTCTTGGTATCCTTTGTGGAAGAGTAAATCTAGTTAGGTTAATAGGAGCTCAGGAGGGTGCATGTTTCTTTAGAAATTTTTGGCAGTGTTATTTAACATTGTTGCAAACACTGCTGTCAGACAGCTAAAGATATATGCGTGTCCTGAGCTCACATATAATTACTTTTTAATAATGGATACCAAGAGAACATAGCAAAATTGCTAATAGAAGTAAATTGGAAAGTTGTTGAAAAAGTAATGCTCTATCCATTTAAAGGATCAGTAAATACAGTAGATCACCATAATCAACAAATTAATTATACAAATGATGCAATAGCACTTAGGGGTCAATTTATTAAATGTCGTACAGCGGATCATGTCTGCCCGACATCGCTAAATGCCGACAGCATACACTGTCGGCATTTAACATTGCACAAGCATTTCTAGTGAACTGCTTGTGCAATGCCGCCCCCTGCAGATTCGCAAGCAATCGGCTGCTAGCAGGGGGTGTCAATCATCCCGATCGTATGCGATCGGGAAGATTGCTGTCTGCCGCCTCAGAGGTGGCGGATGAGTTAAGGAGCAGTGGTCTTGCGACCGCTGCTTCTTAACTCTTGTTTCCAGTGATCTGGAAATTACGGGGATAGATTGCAGCATCCGCTGCTTGTTAAATCTACCCTTTAGTCTGAACTTCAAAAGAGTAGTAGATTTTTTTTCTAATAAATTTCAAACTTATGTCTATTTCCTCTTTCCCTGTATCATATGACATCCATTAGCCAATCACAAATGCATAAACAGTATGTATATTCTGCAAACTCTTGCACATGCTCAGTAGGAGCTGGTGACTCAAAAAGTGTAAATATAAAAAGAATGTGTACATTTTGTTAATGGAAGTAAAGTGAAAGTTGTTTAAAATTGCATGCTCTATCTGAATCATAAAACTTTAATTTTGACTTGATTGTCCCTTTAAGTTTAGTTTGGAGTTTACTGCCCCTTTAACACAACTTTATCTGTTAAAGGGAGAAACTCCCACAGGAGAAATTATAAGTGAAATAAGCCTCAATGTAGATGTTGAGAGTGTGGTATAACCCAGCAAAAACCACACCCTTAGGGGGCGCCTCCAAACACAAATGACAAAAAATAGTAGTGTGAAAGGAAAAAGAGAAAATGGATATACAACTCTATAAGCACTATATCTACCAAACAATGTCCATAGGAGATATGTGGAAAACAAGTTCCAATGTACAATAGTCCAAAAAAGTGTGGCAGCTCTCGGTTGTAGGATGGTCTTCCTATGATGTTAGATCACTGAAAAAAGAAAAAACAGAGGCGCCGACATGGCCTAGTAATGCAAAGATAAGTGGCTCCAATAAACACAAATCCAGATGTATACTCACAAGAGCAGCGCGCTGTGGTGCTATTGATGCAGGCCGGAGCCTCGCAGTGGTCCAGCTCACTGTGGGATTGAAGTGGATACCCAGAAGATGTCCCTGAGGGGATTGATAGTAGATATCCTATGTGGACACAAAGTATATGCACATAGCCCAGTATTGTTCAGACAGATAGACAAGTAAGTAAAGAATAAACTTACAAGATCCAATGCACCTCCAGGTACATTAACAGCAGGCTGGGACCTAACAGTCGCCCAGCAGACTGGAAAACTCCCAGCAGGTCCTGGTCTTCCTCAGGTGGCTAATAGCAGCACAGCCCAATTATGTACTCACAAAAAATACGCCAAAGGGCAAGCAAGTGTATTAAAATGTATAAAACTTTAATAAAAAGCGACGCGTTCCTCAGCTGACTAAGAGCTGTTTCCTCAGGCTAAAATATATATATATCAATAAATTAGCAGTTATATCTGGAATAATACAGGATATATACTTCCAACACAAAAAAATACAAAAAACAAATTTGCTTCTCAAAGGTTAAAATCAAAATAATCAGATGAATGGTAACAATCAACACTCAAACGTCAACTGTCATCACATACTCAATTTTTTTAGTCCTTTCATGCTGAGCAAGTAAAACAAATAGAGCTTGGTAATCCCTATATTATCAGCCTCACAGCTACATGGAAGAGCTACGTATTCTAAAGTTTTCATTTCAATCTTCACTTACTGTTATATCTACAACAATTTCCTTGTCTGATTCTGAGGCTTAATTTGTGATATCCCACTTTAGAATTGTTTAAAATAGACTGTAACTTGCAATACTGAAATTATGAAACAACACCCAAACCATAAGTGCAGAGGTGAAACAATAATTTATAAAACAAGTGCCAAATAAATTACCAACACTAGAAGGAAAAAAGCTAAGATTACTTGATCAGTGTTGATTATAATGGGCACACTCTTATGTGGTGGTTTGGTGTGTGATCAAAGGTAGATGTGTAAAGTTTAATAAATCACAATTCCATTACACATATCGCAAGCATTTTTGTATTCTATTACAGTATTTGGTCCCAATTAATTTATTGAAAGCCTATTAAATGAAGTAGAATTGTGCTTAAGGGACAGGAAATGCATCAGATTCTTTATATTACCTTGGGTATGATATTTTTAATCACTATGTTTTATGGAGTCTGCACAGTCTTTTTTGTTTTATTAAATAAAGGGACAGTTTACTTGAAATTTGTATTCTTTAAAAAGATAGATAATCCCTTTATTACGCATTCCCCAGTTTTGCTACCAACACTCTTCTATTTATACACTATTATCTTGTATCTAAGCCGTTTTACCCGGGTAATCCTAGTATTACACAATATCTGACTTTACCCACAATATATATATATATATATATATATATATATATATATATATATATATATAATACAACACACAGGAAAAAGTCCAGCACTCACTCTCTTCCAAAAACCCTGACTTGTTCCCAGTTTGTTTGATTAAAGGACCAGTCAACACTGTAGATTTGCATAATCAGCAAATGTAAGATAACAAGACAAAGCAATAGCACTTAGTCTGAACTTCAAATGAATAGTAGATTTCTTTTCAGACTATTTTAAAACTGTCTTTTTGCACTCCCCCTGTACCATGTGACAGCCATCAGCCAATCACAAATGCATACATGTACCATGTGACAGCAATCAGCCATTCACAAATGCATACACACTTATTCTTGCACATGCTCAGTAGGAGCTGGTGACTCAAAAAGTTAAAATATTAAAAGACTGTGCACATTTTGTTAATGGAAGTAAATTTGAAACTTTTTTAAAATTGCATGCTCTATCTGAATAATGAGTTTAATTTTATTGAGTGTCCCTTTAAGAGCTTGCATTTGTGTGCGTGACTGCATTTGTGTGGCTTTAAGAGAGTGCTATAGCACCAAAAGCTGAGCCTGAGGGGTCATGGGATGTGTACCCTGTCCAGTCTGAGAGTGCTCTCCTCTTTTCCTTGTTTTGCATATGCCTAGGGTGATTACATAAGTCTGTGAACCCTGACTTGTTCCCAGTTTGTTTGATTAAAGAGCTTGCATTTGTGTGCCTGCTGCATTTGTGTGGCTGTTTTAGGGACCCAGGTTTTGGAAGAGACCTTGACGTGGTACCAGGGCTTGTCCCATTTGGCCAAATGCCGTAACTGACTCTTCCAGTTTTGCTCTTAATCTTAGCTGAGAGCTTGTGAGCGAGTGCTGGACTTTTTATGTGTGTTGTATTGTCTGTTTTGTAATTTTCCCTATGGACCTGCACCCAGGCAGGCCCGGGGTTAACTGCCTGTGACTCTGGAAATAGCGTAGCTTTAAGAGAGTGCTATAGCACCCAAGACTGGGCCTGTGTAGGGGTCATGGGATGTGTACCCGGTCCGGTCTGAGAGTGATGTCCCCTTTTCCTTGTTTTATATATATATATAAATACTTTCATCTCCCAGACTTCAATAACAAGCTGACGTCCAGGTCATGAGCTCTAGGAATCAGGTGCCCGCTGTCTCTCTCTCTTGCACCACACCTTCTCTTTCCCTAATCTCCTTTACTTTCTATTTTCTCTTCCTTTTCTTCTTCAGCATTCCTGTTTTCCCCTTCTCCCTCTCATCCTCCCTTTCATATGCTGTGCACTTTTGTTTTATATACTGGCCATACACCATGGCCTCACATTTCACTAATTAATACATGTGTAAGGGCTGGACTCCCTCATAATTCTATACATTTGTTTTTCATACCTAAATATACTACTCAGTTTTACCAGAGAAGAACAAATTTATGGGAGCATATGTATCAAGCTCCGAATGGAGCTTGATGCCCCGTTTTTCTGGCGAGCCTGCTCCATAACCTGTCCGCCTGCTCTGAGCAGGCGGACACACATCGTCGGAAATCAACCCGGGTTGATTGACACCCCCCCTGCTGGTGGCCTATTGGCCGCGAGTCTGCAGGGGGCGGCGTTGCACCAGCAGCTCTTGTGAGCTGCTGGTGCAATGCTGAATATGGCGAGCGTATTGCTCGCCGTATTCAGCAAAGTCTGGCGGACCTGATCCGCACTGTCGGATCAGGTCCGCCAGACTTTGATAACTTGGGGCCATGGACTGGGCCTTCTTGTAAATTTTACCTACTATGTTTTTTTTGTATGTTAATTCAAATATTTTACTGCTTTATTGTTTCCTAAATGCACACATGTAAACAGCAATGAAAATTATTGATATGAATGTACACTTTATATACATTTGTATTATACATTGTATTAAAAATTAATAAAAAAAAATTGTTTGGGTACCTCAGAATAGAAAAAGGTTACATTTATGTGTAAATGTAACAAGCACAGGGGTGTGAAATGTATCAGCACTGAAGGGGTTAGTTTGTGTATAAATTTCATAGTTTGGGTTAGAGTACGAGTGGAGCGTTATTTATTGCTCCAGCTCACGCACTAACTATGAATTAAAAAGTTATGAGCGCTAACCCAACTGCGGAAAAAGCAGAACTTCAAATATTGCGACCACGTTAACGTATTCCCCTATAGACTTTAATGGGGCACCAAAAGTGGAAAAAAAACACCCTTACTTGCACGTAAACCTGATTGCGTTTTCTCAAGTGTGCTAACCTAACATGAAATATGAATATGTCACATTCCAATGTTCTTCACATAGCAGATAATGATCTATTTATTCTTAAAGGGACATTAAACACTTTGAGATTGTAATATAAAATGATAAATCGGATATATCAAAAAAGTCTGCAATATACTTTCATTATTTATTTTGTCCCCTTTTCCTGTAAGTCCACTCTGAATTTGTGAGCTTTCAGTTCCTGTTAGAAATGGAAGTGCAGAACACTGTTAAATTCCACACAGCCATTGGGCCCGATTTATCATCGGTCTGTCCGACGTGATTCACTCAGCGGATCATGTCCGGCAGACATTGATGAATGCCAACAGCATACGCTGTCGGTATTTATCATTGCACAAGCAGTATTTATCATTGTATTTATTTTGCACAAGCAGTTCTTGTGAACTGCTTGTGCAATGATGCCCCCTGCAGATTTGCGGCCAATCAGGGGGTAGGATCGGGCAGATTGATGTCCGCAGCCTTTAGAGCAGGAGGACCAGATTATGGAGCAGCGGTCTTAAGACCGCTGCTTCATAACTGCTGTCTTGTGCGGAAACAGGGGCATGAAGCTTGATAATTCTGCCCCATTGGCTGCCCACTCTATTGACCTATTTATAACTGTCTCTAATTGGCCGCAGCAGAGAAGGTAACCTAATTTACAACATGGCAGCTCCCATTGTTTTATAGACACTAAGGGGTCGATTCAACAAAGTCTGGCGGACATGATACGCTGTAGCACATCATGTCCGCCAGACATCGCTGAATGCAGACTGCATAAGCTGTCGGCATTCAGCATTGCACAAGCAGTTCTAGTGAACTACTTGTGCAATGCCACCCCCTGCAGATTCGCGGCCAATCCTCCGCTAGCAGGGGGTGTCAATAAACCCGATTGTATTCGATCGGGTTGATTGTTGTACGCCGCTGCTTCTTAACTCCTGTTTCCCGGCGAGCCTGAAGGCTTGCACGGAAACAGGGTGAGTTGGCCCCATTCGGGGCATAATAAATCGGCCCCTCAAAACTTTACAGTTATTTTGTCAATATTTAAACAGCATGTTATTTATTCTCAGACTAATCTTTTCTTTGAATGCAACATTCTATCTAGCATTTATTTAGTGTTTAATGTCCCTTTAAAAATATATATATATATGTATACACTCAAGTCAAAATAAACTTTTATGATTCAGATAGAGCATGCAATTTTAAGACACTTTATAATTTACTTCCATTATCAAATTTTTAACAGTCATTTTATACTTACACTTTCTGGTGAACAAGCTCCTACTGAGCATGTGCACAAGCTTACAGATTATACGTTATATAGTCTGTTATTCGCTGATGTCTGTCACATGATACAGGGGGCCGGAAAATGGGAGAACATTTTTTTTTGTCAGAAAAAAAAATCTACTGCTTATTTGAAATTCAGAGTAAGTATTAAATCATCGTCTTTTTATTATGCACTTGTTAACTATGCTATTCTACTGCATTGAGTGGTCCATTAGATAAATATATATATACAGTATATATATATATATATATATATATATATATATATATATATATGTATACATACACTCACCGGTAACTTTATTAGGTACACCTATTCAATTGCTTGGTAACACAAATTGCAAATCAGCCAATCGCATGGCAGCAGTTCAATGCATTTAGGCATTTAGACGTAGTGAAGATGACTTGCTGAAGTTCAAACCGAGCATCAGAATGGGGAAGAAAGGGGATTTAAGTGACTTTGAAGTGACTCTGAGTATTTAAAAAACTGATGTACTGGGATTTTCACGCTCAACGATCTCTAGGGTTTACAGAGAATGGTCCAAAGAAGAGAAATTATCCAGTAAGCGGCAGTTGTGTGGACAACAATGCCTTGTTGATGTCAGAGGTCATAGGAGAATGGGCAGACTGGTTCGAGATGATAGAAAGGCAACAGTAACTCAAATAACCACTCCTTACAACCAAGGTGTGCAGAATACTATCTCTGAACCCACAACACGTCGAACCTTCAAGCAGATGGGCTACAGCAGCAAAAGACCACACCGGGTGCCACTCCTGTCAGCTAATAACAGGAAACTGAGGCTACAATTTGCACAGGCTCACCAAAATTGGACAATAGAAGATTGGAAAAAGTTGCCTCGTCTGATGAGTCTCAATTTCAGCTGCGACATTTAGATGGTATGGTCAGAATTTGGCGTAAACAGCATGAAAGCATGGATCCATCCAGCCTTGTATCAACGGTTCAGGCTGGTGTTGGTGGTGTAATGGTTTGGGGGATATTTTCTTGGCACACTTTGGACCCCTTAGTACTAATTGAGCATCATTTAAACACCACGGCCTACTTGAGTATTGTTGCTGATCATGTCCATCCCTTTCTGACTAAAGTGTACCCATCTTCTGATGGCTACTTTCAGCAGGATAAAACACCATGTCACAAAGCTCAAATTAACTCAAACTGGTTTCTTAAACATGACAATGAGTTCACTGTACTCCAATGGCCTCCAAAGTCACCAGATCTCAATCCAATAGAGCACTTTTGGGATGTGGTGGAACGGAAGATTCCCATCATTGATGGATGTGCAGCCGACAAATCTGCAGCAACTGCATGATGCTATCCTGTCAATATGGCCCAAAATGTCTGAAGAATGATTCCAACACATTGTTGAATCTATGCCATGAAGAATTAAGGGAGTTCTGAAGGCAAAAGAGGGTCCAACCTGGTACTAGCAAGGTGTACCTAATAAAGTGGCTGGTGAGTGTATGAGTATATATAAAAGAATACAGTTGTAACACAATGGAAGGAATAAATACTCCCCTTTGTGTGTATATATGTCTGTAAATACATATATATATATATATATACACATATAAATACATATGTACACACACACATACGTACATATACATATTTAGACATGTGTATTTATGTATCTTTAAATTAAAGCCATTTGTCTACCTTTTTTTCTAACATCTGAAACCTCATATTTTTGAGCCCTTACAATTTTTTTTATGCAATTTTTATTTTTAATAATTTTTATTAGATAATTTTATTATGAGTGTAACTGTAACTTTTAAATATAATTTTAATGTGTTTTGTGCAACTTTTCCTTGCGTAAAAGTTAACCAGAGTTCTGAAGTCTTCTGTCGCACACAAAGAGACACGATAAACCCCTTATCGATTGCACACAACAGTTACCTCGCCACTCGTAATTCAGCCCTTTATAAGTTAACTTTTTATTAAACAAAAAATAAACAGTTAGGGTTATTTATGTGTGAACTGAGCATGTGCAAGAACTTTAATATTGGAGTTTTTTTTATTTTTTGAGCTATTTAAGGGACAGATTATGTCTTTCATCAAATATACCACTTTAGTTATTCTTTGTTGCAAATAAGCTTCTTTCTATGGGAGCATAACAAGGTAGGTCAGTAACATGCATGTGCCTGGGCACCATATGTTATAAACACTGCCATATAGTGCTCGAGACACGTGCATGCTACTTAGCCTACCTCAGTATGTACTTGTGAAAAGGTGCTAAGTTTTAACAAAGGACAGCAAGAGCAAGAGGTGATATGCCAATAATAAAAGCGCATTCATTTTTTTTTGTATGCTTTATCTGAATTATTAAGTTTAATAGTAATTAAAATAATGTTATCTTTAAATCATGTACTGACATCTTCAGGGCCGGCTCAACCATGGGACCAAGTGGGTCCAAGGGACCCAGGCAGCACTTGACAAGGGGCAGCACTTCTGTGACTTAGTCAGTCACTGTCAGACCCAGACCATTATGCACAAAGACACAGAATTGGTAAGGGGTGACATTAAAGGTGGGACAAGTGCACTTCTGCCCTAACTTCCTTCCCACTTATTGCACAATTCTGCATAAGCATTGGTTGCATGCAGGTAGGCAGGCTTAGTAAGGACAGCGGCCAGGCTAGTAGGTTGATATGCTAATCAGTAATGTTACTACTGGGGGGCATCATTGCATTCTGGGACCCAGGCAGCACAATTTTTTGAGCCAACCCTGGACATCTTGATGGTCAACCTGGGCCTTTCTTAATTAAAGCAAACCCTACTGGTCTGACGGGTTATTGGAACGAGTGATCCTGCTGCTATTTTACTAGTATAAATATCTGTGTGTCGTTCAATTGCTGGGAAATGCATTCAAAGGTTTGACTTGGAGTGCATTACATTGTGCTTGTAGCTGTAGATACACTTTGTTACAAGTATTTCTTATTTTTAACATCTTCATCTTTCAAGTTTATCCGTGTAATCCTAGATACTTGTATCTTGAAACACAGATACTAAGATAGAAAACAAGTTTTATCTTGGTTGATGGTGTATGCGCTTAAAAGAAATGTCTTCTGTATACGGTGTGTGATAAATATTTGAATTAGAAGATCATAGGAAAAATGCTCTTTATCAGATTTTGATTCCCTGAGTAGAGTACAATTTCACATTACTGTTTCACTGGAAACAAATGTACTTGGCACAAAACACAAACTTTCAGTTAAAATGTAATTATTGTTCTACAGTACTTACACTCATAATAAAAAAACAATTTCTGAATAAAAATATGTAAAATATATAAAGTATAATGCCAAAATAAATAAAATAACTACTCCCTTGTGTAATTAAATACTACAATAATCTTACATTGAAGATGATTCTACCTGTGGTAACTTTTCCAGTCTATTGCAAGAGGCATATAAACACATTCTCCAATTTAACAAATTGCTAATGTACCATGTACCCAGCCAGGGAACCTGTCCGCCTTTGTTTGGAGCTTGTAAAGCAGAATTTGCTGCACACATTTAACAGTGAACAAGCAATCTTCAGATGTTTTTCAATAACCAAACTCCACCAACCACTTGCCTTATTTGGAGGAACCAATCCAGACTTATTATTGCAATAGAAAAGGCACAGCCATTATGACCTTTGCTGAGGCCTGGAAAGGGTTTAAACACAAGGTTACAATATGCTTCAAAGCAGCAATGCTGATACCATCTGGTGAGCTAATGACACGTATATGTGTAGCCACCAATCACCAGCTAGCTCCTAGTAGTGCATTGCTGCTCCAGAGCCTAACTCATGTGCAAGAGTTCACAGTGTATACATATGAGTCTGTGAATGGCTAATGGCTGTCACATGGTATGGGGGAGGGTAAAATGAAGTACACTTTGAAATTTGTCAGAAAAAAAAACTAACTGCTTATTTAAAATTTAGAGTAAGTGCTATTGCACTGTCTTTTTAATTTATCTTGCATTTGTATCTTGCATTTGTACTATATTTTATGGTCCTTACGGGGACAAAAGAAAGTGGGAATATTTTGATAATGCTACAGTAACAGTAGGTGAGTTCATAAAAGTAACCAATATGGTTCTCTAGAGATGTAGCACAGACATATTAAGAGAATATGGAAAATAAAAAAAATTGCTAACTAGTTATTTATTTAGACTCATTATGAGTGAGGCGCTAACTGTTGCGCGCGAGTGATAAGGGGTTTATCGCGGCTCTGCGTGTGTCAGAGGTAGCGCGTGTATTAAAAATTAAATGTGCTAAATTCTTTTTTTAGACAAAATGCTATTAAACACTTAATAGACTACACTATAGTGTAAATATAACTTTAATTTGCACTGGGAACCAAAAAAAAGGAGTGCAACTCATTTTATTGCTATATTCACTTTATTGCAGTGGTCTGGAACCGAAGCCACAATATCTCAGAGGTACTCCTGTATATCCATATATATAGCTACAGATATATATTATAAATATATATATTTATTTATTAATACAAAAAACATAAAAATAACAAAGGATTAGCACACAAGCAAAAGTCAGAAGAGGCTTTTGCATCGTGCCACACAGAAGTCTGTGGGGAAAAGAAGTTAGCGCTGTTGCTCTATCCGACCTCCAGATGTTAGCGCTCCTGAATTTTTAGCTCGCTCTTAAACTTTTTACTTTCAGCTTGTAATATGAGAGCCAGAATAGAGGCACTATTGATTTAACATGCGTGGTGTTAGCGCTAAATAGCACTGCTAATATTTTTGTGCTCCACTTGTAATCTAGCCCATTATATTTAATAATATTATAGAGATATTCATAAATATTTTATCAGACTTCATTATAATATCAATTAAAGAGACAGCTCATAAGTAGATGTTCAATGTTGTTTAATGATTTTCCTATTTAATTAAAGCAGTTCTTAGCAATTTATACACTCTCTTAATTTCATAAACTTTTTTTTGTAAGATGGCTGCATTCACTTCTCATTTTATACATATACTTGTTTTTGAGATCTAAATTGCAGTGTCTCTTACCAGACTAAAGTGTATTTTAAATTAACTGCATTATGCTGGGAACGCCTGTTTCATGTAATTTTCTTGTAATTTTCCACATTATTTTTAGGATTTTTGTACAGTAGGCTATTAAACAATTTCAATGATGACCAGACTGCTCATGTTGCAAACAAAATGATTTTTTTTTTTGGAAACGGAAAACGGTATAACATCTAAATTTAACTTTCACTTATGTGCATCAGTTCCTTTGCAAAAAACAAACAAAAAAAATTAGTCAAGTGTAAAGAAATCTACTTAAAGATTGTTCATGTCTACACAGTACAAGAGGAATCCATTATTTCTTAAATAAATGTGATTAAAAAATATAAATGATCATATAAAATATTGTGCATAATGGTAATTTTTTAAAGCGTGTCCTGTTTTTTTGTGATTAACTGCGTAGTGAAACTGTCATTTCCCACAATATTTTATTTGCTAACTTATATTTACAATCAAATTTATTTATTCAATATTTTTCTTGCACAGAGTAGAGATTAATATTTATAAAATATTTTTCATCAAACAAGTGATTTTTTGCAATCAAAATAACAAATAAATAACAGATGTTTGAAAAAGTAAATTATGTATTTATACACACTCATTTTTCTTTGTTTCCAAGAAAGATCTTTTTTCTGTATTTTGTATTTCTGTGTATCCCTTAATCTAAGCAATAATTTGTTAAATGTTTGAAATTAGATCTTATGGAACAGCGCAGCAATAATACAGAATAATTTATAAATTATACTATGGTCAAAGAGAAGGAGTGCATCCAATTCTATCTGTAAGCAGAGCGAAGGGGACGGGAGGGATTGTATCTGGAGACAAGGTCTGAGATATAGAGGAGAGCAGTGCAGTTGAGGGCTTTGTATGTCAGAGTCAGAGTTTTGTGTTTAATTATGGAGGCAAGAGGAAGCCAGTGAAGGAATTGGCCGAGAGGTGCAGCAGATGAAGAGTGACGTGTAAGGAAGATGAGCCTGGAAGAGGCATTTATTATGGATTGTAAAGGAGCTAGACAGCAGCTAGGGAAACCAGAGAGAATGGAGTTACAGTAGTCATGGCGGGAAAGGATGGGGCAGTGGAATAATTGAGTAAAGTAGTTTCTTATAGAGGCAAGAGGTAGCAATAAGGAATATGAATATATTGAGCATTATTACAAAAGTGGGAACCAATTAAACTCATAAAACACAGAATTACAGCAGCACTTGCATAAGGAAACAATTAGATACTTAAAACGCAAAATTACAAGAGTACTTGCCCCTTGTTCAATTCTTGTATAATTCTTATCTTAATGCCTGGTAAATGTAAAATTCTTCATTTTAAAAATAAAAATATGCAAGTTACCTATTATTTAAATAGGACTAGACTTAGCAAAACAGACGAGGAAGAGGATTTAGGCATACTTATAGGTAACAAGCTCAGAATGAGTGTGCAATACAAAGCTAGTTCTAAGACTAATAAGATACTAGCATGTATTAAAAGAGGCCGAAATGCAAGGAAAGAAAGCATAATTCGGTTGCTGTATAAATAGTATGGGGTGCAGTTCTGGGGACCAATTTTTAAAAAGGACATTACAAAGTTGCAAAAAAATTAATGGAAGGCCTCAAAACTAATGATGTACATGGAAGATTTAAACAATTATGTATTTTTATGAATATTAATAATTAATAATAAAAAAAATATTAATATTTAATCATATTAAATATAACCAAGTTCTGACAAGTGTAATATGAATACAACTAATATGTTTTATGCAGTAACAAAGCAAGGGCTTAATTATGATGAAATATATAATAGATTTATTACAATATCAATAAAGTACAAAACAAGATATAGAAATGATTTAAATTAACTCAATTTAATTTAAATTATCAGACTTAGCATAATTGTCACTAAATCAAATATATTATTAGAAGCCTTATAATGATTCATCAACTATCCAGCATTTATCAGCAAATACAATGTAGTTCAAATTGAATATAACCCGAGAACACTTTATAATAATTTAAAATACTTTTGCAATATTTATACTAGAAAACCTTTTAGTCTCAACTAATAAATTCAATTCCTACACACTATATAGTATAAATGACACTTATATATGAGTAATTCCTAGGACGGTCATGTGTAAAATATCAAGCTGAGAAATAAAATACACTTATAAGCAGGAAGTTAAGTCACTTTTAGCTACAACGATAATTCAGGGATTTCTCCAGTGCACCAATCAGGACGCTCTATGAGAATGTTAAAGGGACATAAAACAAGTTGGGATAGAGAAAAAATATAATAATATTTACTTTAATTACTTTACCTGCAAATGTATACTGCAGTGCCTCACTATTAACCCTTTCTTTTTAGTTTCTGAATTTTAAAGCTCTAACTCCCCCTACACATTTCCTTCTATGGCTGCATCTATATATATTGATCTTTTGGTAAAATGCAAAAGTGCATAGGGATTATCTGCTGGAGCAGGCCTAGAAGCTGTGAACTCAGTTTAAATACACCGGCTGCTCCAGGCAGCTTAGCTATGTAATTCATTTTGCTTATATTTTAATTTTATGCAAACTATTTAAATTAATTAGCCCTTTTAGTATATGCACAGATCTCAACCTATTTTATGTCCCTTTAAAGGGATATGAAACCCATTTTTTTTTCTTTAATGATTCAGATAGAGCATGCAATTTTAAACAACTTACTCATATTATCATTTTTTTCTTTGTTCTCTTGGTATCTTTATTCGAACAAGCAGGAATGTAAGCTTAGGAGCCAGCCCATTGATGGTGGTATGAATGTTAATTTCAAAAGTGCTCAATCTAAATGGCTTTAGACAAGCCTGGGTTATTTTTTAGCTTTTTTTAAAGTCATGCCAATTCCCTGTTTTGAGGGGTCACATGCCCTCAGAAATTGGACTCTTTTTTATACACCTTTTCATTCACAATAAGCCATACATAGGGACCAAATTATCATTGTCTGGCAGACATGATACGCTGTAGCGAATCATGTCCGCCAGACATCGCTGAATGCCGACAGCATATGCTGTCGTCATTTAACATTGCACAAGCAGTTCTAGTGAACTGCTTGTGCAATGACGCCCTCTGCAGATTCGCGGGGCTACTAGCAGGGGTCTTAAGACCGCTGCTTCATAACTGCTGTTTCCGGCTAGCCTCAAGGCTTGCGCGGAAACAAGGGCATCAGGGGCTATTTGGCCCTTGATAAATCGGCCCCATAGAATTTTCTTTCTTTCTGTAATGCTCGTGGGATATCAGACCAAACTTGGCCAGTAGTCTTCTTATCCCAGCGTCAAGTGGAAGGATAAGGAAATATCCAAAAACAAAAGAATAAAGTAATAAGTCAATCCTTCTCTGCACTACAGGGAATAACTGGAGAGTAGTCAGCCAAGCAGAGTTCGGCAACAATGAGATAATCCACAGTAACAGCAGTTCAGGGGTTAATTAGAAGAGTGGTTAGAGGCAAGCAAAGTTCAGCAGCAGTAAGGCAAGCTGGCAGATTAGGGGTTAAACAGGCAGAGTAGTCAGACAGGCAGAATTCAATAACAATTAGGCAATCCAGCAATTCAGCAGCAGTAAGACAATCTGGCAGATTAGGTGTTAAACAGGCAGAGTAGTCAGACAGGCAGAGTTCAGTAACAATAAAACAATCCAGCAATTCAGTAGCAACAAGCACCCAGGATCACACACAGTAACACCTATACTTGGGCAACGTATATGAAGTGAGGTGAGACTTACAAAGGGGCAGATTCGCGCCAGCAGACCGGTGAGCGGCATAAGAGGAAGAAGACGGCATGTGGGGATGACATCATCGCCACAACAACCGCCGCAACCATGGCAACGGAAATGGAAAGAGAACACCGAGCCATCGCTGAGACGGAACGGCGTGACACTTTCCATTTTGGTGTCTAATACAAATGTCATTAGTTTATGATTATATACAAATAACAGTTATCTACATAATGTATGTACTATGGAGGGAGTGTGACTACAAAAGAGTCTCTATCTCCTATAAAAAGTATACAACACATACATAAAATCCTTATATATAAGAAGGGATTACTCCTCTAGGTAGCAAGTGAATGGAATGACAATTAATTATCTACTAGGTTATTTACTAGTTACCCTGTGGGCAATCATTCTATTTCAGCTGGTTATAACATGCTATAACAAATTGAAGGACAATCTTATTTATTATTTATCGCTTATAAATGGCAAAATGAATATGATTTGAGGATCGATTCTGCTATTATTCAATTAAGCATTAAACATTATACAGAAATCAACTTTATCTCTTACCTGGAGAGAATCATATTTGAAAATATTGCACAGAACCTATTAAAGGGATATGAAATGCAAAAATATTATTTTGTGATTCAGACAGAGCAGACCATCTTTAAAAAAGTTTCCAATTTATTTATAATATCAAATTTATTTAGTTCCCAGGATATTCTGTGTTGAAGAGATACCTAGGTAGGCATCTGGAGCACTTCATGGCAGGAAATAGTGCCGCCCTCTAGTGCTTTAGCATATGGATACATTTTTTGCTAAACTGCTGCCATATAGCGCTCCAGAAATGGGCTGGCTCCTAAGCATATGTCCCTGCTTTTCAGCAAAATAAACCAAGAGAACGAAGACGTTTTTTAAACTTCCATGCTCTATCTGAATCATGAAAGAGTTTGTTTTGGGTTTCATATACCTTTAACGCTCTTTGCTATGTCTAAATGGTCTAAAATTCACCTTCTAATGCCCAAAATGATGTTCCTCTATTCCTGATCTTACACATTATCTTTGGCATTGTCCAAAAATAAAGTATTTATGGTCTAAGATCAATTACTGGATGTCTAATATATTTAGAAATGAAATTAAATAGATTAAATGTATATCATATCATTTTTCTTATGGACGGAAGAGAATTCAGTTTAAACTATAATTGATTGAATACTATTATCCTCTTAGGAGCATGATGTTCGAAACATGGAAAGCTAAACAACCTGTCAAATATAATGAGTTTAAAAATAAACTATTTTACCAGCTACAGGTAGAACAGCATTAAAGGGCCATGATACCCAAATGTTGAAACACTTGAAAGTGATGCAGCATAGCTGTAAAAAGCTGACTAGAAAATATCTCCTGAACATCTCTATGTAAAAAAGAAAGATATTTTACCTCAAAAGTTCCTCAGTAGCCACCTCCAATTGTAAAGGATTTCTAAGCAGCATTTTAGTGTGTCTGTCCTGGGACAGCTTAGGGGATGAGCCTCGTGAACTCTCATATTATTTCACCAATCAGGTAAAGGAAGCTTACTATGAAATCTCATGAGAGTTAGGTCAAATCTCATGAGATCACAGTAAGAGTTCATGACCTCAGCACTGCTGATGCTGATTGGCTGCTGTTCATTTCTTCATTTTTTTTTTATTTTTACCTGCAGCTGGGAGCAGCTGAGTATAACTTTTTATACAGAACTTACTCTGCTGAGCTGAGGAAATTATGAGGTAAAATATCTTCCTTTTTTACATAGAGATTCTCAGGTGATATTTTCCTGTCAGCTTTTTACAGTTATACTGCATCAGTTTCAAGTGATTTAGCATATGAGTATTATGTCCCTTTAAGTAGACGTTAAATCTGAGCAGAATATTAAGACATTTTACCAGAAATGGGAAAAGGTTCTTATTTTGTTACCTTCAAATATATATTTATACTTTCAGAAACTCAGAATATTTTGCAGGACTTCGCCTTAAGGGTGAACTGGTCCCAGGGGAGTTGGGAGGTGATTAGAAAGATTTTTTATTTTATTTTTAAGAGAAAGATAAGACTCCATTATGATTTTTTCCTAGACAAAATCCTTTATTTCCTTTTTTTCCTTTACAGGACCAGGGTTCTGGTCTTCTGTTTTATTTTGTAGCCAAATGTTAAATGTATTAATGCTATGTTTAATTGATTTGTAATCTATAATTATGCTTTGTGAAAAAAAAAAAGTTGAAAGGTATTAACGTCTCCATGTTTTCCTCTGTTATGGTCTTCTAATAAAATTAAATAAAATTAAATATAGACTTAAGAGAGGAAGAAAAATAAACAAACTAATTTAAAATCGTAATTTTTGCAGCAGTATAAGAATACTCCTTACCAAACTAGTGTTATGCCAGCTCAGTTATTTTTAGGGTATAACTTATGATGATTCCAGAGGTAAAATTATGAGTTAATAAACAGGAAAACCCTACAAACAACATGCCAATTAATTATGATTACAAGTTTTAAAGCAGTAGCAAAAAAGAATACACTGATTAAAGGAACCCAGAGAAACGAAAGGACTGATATTTTGCATGTGGTCTGGAATGATACAAAAAAAGAAACAAGGAACAGGGTAGAAAATCAAAATGATCACGTTCAGCATTAACTTAATGAACCAGATAAGATCGGATAATAAAACTTAACAGGAAGATATTGAAGTGAATACACAACCACTGGAATGACTTTCAAAATATATAGAAATGGATTATAGAATTCTTAATGGTGCGCAAATTGCCCCTTGCACTATCACCTATCTGCTCCCAAAGACAGATATATAATGGAAAGATACAAGAAATATATAAATTGGTGAGAGTACACTAGCAGCAGCAGGGGATGTGTCACTGGTATAGTCAAATATATAAAATCAATAAAGCAAATAAGTGATAAAATACAAACACATTTATATCAATAAACACATAGGTAAAATCCTGAATTGGTTTGATTGTGCTAAACAGCAGCAGGGAATGTGTCACTGATATAGGCAAATGTTGTTTGAATATATTATGAAATCAATAAAGCAAATTTGTTATAAAATACAAACACATTTATTTCAATAAATAAACACATAGGTAAAATCCTGAATTGGTTCGATTGTGCTAAACAGCAGCAGGGAATGTGTCACTGATATAGGCAAATGTTGTTTGAATATATTATGAAATCAATAAAGCAAATTTGTTATAAAATACAAACACATTTATTTCAATAAACACATAGGTAAAATCCTAATTTTATGACCGGTCTTAAATATTTAAGAACTTAAAGAGTAAAGGCAAGTTCTCAATAATTTAAAAATGCTATTGCATAGAGTTAAAAGAAAATTGGGGATTTACATATACAACTTGTTTACAAGTTTAGAAATATAGTGGTGCACCACTCTTTATGTTGCGGTAGTAGCTGAATAGCTGATATATCACCAATCCACCTTATTATTTTGGTACAAAAGGTTTGACTGTTTGCACACAAAACAAAGTAAAGTCACACTTTGAGAAGAAAAGTAAAAAATATGTGTATATATATGAATCGTTTCAATAAACGACTAGTCCCAATTGTATTTTCCTTTAAATATACGTTCCTTCTGCCTGTATAATTTCTAACGCCTAGATTTAGAGTTGGGCGGTAGCCGTCAAAACCAGCGTTAGAGGGTCCTAACGCTGGTTTTTACCGCCCGCTGGTATTTGGAGTCAGTCAGGAAAGGGTCTAACGCTCACTTTGCAGCCGCGACTTTTTCCATACCGCAGATCCCCCTACGCCATTTGCGTATCCTATCTTTTCAATGGGATCTTTCTAACGCCGGTATTTAGAGTCGTGGCTGAAGTGAGCGTTAGAAATCTAACGACAAAACTCCAGCCGCAGAAAAAAGTCAGTAGTTAAGAGCTTTCTGGGCTAACGCCGGTTTATAAAGCTCTTAACTACTATGCTCTAAAGTACACTAACACTCATAAACTACCTATACACCCCTAAACCGAGGTCCCCCCACATCGCCGCCACTCTATTAAAAAATTTTAACCCCTAATCTGCCACTCCGTACACCGCCGCCAGCTACGTTATCCCTATGTACCCCTAATCTGCTGCCCCTAACATCGCCGACCACTATGTTATATTTATTAACCCCTGACACCTGCATATTATTATTAACCCCTAATCTGCCGACCGGAGCTCACCGCTACTATAATAAATGTATTAACCCCTAAAGCTAAGTCTAACCCTAACACTAACACCCCCCTAAGTTAAATATAATTTAAATCTAACAAAATAAATTAACTCTTATTAAATAAATTATTCCTATTTAAAGCTAAATACTTACCTGTAATTAATTGTGATTAGGGGTTAATAATAATATGCAGGGGTCAGCGATAGCGGGGGCGGCAGATTAGGGGTTAATAAGTATAAGGTTAGGGGTGTTTAGACTCGGGGTTCATGTTAGGGTGTTAGGTGCAGACTTAGGAAGTGTTTCCCCATAGGAAACAATGTAGCTGCGTTAGGAGCTGAACGCTGCTTTTTTGCAGGTGTTAGGTTTTTTTTCAGCTCAAACAGCCCCGTTGTTTCCTATGGGGGAATCGTGCACGAGCACGTTTTTGAAGCTGGCCGCGTCCGTAAGCACCACTGGTATCGAGAGTTGCAGTGGCGGTAAATATCCTCTACGCTCCCTTTTTGGAGCCTAACGCAGCCCTTCTGTGAACTCTAAATACCAGCGGTATTTAAAAGGTGCGGGAGAAAAAAAGCACGCGTAGCTAATGCACCCCTTTGGCTGCAGAACTCAAGATCATGAGAAAGCCACAGCAAGTGGTGAAATGCGTTGATGGTCCTACTGCCTACAGGAATCTAACGTTGCCCAACAAAAGGAATACATAGTGACCAAGGATTGCAAAGGATTGCATTGGCACTATTTTTCTTCATCCAAAACTACAGATACTCTCTGTGCAGAGTTGAAGCCGGATCTACTTTCAGGAGAAAAAATTGGTGTGTGACATCAAACGACTGGCCTTGATTCAATAAAATCCATTTGTTAAACTAATAATCTTGTGGACAAAAACTTGAAAATTGAGGAATTCATACCAATTTAAACCTGCACCTCATCATATCGAAGAGTCACTCTCCATTATAATCGATGAAGTACCATTTTTCTCATAATAATAGTTTTCCACACGGTGAAAACATTCCAAAGGACATTGTTATACCAACAACTACTACGTTACAGATCAGTTGAAATAAAACAAAATAAAAAAACATTCCTTGTTAAAATATGGAAAACTTTAAAGCAGTTAGAGAAAAAAAATATATATACAAACTTGTCAGCTCTGAAATAGAAAGACACAACAGCAAGATGATAATTTACACAGCCAACAGAGTGTTTATCAATACCTCATGCGAGGCCTAAGTATAAGTAAAAAATCATGCTCACAACTCTAGAACTCCCCAAAACGCTAGCTCCTCAAAACAACTTGCATTATATCCAGTGAGACATTACCATAACAAAACAGGCCTGCAAATGGTTTACAATTACTTAAATTTACTTAAACAATCTTGCAAGAGTTTTTTGCCGTTGTAATAATAGTTTTTCCTCATTGCTAGTGGTTTGTGTTTGATGTGGGAGATATCATGTACTGGACACGTCATGCAACTATAGATGTTAATATGGAAAATATAGGTGAAGTGATGCTAAAACTTTGAGCATAATCTCTGCTTTTGCAACGTGATCCCTTGACAACCGTACGAATGTCTATGAATCTAGGCCACTGATTATGTATCTTTTTAAAGGTTAACTTTTGTATTGAGGGGAGATATGACATCTGGAACGAATTTAAGGAGCTTAAGTTTCAGAGGTTTGAGTGTGGTCAGGCTGAGGCTGTAGAGATTAATATCCTGTAGTCTACAAGGCTAAACATCCAAAGGTTCCAGAAATAAGAATTGCTCTTCTGGTGTCAGTAATGGAACAGCCATTTGCATATGACTAACTACAAGAACTAGAGATCTGCTTGTTAGATCTTACATTTTGCATGTTATACTCTTTATATATATTTCATTTATTATGTTGTCTATTTAAATAACAATTCCAAATACAGTTTATCTAGTAAAAAATATACTACAGTTGTCACATAAACCAGAAATAATAATTGGTTCAAAACTTCAGCTGACAATTTTTTTTACTGAACTCAGGGAAAATTAAACACACACATGTGCCAGATAAAAAGTGGCGGTCTATTGTCAGCATGGGTAACCAATATTCTGCAAGCACAAACTTGAGGCCGTATTACAAGTTGAAAGTAAACTAAATTTGCACACAGGGAGTTAGCACAAGTGGAGGCCTAGCGTTATCTAATACAAATTATTTTATAAATATTAATATTATTGTTTTTACAAGGGTTAAAAGGTATATGGTATTTGAATGGAAAGGGCTATAATGTTTGTGTGCCCTGCTTGCAGATTACGGAATGCAGTGCGGGGAGAGCTTATTGTTTTCTGATTGCTGTGACAGGTAACAATGGCGGAAGGGGACAACAAGAGCGTTAACCAGCTGGCAGCAGAGACTTTACGCCTTAAAGAATACTTTCAAGGATGGGGAGAGGTGATCGTCGTAGTTGACCGCACTCTTCGCAGGGAGAAGCCTTGGTTTCCTGCAGTTATTGTGGGTGTGGTTTCATTTGTATTTCTAATAATCTACTTCTTGGATCCATCTGTCCTTTCGGTAGTATCCTGTTTTGTAATTTTCCTGTGCCTGGCTGACTACCTTGTTCCTAGACTTGCTCCCAGAATTTTTGGATCCAACCAGTGGACCACAGATCAGCAGCAAAGATTTAATGAGATTTGCAGCAACCTTGTAAAGACTTGTCGACGAATCATGGGTTGGTGGAATCGCCTCTCTGCCCTTAAAGAGGAAAAGCCAAAAATGTATTTGATGTCTGTGACCATCTTTCTGGCTATGCTTGCTTGGATAGGACAACAGGTTGATGACCTTTTGCTTACATATCTTCTTGTGACCTTTTTTGCTGTTGATTCCTGGTCTCGACAAACATCGAATTATAACAAAATATGATGGAATGGGAAAACGAGAAATGAATAAACTTCTTAAACAAAAGGAAAAGAAGAATGAATCATTTTGTTTCCAGATTTACTATGAACACATTCATGGGAACAATTTTCTTTTGTTTTGTCTTATATCTGTGTTTGGAGAGACAGAGATAGTCTGTGACATTCTTGTTAACCTTCCTATAAAGTATAATATACTGAGTGTCATTTTTGAGTGTCATTTTTAACATTGGTTGCACTGAAACATGTTAATGTTTCTTCTAAATGCAAATATTAAAAATTCTTTGAATATTTGCATTTATTTGCATATCTGTGTTTGGAGAGACAGAGATAGTCTGTGACATTCTTGTTAACCTTCCTATAAAGTATAATATACTGAGTGTCATTTTTGAGTGTCATTTTTAACATTGGTTGCACTGAAACATGTTAATGTTTCTTCTAAATGCAAATATTCAAAATTCTTTGAGAAAAGTTTACACTATTTTCTGATTGTGTCTTGAACTGTTAGTTATTTTATATGTTCACTTCTGTAAATATCTTTTACGTTCGTTTGCTGTGTGTTTATTTTGCATCATGAGTTACAGAACTGTCTTCCTGTTATTAGCTGAAGGAATAAAATCTGCAAAATCTTTAAAAAAATAAAATGTGTGTGTGCATATATATATACAGTATATATATATATATATATATATATATATATATATATATATATATATACACACAAAGAGAAATGCACTCACAGGAACGAACAACCAGCTCAATACCATTGTTAGCCTGTTCTATGGCGATTTACCACCTGGGTGCAACTTCTTTTAGCCCAGCAATGCTTTTCACAGAGTAGAACTTTCCTGTAATATATCAGTCTGGTCCCGCCTATTACGGTCAGTCCAGCGCCGAAATACCAGGCAATTCCTCTCTGAACAAGGAACACAGCAACACCAGACGATCATTTCGGCCTTCATGGGGCAACCAGACATGGACTGTTTGTCAGTGTGCTTAGAGGAATCCACGTCTTGTTGCCCCTTTTTCCCATAGGGAGACTAAATACACACAGAGAGACATGCACTCACAGGAACAAACAACCAGCTCAATACCATTGTTAGCCTGTTCTATGGCGATTTACCACCTGGGTGCAACTTCTTTTAGCCCAGCAATGCTTTTCACAGAGTAGAACTTTCCTGTAGTAGATCAGTCTGGTCCCGCCTATTACGGTCAGTCCAGCGCCGAAATACCAGGCAATTCCTCTCTGAACAAGGAACACAGCAACACCAGACGATCATTTCGGCCTTCATGGGGCAACCAGACATGGACTGCTTGTCAGTGTGCTTAGAGGAATCCACGTCTTGTTGCCCCTTTTTCCCATAGGGAGACTAAATACACACAGAGAGACATGCACTCACAGGAACAAACAACCAGCTCAATACCATTGTTAGCCTGTTCTATGGCGATTTACCACCTGGGTGCAACTTCTTTTAGCCCAGCAATGCTTTTCACAGAGTAGAACTTTCCTGTAGTAGATCAGTCTGGTCCCGCCTATTACGGTCAGTCCAGCGCCGAAATACCAGGCAATTCCTCTCTGAACAAGGAACACAGCAACCCCAGACGATCGTTTTGGCCTTCATTGGGCCTCGTCAGTGAGGTGTAGCAGTATTCCACTAAGCACACTGAGCAAGGAGTCCACGTCTGGTTGCCCCTTTTTCCCATAGGGAGATTAAATACACACAGAGAGAAATGCACTCACAGGAACGAACAACCAGCTCAATACCATTGTTAGCCTGTTCTATGGCGATTTACCACCTGGGTGCAACTTCTTTTAGCCCAGCAATGCTTTTCACAGAGTAGAACTTTCCTGTAGTATATCAGTCTGGTCCCGCCTATTATGGTCAGTCCAGCACCAAAATACCAGGCAATTCCTCTCTGAACAAAGCAACCCCAGACGATCGTTTCTGCCTTCATTGGGCCTTGTCAGTGAGGTGTAGCAGTATTCCTCTAAGCACACTGAGCAAGGAGTCCACGTCTGGTTGCCCCTTTTTCCCATAGGGAGACTAAATACACACAGAGAGCAACCAGACGTGGACTCCTTGCTCAGTGTGCTTAGAGGAATATAGCTACACCTCACTGACGAGGCCCAATGAAGGCCGAAACGATCATCTGGGGTTGCTGTGTTCCTTGTTCAGAGAGGAATTGCCTGGTATTTCGGCGCTGGACTGACCGTAATAGGCGGGACCAGACTGATATACTACAGGAAAGTTCTACTCTGTTAAAAGCATTACTGGGCTAAAAAGTTGCACCCAGGTGGTAAATCGCCATAGAACAGGCTAACAATGTTATTGAGCCAGTTGTTCGTTCCTGTGAGTGCACTTCCCTCTGTATGTATTTAGTCTCCCTATGGGAAAAAGGGGCAACCAGACGTGGACTCCTTGCTCAGTGTGCTTAGAGGAATATAGTTACACCTCACTGACGAGGCCCAATGAAGGCCGAAATGATCGTCTGGGGTTGCTGTGTTCCTTGTTCAGAGAGGAATTGCCTGGTATTTCGGCGCTAGACTGACCGTAATAGGCAGGATCAGACTGATATACTACAGGAAAGTTCTACTCTGTGAAAAGCATTACTGGGCTAAAAAGATGCACCCAGGTGGTAAATCGCCATAGAACAGGCTAACAATGTTATTGAGCCAGTTGTTCGTTCCTGTGAGTGCACTTCTCTCTGTATGTATTTAGTCTCCCTATGGGAAAAAGGGGCAACCAGACGTGGACTCCTTGCTCAGTGTGCTTAGAGTAATATAGCTACACCTCACTGACGAGGCCCAATGAAGGCCGAAACGATCGTCTGGGGTTGCTGTGTTTCTTGTTCAGAGAGGAATTGCCTGGTATTTCGGCACTGGACTGACCGTAATAGGCGGGATCAAACTGATATACTACAGGAAAGTTCTACTCTGTGAAAAGCATTACTGGGCTAAAAAGTTGCACCCAGGTGGTAAATTGCCATAGAACAGGCTAACAATGTTATTGAGCCAGTTGTTCGTTCCTGTGAGTGCACTTCTCTCTGTATGTATGTATGTATATATATATATATATATATATATATATACATACACACATGATATATATATATGTGTATGGGTATATAATATATATATATATATATGTATATATATATATTCATACATATATACACATGCATATAAACACTTTTGAGCCATTTCCACTCAAATACCTTAAACATAAAATAATAATTTTATTTTCATTTTAATAAATTGTTTTTTACTGTAAATGTTTTACATTCCAATGTTCACTTAAAATAAAATTTTCTGTGTATATATACACATACACCTGTATATATTTATATAGATATAGAAGTATAGATATTTATAGATATATTTTTAAATAATCATATATATATAGAAATATATATTTAAAAATAAAACAGAACATATTGTCTTCGATGTGAAGAACACTGGAATGTAAAATATTCCTAACTACCTTCGGGTTTAGCTATGTAGGTCTAACAAGGCGTCTGGTTAGCGCAAAATAATTATTAGTTATTTTTGTGAAAGCTTGCTCCATTAAAGTGTATGGGGCTGATTTATGATGGCCCGAATGGGCCATCATAAACTCCTTAACTCATACGCCGCCTTTGAGGCTGCGTACTGCAATCTGCACGATCGTGTATGATCGGGCTGATTGACACCCCCTGCTACTGGCCGATTGGCCGTGAATCTGCAGGGGGCAGCATTGCACAAGCAGTTCACTAGAACTGCTTGTGCAATGCTGAATGCAGACAGCGTTTTTAGTGATGTCTGGGGCATATCATGTCCGCCAGGCATTGTTAAATCGGCCCCTATGAGGATAATTAATTGTCCTGAAATGAGCGCACATTAAAAGTTTACTTCCAGCAGTTTTTGCCCGCAAGCGAAAGCGCTAAATAGCGCCACAATATTCTAAAACAAGCCACATAAAACAATATAAAATGTATAAATAAAAGTTTATTCATTGTTATATTGTAAACATAAATTACAGTATAAATATATTATTTGCATAAAACATCTGATCATTTCATCAAAACATTGTACAACCATAGATTTACATTCCCTATGCCACTGAAACACTACAATGTCGTCTGCAACCAAGTACCAAACTATTTATTATGTCTTGTTTAGAGTATTATTTCAGTCTTAGAAATAAAGTTATCTACTATAATGAATGCCTCCATAATTATAATATATTATATGTTCAGTCTGGCTACCTAGGCAGTTGTATTCAGCGCGGTTACTTCTCAGTCGTTGGTTACTTTGGCTAACATAGAATTAGAAGATATAATATATATAGCATAACTAAAATAGCATAGTATATTGTGGAGAGTTTTTTTGTTAATGGCTTAAATAAATTCTATCATAAGTCCATCAGTGTGTCCTGTATGGGCATGTTTTTGTTTATTGTAAATGGAGTTCTATAGAATTTTGTGTGCACTTTTTCTCTTTTTATCAGCTTTACTTAAAGGGACAGTCAAGTCCAGAAAAAACTTTCATGAATCAGATAAGGCATGTATATTTAAACAACTTGCCAATTTAATTTTATCTCCAATTTTGCTTTGTTCTCTTGGTATTCATAGTTAAAAGCTAAACCTAGGAGGTTTATATGCTAATTTCTTGGACCTTGAAGGCCGCCTCTGCATTTGACAGTTTTTACCACTAGAGGGCGTTAGTTCATGTGTTTCATATAGATAACACTGAGCTCATGCATGTTCATATGCTAATTTCTTAGACCTTGAAGGCCGCCTCTGCATTTGACAGTTTTTCACCACTAGAGTGTGTTAGTTCATATGTTTCATATAGATAACATTGAGCTCATGCATGTGAATTTACCAAGGAGTGAGCACTGATTGGCTAAAATACAAGTCTGTTAAAAGAACTGAAATAAGGGGGCAGTCTGCAAAGTCTTAGATAAAAGGTAATTACAGAGGTAAAACATGTATTATTATAACTGTGTTGGTTATGCAAAACTGTGGAATGGGTAATTAAGGGATTATCTATCTTTTAAAACAACAACAATTCTGGTGTAGACTGTCCCTTTAAAATTCACAATTGTGTCCTATAGGAAAGTAAAGCTTCAATAATGTTAGTTATGCAGCCTTTTTCTAGTCATCCACTCATCTACATATTTATAATGAAGAGTAAATTTCATTGATTATACAATTATTTTCAAATTAAGCTTTTTAAAGAATTTGGAAAAATGAATACAGTCATAGTTCACTTATTTACAATTGTAATACAATCCTTTATGCATATAACCATTAAAATATAACTAAAGAATATCAAAACCTTGCTAAAACATCCTAAACATAATTTCATTACAGTGTGCATGGATAGCATTAGCAGTGCAATATTATAGGTTGAAGCATTAAAAAAATAATAATCAAGAATTAATTAAATGGACAGCAAATTCAGAATTTAATTCCCATAAAAAAATGTAATTATGTGTAGTAAATCCCCCCCCCCCCCCGTAATTTAATTCTTAAAGAGACATAAACCACTAAGGGCTATCTTACAAATGGAGTACAATTGATAGAGCATGGTATGTTATCTTCTGTGTGACCTCGTGTAAAGAATAATGCCAAAACTAGAATTACAAGTTAAACAATATAAAGAAAGCATCTTAATGTGGCCGAAACATTTTTAGAGCAATTTACACCTTCAATAGATAGCGAAAGGAACATTATCAGTACATTCACTGTACTCGTAATACAAAAAGTGTAATATCCAAAATGTTATGTTTTTTAAGACCTGAAGAAAAACATTATTATTATTAATAGTATAGCACAGAACTACATGAAAAATTATACTATGTGCCAACCATCTGCTTAGTGCACCCTCAACTTATTTCAGAAATTAATTTTACCGCCACCCCCATAGAAGTCTAAAATGTGAGGGATTGAGAGCCCTCACACTATTTTATGTGCAGATATTAGCTCTTAAGCTGCTTAAAGGGACAGTAAATACATTTTGCAATATACTTTCATTATTTATTTTACCCCCTTTGTAGGCAAATTGTGTATTTTCTAATTGTCAGAGCTGAAAAGGCATACTAAAGGCTTCTCAATGCTAAACCTGCTACATAACATGTCTTTAGCATATAAGAGCTGTAAAACAAAACATTTTATACTAAGATTATGGACATGCCTAGCCTTGCTGTCTGCAGACTCAAGCCTGAATTGGCTCCTGCAAATAAGGCAAGTGGTTGGTGAAATGTGTCTATTGAAAAACAATTGCAGCAAACACAATTTAAATAAATAGTTTAGTGTTTTTACTGTCCCTTTAATCAGTGCAGCACATTTCTTTATGTTCTTTACTGGCCACAGGAAGGTAGGTAATAGTAACCACCATCTAAATGAGTTATGGTATAATAATGATTTTAAAAGATCTTGTTTTGAATACAGATGTTTGCAATGCAGCGCTGAACTACTAATGTATTCTAACCATGTATAAAAAAATATATTGTTTTAATGCTGATTTATACTCCACTGTATTATTAATATTTTTATACTTTATTTATGAAGAGCCAATATATTCTGCAGCACTGTCCATGGGTACAATTCATTTAAATAAAACAAAATGATATAAAACTTGTAAGAGACAAGACAACATTTTACATACATATACAGGAGGAATTGCGGGCCCTATTCCCATGGGAATTTACAATCTAGAAGGGTAGGTGGTTGAGAAACAGGAGGTGAGGACTGCAAGATTAAGAAAGATGTTAATACAGAGTTAGATGAGGGAAATGTTAGGTAAGTGAAATTAATTTATTATTGAGTTGGGTGGTAGGCTTCTCTGACCAAAAACATTTTCAGGGAACATATAAAGGAAGAAGGTTTAGGGCAAAGCCTGACAGCATGAGGGAGAGTGTTCCAGAGGGTAGGTGCTGCACGACAGAAGTCCTGCAGTCTAGCATGAGAGGAGGTGATAGTTGCGGATGCAAGGAGCAGGTCAGTGTTGGATCTTAGTGGGCGGGCTGGAGTATAATTGTGTATTAGAGAGGATAGGTAGAGGGGAGCGGCGTTGGTGAGAGCTTTGTATGCAAGGGTGAGAATTTTGAATTTAATTCTGCTGTGTATGGGAAGCCAATGAAGGGACTCACAGAGAGGTGCAGCAGATACAGAGCGACGGGAAAGGTGGATCAGCCTGGCAGAGGCATTTAGGATGGATTGAAGGGGGGAGAGGCGGGAAAAAGGAAGGCCAGTAAGTAGTTTATTGCAGTAGTCAAATCGGGAAATAACAAGGGAGTGGATTATTTGCTTTGTTGTGTTAGCGCTCAGAAAAGGGCAGATCTTGAAGATTTTGCGTAGGTGGTTGCGGCAGGTTGAAGAAAGCGATCGTACTAATCACTACTTAAAGGGACACTGAACCCAGTTTTTTTCTTTCATGATTCAGATAGATCATGCAATTTTAATCAACTTTCTAATTTACTCCTATTATCAATTTTTCTTCATTCTCATGCTATCTTTATTTGAAAAAGAAGGCATCTAAGCTATTTGTTTGGTTCAGAACCCTGAAAAGCACTTGTTCATTGGTGGATGAATTTATCCACCAATCAGCAAGAACAACCCAGGTTTTTCACCAAAAATGGGCCGGCATCTAAACTTACATTCTTGCATTTCAAATAAAGATACCAAGAGAATGAAGAAAATTTGATAATAGGAGTAAATTAGAAAGTTGCTTAAAATTGCATGCTCTATCTGAATCACAAAAGAGAAAAAATTGGGTTCAGTGTCACTTTAAGTTTGACCAAATATTCTAAAAGATTCAAATGTTTCTAATTCTGGATTAGAAGGAGAGATTTAGCTGAAATTGGTAGTTTATAACAGACTGACAAATACTACAAAATATTAAATTTTGAAATAAACTCAGTTTAGCAGTTTCTTAGATATTTTGGTTAAATGTGGACTTTAACGTTAAACAAAGCTACACCCAAAAACAGCAAATGGATTTATGTAAAACCAAAAAGATCTGTAAGTGACATATACTTAAAAATACATTGTTTAGATACATGTGCTAAAAGTGGAACTATAATAGGTATACATTGTGCTGGGTATATTATTTATATCCCCAAATCCAAAATTCAAAATTCCAGAACTATTTTGAAATCCAGACCTTTTCATTAATTATTTTTTATTTATTAACAATTATCATTTGGTTTGTTTTTGTGTTATAACATGCAAATAATAATCTATATATAAAATAAACAATTGCCTTTCTGATTACAGTACTGTACTAAGCATAGAAAAGTATTAAAAATGATATAAATCTACCTTTAGATTAGCGGTGTTATAACAAGTTAATATGGTTAAAATGACATAAACTATTTCTGTTTACAACTGGTTGTATCTGCTCTACAGGCTGTTCCATTTTACAGAAGCAAATTATACAAATATTCCAAAATCCTATATATTCCGAAATCTAAACTTTTTCTAGTCGCAAGCATTTTGGATAAAGGGATTTGTTTGTACCTGTATTTATATATAGGTATAACTAGCGCTGGGCATGCACAGTATGTGCTGCACAACCTTTTTTTGCATTGCAATGGCAATATCATTATTCAATTGAAAAAATAGCTGTAGTCTGGATGCATTATTAGTTGATGTATTCTATAAAGATGCTGGATATGAAAAGGGAAGGCAATATAATGATTTGACTATAAATCATGTTGTAAAATTACATGGTTCTTGGTCCAAAGCCACATAACCCCTGGTGTGCTTTGCACAGAAATGTGTTGCAGCAATCTGTATTATATACAAACAAAGCTTAATGTGACTCACATCTGAAGCCTGTGCCATACCACAATACCTTTTGAACCTGTTTTGTAATGATGAGTTTGAGTTAGGAAGTGCAGTTTTTCTCTCTCTCGTATTTTCCATGCAGCTATAGGTAGTGTGAGCACTCATAGGGCTAGATTACAAGTGGCAATGTCTTGACCAAGCTAACTTGCGCGCGTATTACAATTTGATAAAAATGCAGTACAAACTAAATTAGCGTGTGTCAGGTTTGCGCAAGTGAAAACCTAGCGTAAAGTGTAAGGGTTAAAAAAAATGTGCACCAAACCGAACATAAGCACATTAAATTAAAGTGTTACACTCATACATACACTATCTGATAAAAATATTCATATTAATATGAAAAAAACATAATTTAAGCTTACCTGATAAATTCCTTTCTTTCTAGGTGGTGAGAGTCCATGAAATTCCTTACTGTTGGTAACTAACACCCAAGCTGTGGAGCCCCCATAAAAGTGTGGGGTAGAAAAAGAAAATTCAGGCACCAATTTAGAAACCACAACCTGAAAAACATCCCTGCCAAAAGCTGCCTCAACTGAGGCAAATGCATCAGCATGGCAAATACATCAACATGAACAAAGACGACCAAGTTGCCACCTTGCAAATTTGTCCTACTTAAGCCTCATCTCTGAAGGCCACAGAAGAAGACACAAAACAAGTTAAATGAACTGTACTAGGAGAAGGAGGTGACTGTCCTGCCTCAAAGTAAGCTCTGAGAAATAGAGTGCTCAATCATGAAGCTAAAATAATAGAAGATATCTGCTTACTCTTATGCCTAATCTGAAACAAACAGACCAACTAGAAAACTGACGAAAGCGCTAAGAGCCTGAAGATAACACCTCAATGACCTGACTACATCCAGATAGTGTCTTAATCTTCCCCTGAAAGATTTTGGGTTAGGATAAAAGGCACTACAATATCTTGAAGTATGCTCAGAAAGGACTATCTAAACTGCACAAAGTACCTAAAACCATTTCAACCAGAAAAAAACCCAGGTACTAGAGATCGTCCTATCCAATCTGAACAGAAAACATAACCTTTCCGGATAATGTAGTGCCAAGGTATTCATAGGTTAAGAAGGGAGAAAATTACAGAACCCTTAGAACCAAGCCCAAATTCCAAAAATAAAAAATGGGCTCAACAACTGATCTGAGACTAACTAAGGTATGAATAAATGCTTAAATGTCTAGCAGACGAGCAAGCTTCCTAAACATAAGAATGGAAAATGCAGAAAGGCGACCCTTTAAAGCACTGGTCAACAGACCCCATTCTAAGCCGTCTTGAAAAATTGAAAGATTCGGATATCCAAACAGAATGCTATGTATAACCCTGGGCTAAACCTCAAGGAAAATACACTTTCCACACCCTGTAGTGATTTAGGAAAATGACTTACATGAGTACAGGAATCAAAGGGCTCCACTGCAAAGTCCAGTAGACCTCTAGGGAGCAAATTAAGTGTGCTTTCACTAAGTCATCAAGTTAGCAAAAGAAAATAACCTAATAAAATAGATCAGAAGTAGCAGGAGACGCCAAGAAAAGGAGCAGGACGAGTTAACCAGATCAATGTACCATGTCCTGCAAGGCCTAACAGGAACTAAAAGAGTTGAAATTCGACCCTGAGAGATCCGAACAAATACCCTCAGAAAATAAGTCATTAGAATAACAGAGAAACTAGAGCCTCTATCAGATCCACTTGAGGAACTCTCAACCTTGACCTATCTGGGGAGTTTGTAATACAGGTGGAATGCCATCAAGGTGTTCTTCTAGAAACTCCAGCATCAACTTTTTTCCTAATTGATATAAAATTGTTATAAATACATTTATGCAATTATGCAATTTATTTGTGCTTTGGATATTAAAACACACACACACACACACATATATATATATATATATATATATATACATACCAGTGTGTGTGTGTGTATATATATATATATATATATATATATATATATATATATATATATACTTTTGAGCCCTTTCCACTTAAATATCTTAAAACTTGAAAACATTTTTTAAATTAATTTTAATATTTTATGTTTTTTACTGTGTATTTAATGTAATTTTTTTACATTTCAATGTTCTTCACATAGTAGAAATATCCCTATATATATATGTATATATCTATACAACCTATATAACCTATATCTATACAACCTATATAACCTAGCTTTTTTAGCGCTCCTCTCTTTTTTTCTGTATATATCTATACCTGTATATATTCATATAGGTATATATATATATATATATATATATATATATAAAAAAATATATCTATATATATATATATATATATATATATATAGTATATATATATATATATATATATATATATATATATATATATATTTGTATTTTTTTAATAAAAAGAACATTTTCTTTAGCACAGTAATGCGATGTCGGGTTAATGAGCAAGCAATAAGTATTATTTCTTTTTTAAAGTGTACTCCATTGAAGTATATGGGGAGAAGAAGATAACTCAGCCTCAATATCTAAAGTCCAGTGCACAAAGAATTTACTTTTCAACTTGTAATACGCGTTTTAACCTGCCCGTGTTAGTGGTGAGCTGACGTCCAAGCAGCTTAATGCCAGATGCCCACAAAGATGTTCTAGCTTTTCAAACCAACATTTTCCCCCCCCAAAAAAACCCATAAATTATGCTTACCTGATAATTTCCTTTCCATCTGTATGAGGAGAGTCCACGGCTTCATTCCTTACTTGTGGGAAATACAGAACATGGCCACCAGGAGGAGGCAAAGACAACCCAGCCAAAGGTTTAAATACCTCCCCCACTCCCCTCATTCCCCAGTCATTCTGCCGAGGGAACAAGGAACAGTAGGAGAAATATCACGGTATAAATGGTGCCAGAAGAACAAAAAATTTTGGTCTGCCCAACGGAGAAAACGGGCAGGAGCAGTGGACTCTCCTCATACAGATGGAAAGGAAATGATCAGGTAAGCATAATTTATGTTTTCCATCTTAATATGAAGAGAGTCCATGGCTTTATTCCTTACTTGGGGGACACATATACCCAAGCTCTATAGGACACTGAATGAAAACGGGAGGGTAAAAGAGAGGCGGACCCTATTCTGAGGGCACCACAGCCTGCAAAACCTTTCTCCGAAAAGCTGCTTCAGCCGAAGCAAAAACATAAAATTTACCACCGCCTTACAAATCTGCTCCATAGAGGCCTCATTCTTGAAGGCCCAAGATAAAGCTACAGATCTAGTTGAATGAACCATAATCCTCTGAGGAGGCATATGTCCTGCTGTTTCATATGCCAAGTGAATAATGCTCCTCAACCAAAAAGATAGGGAAGTGGAAAAAGCCTTCTGCCCTCTACGCTTACCAGAATAGACAACAAACAATGCCGAAGTCTGTCTAAAATCCTTTGTGGCCTGAAGATAGAATTTCAAAGCTTGAACCACATCTAGATTAGGAAGTAATAGTTCCTTCGAAGAAGAAGGATTAGGACACAAGGATGGAACCACAATCACCTGATTGATGTTGCGATCAGACACAACCTTAGGGAGGGGAGAAAACCCAACCCAGTGCGAAGAACAGCCTTATCAGCATGAAAAACTAGGTAAGGAGGCTCACATTGCAAGGCCACCATCTCAGAGACTCTGCATGCCAAATCAATAGCCAGTAGAAAAAGAACCTTCCAAGACAGTAATTTAATGTCAACCGAATGCATGAGCTCAAACGGAGCCCTCTACAAAACCTTAAGAACCAGATTTAAGCTCCAAGGAGGAGCGGAATGTCTACACACAGGTCTGACTGTCCATCATAAAGCTCAGCGAGCCTCTTGTGCAATAGCACAGATAGAGCCGAAATCTGTCCCTTTAAGGAACTAGCGGCAAGTCCTTTCTCCAAACCGTCTTGAAGAAAGGAAAGAATCCTGGACACCTTGACCTTATGCCAGGGGAAGCCACGCTCTTCACACCAGAATAAGTATGTCCTCCACATCTTATGATAGATGCGACGGGTGACCAGCTTTCTAGCTTGAATGAGAGTATCAATCACTCTCTCAGAAAAAAACTCTCTTGGCTAGGACTAAGCGTTCAATCTCCATGCAGTCAGCCTCAGAGAATCTAGATTCTGATGAACAAAAGGACCCTGTTCCAGTAGATCTCTGCAACAAGGTAACCTCCATGGAGGAGATGAAGACATCCACACCAGGTCCGCGAACCACATCCTTCGCGGCCACGATGGAGCAATCAGATTAGCCGAAGCTTGCTCCTGATTGATGCGGGCCACTACACGAGGGAGAAGTGGTAACAGAGGAAAGATGTAATCTAGGTTGAACCTCCAAGGCACTGCTAATGCATCTATCAGCTCTGCCTGAGGATCCCTGGACCAGGACCCATATCTGGGTAGCTTGGTTTTGAGCCTGGACGCCATGAGATCTATCTCCGGCGTCCCCTATCTGAAGCAAATCTCCGCAAACACCTCTGGATGGAGAGACTATTTCCCCGGATGAAACGATTGTCTGCTGAGAAAATCCGCTTCCCAGTTGTCAACGCCCAGAATGTGGATCGCTGACAGCAAACAGTTGTGGGCTTCCGCCCATTCCAGAATCCAAGATAATTCTCTCATTGCTAGGGAGCTTCTCGTTTCCCCCTGATGGTTGATGTAAGCCACAGAGGTTATATTGTCTGATAAGAATCTGATAAACTGGAATGAACCCAGAAGAGACCAAGCCTTCAGAGCATTGAAGATAGCTCGAAGTTCCAAAATGTTGATCAGGAGGAGAGATTTCTCTTGAGTCCACAGGCCCTGTGCCTTCCTGGCACCCCAAACAGCTCCCCATCCTAATAGACTTGCGTCCGTAGTCACAATCTCCCAGGATGGCCTCAAGAAGGATGTCCCTTGGGACAGGTGATCTAGACAGAGCCACCAAGAGAGCGATTCCAGAGAAATCTGTTGTTACAGATCTGAGTAGTCACCATTCCACTATCTCAGCATGCACAGCTGAAGAGGTCTGAGATGGAATCTGGCAAATTGGATGATATCTATACTGGACACCATGAGTCCAATTACCTCCATACTCCGCACCACAGAGGGCCTTAAGGAGGTCTGGAGGGCAAGACAATTGGAAGTAATCTTGCAACGTCTCTGGTCTGTTAGAAATATCCTCATAGACATGGAATCCATTATCGTACCCAGGAATTCCACCCTGGTACTGGGAACCAGAGAACTCTTTTCTAAGTTTATCTTCCATCCATGAGATCGAAGAAGAAGTAGAAGAGCTCTTGAATGGTCATCTGCTAGCCGACAGGACAGAGCCTGATCCAGGATGTCGTCCAAATATGGCGCTACTGCAATACCTCTGGATCTCGCCACCGCGAGCAGAGCCCCCAGAACCTTCGTAAAGACTCTTGGAGCAGTAGCTAGACCAAATGGAAGAGCAACAAACTGGAAGTGCTGGTCCAGAAACGTGAATCTTAAGAACTTGAAGTGATCATTGTGTATTGGCACATGAAGGTAAGCATTCCTTAAAGTCTATCGTAGTCATGAACTGTCCCTCTTGAACTAAGGGCAGAATGGACCTTATTGTCTCCATCTTTAACGATGGGACTGACAGAAAGTTGTTTAAGCACTTTAGGTCCAAAATCGGGCGAAACGTACCCTCCTTCTTTGGGACCACAAAAAGGTTTGAGTAGTACCCCAAACCTCTTTCTGCTAGAGGTACCGGCACAATTACTCCCAGGGAGGAGAGATCCCTCACACACCCTAGAAAAGCTTCTCGTTCTTTTGATAAGAGAAATCTGCCCCTGGGTGGATGAGTTTTGAAACCTATCCTGTAACCCTGGGCAATAACCTCCAGAACCCAAGGGTCTTGCACGTCCCCAAGCCAATCCCTCACAAAGAGAGATAGTCTGCCCCCAACACGATCCGCCCCTTCATGCCAATTTTGTTTCGGTGGGTTTCTTGTTCTGCTTGGATTTATTCCAAGATTGAGACAGTTTCCAAGTTCCCTTGGAAAGTTCAGGCTTTGTGGAGGGCTGCTGGCATTCGGATTTATCCGATCGAAAGGGACAAAAATTAGGACCCTAGGTTTAGGTTTATTTTTCTTATCCTGCGGTAGAAAGGCACCTTTGCCCCCAGTGACCGTGGATATGATTGAGTCCAGGCCTGGACCAAAAAGAATCTTCCTCTTAAATAGAAGGGAAAGTAGTTTAGATTTTGAAGTCATGTCCGCAGACCAGGACTTCAGCCAGAGTACCCTATGGGCTAGAACAGAAAAACCTGATGTCTTGGCATTCAGGCGAATGATCTGCATATTTGCACCACAGATAAAAGAATTAGCTAGCCTCAAGACCTTAATTCTTTCCTGGATCTCCTCAAGGGGAGAGTTGCACCAATATGTAGCAGCTCCAGCCACCGTAGCAACTGCCGCTGCAGGTTGAAACAAATACCCCATGTGCTGAAACATTTTTCTTAACAGAGTTTCTAGCGTCTTATCCATGTTCTCCTTAAATGAAGAACTATCCTCAAGTGGTATAGTAATGCGCTTACTGAGTGTGGGGATAGCTCCATCCACCTTAGGGACGGAACCCCACAACCCCAATTGCGAGTCCGGAACCGGGAACAATTTTTTAAAGGAAAAAAAGAAGGGGAAAAAGAAGATCCAGGTCTCTTCCATTCATTCTTAATAATATTTGCCATCTTTACAGGAACCGGAAAGTCTGTGGCACAACTCTTTCCTCATAAACCTTTTCAAGTTTAGGAATAAAAGATTCCTCGGGTAATATAGGTTCTGGAACCTCTAAAGTAGCCAAAACTTCCTTTAACAAAAACCATAAATGCTCAATCCTAAATCTAAAGTCTGGTTCCTCCACAGCCGGACGTTTAGAGGCAGCAGATTCCGACCCAGAAAGAGCATCCTCTGGAATATCAGAGGCGTCCAACAAATTAGTAGATGACCCCTGGGAAGGATAGCAATATTTAAACTTTCACTTGCGCTTAGCAGGGCGAGGTAGAGCACTGAAGGCTGCAGACACTGCCATTTGTAGCTGTTCAGTAAAGTCTGGTGGTAAGAGGGCCCCTCCCAAAGGAGGATTAGCAGTGCAATGGGAGGCTGCATGTGTAATAGGAGATGACTGCAGGGAACGCACATCACAGGACGGAGACCCCTCAGAGGTGGATGGCTCAGTGGTTTTAAACATCTTGGTTTTCTTAGATATAAGTACTTTATCAAGTCATGTGGAACATAATTGAGCAGGCGGGTATCCCGTAGCCTCCTCACAATAAAAACAGGTATTAGATTTAGGTAAAGAGGGAGTACCCTCTAACGCATCAGAGTCCTCCATAGCGTGCGCTTTCAAGATAGACTATAGACAAAATAAATGGCACCTTTATACCCCAAATGGCTAAGGCACTCACCACCTCCTATGACCCAGGCCCCACAGAGAAACCACTTCGTCTTCTGTAACCGCACGGTCAGGAAAGAGGAAATCAATGACACCACACCCGGTCACATGGTGTGCCATGCAGGACCACCCCTGCTCCTGGAATAAGCATGCCAAACCTAACAGGCCGCGCAGTTATCCAAAAATGAAAGTAAAACCTGAATGTTCCAACATCTATCTGAGCCTCATCTCACACATGTCGCAGCATAAAACATAATAAAGTAAAGTATGCGTAAATCCCCCCTGTTCAATAATCCCCTTCCGGAGATATTAACTTTTGATTCCATACAGATAAAGGGAGTCACACTGTGACCCTGTCTTCTTGCATTATCATATGAGTATAAAATGAAATGATCTTACCAGAATCACCGACGTGGAACAGACACACAGCCTCTCAAGTTTCACAAGTCTTGTAGCATCGCATCTGACATGGACTTGAGTGATAGAAGCAGGCAGTGAAACTCGTCAACACTGATTGCTTAGGAGCTGTTAATACGAGTCTGGATGGTTTCGCAGAAAGCCTCTCCCTGCATCTCCAGACCCTAACATTCGTCAATGCTCTCACTGAGAGGGTGACAAGACTACTTAATACTCCAGTCCCATACCGAAGAGTACTACCCTCCATAAGAGACTACTCCGAATCTTCCAACACTTCTCTGCCATCCTCCTGTGATGAAAGGCAAAGAATGACTGGGGGATGAGGGGAGTGGGGGAGGTATTTAAGTCTTTGGCTGGGTTGTCTTTGCCTCCTCCTTATGGCCAGGTTCTGTATTTTCCACAAGTAAGGAATGAAGCCATGGGCTCTCCTCATATTAAGATGGAAATAAGCATATTGAAAACATGCTTCTAAAGGAATATAAAATATATTGCTGTGATCTTCAAAATCTACTTTTATGCCCTGCTAACATTCGTTTTGACCATTGTAATTAACAGAAATATATTTCACTTACATTTAGTGCCAGCTTGCTTCACACTTTAACCAAAATGATATTATGTCAGCTTGATGAAAAAAGAAGTATTATAGATCAGCTTTATCGTTGACCTTAGAAATGCCACACATAGGTCTAGATTACAAGTGGAGCAGCGCTGGTATTACAAGTTATACGTGTTTGCATTGATGACGTGAGACACGTCAAAGAACCTAGCACAGCGCAGGGGGTAAGTCTATGTTTATGCTTATATACACATAGTAACACATAAATATATATGTATATAAGCATATACAGTACATATATATTTCAAGTAAAAACACAGTCCCCATAGACCTTAATATAAAGGCACTTTCAAACACTTTTTTTTCTTCAAGCACTGCACATTCCCTCACTTTAACCCCTTATAACTGTTTTGTGCAGTTAGTTTAAAATAAATAAATAAAGATGCTCATATTTTTTATTTTATAATAGGAGCTGTACACTTTATTTTGGGGGCAATTGAGGGACATTTTTACATTTATATTAATTAATTTCAGTGAAATCTCATGAGATCACATCAAAGCAATGCATGACCTCAGCACTGCTGATTGGCTATTATTATTTTTTTCTTTTCAGTTTCCAGCTGGATAGCAGCTGAAGAATAACTGTTCACAGAGCACTTACTCTAGTGAGCTAAAGAAAGTATGAGGTAAAATATCTTCCATTTTTACAAAGAGTTGTTCAGATGATATTTTCATGTCAGCTTTTAGTTATGCTGTATCACTTTCAAGTTATTTAGAATATGAGTATTTTGTCCCTTTAACTTTAGTTCTAGCCAAACCTGAATACTCTTGCGCAGTGCACAGCATAGTAAATAAATATGTGCAGAGTAAACGCAATGTATAATAGCACATCAACACAAACTTGTACATAGATGTTCACACTCTCACACACTCTCTAACACATGCTCACTCACACACACAATCACACACTAGCACACAATCTAAAACACTCACACATATGCTCTGTCTTACACTTTCTAATACACACAAAGACACTAACACTCTCTCATAGATTCTCTCTTAAACTCTCTCTCACACACAAACACAAATACACTCACTCTTTCGCGCACACACACACACACACAAAGACACTAACACACACACTCTCACACATTCTCTCTCACACATTCTCTCTCACACATACACAAATACACTCACTCTTTTGCACACATACACACACACAGAAAGACTCATACACTCTCACACACAAAGACACTTGCACACACAGACACACTCCTACACAAAGACATACACGCAAATGAGAAATAACCTAGGCACGTGTAGTATGTTGCAAATACACAATGTCCCCTTTGGCTGTTCCCCATAAAACCCGGACATTTGAATGTCGGGCCTGACTCAGCTTCAAACCACACAAATGGAAACCTAAACTGCCAGACAGGTGGCCAAAAAGTAAAATCTGTAACCTAGGTTTTTAAAATACTGCTATTTGCCTAATTAAGCTATATGATTTACAGCATTTCATTTTTTTTCACCCCTTTAATGTGTTCACAATTATCCATTTTTACCTGCTAAAGTGTATTAAATTGTTACAAATCGCTCCTTTACCTATATTTTGTCAGTTAAAATAACTTCTTTTGTCAATTATATCCCCACCATGCTGAAAAGTTTGTGACATACGTATTAGTTATTAGATATGTGAATTTGGCGGTTTCGGATACCTCCGAATGTGGGAGAAGACGGACTCTCATGCCGGTCAGCTATTTCCAGAGCCAGATTTGTTCTTGTTAAACTGCAACACCAGATCCTAGTGTGTTGCAGTTTCACAAGAATAAATTCAGCTCCGAAAATATCCTAATGGCACGAGCAGCCGCCTTCTTCTGCATTTGATGGTATTCAAAATCTCAGAATGCAAATATCTATTAGTTATAGAAAAGATATGTAAACACGAAGGTGGGATGTTGAAGACTGGTACTAAAATATTAATTTTCAGTTGTTCTCCCTTTGAGCCTGATGATCAAAAACGCACAAGCCTGGAGAGAAATCAATCAATAAAGATAACATGTCTGCTTTCTCTGCAAGGTCAGTCCATTTGATTGGGTTGTGGATTACATTAGCAAAACAGTTATTTTCCATATACAAAAATAAACCTAAAGGTACAGGTTGAAAACCCTTTATCCAAACTGCTTAAGACCGGGAAAGGTTTGGATTGTGGAATAGTTTGGATTTTGGAATATTTGCATCTGTAAAAACAGCTTGGAGATAGGCTGGAAGAACAATATCTTATGTCATTTAGGAAATATTTATATGTCACAATACAGCTTATACATGTAACCCAAAGTTAGTTTTATATCCTATATAGACTATTATTTCCATTTTTGAACATACAATTCAAACTAGATACAGAAAGATACAAATATGACTTACAGGTAGGGAAAAAAAAGTAATTTTTAAACTTTTTATTTAAAAAAATATATAAATTAAAAAGTTTAGATTTCAGAATAAGTTTGAATTTTGGAATTCCGGGTTTGTACCTGCACATTTAAACATTTTTATAGCACTCTATACTCTCTAAGGAATGTGGGACAAACACACGTTTTACACAAAAGCAAGAGGTGTTTAATGTAATTTTAACAATTCTGCTAAACTGCTCCGTCTGTGCCACTTTAATACATTTACAATGTTAGGAACTGAAGTTTTCATAGGATATCTATTTACCTGTTTATAGATTAATAGGTTTTAAACCCGCTAGCACTTGCATACAATGTGTAATTAAATTCATCATTGTCATCAGTAATTTCCTCAGGGATGTTACGTGTTGATTTGGGCTGTGAAAAGAATTTTGTGTCATGACTTGAGTAGATATCCTGCTGGTAGCTTTGTCTGACACTTGTAACACTGGGATTATAGATGTCAAGGCGTGACGGTGACAATGCCTGGCTTGTACAAACATGAAATGGTCCTCTAGGGGCGGGTTCCTGTTCAGGGCTATGAGGTATATGACAAGTCTGAACACAGAAGTTTCTCTTAAACCCAGAATTGATGTCTAACTTTGCTATAAGAGGCTTTCCTATGTCGACTCTTTTCTTCTCATCCATCGTTTCTTCAATGCTTTCATACATGTAACTTAAACATACTGAGAACGTCAGGTTCTCCTAAAAGATAGAGAAAAATTTGTACAGTTACAAAATGAAATCCTTATATTTAAATGATCTTTGATATTAAATTGTTAATATTCTCATTATTATTATTTATGTGTAAAGTGAAGACAAATTCTCTTAGCACTGGCTACAGGGGTGGGGATATACAATGCACTAGATGCAATAAAAACTGTTTGTGAAACCAATATTATGCTGTAAAAATCATAAAGATGTGAAAGCTCCCCTTTTTGTGAATGCTACATCTATATTGTAACTTCTCAAAACGTAGAATGAATTCCACTGTCACGGATACCAGCATCATAAAAACGCTTTCCAAACCTTACCAAAAGAATTTAAAAAAAATTATGCTTACCTGATAAATTAATGACTTTCATGATGGTGAGAGTCCACAAGCCATCACATGTGGGATTAAAGTCCAGTTTTACAGGAGAAGAAAATACACACTACAGAACAGAGCTTTAATACCTCCCACTTTCCCATGATTCCTTAGTGATACATGAAGCCAAGAGAAAGGAGAAAATAAGAAAGGGAAAAAAAGCATAGTAAAAGAAGTGCAAACTGGTATTGAAACCAACTGGTATTGAAAAACAAGGGTGCAACTTGTGGACTCTCACCATTATGAAATAAATTAATTTATCAGGTAAGCATACATTTTCTTTTCTTTTATAAGATGGTGAGAGTCCACAAGTCATCACATGTGGGACCATCATGAAATAGGGAGGGAAAAACAGTTAAGGCAAGTACTAAACATGCACTGTAACCTGCAGAAATGTCCTACCAAAAGCAGCCTCAGAAGAGGCAAATGTGTCAAAATTGTGGAATTTTGTAAATGTATGACAAGATGACCAAATAGATTTCTTCCTCCCCTGTTCAATGCAAGCTTAATGTCTAAAAGCCTAAGAAGTGGCAACTACTCTGGTAGAATGAGCAGTAATTTATTCAGGGGGAGACTTCCCTGCTACTAGGTATGCTACGCTAATCAAAGCTTTAAGCCACACTGACAAGGTGATTGCAGCAGCTTTCTGCCCCTTGTGGGGGATCTGAGAAATCAATAAACAAGGAAAACGAATTCTGAACTCTTTAGTGGTTTGAAGATACAAGGCCCATACTACATCCAAGTTATGAAGTGATCTCTCTCTTTAGTGTTATTTTCATGCTGGGACTAAATTGATGTTTTCGGAAGAAACAACCTTAAGAAGGAAAGAGTAGTTTGTTCTTAAAACTACTTTATCCTGATAACAAAAACAGGTAAGGAGAATGACAAGATAGAGCAGAAAGCTCAGATGCTCTTCTGGGTGAGGAAATTTCAAAACAACAGCTGAATGTTAAGACTATGCATAATGTCATGATAAAAACCCCAAACACTTGCCGAAAGAGAGTAATTGTACCTGTTGCAACCTGTGCTGAACAAAGATTGGTTCAGTTTGCCATGCCCTGTGTGAGATCTGAATCTTGTCCATCGTAGTCTGTCCAGGATGCCAGTGTCTCATTTTGGGGGTCCTCTCCTTTCAACCTCTCAGTCATCTGCTGTGTCTATGACTGTGTTTACACTAATCCAATCCCCAGGTTTGAGGCCTAAAGCACATGCTTAAGAAAAAGGGAACACTAACACTAACCTATGTGGTGAAAGCAGGTACTGCAATAACGATACAGGTGCACTTATTAGCAAATGATCCATACTTTGTAATGAATATCATCCTGCTGAACCACTCCCAAAGGAGTAGTCCTTCCTTATAAAATCCTGCAACTTACTTTAATCAGTGCTTGGACACTGTTGCACTCTGTGTCTGTGTTTCCTGGTATTCTGTGTTTGCTGCTTTCTTTTGATACCATATTTGTCTTTAGATCCTTGACCCCAGACTTGGCTATCTGGGCTGCTCTATTGCCATGCTCTTACCTGTTCTGTTGCTGACTGGACAGACTTTTGGTTTGATCCTGAACTGTTCTTTCTACAAAACAACTCTCTCCACTACCTCTGCATATTGGGTATCAGCATAACCAGTAAAAGAGGTACATTTACCCCTGATACATAGGTTCAAATGGCTGAGCCTGAATAAAACCCTCAAGACTAAGTTAAGGTTCCACAAAGGGGAAGCAAGACTGATAATTGTTCTCATCCTGATGAAATATTGAGCAAAAGCTTGAATTTCAGGAAGTCTCAAAATCTGACTGATAAACCCTTATCCAGATCATCAAACAAAAATAATTGAAGAATTCAAGAAAGCTGAAAAGAGTTCCAATGGTAATTCTTAGACTCACATAAGGAAAGGAAAACTTTCCAGACTTTGTGATAAATATGTCTTGTAACAAGCTTTCTGGCCTGAATCTAAGTGTCTATCACTTGATCTGAAAATACCTGTCTGAGACAAAATCAAACGTTCACTTGCCATGCTGTCAAATTGAGAGATTTGAGATCTTGATGGAAGAAGGGACCTTGAGAGAGAGAGAGAAAGTCCTTCCTGATAGAAAAACACAAAATCTGGCTTAAGGACAATTGTACCAGATCTGCGTACCAAGTCCTGCAAGGTCATACAAAAGCAATTAAAATCACTAAGAACATTTCATGTTTTATCTTTATTTATTTATGTTTTTAGTAAAACAGAAGGAGGAAAGTTGAAAATCAAATTGAATGACCAATCACTAGTGCATCTAATAGAATTGCTTGTGGATCTCAAAATCTTGCATAATACTGGGATAGATTGTAATTCAAGCAAGAAGCCATAAGATCTACATCTGGCTTACCCCAACGATTCACAATATACATCCTAATTCAAAGACCATTTACTGGGGTGAAGGTACTGTCGACTGAGGAAGTCCACTTCCCAATTGTACATACCCAGAATGTGAATAGCTGCAATATGGAATGATGGTGTTCTGCCAAGTCAGAATGTGGTCTACCTCTTTCATTGCTAAGGCCCTTTGAGTATGACCTTGGTGATTTATGTAAGTCACTACTGTGGCATTGTCTAACTGAAACCTCAGCAAAAAACTCCAGTCTTAACAGGGGCCAACTCAGTAGAGCCCTAAAGATTGCATAGAGCTCTAAAATGTTGATTGAAAACCTCATCTCCCAAGGAAACCAAACTCCCTGCAATTTCTGGCAATCCCAGACTGTGCCCCGTGGTAAATATTACCCAATTCGGATGGAGGGAAGAGGCTCCCTAAATCAAGATTGGTGAGTCTATCATCAAGTTAGAGAATGTCTTGTATTGAAGTCTAAAAAGATCTTCTGAAACAGACTGTTGAAATCTCCATTTCACTGTTGCAACATTCAAAGCGGCTAAGAATGTTAGTGAAATCTGGCAAAAGCAATGGCATCTGAAGCCACTACTATGAGACTAACTACTTCTATGCATTGAAGCAGTGTAGGAAGAAGAGTTTGATGGAGAAGAGCACACAGCTTCTGCAATTTGAGTTTGCAGATAGTCTTTGTTACAGAGTTTATGGGAAGTTCAGAAAGGCAACTATGGTATGTGGTAGTAGAGAGCTTTTGGGGAATTTGATTTTATAACCATTGAAAACAAAGGAACTGAAGAAACTGTGCTTTTATGTTTCTGACCCATCTGAAAGAAGAAAATGTAGTCTAGGTAAGGACCTACTGTTGAGCCTTGAGCTCTCACTAAATTCACAAGAGTTCCAAAAACCTTTGAGAAGATTCTTGGTGCTGGTGCCAGACCAAATGGGAGTACCACACACTGGTAATGCCAATTTAGAAAGGCAAATCTGAGAAATCTTGTATGCTCCCTGTGAATAATGATATTCAAATAGGTATCTTTCAAATCTATGGTAGATGTAAATTGACCCTCCTGCACTAAAGTTAATATAGTGCAAAATATCTCCATTTTAAAGTTAGAAAATTTGTTCAGTGTTTTGAGATCCAAGATCAGCCTGTAAGTCATGTTTTTCTTTGGAAAAGAAGGCTTGAATAGAACCCCTGAAAATCTGTTCCCCCAAGGGAACCAGAGTAATCACTCTCATAGCTTCTAGGTCTGTTACACATTCCAAGAAAGCTCTGGCCTTTAAATGATCTTTTGTAATATGAGACAGGAGGAATCTTCGATGAGGGTGAGACTGAAAGCCTATGAGTTACCCCAAGGAAATTATGTTCAGTACCTAAGGAACTGCAACAGAATTCTCCAAGCCTCTTAAAAAAAAGTTCAGTCGGCCTCCCACCAGAACAGAGTCAGGGTTGGGGCCCACACCTTAATGCCAATTTTGAGGAAAGGACAGGATTTTATTTTTGGTCTGTTTGGACTTAAACTAAGAGGAACCAGGCTTCTACATGGACTTGGAGGTGTCTGACTTCTGAGACATTTAAGAGGAGGATCTTTGCCTCTTGGAATGACAAAAGGAGTGAAATTGTCTAGCGGACTTATCCCTGCCCTTAGCTTTTTTTTTTGTCTTGTAGCAGGAACGCTCCAGTGACTGTATCAATGGTAGCATCTAGTCCAGCTCCAAACAAGCTCTTTCCCTGAAATAGGAAAGAGAGAAGTCTGCCTTTTACATATTATATCAACAGACAATGGGGCCTATCTATCAAGCTCCGAATGAAGCTTGACACCCCGTGTTTCTGGTGTGCCTGCAGGCTCGCCAGTAACAGCAGTTATGTAGCACTGTCGGATCAGGTCCGCAAGACCTTTGTTAAATTGGCCTCAATTACTTCAGCCATAAGGCTCCTTTAGCCATAACAGTCATAGCAACAATTTTTGCATTTATACAAGTTAGGATATTACAATATGTATGCAAGAAAGCATACAATATGGTGTGCCGGTTGTGTAAGGGTACACCACAAGATATAGTGTAAGGGGTAGTGCTGTGGTGATGAATACAAACTAGGTCAGTGGTATGCCGTAAAGAATGGAATCAGTGAGTGAAAAATGTAAAAAAATGGATAACAAGTTAAACAACAGATATGTGCGGATAAAAAATACTTGTGTGTAATGGGCAAAAAATGGTGTCAAGTAATTCAAAATAATTCAAATTGATCGGTATTCACTAAGGTAATATATAATTGGTGCAAGATGGTAAAAATATACCAGATATATCGTAATTTGTAACAGGCCGGTACAATCGGTACTGTATGAAAGTGCCCTAATGACTATGAAAAACTAAGATGTATCAAAACGTATCAAAACAAATGAGATAAGAATACACAATAGAAAATTGTAATATATATGCATGTACTCAATGTCAGTTTGAAATAACAAGTTCCCTCTATATGCAGCACAGTATATTAAAATAAAATAAAATAAAATGGAATAGATACGTGGGCATTAAAACAGCAATTAAGATTATTGAATAAGGGATAATGAAATATAAAAAGCAATATAAAATGTATAAAGCAATATAAAATGTATCTGTTCGTTTAAATATTAAATTAGATTGGGTGTATCAACAGGTCAAAAAAATAATAAAAAAACCTTTCACACAGACAGTACTGTTCAAACATAAACCGTTCTGTCGGATGGTTGCAAACTTTGTCAACGTTTATGAAAACTGTTACAAAAGAGCAAAGGCGTTGGCCTAATCCATATAGGTCACAGGCTGCTTCTCTTCCAAACCGGCGGTTAATCGGATAATCTTGAAAGTGGAAACAAGAAAAAAAGAGAGCGCCTGATAGTGCAATATTGTACTGTCAAATCCGGAGCCAAAACAATCACAAACTCGTAAGAAAGGTACTCACAAGAGAGTTGGCACTCACAAGTAGTGCATGCGGGCAGGCTGACCTTTAGCAGCAGTCAGTACGCTGGGGATCCCTCCTATACAGGATCCACCTTGGATGGATTTCACAAAGAACTCGGAGAGGCAGATTTCTTTATACACAGGATATGTGTCTGTTTGATCCGTCAGCAGTCCCGGTTAGAAGTTGCGACCAGATGGTCGGTCCCGATCTCGGTCACAGGCTGTGGTGATAGAAGATCCTCTGTACACGGAGTGTGTGTGGAATAGGTACATCTGGAAACTCAGTGAGTCAGTTACACAGGTGTTTGAAATCTCCAAAGCACAACAGGTGTGGAGCGATGTAACAAAGTCCGTCTTGCTCAGAGGAAAAATACCGGTGCTTGTAATAAAACAAGTGGTCACTATAACACATTCACAGCGTAGTCAGATGTATTATAATGTATAAAAAAACATTTATTTGAGGAGCAAACAACGCGTTTTCTCTGGCCGTTTCATCAGGTAAATATTACACCTGTTTTATTACTCCACACCTGTTGTGCTTTGGAGATTTCCAACACCTGTGTACCTGACTCACTGAGTTTCCAGACGTACCTATTCCACACACACTCCGTGTACAGAGGATCTTCTATCACCACAGCCTGTGACCGAGATCGGGACCGACAATCTGGTCGCAACTTCTGACCGGGACTGCTGACGGATCAAACAGACACATATCCTGTGTATAAAGAAATCTGCCTCTCCGAGTTCTTTGTGAAATCCATCCAAGGTGGATCCTGTATAGGAGGGATCCCCAGCGTACTGATTGCTGCTAAAGGTCAGCCTGCCCGCATGCACTACTTGCTCTTTTTTTTCCTTGTTTCCATTTATACAAGTTATTTCAACAGCTGCATCTCAAATGAGACTACTAGCAGTCTTGACCAACTCAAGTGATCCTGAATTTTATCAAGGGAAGCTTCTTAGGAAATAAGGTCAGAGATTCTGTCACACCATGCTGCAGAAGCTAAAGATATGTAGACTACACTAACAGGAAAAACCTTAAATTTTCTGTCTATAGGATCCTTAAAATAGGTACTGTCCTCTAAATGAATGGTAGTCCAACTAGTCAAAGTAGAAATAGCACTGTCCATCTTTGGAATAGTTTCCCACACCTCCAATTTTTCAGAAGGTAAAGGAAACATGTTTTTGAATTTGGCAAATGGAACAAAGGGAATGTCTGTTTTTTTCTATTCCTTGCTAATTAGTTTAGAAAAGAGGCAGCTAGGAAGCGAGTTCAACAGCTTCAGGTTAGTTCAAGTGACGATAAGAAGCAGATATGTATTAACATTCCAGGGACAGCAGACAGAGAAGACGGTGCTAGCTGACACTCAGAATCTCTGCGCAGGGCCCCCCAAAGTGAGGTGCTCAGGGCCAAAGGGTGGGCCTGGCATAATGTAAGACTGAAGTCCCTGTAAGGAAATTAGAAAATCCAGTAGAAGAGCTCATCTTGTGTAGTAGGCATTGACACAGGATATAAGGAAGGAGTACTCTGATGAAGCCAACAGGAACAGGCTACAGGATCAGTCCCAGCGACACCTGTGGCAGGCAAATGACAAACTCCCACAGCAGAATTACTCTCACTGCCAATGTATTCCTTTACAACACTCTGTCCTATACCAAGCTCTCTGAGTGGGATATTGGGTCTCACATCCGGTTTGAGAACATCTTTTATCTTTTCTCCTTGCAGGAGGCATTTTTTTTATCAAACTCCGGATGGAGCTTGAGGGCCCGTGTTTCTGGCGAGCCTGCAGGCGGACAGAGATTTCCGCAATTCAACCCGATCGAGTACAATCAAGTTTATTGACATCCCCCTGCTGGTGGCCGATTGGCCGCGAATCTGCAGGGAGCGGCGTTGCACCAGCAGCTCACAAGAGCTGCTGGTGCAATGCTGAATACGGAGAGCGTATTGCTCTCCGCATTCATCGAGGTCTGTTGGACCTGATCCGCACTGTCGGATCAGGTCAGACAGACCTTTGTTAAATAGGCCCCTAAGGATTCATGGGGAAGAGGGATTAAAGCTCTGTTGTGCAAGTTGTTTTGCCTCCTCCTGTAGAACTGGACTTTATTAAAACCAAAGATTAGCCTTAAAATAATATGTAGATGTAATTTTTACAGTTATATTAGTTGTTTAATATTGAAAATAAGCGTAAATGTTTAGTTTCTATAAAGTAATAAGGGTCAATATATTCTGACATAGCCGGTGTAAATTATATTTAAACTCAGGAGAGTAGTCAGTAGAGGCTCCCTCAGTAATATATCCAGGAACAGGATATAATTCCTTAGAGGAAGTAGAGGGATGAGGTTGATTTGCAAGCAGAAATTGAGGTACACGACTATTGCAAACTTGATTGACCTGGCACAGATTTGCAAAACAGTCACAAAAATGTACAGGGAGAAGTATTAGTAGGACATAGTTTCAGTGGGGACATATTCACTGGGTTCCATTATGTGCAAAACTCACAAGTATAGCAGAGTATGAACAACACACATACACTGATAAAATGTAATGGCAGAGAGCTCTCTACACTTGCAAATTTACACCCTTGACACCTGAAAAGTACATAAAGAGTAAAGTAATAGACTCTATAACAAACAGCAGCTCCTGCGTGGGTACTTAACCCCCTCCAGCGACATGAGCACAAATTGAGAACAATTTGAGAGGAAAAAGGCAGATAGATGCTTTGAAGGCCTTTTCCTCCCCAACTGCAGCTCTGGATTGAGAAGAACAAGACAGAGAAGCTAAGGGGCAGGGCTAACGCCCGGAACAGTACAGGTGCCTCAGACAGGCTAAACACAGTGAAAAAGCCTTTATTAAGGCATAAATAAAGTAAACCAATAGAGATATTGCAGGCTTGAGTTTGAGGGGGCTTGGTCAATCCTATCCTGCCTTCTGGTGTTACTGTTTACAGCTTCAGAGTACATTATCCAAGGTGTCCAAACCTGTAAAAAGCTGTCTTTCTGGTCTAGCAAGTCTGCTGATAGGCTAGAAAGTTGGAATATGCGTTCAATCTTGTGTATGAGTGTGAAAGTTGGGATATGGTGCTTCCAATATCTGGCAATGTTTAGTCTGGTGGCTGTACAAATAATCATGGTTAGTTTATTCTCATTCGGTGACAGGCCAGGTATGGATTGGTGAAGTAGGGCTTGTGCAGTGAGTATTTTTATTTGTTTATAAAATATAGTACTTAATAAGGTTGAGGTCTGGATGCAAATCTGTGAGACAACTGGACATTCCTTCCATATGTGTATATAAGTCCCTCTCTCTTCACATCCTCTAAAGCACATGTTATCTCCTCTTTGTAATCGTGTTGGATGTAAGTACCATCTATAAGCAGTTTTTATATAAGTTTCCTCTAAATTAGCACTAAGGGAGAAGGAGCAGCCTCTATTTATTATGTTAATCCATTCTGTTTGATCCCATGTGATATTGAGTTCAGTTTCCCACTTTAGCAAAAATAATTCTTTATTTTCTGTAGCTGGGATGTTGAAGATATTCTAGCAATAACGCTTTTGGGTCTATTTCTAGAAAGACATAGGGGGATATTTATCAAAGGTCTGGCGGACCTGATCCGACAGTGCGGATCAGGTCCGCCAGACCTTGCTGAATGTGGAGAGCAATACGCTCTCCGTATTCAGCATTGCACCAGCAGCTCTTGTGAGATGCTGGTGCAACGCCGCCCCTGCAGATTCACGGCCAATCGGCCACTAGCAGGGGGAGGTTGAATTGCAGCGATGTCTGTCCGCCTGCTCAGAGCAAGCGGACAGGGTTATGGAGCAGCGGTTTGTAGACCGCTGCTTCATAACTGCTGTTTCTAGCAAGCCTGCAGACTCGCCAGAAACACGGGCCCTCAAGCTCCATCCGGAGCTTGACAAATGGGCCCCATAGTATTTCGAAGCTAGTTGTAGTGTAAAGAGGGTTAGAGTGTTATATTGCCTGTACCCTATATTTAAGTTGTAAATAGTGGAACCATGTGTTAGTGTCAGAGGGGTCTAGTTCTGTATATTGGTTGAAGGATAAAACCTTTTTGTTTACTTATACATTGATTAATCTGTAAAGGCCTCTGTTAGCCCATTTATTTATCACCGCCACCAAGAAATCCAAAGGAGTTGCCCTAGAGTTTTGTGAAATTAAAGGGTATGTACAAATAACCGATAATAATAATAATAATAATAATAATAAAAAGGTATACTGTATGAGCAATAGTGGTGTATTGCTGCTACTGAGGAGGTCTCGCTATTTTGCCAGCCCATACATTTTATAAATGAGATCTGTTTGTATTAAGTCAGATTCTAATTGTACCCATCTGATTCTGTCATGTATATTGTGCCATAAGGATGTTTGTGTCATTCTGGCTGCAAAATAGTAGGAGGTCAGGTGTGGAACACCCAATCCTCCACCCTTCTTGTGTTTTGTTAAAGTAGATCTGTTAATCCTGGGTCTTTTCCCTCCCCAAATTAAATTGTTGATTTATTTTTGTATTAGGTGTAACTCAGCCATCGGGACTGACTGGTAGTGATCAGAAAAGATAGAGTAACTTAGGTAGTATGGTCATTTTGGTAACTACTATTCTACCATAAAAGGAAATATTTTCCCTGGTCCAGTTATTTAAAAGTTTTTTTAATTTGTAGGAGCATTGGTTTATAGTTGAGTGAGAATAGAGAGTTAATGTTATTCGAAAGGGTAATCCCTAAGTATTTGAGACCTTTGTCTGCCCAGGAGAATCCAAAATTAATCTCAAGGAGTTTTTTCATGTCTGCTGGGAGGTGTATACTCAGGCCCTCACATTTATCATTATTTAGCTTATATCCTGATAGATTTCCATTTTTTTTTATCAGTTGGTATAATATGGGTAATGAATAGCGCAATTTTATAAGTGCAGTCTTCTACTTCAATTTCCGAAATATCTGGGCAATTTTGTATCTGGGCCGCAAGTGCAAAGCAAAAAGTAATGGGGAAAGGGGGCATCCCTGCCTTGTACCGTTTCTGATTAAGATTTCTTTGGACTGGTAACCTGCACTTTTGGTGAAATCTTTAGGTTCTGAGTATATTGTTTTTATTGCTTTAAGAAATTTTCCCTTGATCCCAATTGTTTCCAACACAGTAAACAAGTAAGTCCAATTAACCCTATCAAATGCCTTTTCTGCATCCAGTGAAAAGAGCAAAAAAGGCATCCTTTTTTTGTCAGCAAAATTGATTGTCTATTGTTCTGCGTATATTGTCTGGGGCCTCCCTATTAGGGATGAAGCCCACTTGATCTGGGTGTACCAAGGCTGTCATAAAGGGGTTTAGTCTATCTGCTAGAATCTTTGTAAATAGCTTAATGTCTTGGTTGATAAGTGATATTGGTCTATAATTCTGACAATGCTGTTTGTTTTTCCCAGATTTGGGTATTACTGATATTCTGGCTAGTAATAGTTCAGGGGGTATTGCATTGCCTTCTAAGATATGGTTAAAAATGTTCACATGTGAGGGGGCTATAATATCTTTTAGTTTTTCTATGTCTTCCTTCTCTAAAGTGAGTAGGTGACATTCTGTTAGAAATTTACGCATTTCCGTCTGATGATCTGTATTTTTTTTGGAGTTTGCAGATCGAGTGTTTGGTAAAATTTGGCAAATGTATTAGTTATTTCCTGAGGATTATTAGTTGTTCTCCCTTCGGGTGTTTGTATTTGGGTTATTGAGGTAGTTCTGGTTATGTTTTTTAATTTATTGGCCAACATTTTGTCAGGCTTGTTCTCGTAGATAAAGTAATACAATGTATAATCTTTCTCGCCTCTGTGTAGTGACCTCCAACAATCAATCAGGTTATGGTTTATTAAGAAGTCGAGCAATATCTTCCTTGACAGCTCCCCTTTAGAGCTATGTGTTCCAATTGCGATCAACTACTAAGTTAACGTCCCCTCTCAATATTAGTCAATATCTTTTCCAGTGTGTTATCAATTTGCTAATCTCAGCTAAGAATGTGTGTTGTGCTTCATTGGGTGCATAAACATTCCCTATGATAACTGGTGTAAAGTGGATTTTGCCTCTAAGGATAATATAATGACCTTGACTGTCAATCAAGATTTAATCTTCTTGAAAGTTAAGTGAAGCGTGTATCAGAATAGAGACCCCACAATATTTTTTGGTACTACTAGCATGGTATTGTATGGGGTATGCCTTATCCCAATATTTGGGTGTGGGGTGGGGGGGAGTGGAAGATGAGGATGGAGGGATAGGGGAGGATTGTGATTAATCTGAGTATGCTCTGTGTTAAGAGATGGAGATGGTGCTTTATATTCATTTCTCCACCTATGGGTGGATATTTAATCTGGTAATGTTATGAAGTAGAGATGGTGGAAATTGCGAATGCCCTTCCAGCATTGGAGGTATAAATAGGTTACAATTTAACATTAACAAGATAAATAGAACTGAAGAGTCCAGAAATTTAGACTATCTGGGGCGAGATCAAATATACGGCGCAGGTTTTGGCGCAAGCGTGGGAACCTGCGCCGTCCGTAATTTCACCTTGTACATCGGGGTATCACATAAACCCCGCCGGCAGTTCATAAAGTGAGTAAGTCTAATAAACTAGCGATGTCCAGATATGAGCGTAAATAAAGATTTCTGGAGTCGCCAGTGACTTACGGCACTTTAGAAACTGACGGTGCCTAAGAAAAGTAAAGAAAATAACAAATCTCCCGTAAAAGTCTAACACGCCTCCCAAAAATAAGCCAGACACGTAAAACCCCTATATCCGCAACCCCCCTCTCATTACTAATATTAAATGTATTAGACCCCTAGACCGACAACCCCCCACAATGCAATATGCCTATTTAAACTATTAACCCCTATATCCGCCATCAAACCCACACCGAAAGTAATAACTCAATTATTAACCCCTAAATCCGCCAACCCCAACATCGCAAACTACCTATTAAAACCATTAACCCCTAATCCGCCATAGCCCACAACGCAATAAACCTTATCAAGTATTAACCCCTAATCTGCCATAGCCCATAACGCAATAAACCTAATCAAGTATTAACCCCTAAACCGCCATAGCCCACAACACAATAAACCTAACCCCTAACCTAACCCCCCCTAACCTAACACCCCCTAAATGAACTAAAATGAACTAATTTACAAAATACTAACGTTACTATTAAATGTAAAAAAAACTAACACTACTTAAAAAATAAAAATAAACTAAGTATAAATTAAAGGGGCAGTCTAATCAAAATTCAGGAGTAGACTGTCCCTTTAAGCAAGAATTACAGAAAATAATAAAATCTAAGTTTACAGAAAATAATAAATAGAATTACAAAATTTTAAATAAATTACACCTAATCCCTATGAAAATAAAAAAGCCCCCCAAAATAAAAACACCCCCTAATCTAATAAAATACCAGTAGCCCTTAAAAGGACTTTTTGCGGGGCATTGCCCCAAGATAATCAGCTCTTTTGCACAAAAAATACACACAGCCCCACCTACCAGTAAACTCCCCCACCCACCAAACCCCCCCCCAAAAAAAAAAGAGTCGCCGGTCTTTAGTTCCAGATTCACCGGTCTTCAACTCTGCCCTCCGCTCTGCGCCGGCTGGTTCCTGGAAGAAGAAAGATGAGGTCGCCGCTTGGAAGAAGACTTCACCGCCTGGAACAGGACCTTCTCCGCTGGACTTCAGGACAGGTGAGGACCACTTGGGGGTTAGACTTAGGCTTTTTTAAAGGTTTTTTTGGGGGATTTATTTTATTTAGATAGGGTGGGCAGCAAAAGAGCTGAATGCCCAACAAATGCCCTTTTCAGGGCAATGGGTAGTTTAGCGTTTTTAGTGCTAGTTTTTTTTTTGGGGGGGGGGTTTACTGGTAAGGGGGCTGTGTGTATTTTTTGTGCAAAAGAGCTGATTATCTTGGGGCAATGCCCTGCAAAAAGTCCTTTTAAGGGCTACTGGTAGTTTATTAGATTAGGGGGTGTTTTTATTTTGGGGGGGCTTTTTATTTTCATAGGCATTAGGTGTAATTTATTTAATTTTTTTTAATTTTATTTATTATTTTCTGTAATCTTAGATTGTATTATTTTCTGTAATTCTTGCTTAAAGGGACAGTCTACTCCTGAATTTTGATTAGACTGCCCCTTTAATTTATACTTAGTTTATTTTTATTTTTTAAGTAGTGTTAGTTTTTTTTACATTTAATAGTAACGTTAGTATTTTGTAAATTAGGTAATTTTAGTTAATTTAGGGGGTGTTAGGTTAGGGGTTAGGTTTATTGCGTTGTGGGCTATGGCGGTTTAGGGGTTAATACTTGATTAGGTTTATTGCGTTGTGGGCTATGGCGGATTAGGGGTTAATACTTGATTAGGTTTATTGCGTTGTGGGCTATGGCTGATTAGGGGTTAATGGTTTTAATAGGTAGTTTGCGATATTGGGGTTGGCGGATTTAGGGGTTAATAGACTTTATTAGTTATTGCGGTGGGGGATTGCGGTTGACAGGTAGAGAGACATTGGGCATGAGTTAGGTGTTAGTTTATTTTTGCAGGCATTTTCGGGAGTTATGGTGCTCCCATACTCAGCGCAAGGCCTGCTACGGCTGCCTTTTATGGCGAGGTAAAAATGGAGTAAGATTTCTCCATTTTCGCCACGTAAGTCCTTGCGCTGGATATTGGATACAGATTTGCGACGCGGTTCTATGTTAGCTTATGGGAGTAATAATTGTGGGCGACGGGTGACCTATACGCTCGTAACTTGTATGCTACGCTGTATATGTAATACCAAAATCACGTAAAATTTGTCGGCGGAGGATTTTGCGGGCGACACTGCATATGTAATGGAGGCCCAGATTTGCTATCCTTATAAGGACAGTACAAGGAATGGGATAAAACCTAAATTTTCAGGAAAAGTGTCTTTTAGTCCCCCATTAAATTTTTTAAACTGGTAAAGTTCTACGTAGTTACTCAGGTGACATCACCTAGTTGGGGGTTTTGGTGATCTGTAGGTGTCGTAATTACTCAGGTGACATCACTTAGTTGGAGGTTTTGGTCATCTGTAGGTGTAATATTCTGGCGAGCTCTTTTGTGTTAGTTTGGCTTCTGGACCTGCGTCCATGTTCTTTCTATTGATCTTCAAGGATTTCTTTGTGTCAGTGGTTCTGCTGGTAATGTGGTGATTTTGAGTTTGGATAGTATGGATAGACCCTCAGTCAGGGAGGAACAGGTATGTATATTATTGTTGTTATTGAAGACTAGTTTAAATGGGAAGGTCCATCTGTAGCGTATTTGCGCCTGTTTTAGAGCAGTAAGCACTGGTTTCAAGTCTCTCCTTTTCCTTAGGGTGATTGGTGATAGGTCTGTAAATATCTGTATTGTAGATCCCTGGAATTCAAGCTGTTTGTGTTTGCGAGACTCTAGGACTATCTGTTCTTTAACATGGTAATAGTTCATTCTAACTATGATGTCCCTCGCATTGTTTCCAGGTGGGGGCTTGGTTAGTGCTCTGTGAATTCTGTCGAATAGCAATAGAGAGGGATCCACTGAGGGAATTAGTTGTTGAAAAAGTTCAGTGATAGTATCCTGCAGATTAGTATAGTATGGGACTCGGATATTTTTTATGTGTAGATTAGATTTTCTGGAGCGGTTTTCTAGATCCTCTAGTTGGGCCTCCAGCCCATTTATCTGTGATTGTTGCTCCTCTAGAGTGGTTTGTAGGGTTGGTACTACATCTGCGATTTCATCCACTTTGTCTTCTAACTTTGCAGTTCTACCTCCGATATCTTGGATGTCCTGTTTAAGTTCTTGTAATGCTGATCGCAGTTCTTCCTGGATTTTATTTAAGCTAGTAGCTCTTGATTTGTACTGTCAGTGTTTGATAATTGCAGTGTTTCAGAAGCATCTTCTCTGGCAGTTTCTTCTTGAGTTTGTGGAGCTGAGGTCTCTCCCTTTTGCTTTTTCATTTACGATTTAGATAAGCAATCCTTCATAGTTTGATTGCATCTTTTCATGATGAGGAGAGTTATACTTTGTTCCAATGTTCCAATGAAAAAGAACGATAAGGTGTATTTTGTTAAGGCTTTCTGGAATAATGTTAGTATCCTCTTGGTCTTCTAAGTCACTTTTGGTTGTTGGCTTCTGAAATCTTTTATGGTTTCATGTTTATGTTAAGAATAGTTGGTGCTGTTAGTTCTGGGAACCCTTTGTTGCCTCTTGGAATAATTTCTTTCTTGGCTTCTCAATTCCCAGCTGAACAGTGTCCAGTTGTGATTAAGAGAAAGAAAAAGGTTGGATTTTACTCGCCAAGAGGCCTCAGTGGTAAGATTAAGTTAAGGGTCTAGACCATTTCCATATTTCTCTTAGGTGTTGCACATGGGGGTCCTGCACCCTAAGTAGGTCACTAAGAAATGGTTGTTACCCTCTTATTTGTGTTGCTCCCCTGGGGAATTTGTTACTGTATGACCATGTAGGAAAAAGGTGTATGACCCACTGGTTATTATCCAGCGGGAAAGGATGGTGAGACAGCACCTCTGATAACTGTATCTTGTAGCTATGTTTTTGTCTGTGGAGGAGTCGGCAGATATGAGGCTGGTGTAAAGATGGAATTTCACACCAAATTTGTCTATCCCTCCGGCAGTAGTACAGTTATATCAATTTTATATGTCAGTTTGAATATCGCAATGAAAATGAGCTGTAAATACTGTTGCTTCTTTACTAGAGTCTTTTATTGTTTATCAAAGTTTGTCTCTTGGAAGGGGTTACCGCACTGTTTTGCCTTGTGATGTAGGGCCTGGTGATAGTGATCAGCTTGAGCTACATGGTGTTTATTCCTCTGTGTGAGTGATTGTTAATATTGGTGTATGGGGTCTTCAATCATGACCAGATGGGGACTTCGATTAAAGTATGATGAGCCCAGGCCCCACTCACCCTCTTGTAGCGCTCTGCACTTGTTTCAGCTTGCACTGAGGTCTGGTCACTCAGTCAGTCCCTGTAGACCTCTCCAAAGCGGATCCCCAACCCTCTCGAGGCAAGGATGCAGTGTGTTGTGGTTATAGGGGTCAACTGGTTACTCGGCTTCGTGTAGCAGTGGCAGTGCAGGCCACCTCTTAGTAGCGGTCGCCTCTTATCTCTTACACCCGACTCTGGAGCGGAGCCCCGACCATCCGGAGTGGTGTCACCTTGTGCTCACAGCGAGTTGGTGGTGAACTCTCTCCTGTCGCTGGTGAGGCCGATATCAAGATTTTCTCCACATGGGTTGTTCGCAATGAAGGTCTGGCAGTGAATGTCAGATAATCAGCCCTGGTGTCTCCTTTCAAGTGGGGTTCAGTTAGGAACTATCTTGGAAGTATTCCCACTGGAGTATCTTTGTGCACATTAGGTTTTATTTGCCAAAATATAGGGTTTTATTATATGCCACAGACGGAGCTAGTTTAGCATGCGTCCTAAGTCTCCACTGCTTGGCTCCGCCCCCAAATCATTCATATTTTCTTGTTTAGTTAGCGCACATGAGAATATACGATCAGGTTTCCACTTTTTTTGCTCCATTGACTTCTATAGGGAAATACATAAACGCGGTCACAATATTCTAACTTTGGCTTTTTTAAAGTCAACTTGTAATACGAGCGCTACCCAGCCAAAAAGCTTACTTCTAGCACAGTTAACACAGGCAGGCCCATTTATCAAAGGGCTTGCGGACCAGATCCGACACTGCGGATCAGGTACGCAAGACCTCGCTAAATGCGGAGAGCAATACGCTCTCCGCATTTAACATTGCACCAGCAGCTCACAAGAGCTGCTGGTGCAACGCCGCCCCCTGCTGACTCTCGGCCAATTGGCCGCCAGCAGGGAGCTGTCAATCAACCCGCAGGCGGACAGGGTTATGGAGCAGCGGTCTTTAGACCGCTGCTTCATAAGTTGTGTTTCTGGCGAGTCTGAAGACTCGCCAGAAACACGGCCCTTCAAGCTCCGTACGGAGCTTGATAAATGGGCCTGTAAGTGGCCGATTTACTAAGCAGTGGATGCTGCTTATTCCACGCGAGCCTTTCAGTGGTAGTAAGACCGCTGCTCCTTGACGACTGCAATTATCCTGATCAGATACGTTTGGGATGATTGACACAGGCATTTTACCAGAAATGCTTCTGCAATGTTAAATGCCGACAGCGTAGGCAATAGTGAATCATGTATAGTGAATCATGTCCGCCCGGGGTATGATAAATCTAACCCTAAAGCAGGAGCTTTAAATAACACTCCACTTGTAATCTGGCCATATAGTTTAGATAGGCAAAATAAAAAAAGCTCTATTTCTATTTAAGAGGAGTGATAGGACAATGCTAAAAAAAATAATCTGGTATTTTGGGCAAGTTTTTCACTGAAATTACTGGTAGGGAAGGGTTTAAAGGAAGACTAATGTCAAAATCAAATGCTCATGTTTCAGAGCAGGCAATTTTAAACAGTTTACTTTTATTATGTAATTTGCTTCATTCTCTTGATATCCTTTGTGGAAATGCATACCCAGATAGGCTCAGAAGCAGCAATGCACTAAAGGGAACTAGCTGCTGCTTGGTGGCTACACATTTGTCTCTTGTCATTAGTAACCTGATATGCTCAGCTAGCTCCCAGTAGTGCATAGCTGCTCCTTCAACAACAAATACCAAGAGAATGAAGAAAATTTGATAATAGAAGTTAATCTGAAAGATGATTACAATTGTATGCTCTGTCTGAATCATAAAAGAAAAATTGTGGGTTTCATGTCCCTTTAATTTGGATTCCCCTGCTTTACAACATATTGCCATCTCAAAAAATAGCCCCCAGATTGAAGGGGATTAGCAGATAATTTTTTCTTACTCTGACTGCTGTAATAGTTATTCTATCTACTTATGATAACTGCCTATTTGCTCATCGTTCTGGTTAAAGTGTTTTTAATTTCAGCCAACGCTGTCTGTATGAATACCGGTAAATGTCTTTGTAAACCAATAAAGATTTAGGGGCCTATCTTTCAAGCTCTGTACGGAGCTTGAGTGCCTGTGTTTCTGGCGAAGACCGCTGCTCCATAACCCTGTCCGCCTGCGCTGATGAGGCGGACAGGAATCGCCGGAATTCAACCCGATCGAGTACGATCGGGTTGATTGACACCCCCTGCTGGTGGCTGATTGGCCTTGAGTCTGCAGGGGGCGGCGTTGCACCAGCAGCTCACACACTGCTCTCCGCATTCAGCGATGTCTGTCGGACCAGATCCGCACTGTCGGATCAGGTCCGACAGACATTTCATAAATAGGCCTCTTAGTATATATGTAATTATATAGCCGCTACACTATTTTGCTCACATTTCGTTAAAGCAGTATCACGTTACTCATTACACAGAGAAAATCAACCCTTTTTTTAGTTGCATGCTTTCCTACAATTATTTGATAATTGTGTTCCTTTTGCTTACACTCTGTGGCATTAAACCTCACAATAGATATATATATATATAAATTATATAATACATATTAATTTATTAGCGGTATCTTATGCAGATTATTCTACTGCTTTCCCCCATCCTCTATCTCTAACTCATATTAGTCATCTCAGTCTATTTTGGTTTCTACAAATACCTTTAGTGTTTGCAATGAACTCAGACGGGTGTACAGACATTGGTTAGGAAAGTCTTTTGATACCAAAAAGCTGCCCGTCTCTTCAGGAGTTCTTTTATTTGCTTCTTTCGGATCCACATATAAACCCTATTAAGAAAATAATCAAATTAGAAGATAAAAAATATTAGCCTTAAAAATACTGGGCATGATAGTTATTAGTTATACAATATTTTATGTTGTTATAAAATTAATTGAAAGACCACTAAATTTAGTAGAATTGCATAATTAACATGTGCATAATAAAAAGACAATGCAATAACACCTATTATGAATTTCACATAAGCAGTAGATTTTTTTTACGACAAATTTATATTTCTTCCATTTTCCGGCCCCTTGTATCATGCGACAGACATCAGCCAATCCCAGACTAGTATATGTATACCCTGTGAACTTGTGCACATGCTTAGTAGGAACTAGTGCCTCAAAAAATCTGCATATAATAAGATTGTGCAAAAATGTGACAATGGAAGTAAATTGGAAACTACTGCTCTATCTGAATCATAAACATTTATTTTGGTGCATCACGTTTTCATTTTAAATTAATCCCATTCACGCCCTTAGGACGTTCCATGCAGTCCTAACATTCTAAGGACGGATTGAAACAACCTAAATTCTTCGGCGTCCTGCTCCCCTCCTTGATAAGAAACCTAAAGATCAGACTGGGGGACATGTCTGGCAATATAGGCAGCCCCCCAGGCGTTGGAGTCGCGTGAACTTAATTACGATCTTGTCCACGTTCCCCTGTCTTGAAGGGTTAATTTTAAAAAAATCCACATAATAGCATTGAAAAACTGCAAAATAAAATGTCCACAAATTAATAACAGTGGTAACACGTATAGCAGAAGACATTTAGTATACATCCTTTGAAAAAGAGGGGCTAATTGGCTTCATATTGAAATGTGCATTTAGTGTCAGACGATAAACAATGTGTATTTTTATTTTATTTGGTCAGCTTTATTGAAAAATAAGGTCAAAACAGAGAATATCAACATAATTTAAGCTGCTCCTAAATATCATTAAAGGGACATTATACACTCATTTTTTCTTTGCATAAATGTTTTGTAGATGATCTATTTATAAAGCCCATAAAACGTTTTGTTTTTTTTAATGTATAGTTTTGCTTATTTTTAAATAACATTGCTCTGATTTTCTGACTCCTAACGAAGCTCCAAAGTTTTATGTGAATACCATCAGCTACCTTCTCCAACTTGTTCCTGTTTTTCATATGCAAAAGAAGGGGGGGGAGTGTCTTATTTCCCACTTGCAGTGGGCTTTCCAGCTACCTTTTCAACAGAGCTAAACTGAGAGCTTCTAAGTAAGTTTTTAAACCATTTTATACTGGATTTTTATATCAGTATCTGTGCAACTTATTATTTATAGTAGTGTCTGTTACATGCAGTTATATGAAAATAAGTGTATAATGTCCCTTTAAGTGCTGGAGGATTTTAAAATAATAAGCAGAAACAAAAACATAAGCAAAGACAACAAGCAAAAAAAAGTTGTCTCAGTTATAGTTTTTCCCTAAAAATTATGTTGAACCAAAAAAGAAGATTTGCAATAAATTACACACCTAGATTACAAGTTGTGCGCTAAACCCGGTGCGTAAATAACACAAACAAATTAGCGGTACCACACTTTCCATAGCGCTGCCATTACAAGTTACAAAAAACCTTCTTGTGTTGTGCGGAATGGTGCGTTAAGCTCCATACCGCAAAAAAGCCAAGTCCTGACTTGATGTGCTCGTGCACGTATTCCCCCATAGACATCAATGGAGAAAAAGTGTTAGAAAAAACCTAACACATGCGATTACGGAATGGCGATCACTATAAAGCATCCCCCATTGATGTCTATGGAAACAAGAAAGTTATAAATCTAACACCCTAACATAAACCAGTAGTCTAAATACCCCTAATCCACCGCCCCCCGACATCGTCAACACTAAATAAAAATATTAACCCCAAATCCGTCGCCCACCTGCATTGCTAACACTAAATAAAGATATTAACCCCTAATCCGCAACCGCCGACATCGTCAGTACTAAATAAAACTATTAACCCCTAATCCACCACCCACACGCATCACCAACACTAAATAAACCTATTAACCTCTAATCCATTGCCCACCCGCATTGCCAACACTAAATAAACCAATTAACCCCTAATCATCCGTTCACCCGCATCGTCAACACTAAATAAACCTATTAACCCCTAATCTGCTGCCCACTCACATTGCCAACACGAAATAAACCTATTAACCCCTAATCTGCAGCCCACCCGCATTGCCAACACTAAATTAAAGTATTAACCGCTAATCCGCCGCCCCTGCATCGCTAATACTAAATAAATCTATTAACTCCTAAATCGCCGACCTCCCCCCACATCACTACTATTAAAATAAACCTATTAACCCCTAAACCACCGACCACACACATCGCGACTACCTAAATAAAGCCATTACCCCTAAACCACCCCATAACCCCTAAACCTAACACCCCCTGACTATAAATTACATTTACAATATAACTACCTTAAAATAAATAAAAACTTACCTGTGGAATGAAAAAAACCTAATCTTAAACTATAAATAAACCTAACAATACTATTTAAAAAAAAATAAAAAATATATATATATATATATATATATACCAAAAATAAAATACCTAAATTACGCCTAGATTTAGAGTTCTGCGTTAGCCTTAAAAAGCAGCGTTAAGGGGTTCTAACGCTGCTTTTTAATGCCTGCTAGTATTTAGAGTCAGGCAGGAAAGAGTCTACCGCTCACTTTCTTTCCGTGACTCGAGGCTACCGCAAATCCCCTTACGTCAATTGCGTATTCTATCTTTTCTATGGGATTTGCCTAACGCTGGTATTACGAGTCTTGGAAGAAGTGAGCAGTACAGCCTCTACCGCCAAGACTCCAACAGCAAAAAAAAGTCAGTAGTTAAGAGTTTTATGGGCTAACGCCGGAACATAAAGCTCTTAACTACAGTGCTATAAAGTACACTAACACCCATAAACTACCTATGAACCCCTGAACCGAGGCCCCCCCACATCGCAAACCCTATAATAAAAAAATGTAACCCCTAATTTTCCGACCGGACATCGCCGCCACCTACATTATCCCTATGAACCCTAATCTGCTGCCCCTAACATCGCCGACACCTATATTATATTTATTACCCCCTAATCTGCCCCCCCCCCCAACCTCGCCGCCACCTACCTACACTTATTAACCCCTAATCTGCCGACCGGACATCGCCGTCACTATAATAAATGTATTAACCCCTAAACCACCACACTCCAGCCTCGCAAACATTATAATAAATTTTATTAACCCCTAATCTGCCCTCCCTAACATCGCCTCCACCTACCTACACTTATTAACCCCTAATCTGCCACCCCCAACGTCGCCGCTACTATAATAAAGTTATTAACCCTAACACCCCCCTAAGTAAAATATAATTTAAATAAAAAAAACTAAAATTACTATCATTAAATAAATGAATCCTATTTAAAACTAAATACTTTCCTATAAAATAAACCCTAATATAGCTACAATATAACTAATAGTTACATTGTAGCTATTTTAGGATTTATATTTATTTTACAGGCAGCTTTGTATTTAGGAAAAACAAATTTGGAATCCAGCGAGGGATCCAAACAATAGGGGTGCGCTAAAGAAAAAATGTGAATCAGTCACTTCACAAACCGTCAGTTTAATGATTGGATCGATATTGCCAAATGGCTCCTATGAGGCAAGACGGGTGAAGTAAATGCAGTTACGTGGTGATTATTGTTTCATTGAAGGCAGCTCCTCTAATCCTCGGTGTGGGGATTCTGTAGAATTAAAGTTGAGAAAGAGGGCGCCACATAGCGTAATATGTTTGAGACAACTTCAAAGGTAAAATGAATCAAAAATGCTTACCGAATGGAAATGCACCGTACTGTGACCGGTGCTGACAAGCCGGCTAACACTCACAGTGGTTAGTACACTGATGTCTGTGGTATACTGCGTCTGTGTGCAGGTCGAGTGATTCTGTCTGACTCCTGTGTCGGATCGCTCACTTTCTCAGCCAACGTGATATTGTTTTGTTAAATTCACACTGCAGGTTAAGTGTGACACCTTGACCCTTGCAAATTGCCGGTAAAAGCAAAAAGGACAACTTCCGTGTAAGTTAAAAGATATTTATTCCATATAAAGTATCGCTACACGTTTCTCGACCGTAACCGGTCGTTTCCTCAGGCATGAAATAATGGATACAATTGTTACAGAGTAAAAACCTTATATACAGGTGTGTATTAAAAAACGGAAGTTGTCAGAGCACCTAGAGTAACCAATAATAGCTTAGTTAATACGATGAGTGTAATTATCCCTGATTAGAAATTCAAATGTGAGTTAACCTATAACAGACTGGTATAAAATTTTTTAATTTAACTGTTTTGTCTGAGCTCAAAAATAAAATGAAAAAGGGGGAAGAAAAGAACCTGGAGTTTTGTTATCCATATTAATCATATCTTACATGTAGTAAAGGTATAGTTATTTTTTCTAGCATCAACAAAAGAAAACATGATATTTTATAATCTATGTAGTTCGTGTGTATGTTAGAATAAAATCACTTGCACACTAAAAAATTAAAAATTAAAAAACCAAGTTGTAGTGTTTTCCATTTTAGAAAAGGTAAACAAATTTTGTTGTTTTCAGTTTGAGTCTGTAAAGATTTGTTAAAAAGAACTTAAAAAGATATTTTGTTGATATTAAATTGATAATGAAGGTATAGAATATCTATTGATGCAGGTGTGTGATTTACAGAGAAGGTGGGATTTCCCGGCCCTAGCCTAAAGAACGGAAAAAAGTACCACATCATGTAATGGCAATTTTTGTTAAAAAGTATATAATATCTTAATTTTTAAAATATATAAAAATAATTTTAATCTGAAAGTTTGCAGATTGTGTGAGGAAAGAGTGGAATTGGTACGGATTCCTCTTCAATGAATGGAAGTTGATAATGTAATTTAGCTATATTACTATGGGATTCCTATAATATTTGATCATGATAAATAGAATGAGTTGGATCTGTAGTGTCTACTGACTTTTGATTTGATCAGAACAAACCCCTATGTCTGTTCTCATATATGTGAACAAATGTTGCTATTCTCCTATATGACCACTGTTGTACTAATTTGGCTAAACGCTATGTGAACCTATGTTGTAAAAATTCTTATATAGTTAATGATTGTGTAAGCGATCCTAGTCTTGAATGAACATGTAGTGCATGTCTGAGAAAGTGTGTATATATGTGAAAGTTGATGTGTGATGTCACAATAGATTGCTAATGAAAAATTTAGCTAATCTAAAGATAAAATAGGGTATGCATCTATGAGAACCATTTTTGAAGCATGTATATATAATATTATAATAACCGTATCGATCATATAGTGTCGAGAAAAAGATAAAGTAGAGGATCATTATTGTGTGAATGCCAATGTGCATAAAAATAAGGACCCATGTGCATGAAAGTAGTGAGTGTATAGATATATTCGTGGAATGAGAGATCTTGATCAGGTAATGAGAATCGTGTCCTTATCAGTTCTAAAGAGAATGGTAGAAGTCCGATTAAATAGTTTGTATGGGACTACCCTACTGGAAATCTTTAATGCAGACCAAATAGTGTTGGTCCACAAATGTTGCTAGTTTTTTTCAAAAATAGAAGCAGTGGATGTGAAGCTGATGGTGCTTCTAGGTGATGTTGGGCGGATATTTAAGTCTATCAGTTCTAGGTTGAGCTAATTGGGAGATCTTGAGACCAAATCCTTATTAATGGTATTTACCACAAGGGTGTATCTGATATAAGGGAGACGTTCATGGTAATATGGATAATATAAAGAACGGCTTGAAAGTATATATGTATATGTGTGTTTCATTAATTATAATCTGCTAACGATGATGATGTGTGAATGTTGATGTTTGAAATATGTAAAAAGTGAATGCTTCTGAACTTATTTGTGAAAACATGTGCTTCAATTGATTGGGTTTTGATCTAATGGATATGGGATTTGAGATAGTGGGATCTGAAGTAGTTTATATTGAAAAAGATTAAATTTCCAGTTTTTGAGAGACCTTAATTGAAGGCTGCCAAATCCAGGTTGGCATTTAAACCATCCGGAAACAAGGTTTTTAATTTAAAAATCCAAAAGGTTTCTCGTTGTCTAAGTTTATTGACTCTGTTATAATCTGAGGATTTAGGGATAAAATCTATTGGTAGATATTTGAAAATGTAAGGATTGCCTTGATGTTTTGTTAAGCAGTGATTAGGGACACTGTGTTTGATATTAGATTTCTTGCAATTTTTACAATTGCGAAAATGCTCACCCCACCTTATTTTTGCCTTTCTGGTGGTGCGGCCAACATATTGTAGGCCGCATACACATTCCAATAAATATATGACAAAAAAGGAGTCGCAATTGAAAAAACCCTGGATAGGGAAAATTTCCCCAGTGATGTGAGACTTAAATTGTTTAACACCAGATTTAATATATTTGCAAGAAACACATCTAATTTTACCACATTTATAGATTCCCTGTAGGCCAAAAATACCCTTTTGGATTTTATTGTCTTTATATCTCTGTTGCGTGTGTTTGACTATTTTGCTCGGTGCTAGTCTACTTCTCAATGTAGGAGCTCTCCTATAAACTATTTGTGGTTTGTCTGAAACTATATTTTTCAGTATTGGGTCCCTTTGGATGACATGCCAGTGTTTGCAAATTATCTGTTGTATTTTGTAAAAGCTATTATTGTATTGTGTGATGAACATAGTGCTACTTTGTTCAGTTGTTTTGTCCCTTATCTGATTAATATTTTTGTTCTTAGATAACATTACATTTCTATCTAATAGTTTTGTTCTCATTAGCGCCTGATCTAAAATGTGAGCAGGATAACTTTTTTCCATGAATCTATTGTATAAAATTTGGCTTTGGTCGATGAAGGTTTGATATTCTGAACAATTTCTCCTGATACGTCTAAACTGGCTGTATGGGACATTATTAATCCAGCTTCTATGATGGTTACTGTGGTATTCTAGATAGCTGTTGCTGTCCACATCCTTAAAGTGTGTTTTGGATGTTATAGTTAGATTGGGTCCCCAACTAAGTATTAAATCTAGATATTCTATTGAAACGGTTTGTATGTTAGCTGTAAAGGTGATTCCCATATCATTATTATTGAGATGTGAAATAAAAGATTCGGCTGATTCTAAGCTGCCATTCCATATGAACAACAGGTCGTCTATGTAACGGCCATAGAATACCAGGCTCGCCCCAAGGTCCGCCTGGTGAATGTACACCTCTTCAAAAAATCCCATAAAGAGATTGGCAAAACTTGGGGCAAACCTGGTACCCATGGCCGTTCCCCTGGTCTGTAAATAAAAACGATCTAAGTATAAAAAATAATTATGTTGCAATATGTACTTAATGCATTCCAAAATGAAAGCTTTTTGTTCCTTAGGTAAATACAGATCTTGTTCTAGAAAATGAGATACTGACGACAGCCCCAAATCATGGGTGATATTTGAATAAAGAGAACTGACGTCACATGTAATCCAAAGTTTAGTAGTGTTAGTAAGAGTGAGATCTTGTAACAATTGTAAAAGATGAGTGCTATCTCTAATGTAAGAAGGAAGTGTTATTACGAATTTCTGCAAGAACTGATCTATATAAAATGATAAATTGTATGTTAAATTCCCAATCCCTGCTATGATGGGACGTCCGGGAGGGTTGTTTTTATCCTTGTGGATTTTGGGAAGATGGTAATAATGTGCTATGCTTGGATTGTCTACTCTCAAAAAATCCCTTTCATCTTTATTCAGTATTCCTTGTGTAAAACCTTTCCCTATTAGTTTTCGATAGGTCTGTAAGAACAAAGGAGTGGGATCTTGTGATAGGATTTTATAATAATTGAAGTCCCCTAGGATTCTTTCTGCTTCTATGATATAGTCTTTGTAATCTTGAATGATGATCCCACCACCCTTATCCGCATCGCGAATAACAATATTCTGATTGTTCTGTAGGCTGTATAATGCTTTTTTGTGTCTATAAAATGAGTGATTTTTCTTTTTGGCCCCTGATTTTAACAATTTTTCACAATCTTCTAAGACCATATTTTGGTATAGTTCTATATATTTATTGTTAATGTTCGTAGGGTTAAAATTAGATTTGTTTTTGACTGTTGTGTGTATGTATTCTTCAAATAAATGATCAGTTAAAACATCAACATTATCATTTGCCGTTATACATGGAATTAATTTGTTGGGTGTCATGTTGTCAGTTACTATCACCTGGGAATTTGTGTTATTGTAAGGGTCTTTTTTTAATTTTTTGTTAACAAAATATTTTTGTAAAGATAATTTTCGTGTGAAATTGTTCACATCAACGAATATGTTAAAAATATTTGGGGGGTTGGGTGGACAAAAAGAAAGACCTTTTTTGAGTACCCTTTTCTCCTCAATAGATAATGTGTGAGATGATAAGTTGAACAATCCCTGATCTAATCGGGATAATTCCGCTTTCTTGGCGGCAAGGCCTCTGCCCCTGCTGCCTCGTTTTCTGCTATATGTGGTCTTTTGGCCGACCTTGTTGGAAAATTTTCCGTTCTTGTATTGGGGCCTATCCCTAAAAAAGGTGGTGGAGGAAGGTGACTAGTGCTGGGACTTTCGGCATTTTCCACTATTGTGAGTGGACTGTATCTGTTGGCGTGTTCATATTGTTCAAAATTGATATTTGGTGTACGTGGACTGTCATTATAAGCCCATATGTGATTTGTTTGTGGATCTGAGGTAGGTCGCCTCAAGTGTCGTGGCATGTTATGATGGTCGTTATCATCGTGTGTGATGTTGTGTTCCCTCTGAGATCTATAATGGCTCATTGGCTTCCAATTATTACCTGGTTGTGGTGGGGGATGCGCTCCTTGATGTTGATATGCCTGAACTGTCTGATATGATGTGTTATGATTAAAATGAGTGTTGTGATCATTGTGTGTTTTTTCTCTGTTTGAACTGTGTGTTTAACCCCTAATCTGCCACCCCCAACGTCGCCGCTACTATAATAAAGTTATTAACCCTAACACCCCCCTAAGTAAAATATAATTTAAATAAAAAAAACTAAAATTACTATCATTAAATAAATGAATCCTATTTAAAACTAAATACTTTCCTATAAAATAAACCCTAATATAGCTACAATATAACTAATAGTTACATTGTAGCTATTTTAGGATTTATATTTATTTTACAGGCAGCTTTGTATTTATTTTAACTAGGTACAATAGCTATTAAATAGTTAATAACTATTTAATAGCTACCTAGTTAAAATAATTACAAAATTACCTGTAAAATAAATCCTAACCTAAGTTACAAATACACCTAACACTACACTATCAATAAATTAATTAAATAAATTAAATACAATTATCTAAACTAAAATACAATTAAATAAACTAAACTATAATACAAAAAAAACCAAACACTAAATTACAAAAAATAAAAAAATATTACAAGAATTTTAATCTAATTACACCTAATCTAAGGCCCCTAATAAAATAAAAAGCCCCCCAAAATAATAAAATCCCCTACCCTAAACTAAATGACAAAGTAATCAGCTCTTTTACCAGCCCTTAAAAGGGCTTTTTGCGGGGCATTGTCCCAAAGTAATCAGCTCTTTTACCTGTAAAAAAAAAATACAATCCCCCCCCCCAACATTTACAACCCACCACCCACACACCCCTACTCTAAAACCCACCCGATTCCCCCTTAAAAAAACTAACACTATCCCATTGAAGATCACCCTACCTTGAGCCGTGTTCAGCCAGCCGGCCACCGATGGGACAGAAGAGGACATCCGGACCGGCAGAAGTCTTCATCCTATCCGGGCAGAAGAGGACATCCAGACCGGCAGACATCTTCATCCAGGCGGCATCTTCTATCTTCATCCTTCCGGAGCGGAGCCATCTTCTATCCAGCCGACGAGGAGCCATCCTCTTCTTCCGACGGACTAACGACGAATGAAGGTTCCTTTAAATGATGTCATCCAAGATGGTGTCCCTTGAATTCCGATTGGCTGATAGGATTCTATCAGCCAATCGGAATTAAGGTAGGAAAAATCTGATTGGTTGATTTAATCAGCCAATCGGATTGAACTTCAATCCGATTGGCTGATTAAATCAACCAATCAAATTTTTCCTACCTTAATTCCGATTGGCTGATAGAATCCTATCAGCCAATCAGAATTCGAGGGACGCCATCTTGGATGACATCATTTAAAGGAACCCTCATTCGTCGTTAGTCCGTCAGAAGAAGAGGATGGCTTCGCGTTGGCTGGATAGAAGATGGCTCCGCTCCGCTCTGGAAGGATGAAGATAGACGATGTCTGCCGGTCCGGATGTCCTCTTCTGCCCGGATAGGATGAAGACTTCTGCCGGTCTGGATGTCCTCTTCTGTCTCATCGGTGGCCGGCTGGCTGAACACGGCTCAAGGTAGGGTGATCTTCAATGGGGTAGTGTTAGGTTTTTTAAGGGGGGATCGGGTGGGTTTTAGAGTAGGGGTGTGTGGGTGGTGGGTTGATTATTTTTGTTTTTACAGGTAAAAGAGCTGATTACTTTGGGGCAATGCCCCGCAAAAAAGCCCTTTTAAGGGCTGGTAAAAGAGCTGATTACTTTGTAATTTAGTTTAGGGTAGGGAATTTTATTATTTTGGGGGGCTTTTTATTTTATTAGGGGGCTTAGATTAGGTGTAATTAGATTAAAATTCTTGTAATTTTTTTAATTTTTTGTACTTTAGTGTTTTTTTTGTATTATAGTTTAGTTTATTTAATTGTATTTTAGTTTAGATAATTGTAGTTAATTTATTTAATTAATTTATTGATAGTGTAGTGTTAGGTTTAATTGTAACTTAGGTTAGGATTTATTTTACAGGTAATTTTGTAATTATTTTAACTAGGTAGCTATTAAATAGTTATTAACTATTTAATATCTATTGTACCTAGCTAAAATAAATACAAAGTTGCCTGTAAAATAAATATAAATCCTAAAATAGCTACAATGTTACTATTAGTTATATTGTAGCTATATTAGGGTTTATTTTATAGGTAAGTATTTAGTTTTAAATAGGATTAATTTATTTAATGATAGTAATTTTAGTTCGTTTTATTTAAATTATATTTAACTTAGGGGAGTGTTAGGGTTAGGCTTAGGTTTAGGAGTTAATAACTTTATTATAGTAGCGGCGACGTTGGGGGCGGCAGATTAGGGGTTAATAAGTGTAGGTAGGTGGCGGCGATGTTAGGGAGGGCAGATTAGGGGTTAATAAACTTTATTATAATGTTTGCGAGGCGGGAGTGCGGCGGTTTAGGGGTTAATACATTTATTATAGTGGCGGCGATGTCCGGTCGGCAGATTAGGGGTTAATAAGTGTAGGTAGGTGGCGGCGACGTTGGGGGGGAAAGATTAGGGGTTAATAAATATAATATAGGTGTTGGCGATGTTGGGGGCAGCAGATTAGGGGTTAATAAGTATACTGTAGGTGGCGGCAATGTCTGGAGCGGCAGATTAGGGGTTAATAAGTAGACATGTGCAATTCATTTTGGATCGATTCGGAAATTCGGCCGAATTCGTAAAATTCGGGATTCGGATCGAGACAGCAGATTAGGGGTTCATAGCTATAATGTAGGTGGCGGCGGTGTCCGGAGCGGAAGATTAGGGGTTAATAATAAAATGCAGGTATCAGCGATAGCGGGGGCGGCAGATTAGGGGTTAATAAGTGTAAGGTTAGGGGTGTTTAGACTCAGGGTTCATGTTAGGGTGTTAGGTGTAGAGTTAGAAACTGTTTCCCCATAGGAAACAATGGGGCTGCATTAGGAGCTGAACACTGAGCCAGCTCAGCCCCATTGTTTCCTATGGGGATATCGTGCACGAGCACGTTTTTCCAGCTTACCGCTACCGTAGGCAATGCTGGTATTGAGGGTTGAAGTGGAGCTAAATTTGGCTCAACGCTCACTTTTCTGAGGCTAACGCAGCCATTCAGAAAACTCGTAATACCAGCGTTGTCTTAAGGGAGCGCTGGAAAAAAAAGCAGCGTTAGAGCCGCAGGTTTTTACAGACAAAACTCTAAATCTAGGCGTTACTAAATTAAAAAATCCTAACACTACAAATAAAAACAACAACCTAACATTAGAAAAAAATAACAAACTCTAAAATTTCAAAAATAAAAAAATTCTAAGATTACAAAAAATAAACAATATTATCCAAAATAAAAAATAAAGCTAATCTAATACTCCTATAAAAACAAAAAAGCCACCCCAAAATAAAAACACCCTCTAATCTAAGAATAAAATTACACCCTAGATTGTAAATAGGGGTGCTAACCACAAATAATCTATATCAATCAATAATTATAGAACAAAAAATTGGCACAGTGTCTACTGTAATTGTAGGAGTCTTAAAGGTATCAGTGAAACCTTGGTGCTGCCCCTTTAAATAGTACATTAAGGGGGGCGGAGCCTGGAGCTGAACAAGGATGGCGGTGTAATTTCTTAGCTCCACAAAACACTGCTCAAGTTGTTATCATTATAAGGCAAACAACTACCCAAAATCTGCCCAAAAGCACAGGAGAGCAACTATGAAGGAGAGGTGAGCACGGATCAAGAGGGAGAGCGACTATGAAGGAGAGGTGAGCACGGATCAAGAGGATTGGGAGCTGACCCGGTCACCTCGTAAGCACACAAGCAGCGCATTCAGCAGAGACTGAAAGGAGCCGATCGCCATCTTGGCCACGAGGTGAATCTACCTGCGCTTAGAGGAAAATCAACTAGACATGATAGCGGAACCAAAAGGGGTGGCGTAGCATCACTGGAACCGATCATAACAAAATCTACAAAACAGAAGTTACAAGGACCATGAGGTACACAGCATCTGCACCGGGAAGGGGGTATGTGATATGAACGGCAGAGTGCCGGTTGGAAGTAATAGACATCGATAGCTACAGAAAGTTGTCTAATGAGGGGGACAATTACTTTGTATAATCTGCTTAAGAGTCTATATTTATAAAAAAGCTACAGGGAAGGTGAAAAACTTTTAAAATAGACAGCAGAAGAGGGCATGAAATATAGAGGGCTCTGTGTCACCGGAGAGCTACACACAATAATGTAATTATAAGGAGGCCTCATGAGAAAGGCACTCTAACGTGTTACACCCAGATAACTCATCTTACAAGCACATCAGAATCTTATACATATTGTTGCAGACAGTGATATGTTGGGCTTGATGATAAACCCTGCTAACAGGTCTTACACTACAAACATCATAATGCAACTATAAAGGGCTGTATTGGAGCTCATCTGCAATAGTATATATATGCACAGAAAGAATTTTCAATATCATATGGCTGAATCTAAAGTGTTGTGCAGGGCTAAAATATAAATGAGCCATTAGCTATATCTGTTGGAGAAAAAGACTTTGGCCCTAACTGGAATATATGTCTGCCTTTACTGTTATGGATGCTGGGCTATATGCTGAAATTTAAATTACATTAACATATAATGAAAAAAAGCCTGGGAGTCAAGGCAATCTGATAGCGATTGTTGTCAAGAGGGAACTGTACCCCAACTGTTTAAACACATATAAGCAACTCAGAGAGAAACCAGGCACACCCAGCACACATACCCCTTGCTGTTGTAAAAAAACTGACATACACAAGATCAAGGAAAAGGCATCTCAAACCCTGCCATTGACCGCTCTACTCTGCTGATTAATCTTTCACAGCCAGTATGTCAGCCAGGAAGCAAAATAAAACCTCTCTAGGGCCTAAAACGCCAGCAGCTACCCTGTTTTTTAAACCGGTCAGAGAAGAAAAAATCTTAGAAAATGCCAGCAGCATTGTAGAAGGGGACGCAGACTCTGAAACAGACTCACAGTTTAATGAAGATTAATCTATACCTGCCACCAGAGATGACCTTAAGGCCCTGGTGTCCAAACAGGACATTAACAAGAACTTTGACAAGCTCTGGGAAAAATGTGATTCATTCCAGAATACTGTTACCAACAGTCTAGCAGGAATAAAGCAAGACATTACTGAGCTAGGCTCTTGAGTGGCTACTTTAGAGGAGTCTGAGACCACTATCACAGAAGATTTAACCACTATACACCATAGCCTTTCTGCACAACAACAAGAAGTGAAGGACATACAAGACAAATTAGAAGATCTTGAAAATAGAAGCCGCAGATGCAATTTGCGGTTGAAGGGGTTCCCAGAGTCTGTTTCTGCAGACGAGTTACCCAATTATCTACATCAGCTCTTCCAGGCAATCACTGGCGAGGTTGAAGACGGGACGTTTCAGCTAGAAAGAGCTCACAGAGCTCTAATGGCCAAGCCAAAAGAAGATGCTCCACCAAGAGATGTGGTTATCAAATTTTTCAGATTACCAGAAAAAGAAGAAATCCTTACAGCTGCAAGAAAGAACCCTACTTTTAAGTTTCAAGGGACAGTAATCCAATTTTTTCAAGACCTATGTGTCACAAAGTTACAGAGAAGAAGTTATTTGAAACCACTTACCTCACTCCTGAGGAAACACCAAATAATGTACCGCTGGGGATTCCCTTTCAACTTGCATATTCTTTATAATGGCAGAACGCTAAGCCTCAAGGAGCCGATAGAGATTCCAACGATATGCACTAAACTTCAATTGGAAGTACCAGAGCTACCACAGATGAAAACTATAGAAGAGGCATCGCAACACTCTGCTGGATCAAGCCAACTGCAAAGGCAAAGGTGGACAAGGGTGATGAAAAGGAAGGCCAAGACATGAAACTTCCTCTATACAGACTTCCTAAAGGTTTACTATATATGTTCGGCACTCGGAAAGTGTAAAACGGTGAGATATCACCTTTTGTCTTCTCTTCCTCATCTTAAGCTAGGAGGCTGAGATGAACTGGTATGTAAAAAGATTTTACAATTGCAAGAGTCCTAGCCAAGAAAGCTCTGAGAAAGAGACACTATAGATAGGACCAATGTTATGCATAAAAACATGTTGACATAAGTAGCCGGGGGAAAGGAATAATCAGATTAGGCTAATTAACAGTCTGCTCATAATGGTAACCCAAAATGTTTTTCTTTGCTTAAAATTTGCTAACTAGCAGTGGGGGCATAATGTACTCACGGACTGTCAGTGGAGGGGGGGTGATATTTTTCCATCCTTTGTTTTATATTACTTGTTGAAAGTGTTGTTGTTTGATGACAACTTTGTTTTTGTTTTTGTACCTGTTTCTACTCTATTATATTGTTCCGCCTGCTTGCATGAAGGGTTCAGAAGAGAAAGCACAGATAAGCAATGTCTATGGATAGAGGTATTGAACATGGCGGCAGAGCCGGGGGGGGAGCTCTAAATGACCAGAAAATAGCACCTGACCAGGACCAGCTTGCTACATAGGGAATTCAGAACTGACCCAGGCCACAGAAAAATCAAAACCCCAACAGGAATCGACAAAAGGAACTATAGACATAACAATGTACTTACACCTTAAAATGCAACTTCTACGGAACAAAATCGCTGGTATGAAATTCCAGAAAATAAATGTTTCCCACAGGAAAAATTATAACAGACATGAGCTTCTTGAAAAAAATAAAACCATCCTGCTGGATCATAGAAAATTAGGGCAGCACCCGCAGGTGAATGCCCAAGAAGAATGAGTACACTAACAGGACCAGCCAATCAGAGACCCCATACTCCTGAAGCTCAGAACTGGAATAAGATACCAAAAGAAAGTAAATTGGAGATGACAAGGAAATTAACTTCATCCCTCCACGTCTAACCCAGCTTTCCGTCTGGTGCAGCAGACCGAGGATCCCTCAACCCATTAGGATTGGGATCCTCCAGCACTGCCAAAACGAGTCGCAGTAGGACATGAAGGAATGCCAGTCTATAACAAAAAGTAAAACTTACCTCTGCCGGGGCAACTGACGACCCAACCCCGTGGATTGGGTCCCTGAAGTTTCAGAGGCAACTGCTTCCCCAGATGGCTGATCTGACCCAGACAATCCCACGCCTGACGAGCCCTGGTTAACAGAACACGGACAGTATCTCATCAACACCTCCCTTTTAGGAAGGTGTAAAAGAGCCAACGCCGTAGATATGCCATGCGAAACCGTGCCGTAACCTCTGGAAGAAACAAGCCGCCTTCCGGAAAAGGGGTAACGGCATTAGAGAGACCTGCTTGTGTAGCTAGGGATGGATCTAGGGCACGCGCTTCGCGGGATGTGGAATCTCCAGGGGCAAAAATAACAAAAAGTAAAACTTACCTCTGCCGGGGCAACTGACGACCCAACCCCGTGGATTGGGTCCCTGAAGTTTCAGAGGCAACTGCTTCCCCAGATGGCTGATCTGACCCAGACAATCCCACGCCTGACGAGCCCTGGTTAACAGAACACGGACAGTATCTCATCAACACCTCCCTTTTAGGAAGGTGTAAAAGAGCCAACGCCGTAGATATGCCATGCGAAACCGTGCCGTAACCTCTGGAAGAAACAAGCCGCCTTCCGGAAAAGGGGTAACGGCATTAGAGAGACCTGCTTGTGTAGCTAGGGATGGATCTAGGGCACGCGCTTCGCGGGATGTGGAATCTCCAGGGGCAGATGGCTCGGCGGACTCTAAGGTCCCTGTTGAGGGAGAAGAGAGCACTCTAAAGCGGCATTCGGAACATAACTGATGGGCAAGGATTACCCGGGCCATCTCATACTCTTCGCATGAAGTAGAATCTGAATCAGAGACATCCATCTCCAAAAAATCAGAAACCTCTATAACTTGGATAAAAATTATGGATAGAAGAAGAAGAAAAAGAAAAATAGCACCTTACACCCCCAATGGCTGGGGCACTCACCACCTCCTGAGACTCAGACAACTAGCGAAACAGACTCTCTCCATTGCCATGCGTTCTTGAATATGGAAAGTGCAGAACGTAACCACGCCTAGTCACAAGGTACACCGTGCAGGCCAGAAAAAAACACTCCAAAGCCACAAGAGCCGTGCAGCCTGACAAAAAAAAGCCATTATGTTCCAATATAGCCACGAGCCCTAGCATCACTACACACTAGCAGAAAGAATCACATAACAAACATGATTAAAGTCCCCCCTGTTCAATAACCCCCCTCAGGAGATATTAACCCTTGATTCCATAAAGATAAAGGAGTCCCACTGAGACCCTGACTTCTTCGTTCACATTACACTCACACATCAAAGTAAAATGAAACGATCTTACCAGAATCTATGCCGTGGAACAGGAACATGGCCCTTCAAGTGTGACATATAGTAGCCTCACTTCTGACATGGACTTGAGTGAAGAAAGCAGGCAGTGAAATTTGTCAACCCTGATTGCAAAGGAGCTGTTAACATGAGTCGGGTTGGTTTTGCAGAAAGACTCTCCCTGCATCTCCAGACTCTAACATTCATCCATGCTCTCACTAAGAGGCTGACAGGATTACTTAAAACTCCGGTCCCATTTCGATGAGTACTACCCTCCATAAGAGACACTTCTCTGCCATCCTCCTGTGACGAAAGTCAAAGAATGACTGGGGGATGAGGGAAGTGGGGGAGGTATTTAAGCCTTTGGCTGGGGTGTCTTTGCCTCCTCCTGATGGCCAGGTTCTGAATTCTCAAAAGTAATGAATGCAGCTGTGGACTCTCCCCGTTTAAGAAGAAAAACATGACAAGTGCTGCTTTATACTGCTATTTGCTTTCCTGTTAATGTATAATCTTTTCAGTGAACACAAAATGATACACAGAAACACATTTCTGCATACAGAAAGACACAAACCGATGTACTCATGGACATTGCTGCTAGCCGTGTTTTACAACCTTTTTATTTTACAACACACCTTATTTTCAGTATAGTGTCTCTATATCCAGTTGTAAAGCTAAATACTACATTTTCAAACAAATAATCACTAATCATCCAGATCTTCTGGTAACTGACCTTTTGTGTCACTATATACACCCTGGTAGTGAGTCACTAACCTATAGATAATAGCACTGACGCACACACGTACACAGGGGAAAACCTCAGAAAATGAGAAGCTTAGAGATATTTGCACAAACTGTTTATTAAATGAATATTAAATATGTGCTAGACATAATGATTCAAAGCAAAGATTAGAATTATAATAATATGTATCTGTATTTTTACCATTAAATTAGTTGTTTAAATATTGATGATATAAGTGTAAAAATGTAGGTTCTATAAAGTTTTCTATTTATCTCTGTCTTCTGCTAAGAACAATTAGGGAAATCTGTTCCTAATTATTTGCAGCAGGACAGTTAGATAAGGTTAAAACTTAAGTTTAGACATGGCGGTGTCCATTAGTTTATAGAAACTTTATAGGAATTAAAAAAAAAAAAAAATTTCAGAGTTAAATTAAAAGAAAAGGGGACAAAATAAATATTAAATGTATATTACATTTTTTAGCTACACATAATTAAACATTGTATATTACAATCTCAAAATTAGAAAACAGAAGTAAAGTTGATTAGAATTGCATGCTCTGTATGAATCATGAATTATTATTTTTTTTTTAAATAATCTTTATTGAAGTTTACACCGAAAATTGCAGATAAAAAAAAATTAAGGGTACAATGATTCACATTAAAGAAAGAAGAAATACATTTTCACAAGATCTCTTGAAACAATTCCTGTACATAAGACAAAAACAGCATCTAAGATCCACCCAGGTGTCTACACCAGCAACTCCGGTCTAGATCCAACTCTGAGGATCAAAAAGACACAAGAAAAACCCAAAAGGTCTATAAGCAGGCGAAGGTAAGAAACCCGTAAAAGCCGAGACCTGGGAACTACTGTAAAATCTGTAAGCAGCAGTGGCGACTCTAGGAACAATATTAAGGGGGGGCACATAAGATACCACAGTGAAAACTGGGGGGCACCAATAATTTTCACCACTAAATATTATTGTATATATATACAAACAAACATACACATTATATATACAGTATATACAGTATATATATATATATATATATATATATATATATATATATATACACACACACAAATTATACAGGGAGTGCAGAATTATTAGGCAAATGAGTATTTTGACCACATCATCCTCTTTATGCATGTTGTCTTACTCCAAGCTGTATAGGCTCGAAAGCCTACTACCACTTTAGCATATTAGGTGATGTGCATCTCTGTAATGAGAAGGGGTGTGGTCTAATGACATCAACACCCTATATCAGGTGTGCATAATTATTAGGCAACTTCCTTTCCTTTGGCAAAATGGGTCAAAAGAAGGACTTGACAGGCTCAGAAAAGTCAAAAATAGTGAGATATCTTGCAGAGGGATGCAGCACTCTTAAAATTGCAAAGCTTCTGAAGCGTGATCATCGAACAATCAAGCGTTTCATTCAAAATAGTCAACAGGGTCGCAAGAAGCGTGTGGAAAAACCAAGGCGCAAAATAACTGCCCATGAACTGAGAAAAGTCAAGCGTGCAGCTGCCAAGATGCCACTTGCCACCGGTTTGGCCATATTTCAGAGCTGCAACATCACTGGAGTGCCCAAAAGCACAAGGTGTGCAATACTCAGAGACATGGCCAAGGTAAGAGAGGCTGAAAGACGACCACCACTGAACAAGACACACAAGCTGAAACGTCAAGACTGGGCCAAGAAATATCTCAAGACTGATTTTTCTAAGGTTTTATGGACTGATGAAATGAGAGTGAGTCTTGATGGGCCAGATGGATGGGCCCGTGGCTGGATTGGTAAAGGGCAGAGAGCTCCAGTCCGACTCAGACGCCAGCAAGGTGGAGGTGGAGTACTGGTTTGGGCTGGTATCATCAAAGATGAGCTTGTGGGGCCTTTTCGGGTTGAGGATGGAGTCAAGCTCAACTCCCAGTCCTACTGCCAGTTTCTGGAAGACACCTTCTTCAAGCAGTGGTACAGGAAGAAGTCTGCATCCTTCAAGAAAACATGATTTTCATGCAGGACAATGCTCCATCACACGCGTCCAAGTACTCCACAGCGTGGCTGGCAAGAAAGGGTATAAAAGAAGAAAATCTAATGACATGGCCTCCTTGTTCACCTGATCTGAACCCCATTGAGAACCTGTGGTCCATCATCAAATGTGAGATTTACAAGGAGGGAAAACAGTACACCTCTCTGAACAGTGTCTGGGAGGCTGTGGTTGCTGCTGCACGCAATGTTGATGGTGAACAAATCAAAACACTGACAGAATCCATGGATGGCAGGCTTTTGAGTGTCCTTGCAAAGAAAGGTGGCTATATTGGTCACTGATTTGTTTTTGTTTTGTTTTTGAATGTCAGAAATGTATATTTGTGAATGTTGAGATGTTATATTGGTTTCACTGGTAAAAATAAATAATTGAAATGGGTATATATTTGTTTTTTGTTAAGTTGCCTAATAATTATGCACAGTAATAGTCACCTGCACACACAGATATCCCCCTAAAATAGCTATAACTAAAAACAAACTAAAAACTACTTCCAAAACTATTCAGCTTTGATATTAATGAGTTTTTTTGGGTTCATTGAGAACATGGTTATTGTTCAATAATAAAATTAATCCTCAAAAATACAACTTGCCTAATAATTCTGCACTCCCTGTATATATATATATATATATATATATATATATACACATACACACTTATATAAACATAGATACAAATATATACAAACACACATACACATAGACACATACTACACACTCACTCATATATACACACATTCTCATAAACACACATACACACACCCTTACATACACATACATACAAACACTAGACACTCATACATACATACATACGCATACACTCACTCTCCTGTCACACACACATCAACACTGTTGATTTTTTTTAAAAACTTTGGTGGCTGGGCCAAATGTGCAATGTGAGGGAAAACTAGGGAAAATAGACTCACACAGAGTCACAGCTACACGCACATCACACAGTTGACAGTTTGTCATTAGAAAAATGGCAGCAGATAACACTGGAGACTGGAGTCGCATTAGGTGACATAGTTACTGCTTCCCACAGACTTCTGCTAGCTTTTTCCCCACACCTGCTGCAACACTTACTGCTGTCTAAATAGCGGAGCTGTCCGTGAGCGATGACTGTGGGTTTTACTGTTGTGCTTGTGCTGCTAACATGGAGGAGGACTTGGACCTGCCAGCTGAGAGGGAGACTAAGGTAAATGCACTCGGCCTCAAAAGATGGGTTAACACACACACACTGACAGGCAGCTCACTGACACTTCACACACACACTGACAGGCAGCTCACTGACACTTCACACACACACACACACTGACAGGCCGCTCACTGACACTTCACACACACACACTGACAGTCCGCTCACTGACACTTCACACACACTGACAGGCTGCTCACTGACAGGCAGCTCACTGACACTTCACACACTGACAGGCAGCTCACTGACACTTCACACACACACTGACAGGTAGCTCACTGACACTTCACACACCCACACACACTGACAGGCCGCTTACTGACACTTCACATACACACACATACTGACAGGCAGCTCACTGACACTTCACACACACACACACTGACAGGCAGCTCACTGACACTTCACACACACACTGACAAGCAGCTCACTGACACTTCACACACACACACTGACAGGCCGCTCACTGACATTTCACACACACTGACAGGCAGCTCACTGACACTTCACACACAGACACTGACAGGCAGCTCACTGACACTATACACACACACTGACAGGCAGCTCACTGACACTTCACACACACACACACACACTGACAGGCAGCTCACTGACACTTCACACACACACACACACAGACAGGCCGCTCACTGACACTTCACACACACACACAGACAGGCCGCTCACTGACACTTCACACACACACTGACAGGCCGCTCACTGACATTTCACACATACACACGCACACTGACAGGCAGCTCACTGACACTTCACACACACACTGACAGGCAGCTCACTGACACTTAACACACACACACACACACACTGAAAGGCAGCTCACTGACACTTCACACACACACACACAGACAGGCCGCTCACTGACATTTCACACACACACTGACAGGCAGCTCACTGACACTTCACACATATACACGCACACTGACAGGCAGCTCACTGACACTTCTCACACACACTGACAGGCAGCTCACTGACACTTCACACACTCACACACACACACACACACACTGACAGGCAGCTCACTGACACTTCACACACACTGACAGGCAGCTCACTGACACTTTACACACACACTGACACTTCACACACATACTGACAGGCAGCTCACTGACACTTCACACACACACACACACACACATACTGACAGGCAGCTCACTGACACTTCACACACACACTGACAGGCAGCTCACTGACACTTCACACACACACTGACAGGCAGCTCACTGACACTTCACACACACACACACACTGACAGGCAGCTCACTGACACTTCACACACACACACACACACACACACACTGACAGGCAGCTCACTGACACTTCACACACACACACTTCACACACACACATACTGACAGGCAGCTCACTGACACTTCACACACACACACACACACACACACTGAAAGGCAGCTCACTGACACTTCACACACACACTGACAGGCTGCTCACTGACACTTCACACACACACACTGACAGGGAGCTCACTGACACTTCACACACACACACTGACAGGCAGCTCACTGACACTTCACACACACACTGACAGGCAGCTCTCTGACACTTTACACACACACACACTGACAGGCAGCTCACTGACACTTCACACACACACACACACACTGACAGGCATCTCACTGACACTTCACACACACACTGACAGGCTGCTCACTGACACTTCACACACTGACAGGTTGCTCACTGACACTTCACACACTGACAGGCAGCTCACTGACACTTCACACACACACTGACAGGTAGCTCACTGACACTTCACACACACACACACACACACTGACAGGCCGCTCACTGACACTTCACATACACACACATACTGACAGGCAGCTCACTGACACTTCACACACACACACTGACAGGCAGCTCACTGACACTTCACACACACACACACTGACAAGCAGCTCGCTGACACTTCACACACACACACTGACAGGCCGCTCACTGACACTTCACACACACTGACAGGCAGCTCACTGACACTTCACACACAGACACTGACAGGCAGCTCACTGACACTATACACACACACTGACAGGCAGCTCACTGACACTTCACACACACACACACACACTGACAGGCAGCTCACTGACACTTCACACACACACACAGACAGGCCGCTCACTGACACTTCACACACACACAGACAGGCCGCTCACTGACATTTCACACATACACACGCACACTGACAGGCAGCTTACTGACACTTCACACACACACTGACAGGCAGCTCACTGACACTTAACACACACACACACACACACTGAAAGGCAGCTTACTGACACTTCTCACACACACACTGACAGGCCGCTCACTGACATTTCACACATACACACGCACACTGACAGGCAGCTTACTGACACTTCACACACACACTGACAGGCAGCTCACTGACACTTAACACACACACACACACACTGAAAGGCAGCTTACTGACACTTCACACACACGCACACAGACAGGCCGCTCACTGACATTTCACACACACACTGACAGGCAGCTCACTGACACTTCACACATATACACGCACACTGACAGGCAGCTCACTGACACTTCTCACACACACTGACAGGCAGCTCACTGACACTTCACACACTCAGACACACACACACTGAAAGGCAGCTCACTGACACTTCACACACACTGACAGGCAGCTCACTGACACTTCACACACACACACTGACAGGCAGCTCACTGACACTTCACACACACACTGACAGGCAGCTCACTGACACTTTACACACACACACACTGACCGGCAGCTCACTGACACTTCACACACATACTGACAGGCAGCTCACTGACACTTCACACACACACACACATACTGACAGGCAGCTCACTGACACTTCACACACACACTGACAGGCAGCTCACTGACACTTCACACACACACTGACAGGCAGCTCACTGACACTTCACACACACACACACACACTGACAGGCAGCTCACTGACACTTCACACACACACACACACTGACAGGCAGCTCACTGACACTTCACACACACACTGACAGGCAGCTCACTGACACTTCACACACACACTGACAGGCAGCTCACTGACACTTCACACACACACACACACTGACAGGCAGCTCACTGACACTTCACACACACACACACTGACAGGCAGCTCACTGACACTTCACACACACACTGACAGGCAGCTCACTGACACTTTACACACACTGACAGGCAGCTCACTGACACTTCACACACACACACACACACACACACACACACTGACAGGCAGCTCACTGACACTTCACACACACACTGACAGGCAGCTCACTGACACTTCACACACACACACACACACTGACAGGCAGCTCACTGACACTTCACACACACACACACACTGACAGGCAGCTCACTGACACTTCACACACACACACACACAATGACAGGCCGCTCACTGACACTTCACACACACACACACACTGACAGGCAGCTCACTGACACTTCACACACACACACACACTGACAGGCAGCTCACTGACACTTCACACACACACACACTGACAGGCCGCTCACTGACACTTCACACACACACTGACAGGCAGCTCACTGACACTTCACACACACACACACACTGACAGGCAGCTCACTGACACTTCACACACACACACACACACTGACAGGCCGCTCACTGACACTTCACACACACACATACTGACAGGCAGCTCACTGACACTTCACACACACACACTGACAGGCAGCTCACTGACACTTCACACACACACACTGACAGGCCGCTCACTGACACTTCACACACACTGACAGGCAGCTCACTGACACTTCACACACAAATAGTGACAGGCAGCTAACTGACATTTAACACACACACATACTGACAGGCAGCTCACTGACACTTCACACACACACACACACATACTGACAGGCAGCTCACTGACACTTCACACACACACTGACAGGCAGCTCACTGACACTTCACACACACACTGACAGGCAGCTCACTGACACTTCACACACACACACACACACACACACTGACAGGCAGCTCACTGACACTTCACACACACACACACACACTGACAGGCAGCTCACTGACACTTCACACACACACACTTCACACACACACATACTGACAGGCAGCTCACTGACACTTCACAAACACACACACACAGACACTGAAAGGCAGCTCACTGACACTTCACACACACACTGACAGGCAGCTCACTGACACTTCACACACACACTGACAGGCAGCTCACTGACACTTCACACACACACACACTGACAGGCAGCTCACTGACACTTCACACACACACTGACAGGCAGCTCACTGACACTTTACACACACACACACTGACAGGCAGCTCACTGACACTTCACACACACACACTCACACGCTCACTGACACTTCACACACACACATACTGACAGGCAGCTCACTGACACTTCACACACACACACTGACAGGCAGCTCACTGACACTTCACACACACACACTGACAGGCCGCTCACTGACACTTCACACACACACTGAGAGGCAGCTCACTGACACTTCACACACAAATAGTGACAGGCAGCTAACTGACATTTCACACACACACATACTGACAGGCAGCTCACTGACACTTCACACACACACACACATACTGACAGGCAGCTCACTGACACTTCACACACACACACTGACAGGCAGCTCACTGACACTTCACACACACACTGACAGGCAGCTCACTGACATTTCACACACACACACACACACACACACACTGACAGGCAGCTCACTGACACTTCACACACACACACACACACACTGACAGGCAGCTCACTGACACTTCACACACACACACTTCACACACACACATACTGACAGGCAGCTCACTGACACTTCACAAACACACACACACACACACTGAAAGGCAGCTCACTGACACTTCACACACACACTGACAGGCAGCTCACTGACACTTCACACACACACACTGACAGGCAGCTCACTGACACTTCACACACACACACTGACAGGCAGCTCACTGACACTTCACACACACACTGACAGGCAGCTCACTGACACTTTACACACACACACACTGACAGGCAGCTCACTGACACTTCACACACACACACACACACACACACACTGACAGGCAGCTCACTGACACTTCACACACACACTGACAGGCAGCTCACTGACACTTCATACACACACTGACAGGCAGCTCACTGACACTTCACACACACACACACACTGACAGGCAGCTCACTGACACTTCACACACACACACACACACACACAATGACAGGCCGCTCACTGACACTTCACACACACACATACTGACAGGCAGCTCACTGACACTTCACACACACACACACACTGACAGGCAGCTCACTGACACTTCACACACACACACACACTGACAGGCCGCTCACTGACACTTCACACACACACTGACAGGAAGCTCACTGACACTTCACACACACACACTGACAGGCAGCTCACTGACACTTCACACACACACACACTGACAGGCCGCTCACTGACACTTCACACACACTGACAGGCAGCTCACTGACACTTCACACACAAATAGTGACAGGCAGCTCACTGACATTTCACATACACACATACTGACAGGCAGCTCACTGACACTTCACACAAACACACTGACGGGCAGCTCAATGACACTTCACACACACTGACAGGCAGATCACTGACACTTCACACACAAACACTGACAGGCAGCTCACTGACACTTCACACACACTGACAGGCAGATCACTGACACTTCACACACAAACACTGACAGGCAGCTCACTGACACTTCACACACACACTGACAGGCAGCTCACTGACACTTCACACACACACACTGTCACCGACACTTCACACACACACACACACACTGACAGGCAGCTCACTGACACTTCACACACACACTGACAGGCAGCTCACTGACACTTCACACACACACACACTGACAGGCAGCTCACTGACACTTCACAAACACACACTGACAGGCAGCTCACTGACACTTCACACACACACACACACACACACACACACACACACTGACAGGCAGCTCACAGACACTTCACACACACACTGACAGGCAGCTTACTGACACTTTACACACACACACACACACACTGACAGGCAGCTCACTGACACTTCACACACACACACACTGACAGGCAGCTCACTGTTACTTCACACACACACACACATACTGACAGGCAGCTCACTGACACTTTACACACACACTGACAGGCAGCTCACTGACACTTCACACACACACATACTGACAGGCAGCTCACTGATACTTCACACACACACATACTGACAGGCAGCTCACTGACACTTCACACACACACTGACAGGCAGCTCACTGACACTTCACACACACACACACTGACAAGCAGCTCACTGACACTTTACACACACACACACACACTGACAGGCAGCTCACTGACACTTCACACACACACTGAAAGGCAGCTCACTGACACTTCACACACATACTGACAGACAGACAGCTCACTGACACTTCACACACACACTTACAGGCAGCTCACTGACACTTCACACACACACTGACAGGCAGCTCACTGACACTTCACACACACACACACTGACAGGCAGCTCACTGACACTTCACACACACACACACACTGACAGGCAGCTCACTGACACTTCACACACACACACACACACACACACACACTGACAGGCAGCTCACAGACACTTCACACACACTCTGACAGGCAGCTCACTGACACTTTACACACACACACACACTGACAGGCAGCTCACTGACACTTCACACACACACACACACTGACAGGCAGCTCACTGACACTTCACACACACACATACTGACAGGCAGCTCACTGACACTTCACACACACACTGACAGGCAGCTCACTGACACTTCACACACACAATGACAGGCAGCTCACTGACACTTCACACACACACATACTGACAGGCAGCTCACTGACACTTCACACACACACATACTGACAGGCAGCTCACTGACACTTCACACACACACTGACAGGCAGCTCACTGACACTTCACACACACACACTGACAAGCAGCTCACTGACACATTACACACACACACACACACACACACTGACAGGCAGCTCACTGACACTTCACACACACATACTGACAGGCAGCTCACTGACACTTCACACACACACTGACAGGCAGCTCACTGACACTTCACACACACACACTGACAGGCAGCTCACTGACACTTTACACACACACACACACACACACACACTGACAGGCAGCTCACTGACACTTCACACACACACTTCACACACACACACACACACTGACAGGCAGCTCACTGACACTTAACACACACACTGACAGGCAGCTCACTGACACTTCACACACACACACACACACACACACACACACACACACTGACAGGCAGCTCACTTACACTTCACACACACACACACTGACAGGCAGCTCACTGACACTTCACACACACACACACACACTGACAGGCAGCTCACTGACACTTCACACACACACTGACAGGCAGCTCACTGACACTTCACACACACACTGACAGACAGCTCACTGACACTTCACACACACACTTACAGGCAGCTCATTGACACTTCACACACACACTGACAGGCAGCTCACTGACACTTCACACACACACTGACAGGCAGCTCACTGACACTTCACACACACACACACACACACTGACAGGCAGCTCACTGACACTTCACACACACACACTGACAGGCAGCTCACTGACACTTCACACACACACACACACACACACACACACTGACAGGCAGCTCACAGACACTTCACACACACACTGACAGGCAGCTCACTGACACTTTACACACACACACACACACACTGACAGGCAGCTCATTGACACTTCACACACACACACTGACAGGCAGCTCACTGACACTTCACACACACACACACACACACACACATACTGACAGGCAGCTCACTGACACTTGTAATTGGATATATAGGAGTGCCACTGGCTGAGATATACCACAGGAGTCAAAATTTAAAAATCGAATTGTTATACAAATGTATTTAATAGAATCAACATAAACAAAGAAAATAAAATTACAAAAAGTTGGTAAAAAACAAAATAATAATTAAAATCAATAAGATCAGGTTATTTCAACCAAAATGGTGAACTCACTGAAATACAATCCTTAGGGGTATCCACCCTTTTGAATACAAATTTATGAATACAATCTAATATTTATTTATTGATTAATCCTATCTTAAATTGGTACAGCTCTTGATGTTATCTAAATGACTTTAGTTTAACATACGATCGTGAACAAAGTGTAACAAACCAAAATTTTTACAGAAATCCAATAAAGGATTTGCTTCTTAGTGTAAGACCCCTGGTTATGAGTCTAAAGTGTTAAAATGCAGATAAAAAATAATAAAAATATAATTTATGCTTACCTGATAAATTCATTTCTCCTGTAGTGTAGTCAGTCCACGGGTCATCCATTACTTATGGGATTATAACTCCTCCCTAACAGGAAGTGCAAGAGGATCACCCAAGCAGAGCTGCTATATAGCTCCTCCCCTCTACGTCATATCCAGTCATTCGACCGAAACCATACGAGAAAGGAGAAACTATAGGGTGCAGTGGTGACTGGAGTTTAATTAAAATTTAGACCTGCCGTAAAAACAGGGCGGGCCGTGGACTGACTACACTACAGGAGAAATGAATTTATCAGGTAAGCAAAAATTATATTTTCTCCTGTTAAGTGTAGTCAGTCCACGGGTCATCCATTACTTATGGGATACCAATACCAAAGCTAAAAGTACACGGATGACGGGAGGGACAGGCAGGATCTTTACACAGAAGGAACCACTGCCTGTTGAACCTTTCTCCCAAAAACAGCCTCCGAAGAAGCAAAAGTGTCAAATTTGTAAAATTTTGAAAAAGTGTGAAGTGAAGACCAAGTTGCAGCCTTGCAAATCTGTTCAACAGAGGCCTCATTCTTAAAGGCCCAAGTGGAAGCCACAGCTCTAGTAGAATGAGCTGTAATCCTTTCAGGAGGCTGCTGTCCAGCAGTCTCATAGGCTAAACGTATTATGCTACGAAGCCAAAAAGAGAGAGAGGTAGCCAAAGCTTTTTGACCTCTCCTCTGTCCAGAATAAACAACAAACAGGGAAGAAGTTTGACGAAAATCTTTAGTTGCCTGCAAATAAAATTTCAGGGCACGGACGACGTCCAGATTGTGCAAAAGTCGTTCCTTCTTTGAAGAAGGGTTAGGGCACAATGATGGAACAACAATCTCTTGATTGATATTCTTGTTAGTGACTACCTTAGGTAAGAACCCAGGTTTAGTACGCAGAACTACCTTGTCTGAATGAAAAATCAGATAAGGAGAATCACAATGTAAGGCCGATAACTCAGAGACTCTTCGAGCCGAGGAAATAGCCATTAAAAACAGAACTTTCCAAGATAACAGCTTGATATCGATGGAATGAAGGGGTTCAAACGGAACACCTTGCAGAACGTTAAGAACTAAGTTTAAGCTCCACGGCGGAGCAACAGTCTTAAACACAGGCTTAATCCTAGCCAAAGCCTGACAAAAAGCCTGAACGTCTGGAACTTCTGCCAGACGTTTGTGTAAAAGGATAGACAGAGCTGAAATCTGTCCCTTTAATGAACTAGCAGATAAACCCTTTTCTAAACCCTCTTGTAGAAAAGACAATATCCTAGGAATCCTAACCTTACTCCATGAGTAACTCTTGGATTCGCACCAATATAAGTATTTACGCCATATTTTATGGTAAATTTTCCTGGTAACAGGTTTCCTAGCCTGTATTAAGGTATCAATCACTGACTCCGAGAATCCACGCTTTGATAGAATCAAGCGTTCAATCTCCATGCAGTCAGCCTCAGAGAAATTAGATTTGGATGTTTGAAAGGACCCTGAATCAGAAGGTCCTGTCTCAGAGGCTGAGACCATGGTGGACAGGACGACATGTCCACTAGATCTGCATACCAGGTCCTGCATGGCCACGCAGGCGCTATTAGAATCACTGATGCTCTCTCCTGTTTGATCCTGGCAATCAATCGAGGAAGCATCGGGAAAGGTGGAAACACATAAGCCATGTTGAAGACCCAAGGTGCTGTCAGAGCATCTATCAGCACCGCTCCCGGGTCCCTGGACCTGGATCCGTAACAAGGAAGCTTGGCGTTCTGGCGAGACGCCATGAGATCCAGATCTGGTTTGCCCCAATGATGAAGCAGTTGGGCAAACACCTCCGGATGAAGTTCCCACTCCCCCGGATGAAAGGTCTGGCGACTTAGAAAATCCGCCTCCCAGTTCTCCACGCCTGGGATGTGGATCGCTGACAGGTGGCAAGAGTGAGACTCTGCCCAGCGAATTATCTTTGAGACTTCCATCATCGCTAGGGAACTCCTTGTTCCTCCTTGATGGTTGATGTAAGCCACAGTCGTGATGTTGTCCGACTGAAACCTGATGAACCTCAGAGTTGCTAACTGAGGCCAAGCCAGAAGAGCATTGAAAATTGCTCTTAATTCCAGAATGTTTATTGGAAGGAGTCTCTCCTCCTGAGTCCATGATCCCTGAGCCTTCAGGGAATTCCAGACTGCGCCCCAACCTAGAAGGCTGGCGTCTGTTGTTACAATCGTCCAATCTGGCCTGCGGAAGGGCATCCCCTTGGACAGATGTGGCCGAGAAAGCCACCATAGAAGAGAATCTCTGGTCTCTTGATCCAGATTTAGCAGAGGGGACAAATCTGAGTAATCCCCATTCCACTGACTTAGCATGCACAATTGCAGCGGTCTGAGATGCAGGCGCGCAAATGGTACTATGTCCATTGCCGCTACCATTAAGCCGATTACCACCATGCACTGAGCCACTGACGGGTGTTGAATGGAATGAAGGACACGGCAAGCATTTAGAAGTTTTGATAACCTGTCCTCCGTCAGGTAAATTTTCATTTCTACAGAATCTATAAGAGTCCCTAGAAAGGGAACTCTTGTGAGTGGCAATAGAGAACTCTTTTCTACGTTCACCTTCCACCCATGCGACCTTAGAAATGCCAGAACTAACTCTGTATGAGACTTGGCAGTTTGGAAACTTGACACTTGTATCAGAATGTCGTCTAGGTACGGAGCTACCGCTATGCCTCGCGGTCTTAGTACCGCCAGAAGAGAGCCCAGAACCTTTGTAAAGATTCTTGGAGCCGTAGCTAACCCAAAGGGAAGAGCTACAAACTGGTAATGCCTGTTTAGGAAGGCAAATCTTAGATACCGGTAATGATCCTTGCGAATCGGTATGTGAAGGTAGGCATCCTTTAAATCCACTGTGGTCATGTACTGACCCTCTTGGATCATGGGTAAGATGGTTCGAATAGTTTCCATTTTGAACGATGGAACTCTTAGGAATTTGTTTAGGATCTTTAAGTCCAAGATTGGTCTGAAGGTTCCCTCTTTTTTGGGAACCACAAATAGATTTTAATAGAATCCTTGCCCGTGTTCCGACCGCGGAACTGGGTGGATCACTACCATTAGTAAGAGGTCTTGTACACAGTGTAGAAACGCCTCTTTCTTTATCTGGTTTGCTGATAACCTTGAAAGATGAAATCTCCCTTGTGGAGGAGAAGCTTTGAAGTCCAGAAGATATCCCTGAGATATGATTTCCAACGCCCAGGGATCCTGGACATCTCTTGCCCAAGCCTGGGCAAAGAGAGAAAGTCTGCCCCCCACTATATCCGTTTCTGGATCGGGGGCCCTCACTTTATGCTGTCTTAGGGGCAGCAGCAGGTTTTCTGGCCTGCTTGCCCTTGTTCCAGGACTGGTTAGGTTTCCAGCCCTGTCTGTAGCGAGCAACAGTTCCTTCCTGTCTTGGAGCGGAGGATGTTGATGCTGCTCCTGCCTTGAAGCTACGAAAGGCACGAAAATTAGACTGTTTAGCCTTTGGTTTGGCCCTGTCTTGAGGCAGGGCATGGCCCTTACCTCCAGTAATGTCAGCGATAATTTCTTTCAAGCCGGGCCCGAATAATGTCTGCCCTTTGAAAGGAATATTAAGCAATTTAGATTTAGAAGTCACATCAGCTTACCAGGATTTAAGCCACAGTGCTCTGCGCGCTTGAATGGCAAATCCGGAGTTCTTAGCCGTAAGTTTGGTTAAGTGTACTACGGCATCAGAAATAAATGAATTAGCTAGCTTAAGGGCTTTAAGCTTGTTCATAATCTCATCCAATGGAGCTGTGCTAAGGGTCTCTTCCAGAGACTCAAACCAGAATGCCGCCGCAGCAGTGACAGGCGCGATGCATGCAAGGGGTTGTAATATAAAACCTTGTTGAACAAACATTTTCTTAAGGTAACCCTCTAACTTTTTATCCATTGGATCTGAAAAAGCACAGCTATCCTCCACCGGGATAGTGGTGCGCTTAGCCAGAGTAGAAACTGCTCCCTCCACCTTAGGGACCGTCTGCCATAGGTCCCGTGTGGTGGGTCTATTGGAAACATTTTTCTAAATATAGGAGGGGGTGAAAAGGGCACACCGGGTCTATCCCACTCCTTGTTAACAATTTCTGTAAGCCTTTTAGGTATAGGAAAAACGTCAGTACACGCTGGTACCGCAAAATATTTATCCAGCCTACATACTTTCTCTGGAATTGCAACCGTGTTACAATCATTCAGAGCCGCTAATACCTCCCCTAGTAATACACGGAGGTTCTCAAGCTTAAATTTAAAATTTGAAATCTCTGAATCCAGTTTACTTGGATCAGATCCGTCACCCACAGAATGAAGCTCTCCGTCCTCATGTTCTGCAAATTGTGACGCAGTATCAGACATGGCTCTACTATTATCAGCGCACTCTGTTCTTACCCCAGAGTGATCGCGTTTACCTCTTAATTCTGGCAATTTAGATAGTACTTCAGTCATAACATTAGCCATGTCTTGCAAAGTGATTTGTATGGGCCGCCCTGATGTACTTGGCGCCACAATATCACGCACCTCCTGAGCGGGAGGCGAAGGTACTGACACGTGAGGAGAGTTAGTCGGCATAACTTCCCCCTCGTTGTCTGGTGATATTCTTTTAACATATAAAGTTTGACTTTTATTCAAAGTAACATCTATACATTGAGTGCACAAATTTCTATTGGGCTCCACATTGGCCTTTAAACATAGTGAACAAACAGATTCATCTGTGTCAGACATGTTTAAACAGACTAGCAATAACACTAGCAAGCTTGGAAAAAACTTTTAAATAAATTTACAAGCTATATAAAAAACGCTACTGCGCCTTTAAGAAACATAAAAATGTGACACAGTTGAATTAACAATGAACCAAATATGTTAAGCAAAAGGATGATTAACCCCTTAATACCCAAAACGGATAACAGTTGAAATAATAAACGTTTTTATCACAGTCAAACACACTGTCACAGGTCTGCTGTGACTGATTACCTCCCTCAAAAAAAAAACTAGTTTTGGAGACCCCTGGGCTCTGTAGAGACGTCCTGGATCATGGAGGAAGAAATAGGAAGACTGTGACTAAATTTTTACTACGCAATAAAGCGCTAAAATAGGCCCCTCCCACTCATATTACAACAGTGGGGAAGCTCAGTAAACTGTTTTCATGCAGAAAAAAACGACAGCCATGTGGTAAAAATCATGCCCATAAAGTTTTATCACCAAGTACCTCAGAAAAAACGATTAACATGCCAGTAAACGTTTTTAAAATTGAAAATTATGAAGTGTTATTAATAAGCCTGCTGCTAGTCGCTTTCACTGCAGTGCAGGCTCAAATATTACATTTTGTATTGGGTATTCTATTCTAAACCATTCTAGAATAGAATACCCAATACAAAATGTATCTTGCATTAATATAATATTAATATAATTTCATTTATGATTATCCTATTCATATTTTCAATTTATAACTTTTAGGGTGTCTATTTGTGTATTTATTTAGCATTTTTATTTTTGTCGGTTTTAAGTATATCAAATAAGAGAAACAAGAAATGGTACAATTATAAATAGAGTTATTATTATCTTGGAAATTGAAATGTAAATAAATGTATGCTACAAACATTGTAAGTCCTGGATATATAAGCCCAAAATCGGTGACAATCGATCCGAAAACAATTACTAGAAAATAAAATAATCATATAGAGAAACAAAATGATGGAAATCTATCCTCTGATAGTCCGTAGTACCACCTTGCCCCTTTCCAAAATGTCTCCGTTAAACCGGAAGCACTTAGTATACCGATATCCGATCTTGCCGATAGACTGTTGTTCCTTTTTGCCCTTTCGCAAAATGGCCCCGCCAAACCGGACGTGGTAAAGAACCGGAAGCGCTAAGCACTTGGACATCCGGTTCGTCTAGCGGAAGTGCGGTAAAGCGGCAGCAGACAATCTGACAACATCCAACCCTGATTTTGGCGCAATTATAGCAAACAAACGCCCATTTCTAAAAATATAAAAGGTCAGTATTAATTTAGCCTCCACATGTCTTGAAAAAGGCCCCATCTAGAGGGCCGAAACGCGTAGACGACGACTTAGTAACAAAGATTGAGAGGCTAATTATATCCAGGACCGGGCTTTGAATGGTAAGACTATTTTCAATAGTCAATACCCCTGAAGCGCTTTTGTTTAGTGCACTTTTTTCTTTTTTAGGTGTCTGTATTCTTTTTCTAAGGAGTAGGACATTGGACCTCATCGCACTCAAGGAATCTAATCTCTAATAGACATTTCAAGGAAGTGACTTTTTTATGCCAATTTTTTGTATCTCATTAGGACTCGATTCATATCGGACTTATTATTCATTTGTCTACATTGGTTATATCAGTGTTTTACTAATTGTTATATTACATGATTTTACTTGGTTTATATCCTATATGAAGTTAATACATTGGGAAGTCTAATTATTTGAACGGACCGCTGTGTCCACAAGTTGATTGAAATACAATTTCATCGCATTTCTTTTAGTTTTTTTGAATGAGTTTATTAATTATAGCTGGTACCAGTTTAGTCTAGTTTTAGGCTTGTAAGTGGTAAACCCACCTATTTTTCACTGTATTGTATTATCGCACTTTATGCACAGAACTACCACTATATCTTGTAAGGAATTTCGATTTCTATCTTTATAATTATATTTTATTATTTTTTATCTGCATTTGATAGAAAATTAACACTTTAGACTCACAACACAGGTCTTACACTAAGAAGCAAATCCTTTATTGGATTTCTATCTTTATAATTAGATTTTATTATTTTTTATCTGCATTTTAACACTTTAGACTTATAACCAGGGGTCTTACACTAAGAAGCAAATCCTTTATTGGATTTCTGTAAAAATTTTGGTTTGTTACACTTTGTTCACGATCGTATGTTAAACTAAAGTCATTTAGATAACATCAAGAGCTGTACCAATTTAAGATAGGATTAATCAATAAATATTAGATTGTATTCATAAATTTGTATTCAAAAGGGTGGATACCCCTAAGGATTGTATTTCAATGAGTTCACCATTTCGGTTGAAATAACCTGATCTTATTGATTTTAATTATTATTTTGTTTTTTACCAACTTTTTGTAATTTTATTTTCTTTGTTTATGTTGATTCTATTAAATACATTTGTATAACAATTCGATTTTTAAATTTTGACTCCTGTGGTATATCTCAGCCAGTGGCACTCCTATATATCCCATTACCTGTGTTCTGTTCTTTAGACCTATTAGGGGGTCTTCATTATAGTGAGCAGATATCAGTCTTAGGCGCTGGTTACTTTTCTATAATAGCTCACTGACACTTCACACACACACGGACAGGCAGCTCACTGACAAGCAGCTCACTGACACTTCACACACACAATGACAAGCAGCTCACTGACACTTCACACACACACACACACACACACACACACCGAGAGGCAGCAAAAATGGTAAAATATATTTTATTAAGGCCGGATGAAGCCACCCCCGCCACGCCTGCAGCCACACCCCCATCATGCCCCCCAACCACGCCCAAATTCAAAGTGTCCAGGAATCTGCTGGGCAAAAGGTGGCAACCCTACTTATACCCCCAATGACTGGGGCACTCACCACCTCCTATGACCCAGACAAATAGAGAAGATGCTCCTCTCCGCAGACACCCGGTCAGGAATCGGAAGCGGGGGAAAAAACGTGGGGATCATGCATGACCTGCCGCTGCTAAGGAAAAAGCGCGCCATCTTAATAAAAATAAACTGTGCAGCTCTCAAAATGAAAATAACCTGTACGTTCCGTATCAGCCTAAGAGCCCAAACGTTCTTACACATAAGTAGTCGAAATCACATAACAAATATGATTAAAAACTATTACAATATGATTAAACACTATTCAATAATCCCCCTCAGAAGATATTAATTATGAGTCTGATGAGTCTGGATGGGTTCGCAGAAAGACTCTCCCTTCATATCCAGACTGTAACTTTCGTCAATGCTCTCACTGAGAGGCTGACAAGACTACTTAAAACTCCAGTTACATTTTGAAGAGTACTACCCTCCATAAGGAACTCTCCGTATCTTCTGACACTTCTCTGCTAACTTCCTGTAACGAAAGGCAAAGAATGACTGGGGTATGAGGGAAGTGGGGGAGGTATTTAAGCCTTTGGCTAGGGTGTCTTTGCCTCCTCCTGGTGGCCAGGTTCTGTATTTCCCACAAGTAAGGAATGAAGCCGCGGACTCTCCTCATATTAAGAAGGAAATATCAACTGATACATGGAGGAATGTATTTATATTGTGCATAACTTCCAGTTTTGTGACCAAGCATGGTCGCCACCTAGTCATTCCCAAATTAAAGTTTTTATTTTGACTTTACAGTCCCGTTAAATTTGTACCATGGACATTATCATCACTATTACCATTTTCTATCTATAATTTCTCTCTTACTTCTTTAAGGATAGATATCATACATACATAATAATGTATATGAGTTTCTACTAATAAAATACTCTAACAGATATTGTCATTTAAACACCTATACAATTTGTTTAATTTTTTTTTTTTATAAATGATTACATTGCAGATAAACATGGTCTTTAAAAAATTAACTCTATGGGCTTCATTTATAAAGCTGGAAATGCTGGCTCACGCTACTTAAGACTGCTGTTATTTAACATCTCCACTACCACAAGAGTTAAATATTTCTGGCCAGATCTGAGTGAGATGACTGAAAAGCAGCTGCACAAGCTAAAGGTAAGTGCCACAATGCCGGTGGACAGGTTTTTTGGACCTTTTTATAGCTATTTTTTTTCTTCTTCATGGAATTTTCTGCATCTATGTTCCCATGATTGGATTTCATGTGTAGGGGACCCTTTTTGTCTTTTCCGCTCATATTTATTTTCCCTACATTTAATTGTTGATTCTGGAAAAGGAGACGATTTTAGGTTTATGGTATTTTAGTTACCTTCTGATATGCCAGCAATTGTCTGTTTTTGTTTTTTTTATCTTTTCCAGGTTTAAATTAATGACCAATACAAATCTATCTTGTATTAATGACCAATACCAATCTATCTTTTTTATTTGCATTAAATTTGCTGAGTAAAAATCATCTTTATGAACTCAAAACACTGTAAACATTTATCAACTTTATATAGTTTGAAATTTCTTGGAATACTTACTACAGGGAAGTCGGTAACATTTGCACAACACTGAATTATATTTGACGGTCTCTCTATTATTGTGGTGTAGATTATCATGACATTAGAATATTCAGCAGCAAATCCAAGTTGAATTTTAACTCCGCATTCAAATTCGATGCACATACTTTCTGGAAGTTCTATAATTGGGAAAAAAATGAATTGGGTATCTATGCTCCTTTCTTTATACCACAATAAGAAATTTACTAAGAAATAGTTAAGCAGGTAGCTTTAAATTGTTTTAACAAAATGTACAGAGACAAATACTGAAGTAATATTTGTGTGTAATATATCTTCACCCCAATACACTAACATTATTAATGCTGATGTCCTTGTACAGTTGATCACATTTGCACATGAGTAGCAAATTCACCAATACAGTTTTGCATGCACACATCTGATCAAGTGTACATGAAGCACTCAAAAGCTTGTATTTGTTTGTCTTTTGTCTAATAGCAATTCCTAAATAAAGTAGAACGTCCAATCATTGTGCACTTTGCAGGAACACTCCATATTAGGTACAATGTCCGTCCTTTCTCTATGACAGGAGTACCCCCTTTTTTATGTATGGTGAAATGGTCATTAAAGGGCTATCTGGGGATCACATATAAGTTAAAAAAAATACAAACAAATGAGGTATAACTAATGAATTTGATATCACTGTACATACTACTACTGACATTTAAAGAGTTTGGTACAAATACACATTATTTTTATCTTATTTAGCACAATCCTGGGGTACATAAATAAAACAGTTTGTGCGTCCCTGTTCTATGTGCATGATCGAAAAATTTGTTTCGGTTCGGATCGATTCAGAGTTTTTCGAATTTCGTTTCGGATCGATTCGAATTCGGAAAACTTTGAATGAATTTGTTTCGGATTCGTTTTGGATTAATTCGGATTCGAAAAAATTCGGCTGCATTCGGTTCGGAAATACGGAATTTCGGTATGTATGCTGTGTATTAGACTAGTATTATGTACTGTATATTAGGTGTAACCCATAGCAGAGTGATATAACCTAATATACTGTACAATACTAGTGTAATCCATGGCCATCCGAATTTACCGAATAAATCTGAACTAATTCGGATTTATTCTGTAAATTCGGCAGTATTTTAATTCGGAAATTCGGATCGATCCGAATCTCCGAATTTGCCGAATTTTCCAAATTTCCGAATCGATCCGAAACAAATTGCACATGTCTAGTTTTAAATAGCATAGAAAAGTTCATATACTGCTAAGGAATATCCAAATACTGGCCCAGACCATACAGATCATGCCCCTTATTGCTCATACCACATTTGGACTACCCAGATGTTTCTACAACCCCCCATTCCATAGTACAGGATTAAAAAATGCATGTTAAAAGTATGCTAAAACTTTTAAACTAGATAAAGTGTGCATACTTTACCATTTATAGGTCTGAATTCTAAACTAGAATTGTGAAAATGATCAGTCACTTCTTCACTGTGAGAGATGCACATTATATGTTATCATACTCCAAACTAGCCATGAAGCATAATGTAATGCTATGGGCCAGCACTTATTTCACGTGGAACTTTTAAAAATATCTGCAAATATTAAACAAGGACAACCAATATTTAAATCTAAGGTACATACTTAAATTGAATTTGTTTTATAGGTTTTAGTAAATATAATGTAGGCAGTGTTCTGTATGTTACCATGTGCCTTAGCCCATTGCAGGTTTCGCACTAAGGATTCTGGGGAACATGCTGTTTGCTGTATTGGATCCGTCAAGGCTCTTTTCTCAGACAAGCTGCTGCGGATTTCCAAAGCTTGCATTCCTTTGGTGAGCTGACACCTTCCCATGTCTAAAGACAATAGCGAGGAAACATCATTACATTGTACATTTTATCACCTTGCTTTTGCTGATTTGTAATTGCTGCTCTAATTCAAATGGTTTAAGATTAAAGTTTCCCATTCATCAATGCATTTCACTGGGTTATTTTTTCAAACCCATTCCAAATAGTTTGAACGACCATTTATCTAATGCTTTACAAATGCATTCAGCTGAAACAACTGCTATGCTTGGGGTCAATTCAACATGTCTATGTCAATCAATAAAAAGATTTTATAGCAGTTTCTCAAAGGATTTTTTTGACTGTTTAAATTCTATTTACTGGACTTGTTGAAAACAAATTTTTAACTGTTTAAAGACACAGATCATAGTTGTTGGATTATGTGTTCACAACTTCTGTGTAGTTAGGATCATACTTTGTATGTTTATGTGTATCTTTTACAGATTACATTGCACTTTGTATTTCTTCTATTTAAAATAAAACTGAAAAACTGACCGCTTCAGTTTCCCAGAGAGCTTCAATACTTTCTATGCGCCCAATATGCAAAGATTCTCTACTTTCAAGAGAAATTATAGTGTAGACTTCACAGGGGCTGAACTCACTGAATTCCATAGAAAGCTCTCTGGGAAACAGAATTTCACAGGAGAGAGAACGGGTAACTGGAGACTACCTGGGGCTGATATAAAGGCTCAGTTTGCATTAATTACAAATTAAACTGAAATGTTTTCACTACAGTTTAACTTGCTTTTGCCTACAGTTTAGTATATATATTTTATTTTTATTTAAGTTAAATAAGTATATTGTAAATGTTGAGCAAACTTCACCTGCATACTGCTGGCGAGAAAAAAAAAATATTTTCTAAAATGTTTACAGCATTTCACAAGAATTGTGAGAGAGATTCAGACATACACTGGGAACTCCACTGTTTAGCGCTAGGAACTCCCCAGTCTCTCCCACTTTCTAAAGCTGTGTTTTATTTTACAATAAAGAAAGTTGTAAAAGATCCTAATTTGTTAAAGTAAAACAGAAACTTTCAAAGCATAATCAGAATTTGTAAAATCACTGCTGGCTCTAAATCTAAATGTATTTAAATACAAAATAGGAAGTGAGCTTAAATGTAATGATACTGAAAGCACCCAATCTGAAGTGTAGAGTAATATAAAATACAATGCACAAAGTGTAAGTGTAACAAAACTCTCACATCATGCAGTACAATATTGCACTGGGATTGTCTCTACTTCAAAAACAGAAATGTGAGAGATCACGCAGTGCTGGAGGGTTCCACCCTTTTTTCTTTTAGTACAGTATGGCTCAGTCATTGTATAAAAAAAAGGGGCTTCAGCACTCTTTTAAAAAGAGTGCTGAAGCCCCTTTCTTTTTTATATAAGGACTACTATATCCTTGGCATCCAACTTTTATTAGTTTAAAGAAATATAGCTCCATTGGGTCTGCACCAAACTATTTATATATCAATACTTATTGCTAAAAATTTTGTTGAGCTTGTTCTCCTGTTTGATATTTGTTTACAGTATGGCTCAGTAGTACAACATACAATATTTTTCAAAATAATAACTTTTTAAAAACAATTGTATGCACTAGGGTTGCACGGATACCATTTTTTTAAGACCGAGTACAAGTACCGATACTTTTTTTCAAATACCGATACCAATTACCGATACTTTTTTAATGTCATGACAGTTTACCAAGCACAATACAGACTAATGATTTAAGATCGCTTCTTTATAATTATGAACTGTATCTCAAAAGACATTTGGAAAAAATAAAACTGTTTTTTGTGCTTGTTGTCACAAAGTTCATAGAACATGTTTATAAATAAAATTATTACAATAACATATATTAATAAAAACAACAATAAATAACAGCTGCAGCAGCTGGGACTGGAAAGCTACAATTTAAAGGGGCGATTACTGGATGCAATTGGGTTGTAGGGTGCCTATATAACTGATAAATCTGACACTTGTACATAATACAAAGTCATATAATTTAATTCTGAAAATAATATTGAGGAAGGAGTATCGTAGTAATCCCCTTTGAGAAAAATGGGGCATTTATATTCTACTGACTCAACAGAAAATAGGGCTGGTCTTCATATTTTTCCAGGGCTGCTTTTTTTCCCAGTCAAGCCCTGGCTAAGGTTGTTCCTCAGAGTACAGAATATTTTGAGCATAATTGTGCAAGATGAGAGGCTTCCAGCTGTAAAGTAGCAGCTTTTAAAGCACTGCTCTGACGTAAAATAATACAAATAACAGCAATTTGTATTGGCAGAACAGAAGTGAACAAATTTTAGTTAAGTCTCCACTCCAGCTTAAAATGAAATGGGAACATACAGTTTGAAAAACGTCACAAGATGGTGTATGGGTAGGAATTGGAGGTATCGGTTTAAGTATCGGTGCATTTGCACGAGTACAAGTACTCATGCAAATACTTAGTATCGGTATCGGTGCAACCCTAGTATGCACCCACAACTACCCAGTGACGAATCCTCTAAAGCTTACTCAACGCATGGAACCCCTGCTAAACATAATTGCCATATACTCATACATGCAAACATACCATGGCAAGTAAGCAGGCGTGTCTTGTCTCAGCATGAAGCAGGGGACATAACATAGCAATCAAAGGAACAAGCGCAAGCCACCTCTGGTTAAATGTATTCTCACCTTCAGCAACATGGTCTAAAAGAACAGTAATCTTCTTCTCTTCTAGCAAACGCTTCTTTAAGAATTTCATAAATATCCCATTTGCTAAATCCGAGTGCTGAATTTCAAAAGCTTCTGCTCCTTGGCAACTAAAAATAGAGCACACCACATAACATTTTAACAAACTAGTTTCAGTATACTTTTTTGGCAACAAAATCGGCACAACAAATTTAACACACACAGGGCATTAATAAAGTGCAAAACTGGCCATTTTTTATTCTAAGACGATTAGGAATAATTCTATTATCTTGCGAATATGCACTACACTATGAAATGATCACAGATGCCATTTTGCATATATATATATATATATATATATATATATATATTGGGGCCTATTCATGATGTGAGCGGACATGTTCCGATATTGCTTAATTAATGTCCGCCCCAACATAAGCTGTATATATAGACTTAAACTCCTGACACTCATGGTAAACACGGCCAAAAGATACATTCCTTACAACTGGAAAAAAAACACATTACCGACATTACAGTTCTAGAGGGACAGAGTGACAGTAGCCCTAAAACTAGAACAATACCACTATACTAAAACAGGAAAGTTAGAGGAGTTTCACGATTTGTGTTTTATTTGGGAGGAATATTTACATTCCCTTAAAGACCCGATCACTCATCTTACACCCCTACCTCATAGTACCAATGCCTCATAAGGACATTTAACACCCTTTGATCACACCCTACATATTAATTCGGGATATACCTTAGGTTTTGGCCATTGCCTGGTGAAAATTATAAGATAATGGAGGACGTGTCTAATAACAATACCCCCTGGACTGGGACCCTAGTTAATAATAACCTGTGACAAGAGGAGTTATGTAACATGTGGATCTTATTTTGATGTTATTCTAGATTGCCACTGTCTTTCTTTTAAGTCAGATCCATACAATGTACCTGTTTTCCTTTTTTCTTTTTATGGCTGTATTCTTGATAATGACATGTAACATGTATACTGATCTTATTTTTTCAATAAAGTTTGTTAAAATCAAAAAAAAAAAAAAAAATACCAAGAGAATGAAGAAAATTTGATAATAGGAGTAAATTAGAAAGTTGCTTAACATTGCATGCTCTGAATCATGAAAGTTTAATTTTGACTAGACTATTCCTTTAAACTCTAACCACAATTCCTAATCCTAACCATGGACCTTACGTTCAGATCCGTAAAGATAATCAACCACAACATTTCTGCTGTTAGATCTAATGGTTAGCAAAATGTCTCCACTCCCAGGATCCTAGTTACATTATTGTGATCTGTAATCTTGTGGCTATGATATAGCACTTGAATCTCAAAAATAACTTTTTAAGACAAAATAGAAAAAAACATAATTTATGCTTACCAGATATATTCCTTTCCTTCCGGATAGGGAGAGTCCACGGCTTCATTCCTTACTGTTGGGAAATACAACACTTGGCCACCAGAGGAGGCAAAGACACCCCAGCCAAAGGCTTAAATATCCCTCCCACTTCTTCATTACCCCAGTCATTCTGCCGAGGGAAATAGGAAAAGTAGGAGAAACATTAGGGTATAATTGGTGCCAGAAGAACAAAATAAATAAATTGGTGCCAGAAGAACAAAATAAATAATAGGGGACTGCCCATAGACAAGAAAAAATGGAAGGAAAGGAATTTATCTGGTAATCATAAATTATGTTTTCCTTCCTAAGATAGGGAGAGTCCACGGCTTCATGCCTTATTGTTGGGAAAACTATACCCAAGCTTCAGAGGACACTGAATGAATAACGGGAGGGAGCAAAAAGGAAGAGGCAGACCCTATTCTGAGGGCACCACAACCTGCAAAACTTTTCTCCCGAAAGCTGCTTCAAACTTGTAACATTTTGAAAAAGTATGTAAGGAAGACCAGGTAGCCACCTTACAAATCTGATCCATAGAGGCCTCATTCTTAAAGGCCCAAGAGTAAGCCACTGCTCTAGTGGAATGAGCCGTTGTACTCTTTGGAGGACGATGTCCCGCTGTCTCATAAGCTAAGCAGATGACACTTCTTTACCCAAAAGATAGGGAAGTCAAAGTAGCCTTCTGCCCCTTACGCTTCCTCGAATAGACAACAAACAAAGAGGAAGATTATCTAAATTCCTTAGTAGCCTGAAGATACAACTTCAAGGCACAAACCACATCCAAATTGTGAAGTAAGCGTTCCTTCGATGAAGAAAGATTAGGACACAAGGAAGGAACCACATCTCCTGATTGATGTTGCAATCTGACACAACCTTAGGAAGAAAACTTAATTTAGTACGTAAAACTGCCTTATCTGCATGAAAAAGGGGGCTCAAATTGCAAAGCAGAGATCTCAAAAACTCTGCGCGCAGAGGCAATAGCCAATAAAAATAGAATCTTCAAAGATAACAATTTAATGTCAACTGAATGCAGAGGCTCAAACGGAACCTGTTGCAAAACCCGAAGAACAAGATTTAGGCTCCAAGGAGGAGCCCCAGCTCTGATCCTAATCAGAGCCTTAACAAAGGACTGCATCTAGAAGCTCAGTCAGTCTCTTGTGCAATAAAACAGACAGGGTCGAAATCTGTCCCCTCAGGGAACTAGCAGAAAGGCCTTTCTCCAGCCCATCCTGGAGAAAAGATAAGATCCTGGCAACCTTAACTCTGTGCCAGGAAAAACCACACTCTTCACACCAGAATAATTAGGTGCTCCACACATTGTGGTAGATAAGCCGAGTAACTGGTTTACGAGCTTGAATAAGAGTATCAATGACACTCTCAGAGAAATCTCTCTTGGCTAAGACTAAGCGTTCAATTTCCACGCAGTCAGCCTCAGAGAATCTAGATTTTGATGAACAAATGAACCTTGTATCAGCAGGTCTCTGTGACAAGGTGACTTCCACAGAGGAAATGAGGACATCCCCACTAGATCCATGAACCACGTCCTTCGCGGCTACGATGGAGCAATCAGGATTACTAATACCCTCTCCTGCTTGATGCAGGCCACAACTCGAGGAAGAAGCGGTAATGGAGGAAAATGATATATGAGTTTGAACCTCCAGATCACTGCTAGTGCATCTATTAGATCTGCTTGGCGATCCCTCGACCTCAACCCGTACCTGGGTAGCTTGGTATTGAGATGGGACGCCATCAGATCTATCTCTGACATCCCGTACTTGCTGCATATCTCTGCAAACACCTCGGGATGGAGAGACCATTCCCCTGGATGGAAGGATTGCCTGCTGAGAAAATCCGCCTCCCAGTTGTCCACACCCGGAATGTGGATTGCTGACAACGAACAGCTGTGGGCCTCCGCCCACTCCAGAATCTGAGATACTTCTTCCATCGCCAAGGAACTTCTCGTTCTCCCCTCATGGTTGATGTAGGCCACTGAGGTTATATTGTCTGATTGGAATCTGATAAAGTGGCCAAGCCTTCAAGGCCTTGAAGATTGCCTGAAGTTCAAAAATATTGATCGGGAGGGATGACTCTTCCTGAGTCCACAAACCCTGTGCCTTCCTGGCACCCCAAACAGCTCCCCATCCGGATAGGCTTGCGTCCATAGTCACAATCTCCCAGGATGGTCTTAAGAAGCATGTCCCTCCGGACAGATGATCTGGACAGAGCCACCAAGAGAGCGATTCTCTCGACTGGCTGTCTAATACAATCTGTTGAGACAGATCTGAATGATCACCATTCCACTGCCTCAGTATAAACAGTTGTAAAGGTCTGAGACAGAACCTGGCAAAAGGAATAATGCCCATGCAGGACACCATGACACCAATCACCTCCATACACTGAGCCACAGAGGAACTCAAGGAGGTCTGGATGGCAAGACATGCCGAAGTTAGCTTGCAACTGGTCTGTTAGAAATATCCTCATGAATATAGAGTCTATTATTGTACCCAGGAATTTCACCCTGGTACTTGGGATAAGAGAACTCTTTTCCAAGTTTATCTTCCATTCATGTGATCGAAGAAGACTGAGAAGGGACACCGAGAATTCTTCTGCAAGACGAAAGGATGGTGCTTGCATCAGAATACCGTCCAAGTATGAGGCTACTGTAATACCCTGAGTTCTGGCAATAGCTATAAGAGCCCCCAGAACTTTTGTAAAGATTCTTGGAGCAGTAGCTAGGCCAAACGGAAGGGCAATGAACTGGAAGTGCTGGTCCAGGAATGCAAACCTCAGGAACTGAAAGAGCTCCCTGTGGATTGGAACATGAAGGTAAGTGTCCTTCAGATCTATAGTGGTCATAAACTGGCCTTCCTGAATTAAAGGAAGGATGGAACTTATCGTCTCCATCTTGAAGGAAGGAACACTGAGAAATTTGTTTAAGCACTTTAGGTCCAGAATTTGGTGGAAAGTTCCCTCCTTCTTTGGGACCACAAAAAGGTTTGAATAAAACCCCAAACCTCTTTCTTCGATAGGCACCGGGACAACAACTCCTAAAGAGGATAGATCCCAAATGCACCCTAGAAAGGCATCCCTCTTTTCTAGTCTGGTGGACAGATTCGAGAGAGGGAATCTGCCCCTTGGCGGATGAGATTTGAAGCATATCTTGTATCCCTGAGATACCACCTTCAGGACCCATGGATACTGTACGTCCTTGAACCAGGCGTTTGAAAAAAGATACAGTCTGCCCCCTACATAATCGAATCCTGGATTGGGGACCACCCCTTTCAACGTCGCTTTGTTTTCGGCGGGCTTCTTATTCTGCTTGGATTTATTACAGGACTGAGCTGGCTTCCAAGTACTCTTGGATTGCTCGGGCTTGGAGGAGGATTGTTGTCATTGGGATTTTTCAGAACAAAAGGAACAAAAATTAGAAGATTTTTGCCCCTTAGACTTGTTCTTCTTATCTTGCCATAGGAAGGCACCCTTGTCACTGGTAACCATAGAAATAATGGAGTCCAGGCCTGGACCAAATAAAATCTTTCCCTTGAAGGGAAGAGAAAGGAGTCTGGACTTAAGTCATATCCGCAGACCAAGACTTCAAACAGAGCGCCCGGCGGGGTAGGACCACAAAGCCAGAGGCCTTTGCATTTAGGCAAATAATTTGCATGTTCGCATCACAGATAAAAGAATTTGCAATTCTCAGAGCTTTAATTCTGTCTTGAATATCCTTGAGGGTAGACTCCACCTCAATGAGTTCTGACAAAGAGTCGAACCAGTAGGTAGCTGCTACGGGAACTGCGGCAACTGCAGCTGCCGGTTGAAACAATAATCCCATATGTTGAAAAATCTTTCTCAGAAAGGTTTCCATTTTCTTATCCATCGGCTCTCTGAGCGAAGAACTATCTTCAAGAGGTATAGTAGTACGTTTACCAAGCGTAGAGAGAGCACCATCCACCTTAGGAATAGAGCCCCACAAATCCAGTTGAGAGTCTGGGACCAGGAACAACTTTTTAAAAGTAGACGAGGGAGAAAAGGAAGAATCAATTCTTTCCCATTCATTCTTAATAATGTTCGCCATCTTAACCGGCACAGGAAAAGTCCAAGAAACTTTCCTGTCTTTCTCTGTCTAATTTAGGTATCATAGGTTCTTCAGGCAGCGCGGCCTCTGGAACCTCTAACATAGACATAACCTCCTTTAATAAAAAACGCAAGTGCTCAATTTTAAATCCACAGCAGGATGCTTAGATGCTAAGGACTCCGACCCAGAAAGTTCATCCTCTGTAGCAACAGAGGTTAATTTATCATCGGATAACTGGGACATAACAGCTAAATCCGATAAATATTTAGATGACTCTAGGGGGCCTATTTATGAAAGGCCTGTCGGACATGATCCAACATTGCGGGTCATGTCCGACAGACCTCACTGAATGCGGAGAGCAATACGCTCTACACATTCAGCATTGCACCAGCAGCTCTTGTGACCTGCCGGTGCAACGCTGCCCCCTGCAGATTTGTGGCCAATAGGCCACTAGCAGGGGGTTGTCAATAAACCCGTATTCAATCGGGTTGAATTGCGGCTATGTCTGTCTGCCTCCTCAGAGAATGCGGACACGTTATGGAGCAGCTGTCTTTAGACCGCTGCTCCATAACTTGTGTTCCTGGCAAGTCTGAAGGCTCAGCAGAAACACGGGCCCTCAAGGTCCATACGGAGCTTGATAGATAGGCCCCTAGGTCAGGAGAGCTTTGTTTAAACTTTTCTCTTGCGTTTGTTAGAGCGATGTAATGCACATCACAAACGGCCGCAGACACCGCAGTTTGTGACTGTGTGGCAAACTCTGCCGGAAGAAGGCCCCCTTCCGGATGGAGGATTAGACGTGCTACCAGGAACTGCATGTGGAGTGGATAATGTAGCAAGGGTAGTAATCTCTCAGGACGCCAAGTCCTGAGAGGTAGACGGCTCAGAGGGACTAAGAGCCTTAGCAGGCTTGTCCCCCTTCTTAGACTTTATAACAGTGTTAAGGCAGGTGGAACATAATTGAGTGGGCAAGAAAACCACGCCCTCCTCACAAAATAAACAGGTAGGATTTAGTACAGAAGGAGCACCTTCTAACATGTCAGAGTCCTCCATAGCTCAGGTTATACCCACAGTAGGACACAAATAAAATAAAAATTATTATAGAAAACTGCACCTTTATACTCCCAATGGATGGGCCACTCACCACCTCCTAGATCCAGACAGTTAATAGAGGAAATGCTCACCTCAGGTTTAAGTCTCAGTCGGAATGGAGGAAATGAACATAGACCACACCCGGTCACATGGAGTGCAAAACTGTACTTCCCCTGTTATTACAAGTACAAAAAGTAATAGGAGCTGTGCAAAACTTTCAAAAACGAAAGTGACACTTAAAAGTGAAACCTGTTTGTTCCAGCCAAAAACACACAGTCTATCAGCCCAGGAAAAAAATCACACCAAGCAGCATGTAAATAATTAATACACTAATTAATTAACCCCAACTGTTCAATAAACCCCCTTCAGAGGATATTAACCCTGGATCCTATCAAGGTATAAAGCAGCCACACTTTGACCCTGTTATAGCGTTTTATGCGTAAAAATTTAAACAATCTTACCTCCAGGATCCATGCTGTGGAACAGAACACAGCCTCTCAAGTATGACAGTCTTATAGCAGCGCTCCTGACATGGACTTGAGTGAGAGAATACAGGCAGTGAAACTCGTCAACACTGATTGCTTAGGAGCTGTTAGCAGTAGTCTGGATGGTTTTGCAGAAAAACTTTCCCTGCATCTTCAGACTCTAACATTCATCAATACTCTTACTGAGAGGTTGACATGACTACTTAAAACTCAAGTCCTATCTCGAAGGGCAGATACCCTTTTTCATGACTCTCCAAATCTTCTGACCCTTCTCTGCCACCTCCTAATGTGATGAAAGGCAAAGAATGACTGGGGTAATGATTAAGTGGGAGGGATATTTAAGCCTTTGCCTGGGGTGTCTTTGCCTCCTCCTGGTGGCCAGGTGTTGTATTTCCCAACAGTATGGAATGAAGCCGTGGACTCTCCCTATCTTAGGAAGGAAAAGATTGTTTTGTCTATCAGTCATTGATACAAAAAATCTGTATTTCTGTGTAGGAATAGTTTTACTATTAGTAGAATTTTATTTCTGAGTTTATTTATATAAATACCACATTGTTTTTTTATAAGCTTCTCTACATAACTTGCAGTAGCATTTACATTTTCAGAAATGGTTAATACAGTCAACAGTGCAAAACCAAACATGTAACAGATGTGCCAAGATCTGCTTGTAATCCTTAAAACTAAAGCCTCATTGATCACATTCACAGCAAGAATTTTCATTCACTTGTACATCACTGAAATTTAGGTGACTTCTGATGGAGACACGTGACAGTATTGCTAAATGTTTCCCACAGTGATATTATGGTTACAGAGCAAACTAACAAAATAGATTAATGGAATGTGGGAAGCCTAAAGACAGTACGCTACAGCTGATATTGCTGTGTTATTGCTCTAATAAGGACAAAGAGAACGATCAACCAGCTGTAACATTAGTATATTGAACTTGGAACAGAAGGAATATTCTGTAGTGATAAAATAATCTGTTAAGTACTTTGGTTAATGTCAAGTCCAGTAAAAGACATAGAAGTGAGGTAACTTCTACAGAAATTTAAAAGGTTAAAAAGAACACCAAAAATAATTTCTCTGGCATAATGTAACTATAATGTACTTAAAAGTTGCCAGACTTGAAATTCACAAGAGTGCAATGTCACATTGTATCACTGCCTGGCAAGGCAATTTATTTGTTTACAGGTTTTTGACTGTGCCGCATAATTTTTCCATGCCACAATGTCTTACGTTATTAATCTAATGCTGTATAGTTGCCTGACACTCGGCTAGATTTAGAGTTTTGTCGGTAACGACCCGCGTAGCTAACGCTGGCTTTTTTCTGGCCGCACCTTTTAAATAACTCTGGTATTGAGAGTCCACAGAATGGCTGCGTTAGGCTCCAAAAAAGGAGCGTAGAGCATATTTAAAGCAACTTCAACTCTCGATACCAGAGTTGCTTACGGACGCGGCCAGCTTCAAAAACGTGCTCGTGCTGTTTGAGCTGAAAAAAAACCTAACACCTGCAAAAAAGCCGCGTTCAGCTCCTAACGCAGCCCCATTGTTTGCTATGGGGAAACACTTCCTACGTCTGCACCTAACACTCTAACATGTACCCCGAGTCTAAACACCCCTAACCTTACACTTATTAACCCCTAATCTGCCGCCCCCGCTATCGCTGACCCCTGCATATTATTTTTAACCCCTAATCTGCCGCTCCGTACACCCCCGCCACCTACATTATCCCTATGTACCCCTAATCTGCTGCCCTAACATCGCCGACCCCTATATTATATTTATTAACCCCTAATCTGCCGCCCCCAACATCGCCTCCACCTAACTACACTTATTAACCCCTAATCTACCGACCGGACCTGAGCGCTACTATAATAAATGTATTAACCCCTAATCCGCCTCACTCCCGCCTCAATAACCCTATAATAAATAGTATTAACCCCTAATCTGCCCTCCCTAACACTGCCGACACCTAACTTCAAGTATTAACCCCTAATCTGCCGACAGGAGCTCACCGCTATTCTAATAAATGTATTAACCCCTAAAGCTAAGTCTAACCCTAACACTAACAAGTTAAATATAATTTAAATCTAACAAAATAAATTAACTCTTATTAAATAAATTATTCCTATTTAAAGCTAAATACTTACCTGAAAAATAAATCCTAATATAGCTACAATATAAATTATAATTATATTATAGCTATTTTAGGATTTATATTTATTTTACAGGCAACTTTGTATTTATTTTAACCAGGTACAATAGCTATTAAATAGTTAAGAACTATTTAATAGCTAAAATAGTTAAAATAATTACAAAATTACCTGTAAAATAAATCCTAACCTAAGTTACAATTAAACCTAACACTACACTATCAATAAATTAATTAAATAAAATACCTACAATTACCTACAATTAAACCTAACACTACACTATTAATAAATTAATTAAATACAATATCTACAAATAAATACAATGAAATAAACTAACTAAAGTACAAAAAATAAAAAAGAACTAAGTTACAAAAAATAAAAAAATATTTACAAACATTAGAAAAAAATTACAATTTTAAACTAATTACACCTACTCTAAGCCCCCTAATAAAATAACAAAGACCCCCAAAATAAAAAAATGCCGTACCCTATTCTAAATTACAAAAGTTCAAAGCTCTTTTACCTTACCAGCCCTGAACAGGGCCCTTTGCGGGCATGCCCCAAAGAATTCAGCTCTTTTGCCTGTAAAAAAAAACACATACAATACCCCCCCCAACATTACAACCCACTACCCACATACCCCTAATCTAACCCAAACCCCCCTTAAATAAACCTAACACTAAGCCCCTGAAGATCTTCCTACCTTATCTTCACCATACCAGGTTCACCGATCAATCCAGAAGAGCTCCTCCGATGTCGTGATCCAAGCCCAAGCGGGGGGCTGAAGAGGTCCATGATCCGGCTGAAGTCTTCATCCAAGCGGGAGCTGAAGAGGTCCATGATCCGGCTGAAGTCTTCTATCAACGGCATCTTCAATCTTCTTTCTTCAGGATCCGTGTTCATCCCGCTGACGCGGAACATCCATCTTCACCGACGACTTCCCGACGAATGACGGTTTTCCTACCTTAATTCCGATTGGCTGATAGAATCCTATCAGCCAATCGGAATTCGAGGGACGCCATCTTGGATGACGTCCCTTAAAGGAACCGTCATTCGTCGGGAAGTCGTCGGAAGAAGAAGATGGGTCCGCGGTGGAGGTCTTCAAGATGGAGCCGGTCGTCATCGGATGAAGATAGAAGATGCCGCTTGGATCAAGATGGTTGCCGGTCCGGATCGCCTCTTCTTCCCGGATAGGATGAAGACTTTGGAGCCTCTTCTGGACCTCTTCAGCCGCCGGATGATGGATGTCTAGCCCACGCTTGGGCTTGGATGAAGATTTAGGAGCCTGCAACGATCGGTGATACCTGGCATGGTGAAGACAAGGTAGGAAGATCTTCAGGGGCTTAGTGTTAGGTTTATTTAAGGGGGGTTTGGGTTAGATTAGGGGTATGTGGGTGGTGGGTTGTAATGTTGGGGGGGGTATTGTATGTGTTTTTTTTACAGGCAAAAGAGCTGAATTCTTTGGGGCATGCCCCGCAAAGGGCCCTGTTCAGGGCTGGTAAGGTAAAAGAGCTTTGAACTTTTGTAATTTAGAATAGGGTAGGGCATTTTTTTTATTTTGGGGGTCTTTGTTATTTTATTAGGGGGCTTAGAGTAGGTGTAATTAGTTTAAAATTGTTGTAATATTTTTCTGATGTTTGTAAATATTTTTTTATTTTTTGTAACTTAGTTCTTTTTTATTTTTTGTACTTTAGTTAGTTTATTTCATTGTATTTATTTGTAGATATTGTATTTAATTAATGTATTGATAGTGTAGTGTTAGGTTTAATTGTAGGTAATTGTAGGTATTTTATTTAATTTATTTATTGATAGTGTAGTGTTAGGTTTAATTGTAACTTAGGTTAGGATTTATTTTACAGGTAATTTTGTAATTATTTTAACTATTTTAGCTATTAAATAGTTCTTAACTATTTAATAGCTATTGTACCTGGTTAAAATAAATACAAAGTTGCCTGTAAAATAAATATAAATCCTAAAATAGCTAAGATATAATTATAATTTATATTGTAGCTATATTAGGATTTATTTTACAGGTAAGTATTTAGATTTAAATAGGAATAATTTATTTAATAAGAGTTAATTTATTTCGTTAGATAAAAATTATATTTAACTTAGGGGGGTGTTAGTGTTAGGGTTAGACTTAGCTTTAGGGGTTAATACATTTATTAGAATAGCGGTGAGCTCCAGTCGGCAGATTAGGGGTTAATACTTGAAGTTAGGTGTCGGCGATGTTAGGGAGGGCAGATTAGGGGTTAATACTATTTATTATAGGGTTATTGAGGCGGGAGTGAGGCGGATTAGGGGTTAATAACTTTATTATAGTAGCGGTGAGATCCGCTCGGCAGATTAGGGGTTAATAAGTGTAGGCAGGTGGAGGCGACGTTGAGGGGGGCAGATTAGGGGTTAATAAATATAATATAGGGGTCGGCGGTGTTAGGGGCAGCAGATTAGGGGTACATAGCTATAATGTAGGTGGCGGCTCTTTGCGGTCGGCAGATTAGGGGTTAATTATTGTAGGTAGCTGGCGGCGACGTTGTGGGGGGCAGGTTAGGGGTTAATAAATATAATATAGGGGTCGGCGGTGTTAGGGGCAGCAGATTAGGGGTACATAAGTATAACGTAGGTGGCAGTCGGCAGATTAGGGGTTACAAAATTTAATCGAGTGGCGGAGATGTGGGGGGACCTCGGTTTAGGGGTACATAGGTAGTTTATGGGTGTTAGTGTACTTTAGTTAAAAGCTTTATGAACCGGCGTTAGCCCAGAAAGCTCTTAACTACTGACTTTTTTCTGCGGCTGGAGTTTTGTCGTTAGATTTCTAACACTCACTTCAGACACGACTCTAAATACCGGCGTTAGAAAGATCCCATTGAAAAGATAGGATACGCAATTGACGTAAGGGGATCTGCGGTATGGAAAAGTCGCGGCTGAAAAGTGAGCGTTAGACCCTTTCCTGACTGACTCCAAATACCGGCGGTAGCCTAAAACCAGCGTTAGGAGCCTCTAACGCTGGTTTTCACGGCTACTGCCAAACTCTAAATCTAGGCCACTGTGATTTGTTTGTTTATGGGTTTTACTATTTTTGCTTAATTTTTCCACGTTGCAATTGTTTTTTTGTTTTTTTGCTGCAGGGTTGTTGAGCATGCAACCAATGGCAAACTACAATGAATGGGCACCAAACCACATACAATGCCCAACCAAACAGATGCTGTACGTATATAATGACCTAGTGGCAAAAAATGATTTGAGCTATTTGCAACATGAAAACATTTTGACACAAAATTAAAACCCAACATATCTTGTTGCCAGACAATGATACAACACAACACAATTTCACATATGATGACTAACCATTTATATCTTACTTACGTGGCGTATCCAAAAACAATGTTTGCAGTGACCTTGAGGCTCTCTGGAATTACGATGGTGTCATCATATTGATTCCTAAAAAAAAAATATTATAAGCGCAAGATGAAATACAAAGCAGGATTTCTGCTACCTGCAATTAAAATCAAATGTTATTCAGGACAGATACGTATTGGCCTAGATTCATAGACAATTGTGAGGCTGCCAAGTGGCCACACTGTAAAGGAAACATTGTGTAGGAAATGAATTTAACTTCGCTTTACCTCCATTTGCCAGCATTTTGTTACACTTTTTCTGCCATTAATATCTATAGTTGCGTGAGGCGCCCTATCTATACGATATCTCCCACATCAAACGAGAAACGCTAGTATTGGGGAAAAGCAGCACAACTCATAACTTGGTTTATGTAAATATTTGCATTGTCTGTTTTGTTTAATTGGTCTTTCTGGAGAGAACTGTATCTTCAGGGGCTGGCCATGGGTTGTCAGGGGCCGGCCATGGGCCTTTTAGAGGTGTGGTCAGGAATTTTTATCTACACTTTAGCCCAGCATGAGGAATTCATAAAGACTCTGTTGTCCTTGTGCAGTATCTAGTTTCATAAATGGGTTTTATTGAATCTATACCCTTATCAGATCCCAAAGGATTAGTTATTTACTTAAACAATCATTTATCACAAAGACGTAGTGCAGAGATTAGACAAACTTTTGCAAATGTAAAAAATAATCTAAAAACAAATTGACTTGGCTATTACATGCCATGCAATTCCCACCCCACACTTGACCAGATTACGAGTGGAACGCAAATTAACGCTTCAGCTTGAGCATTAATTGTGCTAGAAGTAAGCTTTTTGCGCTTGTCGGGTTGCACTCATAATACAAGTGCAAAGAAAACTATTTATGCTCTTGCGCTAACCAGACAAGAGCAAAAAGTAGGAGTTAGAATAATGCGTGTGTGTTCACGTATTCCCCCATAGAAGTCAATGGAAAAAAAAAAAGTGGAAAAAAACACCCCACTCTACATATATCTGATGTTTTTTGGTACAATATATATCTATACCTATATATTCATGATTAAATATATATATATATATATATATATATATATAGGCAGTCCCCAGGTTATGAACAAGATAGGTTCTGTAGGTTTGTTCTTAAGTTGCATTTGTATGTAAGTTGGAACAGGCACTTTTTTTAGGTGAAACTCTAGCCAAAAATTTTTTTAGTTTTGGATAGCAAAGGGAAAAGTTTGTTTTGCTATCTGTGCCCCTGTTCAGACAATTTCACATAACTTTCTGTCCTTGTGAAAATTGGATTTTGAGTATTTTGGGTTATCCTGGAAAGAAAGATTGTCGATAAAGCTCTATTTTCTCTGTTTGTAAGTATGAGTTGTACTTAAGTCGGATGTCTGTAACCCGGGGACTGCCTGTATATATATATATATATATATATATATATACACACGGATATATATAGGAATATCTATTTATAAATACATAGGACATATTCTGCTATGTGCAGAACATTGGAATGTGAAATATTTCCAGTAAATACAACGTTAAAACCTTTATTAGAAATCAATATTGCATAAATATTCTTTAACATGTTTTCCTCTACTTAACTGCAAAGGGCTCCAATGAACTTGTGTGTGTGTATGTATGTATATATATATATATATATATATATATATATATATATATATATATATATATATATACATACATACATACATACATACACACATACATACATACATATACACACACAAATACATCTTTTGACATGTATATGTATGTATCTCAATGTTAAAGTCCTTTGCCTGTCTTTTTTTTTTCTAACACGTGTATTGGGCAACTTTTTTATTTTGTGAAACAGAAACCAGAGCTCTGAAGTCACAGTAATCATTCTAGCATAAATCACGATTGTGCTCAAGTAATCAAGTTTACTTTCGAATTGTATTTCCAAGGGTAAGGCAGACAAGCACAAACCCCTGGGATAAACCCCTTATCGCAAACATTTGCACTCCACTCGTAATCTGGCCCACTATGGGCTCATTGTACTAAGTAGTGTAAGCTGATTTTAAGCCCTTGCGGAGCCTTCTTTCCACAACCTTAAAAGCAGTAGTCACCAGACTCCTGCTTCTTACACTCTCCACCACCTCTGAGATAGCGTATTGAAATTACCATGAACACACTTGCTCGGGGTGATTGACAGGCCCTTCTTAAATGAGAGTTGGGAGCGGCATTACACACCCAAGAGTGTGTAATGAGACATCCGGGCAACAGGCCCTGTTCGATGTAAAGCCAGGCAGCTAGGTTCTTAAGTTGAGCAGAGAAGAATAGCGGCCGCAGCTCTCGGCATATGACCATACAACCCGGAAATCAATCACACAAAGGGGTAAGCAGAAATCTTCCGTCGCCCGGAGTGCCGTAGCCAAAGCGGTGGATAAATCTGAAGTAATTAGAAATAGACAAGAGGGACCGCAGGCACTACTCCAAAGCCCAAAAGGTATAAAATCCAGAAAATACTTTATTCGAACATGTTACAAAGAGCAGACAGACATGGCAGGACAGGTATACAAACAGTCTGAAGTGTTTGCGCCCCCTCACGCGTCAGACTGTTTGTATACCTGTCCTGCCATGTCTGTCTGCTCTTTTTAACATGTTCTAATAAAGTTTTTTCTGGATTTTATACCTTCTGGACGTTGGAGTAGTGCCTGCCGTCCCTCTTGTCTATACTCAAGTTGAGCACCTTGTCCACTCCAACCTTATTACACAAAGCCCTATGTATTGATGTCTTTGTTAATTATTCTCATATTACACCAGATTTCTTTAATTCATTCAATGATTCATTGCCTCCAATGATAAACTTTATATATTTAAAAATAACAAACAATTGTGGGATGAATAATACTTACACTGTGAAACAGTAGGGAACATTTTCTATTTTTTATAACTGCATATTATAATATTAATCTCCACAATAACTCAGATTTTTAATTGTTGTTAACAAAATTACTACATAAATTTAAACATGTGTGTAGTTTAATATAAAATAAATAACATTAGTGACACTTCTATCTGGTAATTTCTGAAATACAGAAGATACAGATACAGCCTGCAGAGACTCAATAAATATCCGCGGCTCATCAATGAACTGTACTGCCCTTGCATTAGATTATAAACCACAGAATCTTCCTGAGGAAAAGGCAATGTTTGTAATATTTCTATGTTGGAAATTAAATTATCTGCAAAATAAATATAGGCCATGTTATTTTATATTGCATTCCCAAATACATATTACAAAGATAAATATATATTACAAAGATATGCTTTAATTCCGCAATACTTACCGTTTTCTACACATGTCCAACAGAAAAACGTTGAGACCCGTTTCCTTTTCCTGCATTAATTTTAGGATGCTCTGAACACACAAACAATTTGAAGAACTGTAGGGCTTGGGAGCATCTATAGGTACCATAAAACTGTTCCCATAATTTTCATATCCATGGCCTGCATAATAAAACAACCCTAAAATAAAACAAGACACCCATGAATTATAACAATGGAAACACAATACTTATATTTGAAGCTAAAAAAAAATCTACAATTAATTACAGAATTCAGAGCACAGAAAGAAACTGTATCTGTAGTTTTAACTTGTATCAAACCAAATGGTTTCATAAAATTCTGATATAGTAACCCCTTAATGACAATAACATACCTTGTACATTACTTGCTGCAAGGGGCTTCCAGGGCTGTAACAGCACAGATCTGTTCTGTACTCTTACATCCCTGGAATTGCAAGAAGCTGATATTAAAGGGTACACTGGCTATCATTAATGGTTTAAGCAACTATACTCGAGAGATAAATTTCTAATAATTGACAGCGAAACCAGAATTATTTAAATTATTCTACTGAGAAATATAGAAGAAGAACAGAATTTTAAACATAACTAATAAATAACATATACTGTACATGACTATAATAAATAACATACACATGACTATAATAAATAACTTATGTATATGTTATTTATTATAGTCATGTATATGTTATTTATTATAGTCATGCATATGTTATTTATTATAGTCATGTATATTTTATTTATTATAGTTATATATGACTATAATAAATAACATATACATGACTATAATAAATAACTTATACATAACTATTTAAATAACATATACATGACTATAATAAATAACATATACATGACTATAATAAATAACTTATACATAACTATAATAAATAACATATACATAACGATAATAAATAACTTATACATGACTATAATAAATAACATATACATAACGATAATAAATAGCATATACATGACTATAATAAATAACTTATACATGACTATAATAAATAACATATAGATTACTATAATAAATAACTTATACATGACTATAATAAATAACTTATACATGACTATAATTAATAACTTATACATAACTATAATAAATAACATATACATAACTATAATAAATAACATATACATAACGATAATAAATAACTTATACATGACTATAATAAATAACATATACATAACGATAATAAATAGCATATACATGACTATAATAAATAACTTATACATGACTATAATAAATAACATATAGATTACTATAATAAATAACTTATACATGACTATAATAAATAACATATACATGACTATAATAAATAATATATACATGACTATAATAAATAACATATACATGACTATAATAAATAATATATACATGACTATAATAAATAACATATACATAACTATAATAAATAACATATACATGACTATAATAAATAACATATACATGACAATAATAAATAACTTATACATGACTATAATAAATAACATATACATAACTATAATAAATAACTTATATATGACTATAATAAATAACATATACATAACTATAATATATAACTTATACATGACTATAATAAATAACTTATACATGACTATAATAAATATATAAATAATTTCTCTTTTAGCCAAAAGAGAAATCTTTTGGATTTTTAAATTAGACACCAGAGTTCCCAAAGGATTAAATTCCAGGTTTGACTTAATAAACTATTGGGAATAAATCCAATGTGTGAGATAGATCTGCACATATACCCAAAATCCCACCTTGTTTAAATTCTGTTTGTGTGCCCAGTTGTAATAACAAGAATAAAATTACAAGAGGCACACAATAGGACAACAGCATGATTTATCCATATTCAAAGTTAGGGGAACTAAAAATTAGGTCACTCAAGATATATGAGTATACCCTCATATGGGTTTAAACAAATACACATATGTGGGTCTTGAATTGTTGACATTGATTAAAGGTGCAACATGTCCTTTTGTTCTTTAGGATATAGTCAATTTACCCTTAGGATAAGAAAACTAGAGATCAACATATAGCAAATGCATTGATATGACAGAGAGTAAGGTTAGATAACTTTATACATAAATAAATAAAAGCGAGATACAAAAATAGAAATTTATAGCTCATTCCATACAGCAAATATTAAGAGGAGGGGTTTGAACCCCAATCCACTTGCTGCTAAGAGTACCTGTAATCTGCATTTTTTGCATTTTTTTCATTATACCATAAATAGGGCACTTGACATATAACACAAATTAACACAATAATTATCTTACAATAACATTGCTAATAGAAAAGAAATAACCTTTTCTTAGCTTCTATGATCAATATATTGCTTTAAGTAACTATGCAATTATATTATGTGTTCCTTTACATTCATTCTTACTGGCATCTAGCTAGAGTAGAGCATTCGTGTGTTTTTAATTACCAATTAACTTAAAGCCAATAGGATTACTGTGTCTTTATTTTAAATAGCAGTAGCAAACACAGCACTATAGGCTATGACTACGGCTTAACAGACGAAACGCGTAAGCCCAGTGCTGCGTCTACTCTGCAAAGTTGCTGATTCCTCCATCGTTGTAATTGTTTTAAATATACGAATAAAGGTCAAGTTTTATTTTACCCTGGCGTGGATCGCATACTTCTTCTTCTGATGAACTGTAAGCCATATCCTGGGATCCGACGCCTAGGTACTGCTGTGCACCGTGAGCCCTGTAAGCCAGCCAACTCGCAAATCCCCAACTGAAAGAGACGTTACCCGGGATTCTCGGGCCACCTGTGGAACACTTCCGGCTGGAGATGCTGAGGGAGGCGAAGGGTACCGAGAAGCAGCGTTCCTATACGGAACACACGGACCCTTTTTTCTCGGAAGCGGGGAGATCTGAGCTGTGGGGTAAAAAAGCACATTGATAGTGCCAAAGTTTGTCTGTGTTACCAGAATTAAGTAACGGATACCCCAGGGATTTGAAAGCGCACACATTGGCGTGGGTACTGACTGAGCTAGTACAGGAAAGGCACATACATACAAAAAAGTGCAAGTTGTTTGTGTGATTCGCACTCGTTTTCTTTTGTGTAACCAAAGTTTTAGGTGCTAACAGGAGGCACCAGTGGAGTGCTCGAATCACCATTTTCACAGTCACACAGCAGTTAAAATGGAGGCAAATCAGCAACAGGGAAATATGATACAATACAATAGAGACTATTTCTCACTCATGCCAGCAATTGAACGGGAACACAAGACTAAAGATCATGAACACATCTTTTCAGAAGACAAAGGAGTATTATCTCTTAGTTCTCTTTTTGAAATGATGGAGTCACTACTTTTGAAAGAATGCAAAGTTCAGTGGGATATCTGGACATTCGAGAAATACCTTGAATTGGGAATGATTCCCAGAGGATTGAGACTTTTTAAATTCCCAACATTTGATGTGGATTTAAATGAAAAAGATTTTATTAAGGACTGGAATTTGACTCTAACTGATTGTTCAATGAAATTGATGAACATGTTAAAAGATCTTAAATCAAGACAGTTAATTGGGATAAAAAATGAAATCTCAGAGTTACAAACTGAGATGGATAAACGTATAAATGATCCAAAGTTTGGGAAATTTGATACCATACTCAGAGGCATTGTGGCTAGGGGTAAAAGTGTTGTAATGGAGAATAAGCATTCTAAGTTTCTAAGGGATAGATCAGACTATCAGACAGACACAGTATATATTTGGAACAGAAAGAAGAGGGGAGAATTTAGACGTACTCAGTTCCCTCATAAAAAACGAAGCAATCGCAGACGCAGAGGTAATAAACAACAAAAAAATGTCACATTCTCAGGTAGTGACTCAGAATATTCCTCTGAAGAAGGATTAACAGAGTGCACTGCACCTTCGATTGCCTCTAATATTGGAGTCCCTTCTGCACCCCATAATTTGGCTATTACTGCTGTTACACACACAGGTCCTATGGTGGGTCCTATGGCAAGGCCAGTAGGTGGGCCATCTGTCAGACAGAAAGAAAACAAACAATTGCAACATGTAACTCACTATGAACCTATGCAGACACATAGTATATCACATGTACAGGATCCTATGCAAACTATAAATGCTCAAGGGACCGTAAACCCTGATCTTGAACAGGTATTCCCTCAGGTTTTTAGAGAAACTCAAGATCATATGGGGGGATCCCAGCAGATGCAAGGAGAGGGGTCAGGGAGATACCAACTGAGGGGCAATCGCCCGCAAACAAAGTACAAATAATTCACAATGTGTTAAATCTTTCTTCTAATACACTTTCTAATGAACAAGTACAAGTGTTGTCTTTAGGACTGGGTTTTTCACCTAATAGTAATTTTAATCTGTTCCAAACCTTGTTGGATGTGAATCGCCTTATTAGGAATTTAACCTTGAAAAAACATTTTGGTGTAACTGACACGACTCCAAATAGTGTGGAAGGAGCAACCTCACAGAATCAAGAGAAAGATACTCTCCATGATTTTAATGAACTCTGTGATGTGGTGGCCCTACACTCCTTGGAGAATGAGTCCAGAATTCACTCTAACACTACCAGTAGGGCATCGAGTTTTAAAAATAATTTGATATTTTACCCAATTCAAAATAGAGGAACTATTTTGGAAACCTTCCAACAAAGGGATGAAACAGATTTGATTAATCTGGCCACTACATGCACAGACATCAAACACAACCTGTCTTTTAAGCAAAGAAAATCACTGAATGACCTAGAGAACAACAATAACTTGGTCATACGCACAGCAGATAAAGGCGGTGCGGTGGTTGTGATGAACAGGGCCGATTATGTGGCTGAGGCCCACCGCCAATTACATAATCCACATGATTATGTAAAATTGGAAAGAGATCCTACACGAGCTTACCAGTTAGAGCTTAAGAATATTTTGGACGATGGTAGGGAACAGGGGTTTCTGGATGACCAGACAGTGGCATATCTTTATGTATCACATCCACGGATCCCCTGTTTCCACCATCTTCCCAAAGTTCATAAATCTGTCACCAATGTACAGGGTAGGCCCATAGTGAGCGGCATAGGCTCACTTTTGGAACACCTGTCACAATGGACTGACTCGATCCTGCAGCCCCTGGTGATACAATTGGCATCCCATCTGAAGGACACTAAACATGTCATCAACATTGTAGAACAGTTCGAGTGGGCAAGTGGTTATATGTGGCTCACGGTGGATGTTGCCGCATTGTATTCTTCCATTCCCCACAACAAGGGACTGGAAGCTATACAATTCTTTCTGCACAACTATTCCAACTAAAGTACTGATTTTCAGGCCTTTCTCCTGAGAGTGATTAAGTTTCTTCTGACTCACAACTTTTTTCAATTTGAGAGAGATTGCTATCTCCAGAGGTGCGGCACAGCTATGGGAGCGAAATTTGCCCCATCCTACGCCAATTTATATCTAGGCTGGTGGGAGCTGTGCCGCATCTATGGAGATGGCAACCCTAACAAACACAATATACAACTTTATTACAGGTATATAGATGACCTGTTGCTGGTCTGGAAGGGGTCAGAGGAAAATATTGAATTGTTTATGACTTTCATAAACAATAATGATATGGGTTTGAGATTCACTCATGAAATTAATCCTGTGGAAACACATTTTTTGGATTTATCGCTCAAAGGTACTTCAGGACAAAAAGTGTCCACATGTGTGTATCAAAAACCCATAACAGGAAATACTATACTCCACGGCCAGAGCTGCCATCCAAAGCAGATAAGATTCGCAATAGCAAAAGGCCAACTAATTAGGCTGAAGCGCAATTGCTCTGACCCCTCAGATTTCAGAAACAAGGCCAACGATCTTAAACAAAACTTGAGAAAAAGGAAATACCCACAAAGGGATTTGGAGAAAGCAGAGGCAGTAGTAGAAGGTATTCCGAGATCAGAACTACTTAAATACAATAGAACAGAGAAGAAAAGCTCCACTTGTGACAGAGTTAATTTTGTAACTGAATACAGTTCTCAATATTATGACATATGTAAAATAGTGAGAAAGAATTTTTCAATTCTTGCGGCAGACGATCAACTACAACAAGTAGTTAAAACAGGAATCAGATGCTCATACAAAAAGAGCAAGACACTGGGGTCTATACTAGCACCCACTCAATTAAGGAAATCATCTAATACGAACAGTTCATGGCTAGCACATGTAGGCATGTACAAATGTGGGAGCCACCACTTTCGTCCCTGCGAGTTTGTACAGGTCACCAAGGAGTTTGAGTCTGTGGCACATGATATCAAATATGACATACGTGCCTGTTTAAATTGCAGAACTACTCATGTCATATATTTGATAACCTGTACAGCTTGCAGGAAACAGTACGTGGGTCTCACGTCAAGGGATGTCAATACCCGAATCAGGTTACATCTATCCACAATAAGTCAAGGTAAGGCAACCACTCCGCTTGTGCAACACATTGCCCAAAAACATAAAAGCTCACTAGGCACCTTCAGGTGGTGTGCCATTGAAAAAGTGGTGTTGCCCAAGCGGGGCGGTGACCTCGAGGGACTTTTAGCCAAAAGAGAAATCTTTTGGATTTTTAAATTAGACACCAGAGTTCCCAAAGGATTAAATTCCAGGTTCGACTTAATAAACTATTGGGAATGAATCCAATGTGTGAGATAGATCTGCACATATACCCAAAATCCCACCTTGTTTAAATTCTGTTTGTGTGCCCAGTTGTAATAACAAGAATAAAATTATAAGAGGCACACAATAGGACAACAGCATGATTTATCCATATTCAAAGTTAGGGGAACTAAAAATTAGGTCACTCAAGATATATGAGTATACCCTCATATGGGTTTAAACAAATACACATATGTGGGTCTTGAATTGTTGACATTGATTAGCACTATAGGCTATGACTACGGCTTAACAGCCGAAACGCGTAAGCCCAGTGCTGCGTCTACTCTGCAAAGTTGCTGATTCCTCCATCGTTGTAATTGTTTTAAATATACGAATAAAGGTCAAGTTTTATTTTACCCTGGCGTGGATCGCATACTTCTTCTTCTGATGAACTATAATAAATAACATATACATAACTATAATAAATAACATACACATGTCTATAATAAATAACATATGCATGACTATAATAAATAACATATACATAACTATAATAAATAAAATATACATGACTACAATAAATAACTAATATATAACTATAATAAATAACATATACATGACTATAATAAATAACTTATACATGACTATAATAAATAACATATACATAACTATTATAAATAACATATACATGACTATAATAAATAACATATACATAACTATAATAAATAAAATATACATGACTACAATAAATAACTAATATATAACTATAATAAATAACATATACATAACTATAATAAATAACTTATACATGACTATAATAAATAACATATACATGACTATAATAAATAACTTATACATGACTATAATAAATAACATATACATAACTATAATAAATAACTTATACATGACTATAATAAATAACATATACATGAATATAATTAATAACTTATACAAGACTATAATAAATAATATATACATGACTATAATAAATAACTTATACATGACTATAATAAATAACTTATACATGACTATAATAAATAACTTATACATGACTATAATAAATAACTTATACATAACTATAATAAATAACATATACATGACTATAATAAATAACTTATACATGACTATAATTAATAACTTATACATGGCTATAATAAATAAATAAATACATAACTATAATAAATAACTTATACATGACTATAATAAATAACATATACTGTACATGACTATAATAAATAACATATACATAACTATAATAAATAACATATACATGACTATAATAAATAACATATACATAACTATAATAAATAACTTATACATGACTATAATAAATAACTTATACATAACTATAATAAATAACATATACATAACTATAATAAATAACTTATACATGACTATAATAAATAACTTATACATGACTATAATAAATAACATATACATGACTATAATAAATAACATATACATAACTATAATAAATAACTTATACATGACTATAATAAATAACTTATACATGACTATAATTAATAACTTATACATAACTATAATAAATAACTTATACATGACTATAATAAATAACATATACTGTACATGACTATAATAAATAACATATACATAACTATAATAAATAACATATACATGACTATAATAAATAACATATACTGTACATGACTATAACAAATAACATATACATGACTATAATAAATAACATATACTGTACATGACTATAACAAATAACATATACATGACTATAATAAAGAACATATACTGTACATGACTATAACAAATAACATATACATGACTATAATAAATAACATATACATGACTATAATAAATAACTTATACATGACTATAATAAATAACATATACTGTACATGACTATAATAAATAACATATACATGACTATAATAAATAACTTATACATGACTATAATAAATAACATATACTGTACATGACTATAACAAATAACATATACATAACTATAATAAATAACATATACATGACTATAATAAATAACATATACTGTACATGACTATAACAAATAACATATACATGACTATAATAAATAACATATACATGACTATAATAAATAACATATACATGACTATAATAAATAACATATACTGTACATGACTATAATAAATAACATAAACATGACTATAATAAATAACTTATACATGACTATAATAAATAACATATACTGTACATGACTATAATAAATAACTTATACATGACTATAATAAATAACATATACTGTACATGACTATAATAAATAACATATACATAACTATAATAAATAACATATACATGACTATAATAAATAACATATACTGTACATAACTATAATAAATAACATGTACATGACTATAACAAATAACATATACATGACTATAATAAATAACATATACATGACTATAATAAATAACATATACTGTACATGACTATAACAAATAACATATACATGACTATAATTAAAGGGATAATTAACACAAATATTTTCTTTCATGATTCAGATAGACATGCCATTTTAAGCAACTTTCTAATTTACTCCTATTATTATTTTTTCTTTGTTCTCTTGGTATCTTTATTTGAAAAAGCAGGGATGTAATCTTACGAGCCCACCCATCTTTGGTTCATCACCTGATTAGTGCTTGATGATTGGTGGCTAAATGCAGCCATCAATCAGCAAGTGCTATCCAGGGTTTTAAACCAAAAATGGGCCGGCTCATAAGCTTACAATCCTGCTTATTCAAATAAAGATACAAAGAAAATCTGCTAATAGTAGTAAATTAGAATGTTGCTTAAAATTGCATGCTCTATCTAAATCATGAAAGAAAAAAATGTGGGTTCAGTATCCCTTTAATAACATATACATGACTATAATAAATAACATATAAACATTCCTATAATAAATAATATATACATGACTATAATAAAAATAACATATAAACATTCCTATAATAAATAATATATACATGACTATAATAAATAACATATACATGACTATAATAAATAACATATAAACATTCCTATAATAAATAACATATAAACATTCCTATAATAAATAATATATACATGACTATAATAAATAATATATACACATGACTATAATAAATAACATATACATGACTATAATAAATAACATATAAACATTCCTATAATAAATAATATATACATGACTATAATAAATAACATATAAACATTCCTATAATAAATAACATATACATGACTATAATAAAAATAACATATAAACATTCCTATAATAAATAACATGTACATGACTATAATAAATAACATATACATGACTATAATAAATAACATATACATGACTATAATAAAAATAACATATAAACATTCCTATAATAAATAACATGTACATGACTATAATAAATAACATATACATGACTATAATAAATAACATATAAACATTCCTATAATAAATAACATATATATGACTATAATAAATAACATATACATGAATATAATAAATAACATATACATGACTATAATAAATAACATATACATGACTATAATAAATAACATATACATGACTATAATAAATAACATAAACATTCCTATAATAAATAACATGTACATGACTATAATAAATAACATATACATGACTATAATAAATAACATATAAACATTCCTATAATAAATAACATATACATGACTATAATAAATAACATATATATAACTATAATAAATAACATATAAACATTCCTATAATAAATAACATATACATGACTATAATAAATAACACATAAACATTCCTATAATAAATAACATATACATGACTATAATAAATAACATATAAACATTCCTAGAATAAATAACATATACATGACTATAATAAATAACATATAAACATTCCTATAATAAATAATATATACATGACTAATAAATAACATATACATGACTATAATAAATAACATATACATGACTATAATAAATAACATATACATGACTATAATAAATAACATAAACATTCCTATAATAAATAACATGTACATGACTATAATAAATAACATATACATGACTATAATAAATAACATATAAACATTCCTATAATAAATAACATATACATGACTATAATAAATAACATATATATAACTATAATAAATAACATACAAACATTCCTATAATAAATAACATATACATGACTATAATAAATTACATATAAACATTCCTATAATAAATAACATATACATGACTATAATAAATAACATATAAACATTCCTAGAATAAATAACATATACATGACTATAATAAATAACATATAAACATTCCTATAATAAATAATAAATACATGACTAATAAATAACATATACATGACTATAATAAATAACATGTACATGACTATAATAAAAATAACATATAAACATTCCTATAATAAATAACATGTACATGACTATAATAAATAACATGTACATGACTATAATAAAAATAACATATAAACATTCCTATAATAAATAACATGTATATGACTATAATAAATAACATATACATGACTATAATAAATAACATATAAACATTCCTATAATAAATAACATGTACATGACTATAATAAATAACATATAAATGACTATAATAAATAACATATACATAACTATAATAAATAACATATAAACATTCCTATAATAAATAACATGTACATGACTATAATAAATAACATAAACATTCCTATAATAAATAACATATACATGACTATAATAAATAACATATAAACATTCCTATAATAAATAACATGTACATGACTATAATAAATAACATAAACATTCCTATAATAAATAACATATACATGACTATAATAAATAACATGTACATGACTATAATAAATAACATATACATGACTATAATAAATAACATATACATGACTATAATAAATAACATATAAACATTCCTATAATAAATAACATATAAACATTCCTATAATAAATAACATATACATGACTATAATAAATAACATAAACATTCCTATAATAAATAACATGTACATGACTATAATAAATAACATGTACATGACTATAATAAATAACATATACATGACTATAATAAATAACATATACATAACTATAATAAATAACATATACATGACTATAATAAATAACATATATATAACTATAATAAATAACATATATACAGGGAGTGCAGAATTATTAGGCAAATGAGTATTTTGACCACATCATCCTCTTTATGCATGTTGTCTTACTCCAAGCTGTATAGGCTCGAAAGCCTACTACCAATTAAGCATATTAGGTGATGTGCATCTCTGTAATGAGAAGGGGTGTGGTCTAAAGACATCAACACCCTATATCAGGTGTGCATAATTATTAGGCAACTTCCTTTCCTTTGGCAAATTGGGTCAAAAGAAGGACTTGACAGGCTCAGAAAAGTCAAAAATAGTGAGATATCTTGCAAAGGGATGCAGCACTCTTAAAATTGCAAAGCTTCTGAAGCGCGATCATCGAACAATCAAGCGTTTCATTCAAAATAGTCAACAGGGTTGCAAGAAGCGTGTGGAAAAACCAAGGCGCAAAATAACTGCCCATGAACTGAGAAAAGTCAAGCGTGCAGCTGCCAAGATGCCACTTGCCACCAGTTTGGCCATATTTCAGAGCTGCAACCTCACTGGAGTGCACAAAAGCACAAGATGTGCAATACTCAGAGACATGGCCAAGGTAAGAAAGGCTGAAAGACGACCACCACTGAACAAGACACACAAGCTGAAACGTCAAGACTGGGCCAAGAAATATCTCAGGACTGATTTTTCTAAGGTTTTATAGACTGATGAAATGAGAGTGAGTCTTGATGGGCCAGATGGATGGGCCCGTGGCTGGATTGGTAAAGGGCAGAGAGCTCCAGTCCGACTCAGATGCCAGCAAGGTGGAGGTGGAGTACTGGTTTGGGCTGGAATCATCAAAGATGAGCTTGTGGGGCCTTTTCGGGTTGAGGATGGAGTCAAGCTCAACTCCCAGTCCTACTGCCAGTTTCTGGAAGACACCTTCTTCAAGCAGTGGTACAGCAAGAGGTCTGCATCCTTCAAGAAAAACATGATTTTCATGCAGGACAATCATCACACGCGTCCAAGTACTCCACAGCGTGGCTGGCAAGAAAGGGTATAAAAGAAGAAAATCTAATGACATGGCCTCCTTGTTCACCTGATCTGAACCCCATTGAGAACCTGTGGTCCATCATCAAATGTGAGATTTACAAGGAGGGAAAACAGTACACCTCTCTGAACAGTGTCTGGGAGGCTGTGGTTGCTGCTGCACGCAATGTTGATGGTGAACAGATCAAAACACTGACAGAATCCATGGATGGCAGGCTTTTGAGTGTCCTTGCAAAGAAAGGTGGCTATATTGGTCACTGATTTGTTTTTGTTTTGTTTTTGAATGTCAGAAATGTATATTTGTGAATGTTGAGATGTTATATTGGTTTCACTGGTAAAAATAAATAATTGAAATGGGTATATATTTGTTTTTTGTTAAGTTGCCTAATAATTATGCACAGTAATAGTCACCTGCACACACAGATATCCCCCTAAAATAGCTATAACTAAAAACAAACTAAAAACTACTTCCAAAACTATTCAGCTTTGATATTAATGAGTTTTTTGGGTTCATTGAGAACATGGTTGTTGTTCAATAATAAAATTAATCCTCAAAAATACAACTTGCCTAATAATTCTGCACTCCCTGTATAACTATAATAAATAACATATACATGACTATAATAAATAACATATACATGACTATAATAAATAACATGTACATGACTATAATAAATAACATATACATAACTATAATAAATAACATATACATGACTATAATAAATAACATATATATAACTATAATAAATAACATATACATGACTATAATAAATAACATATACATGACAATAATAAATAACATATACATGACTATAATAAATAACATATACATAACTATAATAAATAACATATACATGACTATAATAAATAACATATACATAACTATAATAAATAACATATACATGACTATAATAAATAACATATATATAACTATAATAAATAACATATATATAACTATAATAAATAACATATACATGACTATAATAAATAACATATACATGACAATAACAAATAACTTATACATGACTATAATAAATAACATATACATGACTATAATAAATAACATATATATAACTATAATAAATAACATATATATAACTATAATAAATAACATATACATGACTATAATAAATAACATGTACATGACTATAATAAATAACATATACATAACTATAATAAATAACATATACATGACTATAATAAATAACATATATATAACTATAATAAATAGCATATACATGACTATAATAAATAACATATACATGACAATAATAAATAACTTATACATGACTATAATAAATAACTTATACATGACTATAATAAATAACATATACATGACTATAATAAATAACATATATATAACTATAATAAATAACATATACATGACTATAATAAATAACATAAACATTCCTATAATAAATAACATATACATGACTATAATAAATAACATATACATGACAATAATAAATAACTTATACATGACTATAATAAATAACATATACATGACTATAATAAATAATATATACATGACTATAATAAATAACTTATACATGACTATAATAAATAATATATACATGACTATAATAAATAACTTATACATGACTATAATAAATAACATATACATGACTATAATAAATAACATATACATGACTATAATAAATAACATATACATGACTATAATAAATAACATATACATGACTATAATAAATAACATGTACATGACTATAATAAATAACATATAAACATTCCTATAATAAATAACATGTACATGACTATAATAAATAACATATACATGACTATAATAAATAACATATACATGACTATAATAAATAACATATAAACATTCCTATAATAAATAACATGTACATGACTATAATAAATAACATATACATGACTATAATAAATAACATATAAACATTCCTATAATAAATAACATATACATGACTATAATAAATAACATATACATGACTATAATAAATAACATATACATGACTATAATAAATAACATATACATGACTATAATAAATAACATATAAACATTCCTATAATAAATAACATGTACATGACTATAATAAATAACATATACATGACTATAATAAATAACATATACATGACTATAATAAATAACATATACATGACTATAATAAATAACATATAAACATTCCTATAATAAATAACATATACATGACTATAATAAATAACATATACATGACTATAATAAATAACATATAAACATTCCTATAATAAATAACATATACATGACTATAATAAATAACATATACATGACTATAATAAATAACATATACATGACTATAATAAATAACATGTACATGACTATAATAAATAACATATACATGACTATAATAAATAACATATACATGACTATAATAAATAACATATAAACATTCCTATAATAAATAACATGTACATGACTATAATAAATAATATATATATAACTATAATAAATAACATATACATGACTATAATAAATAACATATACATGACTATAATAAATAACATATAAACATTCCTATAATAAATAACATGTACATGACTATAATAAATAATATATATATAACTATAATAAATAACATGTACATGACTATAATAAATAACATATACATGACTATAATAAATAACATATACATGACTATAATAAATAACATATACATGACTATAATAAATAACATATAAACATTCCTATAATAAATAACATATACATGACTATAATAAATAACATATACATGACTATAATAAATAACATATACATGACTATAATAAATAACATGTACATGACTATAATAAATAACATATACATGACTATAATAAATAACATATACATGACTATAATAAATAACATATAAACATTCCTATAATAAATAACATGTACATGACTATAATAAATAATATATATATATAACTATAATAAATAACATATACATGACTATAATAAATAACATATACATGACTATAATAAATAACATATAAACATTCCTATAATAAATAACATGTACATGACTATAATAAATAATATATATATAACTATAATAAATAACATGTACATGACTATAATAAATAACATATACATGACTATAATAAATAATATATACATGACTATAATAAATAATATATACATGACTATAATAAATAACATATAAACATTCCTATAATAAATAACATATATATAACTATAATAAATAACATATACATGACTATAATAAATAACATATATATAACTATAATAAATAACATATACATGACTATAATAAATAACATATATATAACTATAATAAATAACATATACATGACTATAATAAATAACATATACATGACTATAATAAATAACATATACATGACTATAATAAATAACATATATATAACTATAATAAATAACATATACATGACTATAATAAATAACATATATATAACTATAATAAATAACATATACATGACTATAATAAATAACATATATATAACTATAATAAATAACATATACATGACTATAATAAATAACATATACATGACTATAATAAATAACATATACATGACTATAATAAATAACATATATATAACTATAATAAATAACATATACATGACTATAATAAATAACATATACATGACTATAATAAATAACATATATATAACTATAATAAATAACATATAAACATTCCTATAATAAATAATATATACATGACTATAATAAATAACATATATATAACTATAATAAATAACATATAAACATTCCTATAATAAATAATATATACATGACTATAATAAATAACATATATATAACTATAATAAATAACATATAAACATTCCTATAATAAATAACATATAAATATTCCTATAATAAATAACATGTACATGACTATAATAAATAACATATACATGACTATAATAAATAACATATACATGACTATAATAAATAACATGTACATGACTATAATAAATAACATATACATGACTATAATAAATAACATATATATAACTATAATAAATAACATATACATGACTATAATAAATAACATATACATGACTATAATAAATAACATATAAACATTCCTATAATAAATAATATATACATGACTATAATAAATAACATATATATAACTATAATAAATAACATATAAACATTCCTATAATAAATAACATATAAATATTCCTATAATAAATAACATGTACATGACTATAATAAATAACATATACATGACTATAATAAATAACATATACATGACTATAATAAATAACATGTACATGACTATAATAAATAACATGTACATGACTATAATAAATAACATATATATAACTATAATAAATAACATATACATGACTATAATAAATAACATATACATGACTATAATAAATAACATATATATAACTATAATAAATAACATATACATGACTATAATAAATAATATATACATGACTATAATAAATAACATATATATAACTATAATAAATAACATATAAATATTCCTATAATAAATAACATGTACATGACTATAATAAATAACATATAAACATTCCTATAATAAATAACATATAAATATTCCTATAATAAATAACATGTACATGACTATAATAAATAACATATAAACATTCCTATAATAAATAACATATAAATATTCCTATAATAAATAACATATACATGACTATAATAAATAAGATAACTGTTGAAAATGGTCTCTATCGGTTATTTTGGAAAGTTTTATATTTTTTTTTAAATTTTAAATATAATTTTAATAGCCCTTTACTAAATTCACATTTTAAGCTTCTAATACACAAAATAAAATTGTGTATGACATTTTAGAAAATGTTTTATAACTTGCTGTGGTTAAGGTTTGGCAAGATGAGTGCATAGGATGTGGCTTTGCATTGCACAACATAACATGCAATTAAGAACCTAGGCAAATACATAGAAGAAGGACAAATACACATTATGTGTAATTTTATATCAAATTTAAAGGAACTGGGAAATCAGATATTTTCTTTCATAATGTAACCTTTAACCCCTTCGCTGCTAAACTCTTTTCACGCCCCTGTGCTAAGCTGATTTTTAGCTTTTTTTGCTGCTTACATTTAAACACTATTAAGTCATATTTCAGTAAGTGACCCAAACATTTTTTTTTTTAGCAGGCTCTCAGATTCAGGATATCAAATATCAATATACCATTATTACATTTATATTTCATTGCAGGTGTAAAGGCTGTAACAAATGTTTGGCTTTTGAGGGGTTGTAATAACAACATTTTAGAAATAAAAACACTTTTGCAAGGTGATCATCTGTCTATACAGACAAAATGTGCATATGTATTTAAAAGGGATTTGTCCACAATAAAATACACTTTATTGTGGCTCTAACAACATTTCTGTTTTTTTTTCTATTATTAAGTCCCTAAAGCTCCCTTCCAGAAAAGCCATATTTTTTTTTGGTGGGGGACCACTACCATTTGAAAGAGGGATTTTTCTATATTAACAGTGGTCACATTCAGTTATTCTACGAGATCTCAACACTGGGGCATGAGTAGAGTATGGTTGCTAGGGATACCGCAGTGTGTGAAGGGGCAGGTCATTAAACAGTCTGTTGGTCAGACACGAAAAGTGCTACAGGATTGGATCTTGAGGGACATCGATTTCAACCATTTAATGTAGGTGATTTTTGAACGACAACACAATTGGCCTATCAAAAGTATGGTTCAGTGAGTACTCTCCCAATGGATATGGTGGTATAGTATACCCTGGAAGAGTCCAAATATTGTAGCCCTATTGAAGTCAGTTATATATCCAAATAAGACTTTTAATAAAACAAAAGCAAAATGAAGAAATAAAAAAATGAATGAATAAACAATTTAAGCACTTGCTTTCACAAACTCCTGTGCACTTGTACCTGCTTCTTGATCTATTGGTTTGAACCTGGAAGTGAATTTGGCATTGTTAACAATACACTAAGGACATTACCACAGCAATCTGTTTCCAGTTTGCAAAGTAGCAAGGGAAAAAGCAGGAGAGTACTACCTAACCCCAGTAGAGCAAAATACCACTGATTTCACTATGACCATTCCTCAACAAAATAACTAATTAGACTAAAATAACTTATCAACAGTTTTCTAAACTCTTCTAAAAGCAGAAAGTTATAAAGACTAAAAATGCACAATCTTGACTTGCCTGTCTCATAACTTCCTCAAATAGCAACAAGAGGAGGAAGAACCAACAAAAGAGGAAATGCTTCTACCAGGGCGTCTGAAATCTCAATGAGAAGAGACTTGGCTAGTAAATGTCTGTACCCTTAAATTGTGTTTGCTTGAAAAACATATAGTTAAAAGCTGTTTAATTTTTACACTGAAACTAATGGTGCAGTCCTAGTTTTGTACTTTCTACTAATCCACATTTTCAAATGATTATTTTTTTTCTGGTCAGAAATGTGAATTTAATACTGAAATACATTTTCAAATGTGATATTTTAGGTGAAAAAAGTTTCAGAGATTGTGTTCTGTAAAATCTTCTAACCTTCAATTTGTTTCCAATTATCCATTTTCCCAGGTGGAGTGTATTACACTGTTCACAATAACTCAATTACCTTTATTTTCATATTTGAGATAACTGATTTTGCTTGTAGTATTCCCACCTATTCTGGGCATGTTAATACTTTTATAATGGCTATAAAACACAACATAGCCAGTAGAAGAAATTACACTCCCTGTGAAGGTAGCAGATATGATATAAACATTTTAATTTTTAAAAACTTTTCTCTCTGTAAGTACTGGGCTTTGCTATACAGACAGAGATAAGATGATGAACCATGTATTTGTATAGTAAGTGATAAAATAAGGAGATCTGATTTTTTTCCTTTAAGATCAGCAAATTTTTTATTGATTGTGTTATCAAAGAACAAAACCTAAAAGAGCAATTATCATGCATTTTATACTCTGCTGTTGGTATAAAAAGTCATTGGTAACACATTAAGGGGAAACTAATATTACAGTACACTGTCCCTTTAACTACAATGATTCTCTAAGCAAAAAAAGCATCTTACCAAGGGCTAACAAAGAAAAATAAATAGCCTACAAATGTATGCTAAGTAAACAAGGAAGCAAACACTGAAGAAGTATTCCTAGATTTGCTAGGATCAGACGGACTCCCAGGATAATTCCAGACCTTCCACACATTCTGGATTTTACAGGATTGTCACTGTTTGGGAGGTCTGCTCACTGAGTCTTAGGCACCTCCTCTTGTCAATGCCAATGTCATGTTATCTATGGATTGTCCTAGCTCTGCCAATGTCACAAACCTGACTCCCCCTAGCCTGACCTGCCCATAACACACACGGACACAGACACGCCACCCACCAAACACCATTGAACCACTACCCACATGATACCTCACTTCCCTGTCCCAGAAAGCCTCAGGGGCATGTGGAGAGGTATGTTATTTTCTGTTACCTGAATATCAGGAAAAACCTCCAAATTATTGATTTCGCTAAAACCATAACATTAGCACAAGCCTTACTGCTTAAAGCCCAATCCTACAGATAGCATCAGCCCTATCCCTCATGGCCTATAACATTACACCCCTCCATAAGAGAGTTATAATGTTTAGGGCTAATATTCTAAGTAGAAAACACCTCAACCCCAAAACATTTACAAACAAATCTTATCTAATCAGTTTGTGATATAGGCAGAAAGGGGATGCCTACAAATCATAGCCACATCCCCTCTAACACCCATATTCTCACACACAATTACACAATTATACAGAGAACATTTGTACTGTGAACTGAAATACTCAATGCCCTGGAGTGCCATAGCTTCTCCAGCTTACTCCCTAGATCTATGCCCACTCACAAATGACTGATTCCCCAAGATGCCCACTCCCTTATTCTGATCTTCAGCAACCATTGTTCTATCTCACACTTTATCAAGTTCCCCTTTCCTTTTTTGTCCAGCATCGATTAACATGCAACAATAATACATCTACTGCTCTCCGACAATTTAATCCCTCTAAAGGTTTACAAAAAAGTCTAAAATCCACAACACCTTACCTTCTAAGACTCCTCTTTATCATCTCATCTGTATAGTGCCTGATTAGTCCATCTCAAAAAATAAACCTCAATAACCCCCACGCTAGAGATGTGCATTCAGACGAAATGCACATTCGTCACAAAAATCCGAAAGAATGCACCAACAAAAATAAAGAAAACTAAATCAATATTCATTTGTTTTCTTTATTTTTTTTTAAGCATTTAATATTTACATTAGTTCGCTCCCCATGCTTTCCAGAGCCCATTAAAGGGACAGTCAAGTCCAAAAAAAACTTTCATGTTTCAAATAGGGCATGTTTTTAAACAATTTTCCAATTTACTTTTATCACCAATTTTGCTTTGTTCTCTTGGTATTCTTAGTTGAAAGCTAAACCTAGGAAGGCTCATATGATAATTTCTAAGCCCTTGAAGGCCGCCTCTTATAACATGCTTTTTTATTTGCTTTTCACAACAGGGGAGCGCTAGTTCATGTGAGCCATATAGATAACAATGTGATCAAGCCCGTGGCTTGTGGCAGACACTGCACTAATTGGCTAAAGTGCAAGTCAATAGATAATAAAAAAAATGTCATGTGATCAGAGGGCTGTCAGAAGATGCTTAGATACAAGATAATCACAGAGGTAAAAAGTGTATTAATATAACTGTGTTGGTTATGCAAAACTGGGGAATGGGTAATAAAGAGATTATCTATCTTTTTAAAAAACAAAAATTCCGGTGTTGACTGTCCCTTTAAGGTAAGTATTGTATCATCCCAACCAATATTCGGAAAACTAATTTCTCTGAATATTCGTTACAAAACTTTAGTTCGAAGCGCACATCTCTACAAAGGGGTCAAGTCCTACAAAAAAATGGGTGGGAACTCACTAAGACTTCAACCCCCTCACATTTGATATTATTTTACATACACACACTTAAACACACACACTGTATTTATATGTAAATAATCTATACACTTTGGTTAATGAAAGAAAATTAAATCCAATGAAGGGTTGAATGGTTGTCTTTGGGCCTGCAGTCCTATTTCTGCTGAGGGAACTAAATAACCCCAAAGCAAGCAACACAGAAATGTAAGCACCATGTGTTAAACACACTGCCCATTACTAGAGTATTTCCCTTTCCCTCTAATCAGACTGTGCTCCAGCTCCTCCCACCAGCAGCAGCAGTGTTTACTGAAGCGTTTCTGTTCTCTGTCCAGGGGGAACTTAGTTCCTCCTGCAAGAATAGTGCAGGAACTTCGTTCCCATGCGTTCCTATTCGACTTGACCCCTGTCTCTACACCAAGCATGAAAATATAACTCCATCTGCACTGCTGAGCATTTTTGGATGAAAACTTGGATCTTAGTTGCCTTTATGCAATGCAGTCTTTCTAAGCAACATTGTATCACTCTCATATCAATGCAAACCCAAATATATATTCTACGCTTTTAATGCCCTTCTCTGACCACTCTATTATTCCATGATCATTACCTTCCTCTCATGTACCTCTGTCAGGACCAGACATGTTTTTCTTTGTTTACTCATATCATAAGCTGCCATTCTAGAATCACATTCTGGATGTCTTTTCAAAGCATCTTGATGTTAGCTCGTATTTGTAGAGCACATACTAAGGGCTAATATTCAAAAATATTCTTTCACGATAGAGCATGCCATTTTAAACAGATTTCTAATTTACTCCTATTAGAAGTTTTTTTCTTTGTTCTCTTGGTATCTTTATTTGAAAAGCAGGAATATAAAGCAGCCAACCCATTTTTGGTTCAGCACCTGGGTAGTGCTTGTTGATTGGTGGCTAAATGTAGTCACCAATTAGCAAGCGCTAGCCAGGGTGCTAAGCTTATATTCCTGCTTTTTCAAATAAAGATGCCAAGAGAACGAAGAAAAAATAATAATAGGAGTAATTTAGAAAGTTGCTTAAAATTGCCTGCTCTATCTGAATCATGAAAAAAAATAATAATTTGTGTTTAGTATCCCTTTAAGGTATTGCACTTTATATTTTATTTTTCTCCAATGAACCGTTAGCAGGGGCCATCAATCATCCCGATTGTATTGGATAGGGATGATTTCAGTCCGTCAAAGGAGCCGCGGTCTTATGACCGCTGCTTCTTAACTTCCGTTTTTGGCGAACCAGAAACGATGGGGCTTTGATGTAGCATCCGCTCCTTAATAAATCGACCCCCATGTGTCAGTTCTTGTAGACTCAGTAAAAAGTGAGATTTCTGGTCAGAGAAAAAACAAGGGGGCTACTCTTCAAAAGAACCATATGGAGGGGTGAACAGCAGACAGGGGGTACCCACCCTACCTACGTCTGGCCCATTGCCACAGAACATTTATAGGAAATAAGTTTTAGTTTAATAGCCATATATATATATAAAATCAGAGTTTCATGGACTAATATATCTATCCCTTTAGAACATATTAAATATAATAACTTCCAGGCTGCATCCTATATTATTGTGCACCTGAAAATATTAATAAAAATGCATTCCAAATAAATTGCAGGCTCTGTAACCTTATTGTTGGCTAATAAACATTTAAAAAAAACAGACTGCACATGGAGTGACTGAGAAAACTTAAATGATAACATTGCTATTGTGCAACAGCAAAATAATCACTCTGAATGATATTGTAGATCTTTGATATAAGACAAAGACATCACTTGATAATCTGTAAGTATTTGCATGCTGACATTGCTGTCATGGAATGCGGAGAACAAATGAGAAGATTAGTACACAATGCAAAGCTTGTAATATAATTACAGTGTATGCAATAGAAGGAAGTAGAGATCTTATCAGCCAGCTGAGACTTTTGAGGCATTTTGCAAAGCAAAACCACAGGAAGTATGGGAGGGCACTTGTATCCTGCACAGTAACTTAAAATAACACCAATCTGATGTACAAGGATTTAAAGGGACAGTTAAGTCAAACTTAAACTTTTTGATTTAGATAGAACATGCAATTTTATTAACTTTCCTATTTACTTCCATTATCTATTTTGCTTTTTTAATTAGGTATCCCTTTTTTGAAAAGCATACTTGGGTCAGCTCAGGAGCAGCAATGCACTCCTGGGAGTAAGCTGCTGATTGGCCGCTGTGCATACATACCCTCTGGTCATTGGCTCACCTGATGTGTTCAGCAATCTCCCGTTAGTGCATTATTCCTCTTTTAACAAAGGATACCAACATAATGATGCAGATTGGATAACAGAAATACATTAAAAGAATCATGAAAGAAAAATGTTGGGTTTCATGTCCTGTTTAATTATACATCATACTAATCAATGTTTCTTACCGTATACCCCTTTATCAAGAAGGAGTAAGAATTCATTCACTGCGTTCCTCATCTCCAGCTCGGTGAGATCAAGAAGAGACACAACCTTAAAGTTAAGTTGTCTCAGTAAATTTGTTAGTTCGTATACATCAACCATGGGAGCTTTGAGTGGAGTGTGATTTTTGTATGACATGTTTCCAATAAGCAGAGCAACCTTATCTGTGGCTGCAAAATAACAAAAACACAATAGATATATTAACTATCAAACAAACAGGGCTAATAAAATATTTAATGATGTCAACAAATAAACAAATGACAAAATGTATGCTTACCAGATAAATTCCTTTTTTTTCTGGCAGGGAGAGTCCACAACTTCATTAATTACTGTTGAGAATATCAACACCTGGCCACCCAGAGGAGGCAAAGACACCCCAGCCAAAGGCTATACATATCCCTCCCACTTCCCCTATCCCCCCAGTCATTTGGCCGAGGGAACAAGGAAAAGTAGGAGAAACATTAGGTTATAGAGGTGCCAGAAGAAAATAAAAGGGAAGCCGCATAAAAAAGACAACGGGCAGGGTCATGGGCTCTCCCTGCCAGGAAAGAAAGGAATTTTTCTGTTAAGCATCAATTTTGTTTTCTTTCCAAAGGCAGGGAGAGTCCACAACTTCACTCATTACTGTTGGGAACCAATATTCAAGCTCCAGAGTACACTGAATGAATAACAAATGGGAGGGCAAAAAGAAAGGCAGACCCTAAACTGAGGGCACCACAGCCTGTAACACCTTTCTCCCAAAAGCTGCTTCAGTCGAAGGAAAAACATCGAATTTATAGCATTTTGAAAAAGTATGTAAGGAGGACCAGGTAGCCCCCTTACAAATCTGATCTATGGAGGCTTCTTTCTTAAAAGCCCAGGAAGAAGAAACTGCCCTAGTGGAATGAGCCGTTATTCTCTCAGGAGGCTGTTGTCCAGCCTGCTCATAAGCCAAATGGATGATGTTTCTCAGCCAATAAGACAATGAAGTTGCTGTGGCCTTCTGGCCCTTGTGTCTACAAGCATATAAAACAAACAAAGAAGAGGATTGTCTGAAATCATTAGTTGCCTGGAGATAAAATTTTAAAGCACTCACAATGTCTAGAATTGTGGAGCAAACGTTCCTTCGAGGAAGAAGGATTAGGACAAAAGGAAGGACCACCTTAGGTAGAAATCCTAACTTTGTACGTAAAACTGCCTTATCCACATGGAATACCAGATAAGGGGGTTCACACTGTAAAGCAGATATCTCAAAGACTCTGCGAGCAGAGGCGATGGCCAACAAAAATAGAACCTTTCAGGATAGAAGCTTAAGATCAACAGAATGCATAGGTTCAAACGGAGCTTGCTGCAAAACACAAAGAACAAGATTGAGGCTCCATGGTAGAGCAACAGGTTTAAATACAGGTCTAATTCTAACCAGGGATTGAACAAAGGGCTGTGCATCAGGAAGGTCTGCAGTAGGACCGACAGAGCAGAAATCTGACCGTAGCTGATAGGCTCAAACCATCCTGAAAAAAGACAGAATTCGAGCAATTCCCAGTTTGTGCCAGGGAAAACCGCGTTCCTCACACCAAACTAGGTAAGTTCACCACAGCTTGTGGTAGAAATGGCGAGTAACAGGATTACGAGCCTGTATCAGAGTATCTATGACTCTCTCAGAAAAACCTCTCTTGGACAAGATTAGGCGTTCAATTTCCACGCAGTCTCAGAGAATCTAGGTTTTGATGGAGGAATGCTCCCTGCATTAGAAGATCCGCACGGGGCGGCAATTTCCATGGAGGGGAGGAGGACATCCTCACCAGATCTGCGAACCAAGTACTTTGCGGCCAAGATGGCGCTATCAGAATTACCGGAGCTAGCTCCTGCTTGATGCGAGCAATGACTCAAGGTAAGAGAGCCAATGGAGGAAAAATATATATGAGCTTGAACCTCCATGGAACCGCTAACGTGTCCAGCAACTCCACCTGAGGATTCCTCGATCTCGACCCGTACCTGGGTAGCTTAATATTGAGACGAGAAGCCATGAGGTTGATCTCCGGAACCCCTATCTGAAAGGTTTCTCTGAGAACACCTAGGGGTGTAGAAACCCCTTGCCTGGGTGAAAAGACTGTCTGCTGAGGAAATCCGCTTCCCAGTTGTCCACTCCAGGGATGTGGATTGCGGAAAGAAGACAATTGTGGGATTCCGCCCAATACAGGATTCAAGGCACTTCCATCATCGCTAGGAAGCTTCTTGTTCTTCCCTGACAATTTATGTAAGCGACAGAAGTTATGTTGTTTGATTGAAATCTGATATACCGGGCAGAACACATTTGAGGCCAAGCTCTCAGAGCATCCAAGATGTTGAATGGAAGAGATGATTCTTCTCGAGACCAAGTCCCCTGAGATTTTCTGGGACCCCAGACTGCTCCCCAGCCTGAAAGGCTGGCATCTGTAGTCACAATCTCCCAGGATGGTCTCAAGAAACACGTGCCTAGAGACAGGTGATCTTGATGGAGCTACCAAGAGAGAGAGTCTCTTGTTAGCTTGTCTAGAACAATCTGTTGAGACAGATTTAAGTGATCTCCATTCCATTGCCTCAGCATACATAACTGTAGAAGTCAAAGATGGAAGTCAGCAAAAGGAATAATGTCCATGGAAGACACCATGAGACCAATCACTTCCATAAACTGAGCCACTAAAGGGTTTAGGGTGTTCTGAATGGATCGACAAGCTGACACAAGCTTGGAACATCTCTGATCCATCAGAAAGATCTTCATAGAGACTAAATCTATTATATTTCCTAGAAAAACCACCCTGGTGCTGGGAACCAGGGAACTCTTTTTCTAGATTTATCTTCCATCCGTGTGTCTGAAGGAGACACAGAAGAGACTCTGTCTGATATATTGATAGAGAAAAAGATGCAGCTTGAACCAAGATATCGTACAGGTAGGGAGCCACCGCGATACCCCGGGATCTGGCCACTGCTAGGAGGGCTCCCAGAACCTTCGTAAATATTCTGGGAGCAGTAGCTAAGCCAAATGGTAGGGCTATGAACTGGAAAAGCTGGTTCAGAAATGCAAACCGCAGGAACTGAAAAATGATCCTTGTGGATCGGATCATAAAGGTAAGCATCCTTTAAATCGATTGTAGTCATGAAGTGTCCTTCCTGAATTAAGGGACAGATGGACCTGATAGTCTCCATCTTGAAGGAGGGAATTCTGAGAGAGAAACTTGTTTAGACATTTCAAGTCCAGTATAGGGCGATAAGTCCCCTCCTTTTTGGGAACCAGAAAGAGGTTTGAGCAAAAACCTAGACCTCTTTCTGAGGTGGGTACCGGGATGAATACTCCCAGGGATGAAAGGTCCCGAACACAATCTAAGAAAACTGCCCTCTTCTCTGGTTTTGAAGACAGTCTTGAAAGAAGAAATCTGCCCCTTGGAGGACAAGATTTGAGCCCTATTTTGTATCCCTAAGATACGACGTCTAACACCCAAGGATCCTGAACATCCTGAACCCAAGCCTCTGAGAAAAAGAACAATGTGTCCCCTACTCGATCCGATCCTGGATCGAGGGCCGCACCTTAATGCAGATTTGTTGTCTGTGGGTTTCTTGGTCTGCTTGGATTTGTTCCAAGTCTGGTTAGGCTTCCAAGTAACCTTGGACTGTTCAGGCTTGGAGGATGATTGAGTCCTCTGGGTCTTTTCTGACCGAAAGGAATGAAAAAATGAAAAAAGAGGACTGACATTCCTTAGGTCTAACTTTCTTATCCTGGGGAAAGAATGAACCTCCCCCCCCCCCCCCCCCCCGACCTGGTCCAAATAAAACCTTCCCCTTGAATGGTAAGGAAAGGAGTTTTGACTTTGAGACCATATCAGCGGACCAAGATTTTAACCAGAGGGCGCTGCGAGCCAGGACCGCAAAACCTGAAGCTTTGGCATTCAAACGTACAATTTGCACATTAGCATCACAGATAAAGGAGTTGGCTATCTTTAAAGCCTTGATCCTATCCTGAAAATCCTCAAGAGGGGATTCCACTTCAATTAATTTCCGACAGAAAGTCACACCAATAAGTGGCTGCACCTGCAACTGTGGCTACAGCTGCTGCCAGTTGGAAAAGGAATCCCATATGTTGAAACATTCTTCTCAAGAAGCTTTCCAATTTCTTATCCATAGCGTCCCTAAAAGAGGAACTATCCTCTAGAGGTATAGTAGGTGTGCGTTTGGAGAGTGTAGAAATGGCGCCATCCACCTTAGGAATGGAGTTCCACATTTCCAGATGAGAATCAGGAATTGGAAATAATTTCTTAAAAGTTGAAGGAGAGAAAGGAGTTCCAATCCTTTCCCATTAATTCGCAATAATGCTCGCCATGTGGACAGGAACCGGAAAGTTCTGTGAGACCTTCTTGTCTTCATAGACCCAATCTAACTTAGGAATCTGATCAGAAAGCTTAGCTTCTGGAACCTCCAGAGTAGAAAAACCTCCTTTAAAAGAAAACGGAGATGTTCAATTTTAAATCTGAAGTTAGGTTCCTCTGAGACAGGAGGCTTAACTTCTGAAACCTCTGACTCCGAAAGTTAATCTTCGGATGCGACCCAGGTTAACTCATCCTCAGAAAGGCTATGCAGACTAGCCAATTCTGACTGTAGAGAAGGAGTATCCCCCAAATCAGTTGAACTGTGTTTGACCTTTCTCTTACGTTGTCCAGAGATAGGCAATGCATTTAGGGCCGCAAATACAGCAGATTGTAACTGAGAAGTAAAATCCGCTGGAAGAAAGCCACCTCCAACTGGAGGGATAAGCGTGCCATGGGTAACTGCTTGTGAAGAAGGGTTAAATCAGGGTTGTGGAGTGAGTGTATGAAGAATCTGGACAATAGAGTCCTGAGAGGTGGAAGGCTCAGATGGGATAAACTTATCAGAGGGATTAACTTTTCTAGCCCCCTTCCTAGGATTGGAGCAGGAGCCGAACCCTCTGAAGGATTCATATCAGAATCCTCCGTAGAATAATAATGGTTCTCAACAAAAAAGCAGCTAATGAAAAAAATCAACTGCGCAGAGAGGCACCTCTACCCACACCTATGCTGGGGTACTCACCGTCTCGCAGTACCCCAGACCGGTCAGAAGAAACAGACTCTACGGAGTCAGCGTCAAGGATCTCTGCAGTCTGCGACTAGAACCGGAGTTGCTAACAAGGAGGAAATTGTCTTTTTTGGGCAGCTTCCCTTCTATTTTCTTCTGTCACCTCTATACCCTAATGTTTCCACTACTTTTCCTTGTTCCCTAGGGGATAGGGGAAGTGGGAGGGATATTTATAGCCTTTGGCTGGGGTGTCTTTGCCTCCTCCTGGTGGCCAGATTTTGATATTCAAAAAAAGTAATGAAATAAGTCATGGACTATCCTTGCCTTTGGAAATAAATATACATTTTGCAAATATAGACAATATTATATCTGGAAAGTTCATTCTTAATAGGAACAAAGTGTATTACAAAAATGATCATAAATGGCAAAATATTAAAAACATTTCACTTCTATATATAAAATAAAAACAGAACTATAATTTTCAGTTTAAAATCCTACACAATTTTTCTACTTCCTCTTGTTGCAAAAGTGTAGTCTTAAAGGGCCATAATACCCAAATGTTTAAACGCTTGAAAGTGATGCAGTATAGCTGTAAAAAGCTGACTAGAAAATATCTCCTGAACATCTCTATGTAAAAAAGAAAGATATTTTACCTCAAAAGTTTCTCAGTAGCCACCTCCCATTGTAAAGAATTTCTAAGCAGCATATTAGTATGTCTGTCCTGGGACAGCTTAGGGGATGAGCCCCGTGCACTCTCATATTATTTCCCTATTCAGCTTACTATGAAATCTCATGAGCGTTAAGTCAAATCTCATGAGATCACAGTAAAAGAGTTCATGACCTCAGCACTGCTGATGCTGATTGGCTGCTGTTCATTTCTTCATTTTTTTTTTATTTTTTTACCTGCAGCTGGGAGCAGCTGAGTATAACTTTTTACACAGAACTTACTCTGCTGAGCTGAGGAGATTGTGAGGTAAAATATCTTCCTTTTTTACATAGAGATGCTCAGGTGATATTTTCCTGTCAGCTTTTTACAGTTATACTGCATCAGTTTCAAGTGATTTAGCATATGAGTATTATGTCCCTTTAAGGCTGTGATACACTGCACTCTGACGCGGCTGAGCAGGCAGAAATGAAAAGGCAAGACACACTGAGAGTGCATAGCCGTATCATCACGCTGTGCACCGCATTGCTTCTGAAGTTCAAATATTTTAACTCTGAGCGCTCAGCTACACGACCTGACGCGGCTGAGCGGGCAGAGATGAAAAGGCAGGACACACTGAACGCGCACAGCTGCATCATCACACTGCGCGCCACGCCACTCTGAAAAAACCACTGAGTTCACAAAAAACACAAATCAGTTTATAATTTAGTGATATAATTTTTATCATTTATTGCCCGTTATCACAAAAATAAAAAAACAAACAAAAAGACCACTATGAATAACTATGAAAGCAATTATAAAAAAACAGTCATCGATGAGTCCTTTAACAGTGATAACCTGTTGCTTCGTTTCCATGATATTCTGTGTTGAAGAGATACATAGATAGGCATCTGGAGCACTACATGGCAATGGAAATAGTGCTGCCATCTTGTGATCTTGCACATGAAAAACATTCTTGCAAAACTGCTGCCATATAGTGCTCCAGAAATGGGACAGCTCCTAAGCTTGTGTCCCTGCTTTTCAGCAAAAGATACAAAAAGAACAAAAAAATGATAATAGAAGTAAATTAGAAATTTGTTTAAAATTGCATGCTCTATCTGAATCATGAAAGAAAAATTTTGGGTTTCATATCCCTTTAACCACTGCCAACCCTAATTTACTTTTCAGTGTGTCTCCTTGCTCAGCTATGCACCTTATGTGCTGAGTCTATGTCTAATACTTGACAGAGATTTGGAGCTCTGCCCTTCAGTCATAGGGCCCCATGTAGTAACGCCTGCTGCCAGTACATACCATTACACTTGAGTGTGTAATCCTGCACCTTTTTTTCAAGCAAGAGAAGGGCCTGTCAATCACCCTGAGCAAGCTTGTTCAGGGTGATTTCAATCTGCCACCGCTGCTTCTTACATTGCTTGAAGCAGGCTCGCATGTGCAAGCCTTCTCTGCAAGGACTCAAAAGCAGATTGCACTGCTTTGTACATTGAACTCATAGGGCTCCATTTAAGAAGCTGCAAAAGCAACTTTGGAGCGTCTTCGGCTGCATGCTAGCATGAGCGAGCCTGCCGTTGATAGTTAAGAAGCAGCTGTCATTAAACCTACTATGTCAACAATAATGTGGCGTTCCTCAATCCCCCCGGACTTCCCTACCTGGGCGATTGACAGCTCCTACTTACGGCATTGCACAACCTGACAGGGATGGAGATGTACTTCCCTTTCTTCCATTGCTCAATGCATGGAGGTTGTGTGCCTTATAGTAGCTGCCTCAGATGCAGGTCCATTTTCCAGGTTTCATTTTTGGCCTCTTCAACTGCCAAAACTTCAGCAGGGAGGTAATGGGGACTATGGGACCTTTCTTTTTAGATCACAAGCACAGACAGTTCTTTACATGGCTGCAGACTCACCAATCTCTTGTTCAGGGGGGCTCCTTCCTGTTTCCATTTTGGACAGTGATCACCACAGAGCTAGCTTAAGTGGTTAGGAGGAAGTCTGGAGGTCACAAAAAGTGCAAGAAGTTTGGTCTCCTTTGGAGGCGAGGTTCCAAATAAGTGTTTTGGAACTCGGGGCAATCTTTAGGTCTTCTCAGAATTGTCCCAACCTCAGGCAAAAGTCTTTCCTACAAATTCAAACAATATTACTGCAATGGCATACATAAATCACCAAAAAGGAACTCACATGTGCTTGGCACTAATAAGATGGGCATTAACATCATTAGTCTGACCTCGGCCATTCACATGCTGGGATTAAACAATACAGAGGCAGACTTTCACCAGTGTCTTCACCAGGGGGAGTGGTGTCTGACCCAGGAATATTCTACCAGATAGTGATACATTGGGGTCTGCCAGAGATAGACCTCATGGCTTCTCACTTGAATCACAAACTTACTAACTATTGTGCTAAGTCTCCAGATCCTCAGGCAGACCTGATAGATGCAATACTGCTTTCAGGGTCATTCAATCTCATTTATCAATGCCATCCATTTGTGTTGCTATCCAGGGTGATAGCCAGGATCAAACAAGAACGAGCACCAGTAATTTTGATTGCTCTAGCATGGCGTCTCATGACTTGGTATGCAGATCAGATTCACATGTCCTTGTACCCACCTTGGTGTCTTCCTCTCAGAAAGGACCTTTTTTCCCAAGGACCTTTCTTTCATCAGGATCAGAAAAAAAACTGAATTTGAAGGCCTGGCAATTGAAGGCCTTTTCCTATCTCAAATAGTTTTTTTCTGATATGGTTATCAATTCTTTGATTCAGGCCAGAAAGCCTGTCACCAGGCATATCTATCCTAAAGTGTGGAAAAACTTTTTGTCCTGGTGTGCTAATAAAGTTTACCATTGGAATTCTTTTAAAATTTCAGTTTGTGCATTTCTGCAGGATGGTTTGGAGGAGGCATTATCAGCCATTTCTTTTAATGGTCAAATTTCACCTTATTTATCCTACATGATAGGAAAATTGCCAAGTTTCCTGATATCCAGACCATTGTTCAGGCCTTGATCAAAGTCAGACTGTTGATTCAAACAGTCACTCCTCCTTGGAGCCTTAATCTGGTTTAAAATGTTCTTCAAGCCCCGCCATTTGAACCTATGCATGGTTTTGACCTTCAACTTTTATCCTGAAAAAGGTTCCTTTTATCTTAGCCAGAATAATTTCTGAGTTTACAGTTTTCTTCTTTTTTTTTTTTTTTTGCATTTTAAAATTTTTATTGAAGACATATGGGAAAAACAGCGAGGATACATACATAATCATAAAGTCGTAAACACACAGAAATATACAAAGAATGCGAGAGTACACATATCGCGTATCTACATACCACTTTGTTAAAACATTAATTTGTCAATAAAAAGAATATAAAGTTTCAAACTGGGGGGGGGAGGACGGTTGGAAGAGGGTGGAAATCTTCCCCTTAATTTTTATTAATTTTTGCCCAAATTTCCCAAGCCTGGCAATGGAGCTGTAAATTATTATTAGAGGAAAAAAATAGGACACTCCATAGTCTCCAGATAAGACATAATTTTAGAGATATCATTCCAAGTTGGGATTATAGCTTGTTTCCATAACCGAGCAATGGACAACTTTAACGCCATCAATAGGTAAATACTAAGTAAGCTATTAGGGGTAAGAGAAGACCCAAAGGACAAATGGAACAATACTGTTTGTGGATTAGTCCACAAATAAGAGTCTAAATCAGAACATCTTAGAGAGAGCATTTTCCACAAGGGGAGCAGCAATGAGCACTCCCACCACACATGAGCCGGTGAGCCAACATTTCCACATCCTCTTCAGCAGAGAGGCGAATTCAAGGGGGAGATTTTGAAAAGCCTCAGAGGCGTAAGATGCCATTGGGTGCAAACTTTAAGGTATAATTCCAGCAGAGTAACACAATGGAGGGCTTTCTTGGTGAGTAGAATAGCTAATGACCAATCTTCTTGTGAAGCTTGGAATCCGAGGGATCTCTCCCACGAAGTGATATGGGCCGATTTGTAGTAGACATTTGGATTAAGCAGATCTTGATAAGAAATTGACAGTGCTCTAGGTATCCTTTTGGCCATATCCCAACGCTTTTCCCAGTTGGTGCGTGCGCGCATCGGAAGTTCAGTGAACCCCCAAGCCTTCAGGAGGCTTCTAAGTCTCCAAAACTCAAATTGCAATATCTGGGATGGATTGTATGCGAATCGAAATGTTGCTAATGAGATAAGATGACCATTCGGGAAAAGATCCCCAATAATAGTGATTACCATGTGATTGCCATAGCAGCGGGTGTGAGTCTCGTAGTGCTTTGAGAAGACCCTGGAGGGATTGACTAGGTGAAGGATGAGGAGCAATTTGGGGAAGAGACCAGGTTTTATCCCAAAAGCGTAAAGCAGAAAGAACAATATAATTTTTTAATATCAAAAGATACCCTAATGTGTTTAGGAAACCAGAGGAGATCTGAGAGGGAAAGTGGGTTTGGCAGGGTAGCCTGCTCTATGGCCCACCATTTACAATTAGAGGAGTCTGAATTCCAGGGAAGAATGTGGGCCAGTCTAGATGCCTCATGATACAGACCAAAATTGGGGGCGCCTGCACCTCCACTTAGTATTGGCTGCTGCATTATTCTTGAGTTTACAGCTTTAATTTGAAAGCCATTCAAATTATTATTTAATTCCCAAGGTATCAACTGAATCAACTCAATGAAGAAATTGTAGTTCCTTTTTTTATGCCCAGCTCCTAAAAGTGTCTTCTTAACATTTTTGAGCTGAGTTTAAACTTTCTTCTCTGTTATGTCATTCCTCATGACCTTATAAAGGAATTAAAGCTATGGCAGTTACTTTAGCAGTTTGGCTTAAGGCCTTAATTTGTAAGGCATATTTGATCGCAGGGAAGACTCCCCTTGAGCACATTACTGCTCATTCGACTAGAGCAACTGCCACTTTTTGGCAAGGCGGCTACTTGGTCTTCTTTGTACACTTTCACTACATTTTAACACTTTCTTGTGTATGCCTTTTTAGAGGCTACTTTTGACAGGAAAGTACTGTGGACTGCAGTGCATAATCAGTAACATTCCTGCCTTTACTATATTGTCCCCCTAAACATGGTTATCTTGTGGACTTCACTGTTTTGGTATAAGATCCCTCATCTTATGAAAGAAAACAAAATTTATGCTTACCTAATATATTAATTTCTTTCATGGTGGAGAGAGTCCACAGGTCATGTGTTTTTTTTCTATACAGTAGGAGGCAGAACTTGTTTTGCACGTCATTTGCCCCAGTTTGGGCGCTAACTGTTGCGCGTAAGCGAAAAGAGGTATATTACGGCTCTTTGCGCACGTCGGGAGTAGCACACATATTACGAGTTAAAAGTAAATGCTTTTGCTTGAGTGCAATAGAATTTAACGTGCGTCAGGTTAACGCGACTTGACACTCATTATAACAGTGTCTATTAAAAAAAAATTTTTTTAAATTGCATAAAAATTGAATTGTAGTGAAATTATACCTAGGAATTTATGTTAATCTTAGTTTATGTTAACGATAGTTAGCACTCCAATATTCCAAATTTGTAATTTTCCCCCACATAATAAAATGATTACTTCCTTCTTTAATACGTCAAAGATATACATAAATAACAATAGGATAGTGCATAGTTCACAACAAGATAAGGTTTATGGTTTAATGAAAGGTACACAGTTGTCTTCTTTAACGGCATATGGAAGTAAAAAAGAAAGCAATAAATTTAAAGAGATTTTTCAAATTACTTCTAGTACTGTATTATTATTATTATCAGTTATTTGTAAAGTGCAAACAGATTCTGCAGCGCTATAAACATAGGTATAATATACAATGGTAGCATTTATTGGAGGCAAATGAGAGTCCTGCCAAGAATTGCTTTGTTGTATATCACCTCTCATGAATTTGATCTACAAAACAGATGGGCTCATAAGCTTACATGCTAAGGGGGTTCAAGCGAATGATAAAGAAAGAGGAGAGGAGCTAAGGTAAGAAAGGTTAGCGTATGGTGTATGCATCCTTGAGCAGCAGTCTTTAAGGAACACTTGAAACTATGAAAACTAGGGGAGAGTCTTGTTAAGCGAGGCAGAGAGTTTCACAAAAAGGGGCCATTCTGGAGAAGTCCTGTAGACGGGAGTGTGAGGAGGTAACAAGGGAGGAGGAGAGAAGGAGGTTGTGAGCAGGGCGAAGGGGACAGGAGGGAGAGTATCTGGAGACAAGCTCTGAGATATAGGGGGAGCAGTGTTATTGAGGACAATGAATGCCAGAGTCAGGATTTTGTGTTTTATTCTGTTGGCTAGAGGAAGCCAGTGAAGGGATTGACAGAGAGGCGCAGCAAAAGAGGAACGACATGTAAGAAAGATCAGCCTGGCAGAGGCATTCAATATGGATTGTAAAGGAGCTAGGGAGACCAGAGAGGATGGAGTTGCAATAGTCAAGGTGGGAAATGATGAGAGCGTGAATTAAAATCTTAGTTGTATCTTGGGTGAGGAAGTGGCAAATTTTGGAGATGTTTTTAAGGTAGAGACATCAATGAGCTGGCCAAAGACTGGATGTGGAGACTGAAAGAAAGATCTGAGTCAAGTGTGACCCCAAGACATCAGGCATGCAGGGTTTGGGTAATTATGTTGCTATCAATAGTTATAGAAAGAAGGGGGATAGATATTTTGGAAGAAGTGGGGATAAGGAGCTCATTTTTGGAGAGATTTAGCTTAAGGTAGTGAAAGGACATCCAGGATGAAATATTAGAAAGACATTTACTGACATGAGTTAGCAAGGATGGGGATATCTGGTGCAGAGAGGTAGATTTGGGTGTCATCAGCATACAAATGATATTGAAACCCATGGTACTTTATTAAGGAACCTAAGGCAGATGTATAGATTGAGAAGTGAAGGGGACTACGGACAGAGCTTTGTGGTACCCCAAGAAAAGTGGTAAAGGAGTAGAGGATGCACCAGAGAAGGCTACACTAAAGGTATGGATGGGCAGGTAGGAGGAGGACCACAAGAGGGCTGTGAAGTATTATATTTACTTCATTATCTTGGTATCCTTTGTTGAAAAGTACATCTAGGTAAGCTCTGTAGCAGCAATGCACTACTAAGATCTAGCTAGGGGTAAACACATATGCATGTTACAGTATTTGTATCAGTACCCCTGCAGTTGGCATTCAAGATGTGTCTATAATTCATCCATACTTACTTACCATAAAAGTGTTGATTGACTTGCTCTGCAAAACAAAATAAAAGCAAAAATATTTTTAGAAAAATTATATTATTAATTTCAAGGCCAACTTATCTAAGCAGAAAAAATATATCAACAGAGGAATATCTCAAACATAAGAGCATAATAACTATATATTGCAGCAGGAGATTATTTAGTAGGATATGAGTGCCCCCACCTATTTATTCTTTCTGACTAAACCCTGTTTAACATTGTTTTTTTACTTTATAAGTGGTGTATTCTAATAGCAATTTATATATTGGGGAAAATAATGTTGCTGATCTAACCAACGGCTAGATTTAAAAGTTCTGCGTTAGCCGTCAAAAGCAGCGTTGCGGGGTCCTAACGCTGCTTTTGGCCGCCCGCTGGTATTTAGAGTCAGCCAGGAAAGGGTCTAACGCTCACTTCCTCACCGCAACTCCAGGCTACCGCAGATCCCCTTACGCCAATTGCGTATCCTATCTTTTCTATGGGATCTGCCTAACACTGGTATTTGGAGTCTTGGAACAAGTGAGCGGTAGACCCTCTACCGACAAGACTCCAGCCACAAAACAAAGTCAGTAGTTAAGAGCTTTATGGGCTAACGCTGGAATATAAAGCTCTTAACTACTGTGCTACAAAGTACACTAACACCCATAAACTACCTATGTACCCCTAAACCGAGGCCCCCCCACATCGCTGCCAATCGTATTGAGCTTGCATTCTATTGGCCGATCGGAACAGCCAATAGAATGCGAGCTCAATACGACTGGCTGATTGGATCAGCCAATCGGATTGAAATTCAATCTGATTGGCTGATTGCATCGGCCAATCAGATTTTTTCTACCTTAATTCCGATTGGCTGATAGAATCCTATCAGCCAATCGGAATTGAAGGGATGCCATCTTGGATGACGTCCCTTAAAGGAACCGTCATTCATCGGGAAGTCGTCGGTTGAAGAGGATGGCTCCGCTCCGGATGGATGAAGATTGAAGACGCCGCCTGGATGAACACTTCTACCGGATGGAGGACCTCTTCTTGCCCCGCTTGGATGAAGACTTCTACCGGATGAAGGACCTCCTCTGCGCACCTTGGATGAAGAATTTGGCTCAGCTGGGTGAAGACGACTCAAGGTAGGATGATCTTCAGGGGGTTAGCGATAGGTTTTTTAAGGGGGTTTGGGTGGGTTAGAGTAGGGGTATGTGGGTGGTGGGTTGTAATGTTGGGGGGGTATTGTATTTTTATTTTCAGGTAAAAGAGCTGATTATTTTGGGGCAATGCCCCGCAAAAAGCCCTTTTAAAGGCTGGTAAAAGAGCTGATTACTTTGGTAGTTTAGAATAGGGTAGGGCAATTTTTATTTTGGGGGGCTTTTTTATTTTATTAGGGGGCTTAGATTAGGTGTAATTAGTTTAAAATTCTTGTAATTCTTTTTTATTTTTTGTAATTAAGTGTTTTTTTTTTGTATTATAGAATAGTTTATTTTATTGTATTTTAAGTTAGCTAATTGTAGGTAATTTATTTAATTTATTTAATGATAGTGTAGTGTTAGGTGTATTTGTAACTTAGGTTAGGATTTATTTTACAGGTAATTTTGTACTTATTTTAACTAGGGAGCTATTAAATAGTTATTAACTATTTAATAGCTATTGTACCTAGTTAAAATAAATACAAAGTTGCCTGTAAAATAAATATAAATCCTAAAATAGCTACAATGTAATTATTAATTATACTGTAGCTATATTAGGGTTTATTTTCTAGGTAAGTATTTAGTTTTAAATAGGATTATTTTATTTCATTTTAGGAATATTATTTCGTTTAATTTAAATTATATTTATGTTAGGGGGGTGTTAGGGTTAGAGTTAGGTTTAGGGGTTAATAATTTTATTATAGTAGCGGCGACGGTGCGGGCGGGAGATTAGGGGTTAATAATTGTAGGTAGGTGGCGGCGATGATAGGGAGGGCAGATTAGGGGTTAATACTATTTATTCTAGTGTTTGCGAGGCGGGAGTGCGGCGGTTTAGGGGTTAATACATATATTATAGTGGCGGCGAGTTCCGGTCGGCAGATTAGGGGTTAATAATTATAGTTAGGTAGCGGCGACGTTTGGGGGGCAGATTAGGGGGTAATAAATATAATATAGGGGTCGGCGATGTTAGGGGCAGCAGATTAGGGGTTCATAGGGATAATGTAGGTTGCGGTGGTGTATGGAGCGGCAGATTAGGGGTTAATAATATACAGCAGGTGTCAGCGATAGCGGGGGCGGCAGATTAGGGGTTAATAAGTGTAAGGTTAGGGGTGTTTAGACTCGGGGTTCATGTTAGGGTGTTAGGTGCAGACTTAGAGATTGTTTCCCCATAGGAAACAATCTGGCTGCGTTAGGAGCTGAACACTGCTTTTTTGCAGGTGTTAGTTTTTTTTTCAGCCCAAACTGCCCCATTGTTTCCTATGTGGAAATCGTGCACAAGCACGTTTTTCCGCTACCGTAGGCAACGCTGGTATTGAGGGTTGAAGTGGAGCTAAATTAGACTCAACGCTCCCTTTTCTGAACCTAACGCAGCCACTCAGACAACTCTAAATACCAGCGTTGTCTTAAGGGTGCGCTGGGAAAAAAAGCAGCGTTAGCTACGCGGGTCTTTACCGACAAAACTCTAAATCTAGCCGCAAGTGTTTTCATTTATTTGTATGATTAAAGATATTTTTTATGTGCAGCATAAAAGCCTACCATCCATTAAAATAGTCCCAAGATGATCATAAACATTTTGACCACATTACCTCATTAAGGGCCAGATTTTGAGAGGAGCGCTAAGAGTTACGCGCGAGTGATAAGGGGTTTATCGCGTCTGTTTATATGTGTCGGGCTTCCCGCTTGTAGTAGTTGAAAGTAAACGCAATTGCAAAACAAAAGTGTCACAAAAAAAAATCAAAGATACATTACAAAGTACAGTTACTCTCACAATAACACCATCTAATAAATATTATTTTAAAAAGATGCAGGCAAAGGGCTTTAACACTGAGATAGATATATATACATGTCTAAATATGTATATCTATCTATCTATCTATCTATCTATCTATCTATCTATGTATTTATATGTATATTTACAGACATAATAAATATAATAAATAAATATGTATACATATATAAACATATATGTGCATTTGAGCCCTTTGCAGTCAAGTAGCTGAAAACATGTAAAAACATATTTATGCTATATTCATATTAAAGTGTTATACTGTGTATTTACTGCAGATATTTCCCATTCCAATGTTCTGCATAATATGTTCTATGTATTTTGAAAGAGAAATTCCTATATATATAGTATCTGTATATATCTATACCTATATATAATCATGCATATATATAAGTACAGATATATATGTACCAAATAGGAATAGGCGAATGTGTTTATATCCGAATTTGAATGTTAGAACGAATGTTATTGTTGAAATTCGATTTACATAATAGAATGTTGATAAGAACGAATATTCTTAAAAATTCGATTTTCGAATGTTATTTACAGTTTTTGAATGTCACATTACATTTACATTTACAAAACATTTATAAAACACAATTGTAGACTAGAAACACTATTTCGAATGTCACATTCAAATCGAATATCACATTCGAATCGAATGTCACATTCGAATTCGAATATTACATTTATAAAACACAGTATTAGACTAGAAATACTATTTCGAATTCGAATGTCACATTCAAATCGAATATCACATTCGAATCGAATATCACATTTAAAACACAGTATTAGACTAGAAATACTATTTCAAATTCGAATGTGACATTCGAATTTGAATGTAGCATTCGAATATTACATTTATTAAACACAGTTGTAGACTAGAAATACTATTTCAAATTTGAATGTCACATTCGAATTCGAATGTCACATTCGAATTCGAATATTACATTTCGAAATTGAATGAATACATAGCTAAACATTCTATTATTCGAATGAATATTTTCGAATTTTATTGAAAAATTTGAAAACGAAAATTCGAAAATAGAATGTTAGAATGTTATATAAACATTCTAAATTCAATTCGAATGAACGAATGTATCAAAATTTGTTTTAAATTTCGAATTTTTAGAAACATTCGCCCATCCCTAGTACCAAAATACCATCAAATATATGTAGAAATATGTATTTAGGAATAAATATAACATATTGAGGAACATTGGAATGTGAAATATTCAGATTTTCTTGTTGGGTTAGCGCACTTGAGAATATGCAAGTTTGTGCATTAATAGTATGTTAGTTTTTTTCAACTGTTTTCACTCCATTGACTTCGATGGGGGAATATGTTATTGCGCGTGCGTGTGCGCGAGCGAGTGAAAACTCTTTACTTTCAACTTGCAATATGAGCTACACGGCGCGCATAAAAAAGCTTACTTCTAGCGGAGTTAGTGCTCAAAAGGGAGCATTAAATACCGCTTCACTTGTAATCTGACCCTCAGGTGTTATAAAAGAGTTGTTGGGTAACTTGGGGTGAAGACACTTGGCTCTCAAGTTAAATCTAAACATTTCTTCAGATAAGGGATGTCTAATATAAAAAAAACAATACATTTAGTCACCCTTTTAGAAGGTCAACACTGAGAAGATTGAGGGTGTGACAGGAGCGAGCTGCACTTAGTCTTATGGCGCGGGCTGTGACTATACAGCTGGCCCAATGCGATGTGTAAAAAAAGCAGACCCGCTCAGCAGAGCGCAGAGAGCGGGTCTGTAAAACTGTGTTTTTTGTTAAAAATGAAAGGGAATATTATGTGTTATAAAGTTTGGCTAATATAATGTTATATAATTCTGCACTATGTGCAGAATTATATAACATTAATTTTAAGGTTTACTGTCCCTTTAAGGGGTTAATGGCTAAGAATAGATAATTTCTATTCTTGTAATAAAATCGGGGGCAGCATATGTGCTCAGAAATACAGCCTTATTTTTAACATGTGCTTGTCTTGCTTGACTGATCACAATCAAAATTCTTGATAATTAGCAACACATTTACAGGATCATTACCCGTCACTGTATTGGATAACATTAGGAAGCAACATCACCAAACCTATACAAACCCTAACTGTTAAATTAATTTGATAAAACTTTTGGTATAGGTGCAGTTTAGCGCCCAGAATCAGGAAGGTACCAAATCCCACCATGGGGGGGAGGGGGGTGTTGTGGTATTTTTACAGTGTGTATTTTTACAGTGTACTTCAAAAAAGTACACTTTACTGTTGGAATTACTTCAGTAAGGTAATTTGGGGGGGGGGGGCCCTGGATAGGTTACCAGCAGCGGTTGTGGCGCCCGGGGCAGGTATTGGAACAGATCGCTCTTTTCCAATATCGTTCCCAGGTGCCGCAACGCTCTGTTCCAATATCGTTATTGGACGCCAGAACCACTGCTGGGAACATATCCATGGTTCCCCCCTTTTGCTGCGGGATGTGGTACCTTCCGAATTTGGGACGCTAAACTACACCTTTACCAAACTTTTACAATAAGCGCTTTTCCACTATTAAAAACTAATCAATTCCATAACCCAGCAAACATAATTGCCAATTATTACTTATAATAATCTTGTTCAAATCTCTTTAAATGACGTACCCACGTGCTACTCATTATAATCACAACGCACTATAAAAAGGGATCAATTAATATACAGGCCCTTCAACCTTTGATGTAAATGCTAAACCCGTGAAATTGCCATTTTGTTACTGGTTTATCATGTGCATTTAGATTTTGGACTATGAAATCAAAAGATTAATGACGCAGATTTTGATTTTGTGCTGTTTCCTGGAGGTAATGATTTTGAGCTTCATGGATATTAAAGGCAAAAGCATTTTAAGATTGTGGTCACTAAAACAAACTGACAATACTGGATTAAGTTCAGAAATTGTTATTTACCACAAAATTGTGATCAAACCCATAGTTCTCTGCAAGAAATAGTGCACATTACATAATTTTATTATGTAAGAAAACAATGCATAGTCACTTGAAAATAAAAGTCATTGTATACCTCTTCTCTCTTTTTTCATTTTTCTAAACAGCCACAAGGATTACGTTTTTCACTTTTGTATCATAAATATGTTTCTTAAAATATTAAACACTATTCAGATCACGTTCTTAAAATAACTTATTTAAACAAATCAATATTTAATGTGGACTAACAGTCAGCAAGAAAATGACATTTAAATTGCTTTACAAAGCTGAAAAAGACAAACAGTGATACATTGTATTATTCTAAAAAATAATTATATATATTACTTACCAGTAACTGTAAAGCCACTTAACTCTTCTAAAAAAAAAAAAATACAATATATTTATTTGAATCTTTTTTGTTTCATAGCACACAAAATAAATTAGCATGCAGAAAATAAGCCTAAATTGTAGCTTTATTAATTATTGATTATATAGTTAATAAAATGAATACATTGTTATTTGAGTATGGTACTGCAACAATTCATTATTCATTCAATTATTTATATTTTTATTTTTGCTTCAAGCAAAAAGTGTATAATTTGCCAGTCAAGTTATCATCATTGTATTTTGAAGTTGTGTCTTATTATGACTTCCTCCTGTCTATTAAAGGTACAATAAACTCAGGCAAGCAGTTGATAAGAATTAATTGTAATCAAAGCAGCTGCAGGAATACACTTTCAAATTGGCTGGGCTCTCTCCCACCCCTGACTGTAAGGTTGACTTCTGCTGCTACCTCTTGTTTACAGTACTATAGAAAAAAACTGCTGCACTTACATTTTTAGAAAAAATAAGCTCATTCGAATAACAAAATAAAGGTAAAGGAATTATTTGAGAACAGTTTAATACATTTCAGCAGGTAAAATGAAACACACAAAGGGAAGAAAGCTTTAAAATGCAATGTCACTTTAAGTAAGAAGAAAATATATAAGAAAATATCAGTACAGCTTTTAGCTCATGTTGTATATGAATGTGACACAATGTCCAAGATTTTAACTTTGCAAAAATACATATTTATAGGGAATTCAATGTTGAGTTTATTTAAAAAAAGACTGCTATCTGCTTCCATTTGGGAGTAATGGACTAATATTTGCTACTAGTTTGACACAACCTCTCCAGCATACAGCTTATGACATAAATCAGTGCGAACTGCAGGGGTAAAAAGCTTCCAGAAAACAATGAGAGTTATGAGAAAATTTCAAATATGCTGATATTTTTTCCTTAGTGAAAGGTTTTGCGTATAGTTCACATGATAACAAAAACTTTCTACCAAGTTTAACCCCTTTAGAACGGAGGCAACCGTCCAAGTTGAGAACGTAAACAAAAGTGCCAAAAAGGATATCCTGTGAGGGCCAGTGCACCACTACTCAAACACTGGGCTACATTACAAGTGGCACGCTAACTGTTGTGTGCAAGTGATATCGGCTTTTTGTGCACGTATTACAAGTTAAGAGTAAACGTGGCCATGAGAGCACATTGTCAGGTTAGTGCAACAGAAACACTCACGTAAAGGGGAGTGTATTAAGTTAAGTTGCACTAAACACAACAGAAATACATTTAAAAATACAGTTACACCCATATAAACACTATCTGATAAAAAATATTCATATAAATATTTTAAAAAGTTGTAAGGTTTCAGAGGCATATGGTATGTGACAAGGTGTTTGACTGTAAAGGGCTATAATGTATATATGTCTAAATATATGAATATTGCATATATTGCCTATTTGTGTATGTATATATATATATATATATATATATATATATATGTGTGTGTGTGTGTAAATATGTAGTTATGTATATGTATATTTAGTTTACTTTATATTTACTGTACATATTTAACAAGTATATTGCAAAAATGTTTATATTTCAAGTTGAAATGAACCCATTTCATTTTTAATTTTTCAATCCCTTTAAGGGGGGTGATGAGAGTGGGAGTGTGACATCACCGGATGGGGGCGTGGCCTATAGCCGTTATAGTCTATGTCGCAGTTACTATGCTGGATATATTGTGCAGTCTGTAAACATTTTGAAGTGGTGTGTAAAACTGAGTCCAATAAAGAGATGCCGGTGGACAGTGACCAAGAAGCTCAAGAAGTGGCCATTGTAGGGTCTGTTGTTGAACGATCTGGTTCAGACAAAGATTGGTGGGTTACCCTTACAGCAATGGTAACCAAGGTTGCCTTCAAGATTGACACAGGAGCAGACATTACCGTTATGTCCCTTGCAGCATTCATAAAACTGCCTCGACAGCCTCAAGAGGCAAAAGTTAAGACAAACGTTCACAGTCCCGGAGACCGCATTGATTGTGCAGTGAAATTTCTCGCTAGCTGCAAGTACAAACAGAAGAAATTCACAATGTGGCTACATGTAATTAGAGGACAGTGTGTTAACAATCTATTGAGCAGGAAAGCAGCCTGTGGTCTGGGCCTTGTCGCCAGAGTAAATGAGATCAGCAAAGACATGTTTGGTGAATTGGGCCTGCTAAACTGGGAGCCAGTCCGAATAGCACTTAAAGTTGATACAGTCCCATACAGCATTAGTACTCCTCGTAGAATTCCATTCCCCTCATGCCTCAAAGTGGAGAAGGAAGTTATTGAAGAAGTTGTCGAAGTAACCGACTGGTGTGCCCCCATTGTGCCCGTTGCGAAGGACGGAAAGGTACGCATCTGCGTAGATTTGAAATGGCTGAATGAGGCGGTAAAAAGGGAGATATATGTGCTGTCGACGCTTGAAGATATAGCTCCGAAACTGGCTGGGGCGAAGTTCTTCTCCACACTGGATGCTTCCAGTGGCTTCTGGCAGATACCTCTAGACCCACAAACTGACTACCTTCAATACACCGGTAGGTCGGTTTTGCTTCTGCAGACTCCCCTTTGGGATATCCTCTGCCCATGAAATATTTCAATAGATAAATGAACAGCACCCACCAGATGGTACTGAGCACGGAGAGGGTTAACCAGACCCAGACAAGTCACAATGTAAAGAAGTTCTCCAGCTAGTAGTGCAAATCGACCTTTATTAGTGCATACAGGGTTCCAACAGTAACAGCAACGTTTCAGGCAAACAATATGCCCTTTGTCAAGCTAAATATCAAGTGATTATACAGGTGTTTAAATAGCCCTACTGGCGCCAAACAATGCATATTAACATCCCTAATGCGCCACCTAGTGGTCAAAAACATAATTGACTTTTGAAAAATAATTGTGTATATACTTATCTATCGGCTAGATTTAGAGTTTTGTCGGTAAGGACCCGCGTAGCTAACGCCGGCTTTTTTCTGGCCGCACCATAAAAATAACTCTGGTATTGAGAGTCCACATAAAGGCAGCGTTAGGCTCCAAAAAAGGAGCGTAGAGCATTTTTAACGCAACTTCAACTCTCGATACCAGAGTTGCTTACGGACGCGGCCAGCCTCAAAAACGTGCTCGTGCACGATTCCCCCATAGGAAACAATGGGGCTGTTTGAGCTGAAAAAAAACCTAACACCTGCAAAAAAGCCGCGTTCAGCTCCTAACGCAGCCCCATTGTTTGCTATGCGTAAACACTTCCTAAGTCTGCACCTAACACCCTAACATGTACCCCGAGTCTAAACACCCCTAACCTTACACTTATTAACCCCTAATCTGCCGCCCCCGCTATCGCTGACCCCTGCATATTTTTTTAACCCCTAATCTGCCGCTCCGTAAACCGCCGCTACTTACATTATCCTTATGTACCCCTAATCTGCTGCCCCTAACACCGCCGACCCCTATATTATATTTATTAACCCCTAATCTGCTCCCCACAACGTCGCCTCCACCTGCCTACACTTATTAACCCCTAATCTGCCGAGCGGACCGCACCGCTATTATAATAAAGTTATTAACCCCTAATCCGCCTCACTAACCCTATAAGAAATAGTATTAACCCCTAATCTGCCCTCCCTAACATCGCCGACACCTAACTTCAATTATTAACCCCTAATCTGCCGACCGGAGCTCACCGCTATTCTAATAAATGTATTAACCCCTAAAGCTAAGTCTAACCCTAACACTAACATCCCCCTAAGTTAAATATAATTTAAATCTAACGAAATTAATTAACTCTTATTAAATAAATTATTCCTATTTAAAGCTAAATACTTAACTGTAAAATAATATAGCTACAATATAAATTATAATTACATTGTAGCTATTTTAGGATTAATATTTATTTTACAGGCAACTTTGTAATTATTTTAACCAGGTACAATATCAGAATCAAGTTCAATCCGATCAGCCAATCGGATTGAACTTGATTCTGATTGGCTGATTCCATCAGCCAATCAGAATATTCCTACCTTAATTCCGATTGGCTGATAGAATCCTATCAGCCAATCGGAATTGGAGGGACGCCATCTTGGATGACGTCCCTTAAAGGAACCGTCATTCTTCAGTTGGACGTCGCCGGATGAAGATGGGTCCGCGTCGGAGGTCTTCAGGATGGAGCCGGTCCTCATCGGATGAAGATAGAAGATGCCGCTTGGAAGATGATGGTTGCCGGTCCGGATCTACTCTTCTTCCCGGATAGGATGAAGACTTTGGAGCCTCTTCTGGACCTCTTCAGCCACCAGATGATGGATGTCTAGCCCCCGCTTGGGTTGGATGAAGATTTTGGAGCCAGGACGGATCGGTGATACCTGGTGAGGTGAAGACAAGGTAGGATGATCTTCAGGGGCTTAGTGTTAGGTTTATTTAAGGGGGGTTTGGGTTAGATTAGGGGTATGTGGGTGGTGGGTTGTAATGTTGGGGGGGGTATTGTATGTTTTTTTTTACAGGAAAAAGAGCTGAACTTTTTGGGGCATGCCCCGCAAAGGGCCCTGTTCAGGGCTGGTAAGGTAAAAGAGCTTTGAACTTTAGTAATTTAGAATAGGGTAGGGCATTTTTTATTTTGGGGGTCTTTGTTATTTTATTAGGGGGCTTAGAGTAGGTGTAATTAGTTTAAAATTGTTGTAATATTTTTCTTATGTTTGTAAATATTTTTTTATTTTTTGTAACTTAGTTCTTTTTTATTTTTTGTACTTTAGTTAGTTTATTTCATTGTAGTTATTTGTACATATTGTATTTAATTAATTTATTGATAGTGTAGTGTTAGGTTTAATTGTAGGTAATTGTAGGTATTTTATTTAATTTATTTATTGCTAGTGTAGTGTTAGGTTTAATTGTAACTCAGGTTAGGATTTATTTTACAGGTAAATTTGTAATTATTTTAACTAGGTAGCTATTAAATAGTTCTTAACTATTTAATAGCTATTGTACCTGGTTAAAATAATTACAAAGTTGCCTGTAAAATAAATATTAATCCTAAAATAGCTACAATATAATTATAATTTATATTGTAGCTATATTAGGATTTATTTTACAGGTAAGTATTTAGCTTTAAATAGGAATCATTTATTTAATAAGAGTTAATTAATTTCGTTAGATTTAAATTATATTTAACTTAGGGGGGTGTTAGTGTTAGGGTTAGACTTAGCTTTAGGGGTTAATACATTTATTAGAATAGCGGTGAGCTCCGGTCGGCAGATTAGGGGTTAATGTTTGAAGTTAGGTGTCGGCGATGTTAGGGAGGGCAGATTAGGGGTTAATACTATTTATTATAGGGTTAGTGAGGCGGATTAGGGGTTAATAACTTTATTATAATAGCGGTGCGGTCCGCTCGGCAGATTAGGGGTTAATAAGTGTAGGCAGGTGGAGGTGACGTTGAGGGCAGCAGATTAGGGGTTAATAAATATAATATAGGGGTCGGCGGTGTTAGGGGCAGCAGATTAGGGGTACATAGCTATAATGTAGGTGGCGGCGCTTTGCGGTCGGCAGATTAGGGGTTAATTATTGTAGGTAGCTGGCGGCGACGTTGTGGGGGGCAGGTTAGGGGTTAATAAATATAATACAGGGGTCGGCGGTGTTAGGGGCAGCAGATTAGGGGTACATAGGGATAACTTAGCTGGCGGCGCTTTGCGGTCGGCAGATTAGGGGTTAAAAAAAATAAATTGAGTGGCGGCGATGTGGGGGGACCTCGGTTTAGGGGTACATAGGTAGTTTATGGGTGTTAGTGTACTTTAGAGTACAGTAGTTAAGAGCTTTATGAACCGGCGTTAGCCCAGAAAGCTCTTAACTACTGACTTTTTTCTGCGGCTGGAGTTTTGTCGTTAGATTTCTAACACTCACTTCAGACACGACTCTAAATACCGGAGTTAGAAAGATCCCATTGAAAAGATAGGATATGCAAATGACGTAAGGGGATCTGCGGTATGGAAAAGTCGCGGCTGAAAAGTGAGCGTTAGACCCTTTTTTGAGTGACTAGGAGTTAGCCTAAAACCAGCGTTAGGAGCCTCTAACGCTGGTTTTCACGGCTAACGCCAAACTCCAAATCTAGGCCTATGTGTTTAAATAGCCATTCTAGCACCTAATAATACACATTAACATGCGCCACCTAGTGATCCAAAAAATTCCTTCTTTTTAAATATTTTTTTTTCCTTTTTGTATAAATAATTGAAAGTGTATATTTATACATAATGTGTATATAAAGTTGTGTACAGAGATGTGTCCTTATATCAAATAAGAAACTAAACAACATTCTATATAAAAGTGCTGAAATTTTGTGCTAAAAAATATATATATGTTACAAACAATTAAAAACAATTATATGAAGAAATTATAACTTCATATATCACTCAATATTAAAATGGATACTGCATCCTTTTTTAGTATCCATTTTAATATTGAGTGACATATGAAGTTATAATTTCTTCATATAATTCTTCATACAAAAAAGAAAAAAAAAATATTTAAAAAGAAGGAATTTTTTGGATCACTAGGTGGCGCATGTTAATGTGTATTATTAGGTGCTAGAATGGCTATTTAAACACATAGATAAGTATATACACAATTATTTTTCACAAGTCAATTATGTTTTTGACCACTAGGTGGCACATTAGGGATGTTAATATGCATTGTTTGGCGCCAGTAGGGCTATTTAAACACCTGTATAATCACTTGATATTTAGCTTGACAAAGGGCATATTGTTTGCCTGAAACGTTGCTGTTACTGTTGGAACCCTGTATGCACTAATAAAGGTCGATTTGCACTATTACCTGAAATATTTCAAAGAGAGATGAGTTCCCTCCTGAGGGACCACGTAGGCATGGCAGTCCTCATGGATGACATTTTAGTGTATGGGTCCACACTGGAAGAACACGATCAGTGATTTAGTTGTGTGCTGTAGACCATTAGAGAGTCCAGGCTGAAATTTGCTTGCTGCACCACTGAAGTAAGTTCTCTCTCCCTTATCCCTATGTATTTGTGCTGTATCTTTCTGTATTTTGTTTGCTCTGTTATTATTTCACACCTACCCCCTACCCAGCTAAGCAGCCTGCCCACCTTCCTGCTGTATTTAATGGTGCTCACTGCGCAAAGGCAAGCTCGTCAGCGCCCATCCGTGCCCCGACCGCACCCAACGCCACAAACCTTGGCTCCAGAAACTGTCACCACTACGACTCCAGCACCCTCCACGCACTCAACACCGGTAGATCGTCTGCCTGCCACCACACATCCCTGACCAACACCTTTAGACCTTTCACCTGCCGCAACTGCTCCTTCCCTCCGGACCACAACCGAACCAACTAACCCACCCAAAAACAGCCGCAATTACCTCAACTGCATTCTCCTCAACACCCGCTCCATCCACAAGCACGCCCTCGAAATCTGGAACATGCTAGACTTCAGCTCCCATGACGTCGCTTTCCTCACCAAGACCTGGCTAAACCCTGCATCAGCGCCAGACATCGCCACTGCAATACCCGGCGGCTACAAGATCTGCCAAGAAGACAACAGCAACCGATCTGGAGGAGGCATCGCCATCATATACCAACACAACATCCAAGTCACAACCAGCTCCGATGACCACTCACCAGGCATAGAACACCTACACTTCAAGATCCAGGTCAACCCGAACACCACCCTCCGCGGCACCTTCATCTACAGACCTCCCGGACCTCGTCCTGCCTTCTGTGACTCCATCACCGACCACATCGCATCCCATGCCCTCACCTCAATGGACTATCCTCCTCAGTGACCTCAACTTCCATCTTGACAACCCCAACAATCACACCTCCACCCTTCTGGAAAACCTTGGAACTATCAGACTGAAGCAACTCATAAACTACCCAACCCACACAGCCGGCCACACCCTTGACCCGATCTTCTCCTCAGGCAACCACATCTCAGTCAATTAAATCACCAAACTCCTCTGGGTTGACCACTACTGCATACACTTCTCCTTCAAAAAACCCACCACCGACCTCCGACAGTACCACCCGCCCTGCAGAAACTGGAACAACATCACCCAAGACCAACTACACCGCACCCAAAACAAATCCTCCCCACCTACCTCCACAGATGCCAAGTCCTCCGCCCACAACCTGCACCACTGGATTAAAGACTGCTCCAACACCCTCATCCCCCTCAAAAAACCATCTGGCCGCCAAACCACCAACAAAGTCAGCTGGTTCATTCCGACTCTCCAGGACTCCAAACGCCACTGCAGATGACAGGAAAGAACCTGGAGATACAGCAAGACCATTCTAGATAAAGCTACCTTTAAGATAGCAATCACCACCCACCACCACCTCATAAAAACCGCCAAAAAAACAGCCATCCAAGACAGAATCAACTCTAATGCACAAAACAGCAAGGAGTTGTTCTCAGTCATCAAGTAATTCTCTAAACCCAACAGCGACTTTAGACTCGCCAGAAACACAAGTTATGAAGCAGCGGTCTAAAGGCGGCAGACAGACATCTAAGAAAATTCACCAGAACTGCTGGTGCAATGATAAAAGCCGAGAGTGTATGCTGTTGGAATTGATCGATGGGCGGCAGACATGATACGCTACATCAGATCATGTCCGCTCGCACCTTCTTAAATATGCCCCAATGGCTGTATTACATTCAACTTTATTGAAGAAAAAAATATTTTGTAAAATCTTGTTCCCTCCCACAGACTGTGGTCTGGGGCAGCTAATGTTACGTTGTTTAGGGTGTACACAGATGCTTCAGAAACCTCAAAATATTGGTGAGTACAGTGAGGAAGTAGAGTACTGTACAAAAAAGATGTCTGTCTTGTAATAGAAAAGTAGTCTATAAAACATGTGAAGGTGTTTTGAAATCCTTGCACAGCATTATGAGCTGACTGAAGGGGTTCTGTGGGAGTGGTTAGGACTTTTCTCCCACCAAGCATACAAAATGCTAAAGACTGCAACTATAAAGCGTCTTATTTCGTGATTTTGTCTAGCTTTTCAAAGCTGACGAGAATGTCTTGATTTTTTTTCTTTTCATTATTTCAATTATCTTTAGTGTATATGTTGGTGTGGACTGTTTTATGGACAATGTTTTTTTTTCTTTTGTTTATTTTGTAAAGTTTTTAAGGTGTTTAGTGATGCAAGGATCCTTCACTGCAGAACTTGTTCTATGATCCGTGAAGTGAACAGTTATGACATAGATGCTGCCCAGTTGATTATAATGGAGCTCAAGTAACAGGTGTGATGACGTGAGGGTACAAATCTTATCTTTTAAGTTGCATCAAGCTATGTTTTCTTCTTCAAGATATTAGTTTGAATGAGTTTTTTTTGTTTGTTTGCTGTTGTTGTTTTTTTAAAACTGGGCCATGATATTTAATTCAATTTTTTTTCCAATAACTTGGAATTTAATAAAAAGGAAGCAAACAAATTAGTTTAAATGGATATTAAAGTTATTTTTTTTTTATTTATGCATATTATTCAAAGCATAACAAAATGTCTGCATGCAAAATAAATGGTTTAAAAGAATTTAAAATAGTAAGTTTGTAAAATATGCATAGTTTTGCAGGCCTGAGATAGAACCTTTGAAAAGTCTTGAATGCTATTTATCATACTTCCTTAGATGTGACCAATTAGGGACAAATATAAATGAGCTCCTGTACATATCAAACAATCACTGTGCAGCATGCCTGAGTATCAGGTTTCTGCATTCCACGGAATGTACTTCAGCCTCTCTGGGAGGGTGTGTGGAAAGACTACAATATTAAATTACAGGAAAAACAGACAAAATAAATAATGCAAGTGCATTGCAAAGTTTCGTAATTATGCATAATTAGTCTTTTTATGGGATTAAAGTTAATCATTTTTCACATGACAGATGCTAAAGGACTGAGATGGTGGTCATTGTCACTTCTGTTTCCTTTACTTCCTCACTGTACTCACCAACATTTTGAGGTTTCTGAAGCATCTGTGTACACCCTAAACAACGTAACATTAGCTGCCCCAGACCACAGTCTGTGGGAGGGAACAAGATTTTACAAAATATTTTTTTCTTCAATAAAGTTGAATGTAATACAGCCATTGGGGCATATTTAAGAAGGTGCGAGCGGACATTATCCGATGTTGCGTATCATGTCTGCCGCCCATCGATAAATGCCAACAGAATACGCTCTCGGCATTTATCATTACACCAGCAGTTCTGGTGAACTGCTGGTGCAATACCGCCCCCTGCAGATTCGCTGCCAATCGGGGGTGTCAATCAACCCGATCGTATTGGATCTGGTTGATTTTCGGCGATGTTGGTCTGCCGCCTTTAGACCGCTGCTTCATTACTTGTGTTTCTGGCGAGTCTAAAGTCTCGCCGGAAACACGGAGCTTGATAAATAGGCCTCACTGACTTTGGTGAGGAAATTAATACCTTGTCCCTTACAAATACGTGAAAGATTAAAGGGACATAAAACAAGTTGGGATAGAGACAAAAAATAATATGTACTTTAATTACTTTACCTGCAAATTTATACTGCAGTGCCTCGCCATGAACCCTTTCTTACTTAATTAGCCTTTTTAGGATATGCACAAATCTCAACATGTTTTATGGCACTTAAGGGTAAGAGGCATATTTATTAGGCTACGCATTCTTCTGCTTTCTGATACAGTCGTCCTGATTCATAGAATATTTAAAGAACTACTGAATGAGATAAATAAATCATTTATCCTATGACACTAATTTACTAAGCCTTTGCAAATCATCTCCCTAGGATCATATAGGAATTGTCAACTGCGGTAAGGGGCGTTAAGCCCTCCAACCCTCCACCACATGGGGAGAAAAACTCTGTTCTGATGAAATCAGATGTCAGAGAGTGTGACACAGCGGAAAAATCCACTGCCCGGTCATGATCTATGACTGAAGGCTATAAGGACTGAAACAATGCTTCCAGCCTCACGGACCCACAGGTCCTCTCGAATGCTTAGTTGAACAAGAAAAACAATGATAACCTGAGCACTCGGCGCTTCTACCGAACCAGCCAAGCAGAACAGCGCCACGTGTCTGAACAGCCGCAAAACCGAATGAACCTGACAGGACCAGCCTGCACCTAGGGTCCTAACTGGCAAACTGCATAAATTGTCCCACCAAGGGGAAAAAACAGAAAACAGACATTCTTAACATAGGACTAACATGTCCAAAACAACTTCTGAAGCAGTAATAAAGAGTATCAATCCCAGAAGGTTCCTGAAGAAAACAAAAACAAATAAAAGACATCCAATCGGATATAAATAAAATATAAGGCAACCCGGAGGTTAATGCCCAAAAAGACACAGGCCTACCCGCAGGACCAGCCAAACAGAGCCCTATCTTTCAAAAACTGGGAAAGATCTCAAACAAATGACAATCAGGAGATGACTTCATCCCCACATGTCTAATGAGATGCACCATTCGAATTAGCAGACTGAAAATCCCCGTATCTAGTAATGATAGGGTCATTCAATAACTGAAAAACATGTCTGTACAATACACGAAGGCGCACAATCCTGTAATGAAAGGCACAACACTCAGGGACAGTTACACCCGTAGGGAACTGTTGAGGCCCTCCCCAAGGCAGAAGGCCAGGGACAATAGGTCACGAGCACATTCTCAAAGAAACGTCTGGACTCTGCAGACGAACAATCGCCAACATTATGTGGAAGTAAAAACGTGCTGCAACCTCCGGGGGGAACACGCCACCCTGCATGGAGGAATCAGAAACTGGGTTACCCGCATGTGGAGAAGTATGAATTGGTAGGGAACTCACCTCTCGGAAGACAGGACCCCCAGAGGCAGATGGCTCAGCAGTCCCTTGATTCCCCGAGCCCGAGGAACCAGGCGCTCTGAAATGGCATACGGAACAAAACTGGTTGACATGTGTCAACGAGGCCAATCCGGATTCGTCACCGGACACAGAATCTGAATCTGAAATCAAAATACTCTCAGTATCAGAATCCTCCATAACTGCATCTGAAATTAGCACTGTCTCAGCATCAGAATCCTCCATAACTGGATAGAGGATATATAAATATGGACTAAAGTAGTAAAAACAAAAACCCTGACATCCCCAATGGCTGGGGCACTCACCACCTCCTATTGCCAGACCCCTGCGGACTAGAAAATTTCCTTTGCCACATGGTCAGGAACGCAGAAATGGAAAACGGAACGGAACCACGCCTGAATACATGGTGAACCGTATAGTCCAAAAAAGCGCGCCCAACCAAAAGGCCGCGTCACTTCCAAAGGCCTCAATGTTCCAAATCACTAGCCCATAAACATCACACATAAGCAGGTTGAATCACATAACAAACATGATTATAAACCCCCCTGTTCAATAACCCCCCTCAGGAGATATTAACCCTCGATTCCAAGATACTACAAGAGACTCACTGAGACGCTTATGATAAGACCCTCAAGGTGGTAGACTCTCGAGAAAGCATTCACATTACAGTACATAAATAAATAAAGTAAAATTAAACGTTCTTACCGCAATCTACACTGTGGAACAGGAACACAGCCTTTCAAGTAGGATGGATAGTAGCATCACCTCCGCCAAGGACTTGAGAGAAGAAAGCAGGCAGCGGAGCGAAGTTCGACAATGCTGATTGCTTGAGGAGCTGTTAATCTAAATCGGGATGGTTTCGCCGAAAGACTCTCCCTGGATATCCGTACTTTCATCCAAGCCCTCAGAGAGACAAAAACAAAAATAAAAAATTCCGACACTTCTCTGCCAACCTCCTGGGACGAAAGGCAAAGAATGACTGGAGGATGAGGGGAGTGGGAGGAGTATTTAAGCTTTTGGCTGGGGTGTCTTTGCCTCCTCCTGGTGGCCAGGTTCTTATTTCCCAAAAGTAATGAATGCAGCTGTGGACTCTTTCAATTTAAGAAGAAAATTGTAAGCTTCCATCCACTGCAGAATGCGAGTCACCTCCTTAATGGCCAAGGAACTCAGAGTTCCTCCCTGGTGGTTGATATAAGCCACTGAGGTGATGTTGTCTGACTGGAACCTGATAAACCAGGCTAAGGACAACTGACGCCAGGCCATCAGAGCATTGAAGATCGCTCTCAACACCAAGATGTTTATTGGAAGAGAAGACTCCTCCCAAGTCCATAGGTCCTGAGCCATTAATGTGTCCCAGACTGCCACCACGAGAGAGAGTCTCTTGTCAACTGGTCTAAATCTATCCTCTTAGATAGATCCAAACGGTCTCCGTTCCATTGTAGAGCTCTCAAATGGAATTCAGCAAAGGGACTGATGTCCATGGAAGCGACGATCAGACCAATTGCCTCCATACATTGAGCCCCTGATGGCCGAACAGTAGACTGTAGAAAGAGGCAAGTAATAAGAAGCTTGGATCTTCTCACCTCTGTCAGAAACATTTTCATAGATAGGGAATCGATGATGGTCCCTAAGAAAACCACACTTGTAGCTGGAACAAGGGAACTCCAAATTTATGTTCCAGCCGTGGGAACGTAGAAAAGACAACAAGATCTCTATATCAGAGTTTGCTTGTTGAAAATATGGCGCCTGAACCAATATATCATCCAGGTAAGGTGCCACCACAATGCCCTGAGACCTGACAACTGCCAAGAGAGCCCCCAGAACCTTTGAGAAGATTCTGGGAACTGTGGCAAGGCCAAAAGGAAGAGCCACAAACTGAAAGTGCTTGTATAGAAAAGTGAATCTCAGGAACTGGTGATGATCCCTGTGGATGGGAACATGAAGGTACGTGTCCCTCAGGTCTATGGTCATCATGAACTGACCATCTTGGACCAAAGGAAGAATGAAACAAATGGTTTCCATTTTCAAGGACAGTACCCTGAGAAACTTGTTGCGACACTTCAGGTATAAAATGGGTCGAAAAGTTGCCTCTTTTTTGGGAACCACAAAGAGATTTTAATAAAATCAAAGAACCTGTTCTCTTACTGGAACTGGAACAATCACTCCCAGGCAGGAAAGATCCTGAACGCACTTTAAGAATGCCTCTCTTTTTACCTGATCCGCAGATAACCTCGAGAGGAGAAATCTGCCCTTGGGAGGACGAGATTTGAATTCTATTTTGTACCCTGAGATACTATGTCCACAGTCCAAAGATCTGGGACATCTCGTATCCACGCTTGACAAAAAAAGGAAAGTCTGCCCCCCACTTGATCCGATCCTGGACCGGGGGCAGACCCTTTATGCTGACTTAGGGGGATATTTATCAAAGCGTCAACTGATAATACGCTGGAATTCCGCGTCGTATTTGACGCGAGATTGATCCGCCATAGTTAACAAAGCATCAAGATCATCAAATGTTGAAATGTGTGACAAAATATACGCTCCTACGATCTCAATCCGACGCAGATTGATGCTTGCGTCATTACAGATGTTTCGAATTTACATTCGACTCTATTTGACCCTTTTCCCAATGTATCAAACATTTAACAGGTATGCTCGCGTTTATTCCGATACAGCATACCTAGTTTTCAAACCACCACCCTGGGAGTCTGAAAACACAGAAAGCTTATGTTCGATGCTGCAAGAGAATAAAACATATTACATAATAAAAGTAAATTAGAAACTTTATTAAAATCATATACTCTTTCTAAATCAAACAATATTATTGCTCCACATTTGGTGCACTAATAGATATAGAGATAAAAATGAAATAAATTCACAACATAATATAGCTAACTTCCATTTTATTTTTTTGATAAATCTATTTGCATCATGTTTAAGGCATATAATACAAGTCCCACTCTCCACTTTGCACATAATTTGCCGCAACACTTTTCGCACAAATTATGACGCATACACCTAAACAACCCACACACTAGTGAATTTTTCAACCACTTTTGATTGGAATATGCATAATCACATGATTTATGACATCAGCCAATCTGATTCAAATATACATTTTAAACTATCACTAACGAATCAAATTGCTCGATACGTGTGTCATTGATCACTAATCAGAACTTGTAAGTGCCATTTGTTACATTGTGTATTATACTTTGAAAGTATGTATATGTGAAATTAGTATTAAAGATAAACATTGATGCTGACATTAGGACCAGTGTTAATTTCGTCGACTAAAACTAGACTAAAATGAAAACTAAAGAAATTCTGATGACTAAAATACGACTAAAACTAAAATGACATTTTAGTCAAAAGACTATGACTAAAACTAAATCAAAATTTGCTGACAAATATAATCAATCCATATCCAATTACTGCTCTTTTGTAAAATTTACGAAACTTAATTTTATTAAATTTTAAGATAAAGACATGTTATATACCAAAACAGTTAAATCTGTTAAATCTGTATTGCATGTTCAAAACTTAATACCATAAACAAAAACAGGTTAATAAACCTTTACTTCAGGAGTATATAATGAGTTTGGAAGTTCTAGAGCAGTGCTAATATGATTGTCGAAAATTTTTCGAATCTGTGAACAATCAATTGATTCTTCCTATAGAAATAAGCATAACCCACGGATATGGGTTTAAGTTATGCTGTGCCTGTGCTAGCTGCAGAAATTTTTTGTTGTGTTGAGTTACTTGATACTTATTTTAATTATTAACAGAGAACTGTTAAAGTTTTTATATTGGGTAATTTGTTCAATACAGTTTACAGTTTTGTTTTTTTATATTTTAAAGTTGCACTTCTGTTTGTTTATGAAACTTGGTTTTATTTAATTGTAAGTTTAATAAAGATGTTACATATCACAACGGCTAAATCTGTGTCTGTATTGCATGTTTAAACATTAATACCATAAATATTAACAGGTGTAATGTTTACTCCTGGAGTATATAATCAGTTTGCAAATTATAGAGAAATGCTTAAATAATGCATTACACTTTAACTAAACCCCTTAGATTTTAGTCGACTAAAATCTATTGGAGATTTAGTCGACTAAAACTAGACTAAAACTAAAACAATTCAGATGACTAAAATACGACTAAAACTAAAATGGCATTTTAGTCAAAAGACTAAAACTAAGACTAAATTGAAATTTGCCGTCAAAATTAACACTGATTAGGACACACAGTGTAATATTTTAGACAATGATTTTAAAATTCGAATGATGTTTGATTCAATATAATCTTAAGATGGTAGCTCAAAGGGATAGCTCACCTAACATTAAACTGTCATGAATCATATACAGCAGAAATTAAAATCACCTCTTTACTGTCATGCTATTTTCAGTGTATTTCTTTCTTCTCTTGAATTTCTTTTTTAGTAAGAAATGTCATCTTATATGACAGCCCATTTTGTAACACCTGTGTAGGGGTGGTTTTTAAAACTAGATTGCAATCAAGAGGGGTTACACAGGTACAGAGAGAAAACTGGCCCAGCTCTTAAAATATCCATTGATTGCAAATAAATACATATGATACCCTGATTACATATTATATTTGCAATTAAAGCATATCATGACTTCTAGAAATACAAATACACATTAATTTCTGTGAAAGTATCATATAACAGATTATTTTGTATAACAAATAAATATAAAAATAACTTTCTATGAGATATTGTTTGTTGAGGTATAAATCTAGCTATTTCTTGGACATTTACAGATGAAAAATAAAAGATTAGCTTTAGAGAAATGTGCTTGTTCATGGGCAGCAATGAAATGGTATAAATAATGTTGGGGAAAAACAGAATAACAGTGACATCGATGACTGTTAGTTAACAACAGTCCGATGCTCATCGTGCCATACTTGACTCATGTGTTTTTGATAGTTTTTTGATTAATAAGATCATCGTATGCACATCCGTGGAAGCTATGTCTGGCGATGTCTGCCGAGCGTATTGACGCCAGCGAATGCTCCGACATTGACGCTTTGATAAATATCCCCCTTAGTCTCAGCAGAGGGCTTCTTTGATTGCTTTCCCCTATTCCAAGACTGATTGGGTTTCCAAGAAGACTTGGACTGCTCCTGCTTGGAGGAAGGAGATGAAGACTTTTGACCTTTGAAGTTACGAAAGGAACGAAAATTACTTTGACGTCCTTTAGGTCTATTCTTCTTGTCTTGTGGTAGAAAGGACCCCTTTCTACCCGTAATTTCAGAAATTATCTCTGCCAGACCAGGACCAAACAGGGTTTTACCCTTGTAAGGTAGCGACAGAAGCTTGGACTTGGAGGTAACATCAGCTGACCATGATTTTAGCCACAGAGCCCTGCGGGGTAGGACAGTGAAGCCCGACATCTTGGCTCCCAGTCTAATAACTTGCATGCTAGCATTAGAGATAAAGGAATTGGCTAGTTTGAGAGCTTTAATCCTATCCTGGATCTCCTCCAATGGAGTGTCCTCTAAAACCAGTTCTGACAAGTACAAACTGCAGGTTGCCATTGAAGCCCCTTATGAACATACATTTTCTTTAGATAAGCATCTAGCTTTTTGTCCATGGGATCCTTAAAGGAACAGCTATCCTCAATAGGGATCATAGTTCTTTTAGCCAGAGTAGAAATAGCCCCTTCTACCTTAGGCACCATGTGCCATGAATCTCTAATGGAGTCAGCAACAGGAAACATCTTTTTGAAGACAGGACATGGGGAGAAAGGTGTTTAAGCTTAAATCTGAAGTTTACTTCTTTAGCATCAGACAAAGGAATTATACTGTCCGAATCTGAGATTTCACCCTCAGAGGCTACGAGGTATTCTCCTCATCAGACTTATAAGGGAGGGAACAGACGGGACACCTTACCCTCTGAAATTTTTGTAGGTTTTCTCTTGCGCTTCCCCATCATGGGAAAAGCAGATAAAGCTGCTGATACAGCAGAGGATATCTGTGCAGCAAAATCTGATGGCAAATAAACTCCTCCAGGAGGCTGAGAGGAACTGCATGGCACTGTATGTGGCACCAATAAGGCTTGGGGACGTTTGAGGAGAAAGCTGTGGCATTGCCTGAACAGCATCATCTTGAGAGATATTGGGCTCAGCGGGCATTCATTTATATTTACACTTTAGTGCTCTAGCTAAACAAGTAGCACACAATTGCATAGGTGAAACCATTTGGGACTCTAGGCATAGTAAGTATTTATCAAAGGAAACAGCTTCTGATTCCATGTCCATAGCTCAAAATATAACAGTTCCTCAAAAAGAACAAGCAAACTAAAATATTAGAAAATGAACTACTGTAACTTTAAAAATAAAACTTATGCCTCAAAGCGTTATTCACACTAAAAATGCTCACACCTCTTCACCTCACCTGAGGTGCCCTACCTTACTCTCAGAAAAATTCTTGTGTTTAAACCGCAGCTGGATTAAAAATGCACATGGAGACTGCTGCAAGCAACTTGACACAGAAAACTGCCTGGAAACAGTGACGCCGCTCCTCTCCGTATCGGATGAGTGGCGAGTCACATGACCGGCAAACAGGAACTGCGCAGCTAACTAAAAGCGTGCGTTCCTAACTGCCGAAGAAATAACAGTCCCCCACATTTTCCGTGCTAGGAGATTGACACTCCTCCTAAAAATGGCCGCCAAACTGCCAAACTTTGTAACACACAAAAAGCCCCATATAGCCTGTTACTCTATCAGAGTACTTTGTCTATGAGCCCAAAAATAAAAAATAAATGTCTCCAAAGTAAGGGAAACTTAACCCTTCACATACCAAGTGCCTGTACCTGCCCTACTAAATCCTGTAAAAAAAGAATTATCATGTCCCTTAGAAAATATTGCAGAGTTAACTGTCTTCAGGATTGATATGCCCCTTACTGCAGAGTTAGCTATCTTCTTAAAGTGCAAGTTTCCAACACCTAGAAGACAAAAGCACTTACGTGCAATCTAGCAGGAGGACAGCTCACCAGGCGTGAAAGGACACATACTCCTTACAGAGACCTGTGGGGGGAAAAAAAGAACAGAGTAACCAACTCTGGCTTTCTGTGAAGAGGGCAGCAAATATGTTAGGAAAAAAAAGTAAGGACCACCTCACCACTTCCTAACTGCTTAAAAGCCACCACTACTCTTACTCAAGAGATTGACGTGGACACAGCTAAACCCAAATCTTTGCTTGCAGGGAAAAGTACCCAAAAAAAAATATTCAGACAACAAAGAGGCAAAGAGAATGACTGGGGGTTATGGGTAAGGGAAGTAACACTTAACAGCTCCTCCTGCTGGCCAGGAGTGAATATCAGAGTTTAATCACTCTGGAGTTTTGATGAGTCGATCCATTTGGAGATTTTAGAGAACTTTAAACTTTATTTGTTTTTTAACAACACAATAAATTGGATTTTAACTATACAATTTACTACAAGTATAGCTTTATTGGTTCTGAACTTAAGGACTAAGTATTTCATCTTTAACACAGTGGGGATATATATCCCAACAGAGCATATTATATACCTCATACTGATGAGGATTTACCAGGTGAGCACTAATAATCTCACAATTTCGAAACAACAGTGGTGATCATACCACACTATGATGCTTTCTTTTCTCTTTGTTTTTTTTAACTGCTTTCTATGTTCCTCTGGCTAACAGCAATTACATCTTCTACTTGAGAGCGCTGTCTAAATATTGTTTTTTCTACATAGACTTCCTTTATCTTCGTGACCTTAAAGGGACATTATACACTCATTTTTTCTTTGCATAAATGTTTTGTAGATGATCTATTTATATAGCCCATACAATTTTTTTATTTTTTTTAAATGAATAGTTTTGCTTATTTATAAATAACATTGCTCTGATTTTCAGACTCCTAACCAAGCCCCAAAGTTTTATGTGAATACCGTCAGCTACCTTCTCCAGCTTGCTCCTGTTTGTGTAAAGGGTCTTTTCATATGCAAAAGAAGGGGGAGGGGGGAGTGTCTTATTTCCCACTTGCAGTGGGCTTTCCAGCTACCTTTGTAAATACAGCTAAACTGAGAGCTTCTAAGTAAGTTTTTAAAAAGTTTTATACTGGATTTTTATATTAGGATCTGTGCATCTTATTCTTTATAGTAGTGTCTATTACATGCAGTTATATGAAAATGAGTGTATACTGTCCCTTTAAAGGTTCAGTCTATTTTATAGATAGCAGCATCCAAGTGGTTCCACAGTCAGATTGGACACACTAGCTTATCTGCTTCGGTTCTTTTACTCTAAGGAGTTAACATTTATTGATTGCGTATTACAGCTCTTACACATATCTCTTTTGCTTTTTATATATATATATATATATATATATATATATATATATATATATATATATATATATATATATACACATACACCACACACCTCCCCTGGTTATATGCTGGGTGTCCGGTATTTTTAGGGAGGTCTCCTGACAACCCTACAGGTGACAGGCAGCTTACTGGAGCACTTGATAATGAGGATCATGATGAGGGGGAGCTGTGGGTGCAAAGAGAGGGGTTCAGATTAAGAGGGTGAAGACAGAGGGGGCTATGTGTGAGGCACTGAGGCAAAGGGGAGTGAGAATTTGCATAGCTGCTGGTGGGGTGACTGGCAGTGGCAACCCTAAATGACATTGCAGATTCCAGCGCTGGAAAATGCCCAGTATGTGCTCTACTTGTGATGTTTGTTTTTTTCTATACATCCAAAACAGTAAAAAAGATAACTATAATGGAGGAGACCAAAACAATAGACTAATTCAGGGACAGGGGGTTGGTAAAGTCTGTTGATTTTTTTTTTCTAATAAATAATCTGTTGATTATATAGTGGCTTGCAGGCTGTAGATGTATTTACTGGTAGTTATATGCAGGGCAAATGGTGATCTAAGCCACCACTATAAAATACCTCTGAGTCTGACACTCAGTCACATGGTACTCAGTCACTCTAGTATCAAGAGGTAGATAACTTTCTGACAAGTGACCACTATAATTACCCTGCATATAACTGCCAGTGAATACATTTATGGCCTGCAAGCCACTATAGCAGATTATTTATTAGAGAAAAAAAATTAACAGACTTTACCAACCCTTTGAATTAGTCTATTGTTTTGGTCTCCTCCACAGTTATCTTTTTCACTGTTTGGGAAAAATAGAAAAAAAACACATCACAAGTAGAGCAAATACTGGGAGTATTCCAGCACTGGAATCTGCAATGTCATTAGCTGCAGAACCCTATAACCACCCCTATTGCAGAGGACTTTATAATCCGCTCCTTTCTGCTGCAGCTTCCGAATGGTTCTACTTCCTAATCCCTAACTGTACAGGTGCGGTAGGGTAGGCGGAACTGAGATACCAACTTGCTTTTAGAGGCTGGTGGCAGGAACATGGGCAGTCATACTAGCTCTTGGTAAGTCCATGGCAGCAATTTAGTCCTCCCCTTGGTGGTCACATGTGAGTCTTTCAGCTAGTGTTACTTTGGTCCCTACTGGGTTGGGGTTTTTTTTGTCAATAGTCACCCTAACAGGTGATTTCAGGGCCCAGTTTTTTTTTTTTTTTGTAATAACTTTATTTATATAATTACTGGCTCCGCCACAACATGAGAACATTGTACAGAGAGTTACCTTTACATATACATAGGTTGAAAGACGGGTGCTGCTAACAGCAGGGTTAGTTCCACATTGCTACAGAATCCAGCATCGTTTTCTATTATAACAAATACAAAACATCAAACAAAAACCAACTTAATACATAACAAGAGTGGGGAATCCCCTCACTGAAACCTCCACTCCAGGGAATAAAGGAGGGGGGGTCACTCGCACCCCGGCACACAAGGGAAGAAGAGGCAAGTGTGATAAATTCGGGTGAGGCCCAGGTATAAAAGAGTGATGGGGCATAACTCTCAAGATGTGGAGGGTGGGGGGGGGGCAGACACCATCTACCATGGAGGTTTTCTTCCAGCATAAACAAAGAATTACGGAAGGGGTAGATTATCCTGTTTCGCACCTGTGGGGGTAAGTGTAGGAGATAGGGTTCCCACTTATGGATGAAGACTTTAATTATTTTCTCTAAATCCCCCTGTACATCTGATTGTTCTATAAGCACTTGGTTGTGTATGGCGTGTAATAACTTTCCAAAGGGGGGAGGCTCACTAGACACTCAGAATTGCAAAATTAGCCTCCTAGCAAGGAGTATAACAGAATAAAGAAATTTTCGGTATCTCGGAGTGACCTCGAAGTCGTGCAAGAATATAGTGTTAGTTGACGTCAAGACCCAATACCTTGTGTAGCCAATAGCCAAGTTTACCCCACAGTCCAACAAGTTTGGGACAATCCCAGATGAGGTGAGTAATGTCAGGGGAAGGTAAGGAACACTTAGTACAGCTGTCAACTGCCTGTGGTATCATCTTAGCTCTAAGCTTCGGGAGAATGTATGCCTGGTGGAGTAGTTTAGTGTGGGCTTCTCTCGAATACGCCGAGAGAGTGGCCGTGTGAACTTTAGAAAAGCTATCAATTAGGTCTGGCATGGTAATAGATATTGTCCTCGTTCCCTGCCATTTGTCGTGTATTGTCTGTAGAGCCTGTTGCTCCAGATGGGCCGCTATCTCATTATATATGTTGGTAATGGAGTGTGAGCCTTGTTGCGTAATGCGGTATAACCTATCTACACAGGAATTAGTGCTTGTAAGTTGGTTAGTGGTGATGAGGGCCCTAACATTGGGGGGTAGTTATCAAGCCGTCAACCTCAAATACGCTGTATTTGTGGCGAGGCTGATTCGCCTTAGTTATCAAAGGCTAAAGACCGGCAAAAGTAGAATTTTGTGACGTAAACATTGATCCGCCGGACTCAGTCTGACACAGATCGATTCTTACGTCAATCCAGATGTTCCGCACACAAGTGCGGCACAATCTGACTACTTTTGCTAGTTATCAAAAAACTAGCAGGTACGCTCGGCACTTTTCCGGCCCAGCGTACCTGGTTTTCAAACCGCCACCCTGGAGGCGGCGGATCCCATAGGAATCAATGGGAGTCTGACCATAGCGAAAGTACAAGTTCGCTGCTGACAGACATCCCATTGATTCCTATGGGAGATGTCTACACCTAACACCCTAACATGTACCCCGAGTCTAAACACCGCTAATCTGACCCCCCCTACACCGCCGCAACTAAATAAAGTTATTACCTCCTAAACCGCCGCTCCCGGAGCCCACCGCAAGCTACTCTATACCTATTAACCCCTAAACCGCCGCTCCCGGAGCCCACCGCAACTATAATGAGTGTATTAACCCCTAAACTGCCGCTCCCGGAGCCCACCGCAAGCTACTCTATACCTATTAACCCCTAAACCGCCGCTCACGGAGCCCACCGCCACCTACATGATACCTAGTAACCCCTTATCCTGCCCCCCCTATAATAAAGTTATTAACCCCTATCCTGCCGATCCCGCACCTCGCCGCAAATAAATAAATAGTTTAACCCCTAAACCGCCGCTCCCTGAACCCGCCGCAACCTATATTAAATTTATTAACCCCTATCCTGCCCCCCTACACCGTCGCCACCTATAATAAATTTATTAACCCCTATCCTGCCCCCCACTACACTGCCGCCACTGCAATAAAATTATTAACCCCTAAACCTAAGTCTAACACTAACCCTAACACCCCCCTAACTTAAATATTAATTAAATAAATCTAAATAATATTTCTATTATTAACTAAATTAATCCTATTTAAAACTAAATACTTACCTTTAAAATAAACCCTAATATAGCTACAATATAAATAATAATTATATTGTAGCTATCTTAGGATTTATTTTTATTTTACAGGCAACTTTCAATTTATTTTAACTAGGTACAATAGCTATTAAATAGTTATTAACTATTTAATAGCTTACCTAGCTAAAATAAAGAGAAATTTACCTGTAAAATAAAAACTAACCTAAGTTACAATTACACCTAACACTACACTATACTTTAATAAATTATTCCTATTTAAAACTAAATACTTACCTGTAAAATAAACCCTAAGATAGCTACAATGTAATTAATAATTACATTGTAGCTATCTTAGGATTTATATTTATTTTACAGGTAACTTTGTATTTATTTTAGCTATTTAGAATAGTTATTAAATAGTTATTAACTATTTAATAACTACCTAGCTAAAAGAAATACAAAATTACCTGTAAAATAAATCCTAACCTAAGTTACAATTAAACCTAACACTACACTATCATTAAATTAATTAAAGAAACTACCTACAAATAACTACAATTAAATACAATTACATAAACTAACTAAAGTACAAAAAATAAAAAAAGCTAAGTTACAAAAAATAAAAAAAATAAGTTACAAACATTTAAAAAAATATTACAACAATTTTAAGCTACTTACACCTAATCTAAGCCCCCTAATAAAATAACAAACCCCCCCAAAATAAAAAAATGCCCTACCCTATTCTACATTAAAAAAGTTCAAAGCTCTTTTACCTTACCAGCCCTTAAAAGGGCCTTTTGTGGGGGCATGCCCCAAAGAGTTCAGCTCTTTTGCCTGTAAAAGAAAAATACAACCCCCCCCCAACATTAAAACCCACCACCCACATACCCCTAATCTAACCCAAACCCCCCTTAAAATAACCTAACACTAATCCCCTGAAGATCATCCTACCTTTAGTCGTCTTCACTCAGCCGAGCCACCGATGGAACTGAAGAGGACATCCGGACCGGCAGAAGTGATCATCCAAGGGGCGCTGAAGAAATCTTCCATCCGATGAAGTGATCCTCCAAGCGGCGCTGAAGAAATCTTCCATCCGGGCGAGGTCATCTTCCAAGAGGCGCTGAAGAAGTCTTCTATCCGGTCGAGGTAATCTTCGAAGCCGGGTCTTGAATCTTCATCCCGCCGACGCGGAACATCCTTCTTTCCCGACGGACTACCGACGAATGAAGGCTCCTTTAAGGGACGTCATCCAAGATGGCGTCCCTTCAATTCCGATTATCTGATAGGATTCTATCAGCCAATCGGAATTAAGGTAGGAAAATTCTGATTGGCTGATGGAATCAGCCAATCAGATTCAAGTTCAATCCTATTGGCTGATCCAATCAGATTGAGCTCGCATTCTATTGGCTGATCGGAACAGCCAATAGAATGCGAACTCAATCTGATTGGATCAGCCAATCGGATTGAACTTGAATCTGATTGGCTGATTCCATCAGCCAATCAGAATTTTCCTACCTTAATTCCGATTGGCTGATAGAATCCTATCAGCCAATCGGAATTGAAGGGACGCCATCTTGGATGACGTCCCTTAAAGGAGCCTTCCGCGTCGGCGGGATAAAGATTCAAGACCCGGCTTCGAAGATGACCTCGCCCGGATAGAAGACTTCTTCAGCGCCTCTTGGAAGATGACCTCGCCCGGATGGAAGATTTCTTCAGCGCCGCTTGGAGGATCACTTCATCGGATGGAAGATTTCTTCAGCGCCCCTTGGATGATCACTTCTGCCGGTCCGGATGTCCTCTTCAGTTCCATCTGTGGCTCGGCTGAGTGAAGACGACTAAAGGTAGGATGATCTTCAGGGGATTAGTGTTAGGTTATTTTAAGGGGGGTTTGGGTTAGATTAGGGGTATGTGGGTGGTGGGTTTTAATGTTGGGGGGGGTTGTATTTTTCTTTTACAGGCAAAAGAGCTAAACTCTTTGGGGCATGCCCTCACAAAAGGCCCTTTTAAGGGCTGGTAAGGTAAAAGAGCTTTGAACTTTTTTAATGTAGAATAGGGTAGGGCATTTTTTTATTTTGGGGGGGTTTGTTATTTTATTAGGGGGCTTAGATTAGGTGTAAGTAGCTTAAAATTGTTGTAATATTTTTTTAAATGTTTGTAACTTATTTTTTTTATTTTTTGTAACTTAGCTTTTTTTATTTTTTGTATTTTAGTTAGTTTATGTAATTGTATTTAATTGTAGTTATTTGTAGGTAGTTTCTTTAATTAATTTAATGATAGTGTAGTTTTAGGTTTAATTGTAACTTAGGTTAGGATTTATTTTACAGGTAATTTTGTATTTCTTTTAGCTAGGTAGTTATTAAATAGTTAATAACTATTTAATAACTATTCTAACTAGCTAAAATAAATACAAAGTTACCTGTAAAATAAATATAAATCCTAAGATAGCTACAATGTAATTATTAATTATATTGTAGCTATCTTAGGGTTTATTTTACAGGTAAGTATTTAGTTTTAAATAGGAATAATTTATTTAATGATAGTGTAGTGTTAGGTGTAATTGTAACTTAGGTTAGTTTTTATTTTACAGGTAAATTTCTCTTTATTTTAGCTAGGAAGCTATTAAATAGTTAATAACTATTTAATAGCTATTGTACCTAGTTAAAATAAATTGAAAGGTGCCTGTAAAATAAAAATAAATCCTAAGATAGCTACAATATAATTATTATTTATATTGTAGCTATATTAGGGTTTATTTTATAGGTAAGTATTTAGTTTTAAATAGGATTAACTTAGTTAATAATAGAAATATTATTTAGATTTATTTAATTAATATTTAAGTTAGGGGGGTGTTAGGGTTAGTGTTAGACTTAGGTTTAGGGGTTAATAATTTTATTACAGTGGCGGCGGTGTAGTGGGGGGCAGGATAGGGGTTAATAAATTTATTATAGAGGGCGACGGTGTAGGGGGGGCAGGATAGGGGTTAATAAATTTAATATAGGTTGCGGCGGGTTCAGGGAGCAGCGGTTTAGGGGTTAAACTATTTATTTATTTGCGGCGAGGTGCGGGATCAGCAGGATAGGGGTTAATAACTTTATTATAGAGGGCGACGGTATAGGGGGGGCAGGATAGGGGTTACTAGGTATAATGTAGGTGGCAGCGGTGTCCGGGAGCGGCGGTTTAGGGGTTAATACATTTAGCAGAGTTGCGGCAGGGTCTAGGAGCGGCGGTTTAGTGGTTAATACATTTTTAATAGTTGCGGCAGGGTCTAGGAGCGGCGGTTTAGGGGTTAGTAACTTTATTTAGTTGCGGGGGGCTCCGGGGGCGCCGGTATAGGGGGTAGAACAGTGTAGTTTAGTGTGAGTGCTTAGTGACAGGCTAGCAAGAAAGCTGTCAAACAGCCGAAGAGCAGCGAGATCGGATGAGTGATAACTATCACAGTCCGCTGCTCATCGCCCCGCGGCTTTTTGACAGCTTTATTTGATAACTTAGGCGTATTTTTTCAGGTCCGCGGCGGCGAAGGTAGGTGAGCTTAGGCGGGCGTATTGGGCTGGCGAAGGCAGAAAAGTTGACACGATGATAACTACCCCCCATAGTGTCTACACTGGAAATAGGCAAACATAGTGTCGGATGGAATGTTGTATGTCTCCCTCAGAGCCTGGAAAGGTAGAATTTGGAGTGTAGTGGGGTTAAGAAGTTGCGCGATAGATGTCAGCCCAAGGGTCCCCCATATTTGCAAGGCCCGTGTAGTGTACCCCGGGATGAATTTGGGGTTCCCCTGGATAGGTAAATATTTGGTAAACTCATGATCAGTTTTCCAGAATCTGCATGTCTTGCGCCACGCTCTAAGGGGGTCCCGAAACAGTATGTTCTGAGAAATGTGGGAGGGGAGGGACGATAGCCTAGCGTGTGGCAGATAAGCTACATTGAGAGGTGTAATTAAGTCAAGTTCTACAGCGGGGCTGAAATAGGTAGATCTGGTAAGCCACCCCATGATCAGTTTAGCCAACGTTGCCCAATTATACCATTGAATGTTAGGAAATTTAAGGCCTCCCGCATTCACTGACATGGACAATTTTGCTTTACTAATCCTATGTTTCCTCTGGCTTCAGACAAATGAAGCAAATGTGGCAGAAATGGTTTGAATGTCTTTGTTGTGGAGCAGTAGAGGGAGCATCTGCAAGGGGTATAGAATTTTCGGGAGAATGATCATTTTAAGCAGGTGAATTCTACCATGTAGAGATAGAGGGAGTCCCCGCCAACCCCTGATAAGATCTTGTGTGCTAGCTATGACTTTGGGGATATTGAGGTTTTAGAGGCGCATAGGGTCAACATGGGGGCCCAGTTTTTTTATTGCCACGGTCTGGAAGAAGTCTGGCAAAGCTAATGGGAGGGGCAAGATACAGCAAATTGGAGCCTGAAGTGCCCCTCCCCGTGGGTCTGCTCCTAAGGGCGTCTAGCAATGATAATTTTTGAGTGCACAGCTCAGCAAGTGGTTCACGGCATAGCCAAAATTGGGGCCCTGATCTGCTATTGCTTGGATTTTTATGATTACGTAGGAACTCAGTTGCAACCTGCAGCCTCCCTCTTTGGGAGAACACATTTGTTTCATATATTATTTAAAGATATTTTGTTAAATAAAGGGACCATGTTGGTCTAATTCTCCATTTTTTTTAGTCTGTGTGTCTTTTGGGATTATGGCGAATGGAGGGGTAGGGGCCCCTGGTGAATACCAGGCAGCTGCCCAGCAATTGGTGGGTTCAATCCTTATGCACCAAGGGCGGACCTCAAAATTGATCAACAAAAAATGTTTTTTATCAAAAACAAAAAATTTGCATGTAAATTACACAGAAATAAATCATATTAAATATGCACGGCATAAATCATATTTTAAGTACACTGGATGTGCAAAAAACACATAAAAATGTGTACTTACAAGTACAAAATTCAAAGCCTAATTGTCATTTTTCTCAAAATGGGCTGAACATTGGCGTTCTAGGTGGGTATATGAAATTGTCTCTCAAATCCCAGCATAATTCTGTAAACATTTCTGGCCTACAGATCTCACTGTTTTTCTCACAACTTAATAGGTGGCAAGCTTTTAGCAAAATACTAACAAAACTAATTACTCTGAAAGGAAAACCTATGCATACGAAAATAACAGTGAATTTAAGAAATGATGTACTGAAAACAGTGTAGTTTGATTTATATTAGGTGTAATATTAAAGTTTAAACATATATGCCGGGGTCTCCCTCTGTATTAAGTCCTCCATAGTGAACTGTTACCTAACAGAGAGCACTCATTATTTCTTTGGGAGACATCTCGCCACTCGCAGGGACAGCCACTTTTTTCATAGAATTCCACAAGGGCTGTCCCTGAGAGTGTTGGCGTGGAATACCACATCTAGACCGTCAAATTTTTGGCCCCTCTTTCTTCCTATTTTTGCCTCACTATTTACCTACGTTTTGTTTCTATATATAAAAAAGGTTGGAAAGGACACATTTGCAGCTGCCTTAGATCAGTGTTTATAAACTGCGGTCCTTAAAGGGACACTGAACCCAAATAGTTTCTTTTGTGATTCAGATAGAGCATGCAATTTTAAGCAACATTCTAATTTACTCTTATTATCAATTTTTCTTTGTTCACTTGCTATCTTTATTTGAAAAAGAAGGCATCTAAGCTTCTTTTTTGGTTAAGAACTCTGGATAGCACTTTTTTATTGGTGGATTAATTTATCCACCAATCAGCAAGAATAACCCAGGTTATTCACCAAAAATGGGCCGGCATCTTAACTTACATTCTTGCATTTCAAATAAAGATACCAAGAGAATGAAGAAAATTTGATAATAAGAGTAAATTAGAAAGTTGCTTAAAATTGCATGCTCTATCTTAATCACAAAAGAAAAAATGTGGGTTCAGTGTCCCTTTAAGTACCGACAACAGGCCAGGTTTTCATTATAGCTGAACCAGTGCACATGTGAAGTAATCAGCTGATCAGTAACCATTGTTACTCACCTGTTCTCACCAGTCAGCTGATTATGTCACCTGTGAACTGGTTCAGCTATAATGAAAACCTGGTCTATTGTAGGTACTTGAGGAACGTGGTTGGGAAACACTGCCTTAGATGATACAACTATTACCTACACTGGTTATAGCTCCACTAATTTTTCTTTTTTCAAGGTTCACCTACCATACTTTTATTTGGTGACATTACATTTAATTGATGTTGCTGTTTATTGCTATACATATTTGTGCAGTTTCTTCTGATGCTATAAAACAAGTTTCAATTTTTTTTTACTGTTTTCCAAGTTCTTTATCATTTCATTTGTTTATTTAACGTTTACTGATATGTTAACCACTTTACTTGATTGCATTTTCTATGTAATTGTACACTTAGCACTTGAAAATAATACAAACTATTACATTCAAAAATATATACACCAAAATTGACTAGCGTTCAGAAAAAGAACCATCTTTCATATTCATATTAAATTATAAAACAAACAGCATTTTTTTCATATTGAGACACTGATCTAGTACCCACTGGACTCAGCAATGCATTAAACCAGAGATTGACAAATTTGTTTAAAATCTAGGAGCCATCCCATAAATTTAGGAGCCAGAAACTTTTTTCCAGTTTATAAATAGTATATTGATAGAGAAATGTACACACACATAAACTCATATATTATATAATAACCCAACAAAAGTTGGATTTGTATGTTACAGCTGCAAGGCCTAGAAAAGATCCAGCCAAACCAAGCTAAATTTGAGGTGCGGCAAGTGGTAGCCGGTGGGGAAGTGAGGACACTAAACCAGGGCGCCAGATTCCAATTTTAAGACCCTAGTTGCTCCTTGGCGGCTTGTTTTGTCAAACCCCCTATTAACCTTAATGCATTGCTTCACAGTTCCTTTACCACCATACTTCTAGGTATACACTACTGCTGTGTGTTTAAACAAATCCATTAAATGCTCTAGTTTCTTTATGTCCTTTAAATTAGTTTGCAAAGCTGTAGTGCCGCCAAGCATATGCTACGCCAAAGTGAGTAAGGGAAGATTAGCTGCTTTTCTGCTAATTTCAGCAATCTTAACTTGTAGCATTTTCTTTATAGTATATCCACTGAATTAACACAGCTTTCATGTTATAGGTACAGGGGAGATTGAAATGTTAATATGTTAGTTTGGTTTAAAAGATCAAAGCGTTTCATGGTCATGGGCTTAGAAAAGCTGAGCTTTGCGTGTGCGTAAATGTAACTGTACAGCAATAGTACTGTGACAAAGCAGACACACAAGTTCTCTCATTGCAAGCAACATAGCATTCTTTTTTTGTTTCTTAGGTAGTCTGGGATTAATATTATCTCTATCCTAAAAGGGACAAATTCTAATTAAAATGAATAAAATTTTAAAACGTAAAATCCCATAATAGTTATTTAAAGGGACATGAAACCCAATTTTTTTTTCAGGATTCAGACATACAATTTTATACAACTTTCCAATTTACTTCCATTATCAGTTTTGCTTAATTCTCTTTGTATCCTTTACAGAAGAAGCAGCAATGCACTACTGGGAGCTAGCTGAATACATTGGTAAGCCAGTAATAAGAGGTATATATGTACAGCCACCAATCAGCAGCTACTTCCCAGCTCCTGAGCCTACCTAGGTATGGTTTTCAACAAAGGATACCAAGAGAACATAAATTAGATCATATAAATAAATTGGAAAGTTGTTTAAAATTGTAAGTGCTATCTGAATCATGGAAGATTCTTGGGGTTTCATGTACCTTTAACTAAAATTGATTAAATCCATGAAATATGCAATAGACACTTTCATGCCATAAACTGTTAATGTCCTGTGCTTTATGGTATTATTATAATATCGGGCTTCTATCAGATATATTTTTCAATGTCATTTGTCGTGCAAGATACTTAAAGGGACACTAAGCGCCTTGTTATTACAAGACATCTGTTTTGCTATATATAACATATCAGCCGCGTGTAAATATTTTACAAGAAAATGAATACCTTGTCTGCTGCCATTGTTTTTCAGCTGTCAAAAACCGCCCACCAGTTGTGTTAGTAGGAGTAGCCAATAAAGACTTGTTACTGGAGTAGACAAGGCTAGCGATAGTCATTATGTTAACAACAAAAAAGTATTGTTTTGCAATTGTTATCTGCTGAAGTCAATTAGGTGCATATATGTAGCAGGGTTAGTCTTCATAAATCTGCAGTGTTTATTTTCATATCTGAGACTTAGAAAGTCCATGATTTACAGAGTCAAATTATATGACAAGGGGGGAAAATAAATAATTAAAGCAAAATGGAATGTTTTTTTACTTTGCATAACTAAACATTTCCTGTTATAATCTCAAAGCGTTTACTGTCCCTTTAATTTCTGCATTCCTAAATCAGTTGTATAAGAACACCGCCCCATTCCAAAGCATGCAGGATTGTTTATTTTGTACGCTACCTTCTGTGCATTCCACTGGTGCTGCGATATTTGTCGATATCTTTGTGGAGCCTTATATTTTAAGAGAAAAACAATGTTTATAGATTTTTACCTGTTTCCATTTTAGAACATTGCAACACAGTTATAGTTTATCCTTGCTTGAAAACATTCATTATGCACTGGATGGATACAGAAATCTTTATACCCCATTACTGTGCTCCTTGACTGCTAGAAAGTGCTGCGACAATACAGGTGAAACATGGAAGAAAATAGATTATGTGAGTGTGTTTCTGAGAATTTTTGCTTAAAAGGGACACTGAAACCAATTTTTTTTTTCTTTCATGATTCAGATAGAGCATGCAATTTTAGGCAGCTTTTTAATTTACGCCTATTATCAATTTTTCTTCGTTCTCTTGGTATCTTTATTTGAAAAAGCAGGAATTAAAGCTTATGAGGGGGGCCCATCTTAGGTTCAGCACCTGGGTAGCGCTTGCTGATTGGTGTGTTAATGCAGCCATCAATCAGCAAGCATCATCCAGGGTGCTGAACCAAAAATGGTCCGGCTCGTAAGCTTACATTCATGCTTTTTCAAATAAAGATACCAAGAGAACAAAGAAAATTTGATAATAAGAGTCATTTAGAAAGTTGCTTAAAATTGCATGCTCTATCTGAAACACGAAATAAAAAGTTTGGATTCGGTATCCCTTTAAAATGCTACTCCACAGCAGCCATGAGGAAGTCCTTTATGGACAGAAATGTCCTATGTCTACTATGAACCTTTTTACAGAGAAACATTTGTTTTAACGTGATCTGAAGTCTAAAAATGTATTTGGTATTTATTGGGACAGGCTTTCTGCTCAGCTTATCCGGCCTGTAAAGTGGGATTAGTGCATCTGTCACAATGATATTAAAAAGCCAGGTCATTTAAAGGGACACTGAACCCAAAAAAAATTATTTCGTGATTCAGAAAGAGCATGCAATTTTAAGCAAATTTCTAATTTACTCCTACTATCACATCTTCTTCATTCTCTTGGAATCTTTATTTGAAAAGCAAGAATGTAAGTTTAGATGCCGGCCCATTTTTGGTGAACAACCTGGGTTGTTCTTGCTGATTGGTGGATTCATTTAACCGACCAATAAACAAGTGCTGTCCATAGTTCTGAACCAAAGCACAGCGTAGATGCCTTCTTTTTCAAATAAAGATAGAAGAGAACAAAGAAAATTGATAATAGGAGTAAATTAGAAAGTTACTTAAAATGGCGTGCTCTATCTGAATCACAAAAGAATTTGGGTTCAGTGTCCCTTTAAATTATTTTTTTAGCATAGATGTATAAGTCCTTATCGAAGGCTGCTAAAATATATCTGTACCATAGAATAACAAGTACATTTATTCTATTGTTTTGTTATTATTTACCTTGTTGTTTTATTGATCTAGTGTCAGGGTGCTCAGACTTTGGTTAGATGTGTGTTCTATTTGTTAAAGGGACATCAAACCACAAATGTATCTTTCATGATTCAAATAGAATATTTCATTTCAAACAACAATTTTGTTTCATTATCTTTGTATCCTAAATTTAAGGAACAGCAAAGCACTATTGGGAGCTAGCTGAACATATCTTAAGCCAATGATAAGAGACATATATGTGCAGCAGCTAGCTACCAGCTCCTGAGCATACAAGGTATCCTTTTCAACAAAGGATACTAAAATAACTAAGCAAGTTAGATAAAAGAATTAAATTGAAAATGTGCTTAAATTGTATGCTCTGTCTGATTCATGAAATAAAAAAAACAATAGTTTCATGTCCCTTTAATGTTTCTCATTGTTATTTAGCTGTTTGCATGTATGCCACATCAGGGCTGGGTCATACAAAACAACTGGTAATAATTGAGTGAAAAATACTTATGAATGTATACGTTTATCACATCTGGCTGCAGAAACCAACACAACAATCTGTACATCTACTGATCAGTATGGAGAAATGTATTGGTCAATGAAGATGTACATTTTAGGCCTTACAGTTAGTGTAGCTAGAATGCTGCTAAGTAATACAGCCTTCCATGAGTTCATGCTAGGGGCGAAACTACAGGGGCTGCAAAGGTCACAATTGCGACTGGGCCCTGCACTGATATCATGAAAGATATGTATCAAATTCACTTTTTTTTGGGAGAGTGGGGGGGGCCCTTCTTAGATTCTTGCACCTGGGCCCTGTGGTTTCTAGTTACGCCTCTGGTTCATGCCATTGAGATTGTTGCAAGTAAAATTTACTAAGTTCAGTATTGAGGACGTCCCTGGCACTTGTGATTAAAAAAAAAGCTTTACCCTGCATGACTGTTTGTGGGAGCTGGCCTCTCACAGCTATTCCTAGGGAGAGGATTTCTGTACTAATTTAGTGTAGACACATTAAGGGATTTCACTGAAGCAAGATAGCCTATAATGTGGTTTTAATATGTATATGATACCTTTTATTTCCTAATCTCTGGTTATAAAATGACTTTTTTTTATTTCTTTAGGAGGAGACATGAATAGATTATCTAAGAGAGTTCTCTGTTCACCGACCCTATGGTTTGTTCACAGCACTATAGTGTAACTGTCTAATTATGTTTTAATGTATTTATTTCTTGTATATATTAAAGGGATATGAGGACATTTTCTTTTGTGATTCTAACAGAGCATACAAATTACAAAACGCTTCTAAAGTACTTATTTTATCAAATTTGCTTTGTTCCTATGGTATTCTTTGTTGAAGAAATACCTAGGTAGGTTTCCAGAGCACTACATGGCTGGAAATAGTGCTGCCCTCTAGTGCTCTTGCAAATCTGCTGCCATATAGTGCTCCACACATATGCACGCTCCTAATCTAAAGTCACTGCTTTTCAACAAAAGATACACAGAGAATGACACAAATGTAATAATAGGAGTACATTAGAAAAATGTTGTGATTCATGTCCCTTTTATGTTATAATTCTAATCAAATTCTAGCAAATATTATGGCCTAGTTTACAAGTGGAGTGCAAAAATGTTAGTGCCATTGTGCATTAACATCGCTTGAGCACAATCAATAGTGCTTCTTTTTTTCAGCTCATTTAACTTAAAGGGACAGTCTAGGCCAAAATAAACTTTCATGATTCAGATAGAGCATGTCATTTTAAACAATTTTCCAATTTACTTTTATCACCAATTTTGCTTTGTTCTCTTGGTATTCTTAGTTGAAAGCTTAACCTAGGAGGTTCATATGCTAATTTCTTAGACCTTGAAGGCCACCTCTTTTCAGAATGCATTGTAACAGTTTTTCACCACTAGAGGGTGTTAGTTCACGTATTTCATATAGATAACACTGTGCTCGTGCACGTGAAGTTATCTGGGAGCAGGCACTGATTGGCTAAACTGCAAGTCTGTCAAAAGAACTGAAATAAAGGGGCAGTTTGCAGAGGCTTAGATACAAGGTAATCACAGAGATTAAAAGTATATTATTATAACTGTGTATTAGGGTTGCCACCTGTCCCTTAAAATACAGAACACTTATAAGTTACACATGCTGCAAGGTGTGCAGGGAGGAACATGAATAGTGCTCTCCAGAAACACAATACATCTTCCTCCCTGCACACCCTGCAGCATGTGTAACTCATAAGTGTCCAGGAAAACATGGCTGAGGTGGCAACCCTAACTGTGTTGGTTATGCAAAACTGGGGAATGGGTAATAAAGGGATTATCTATCTTTTAAAACAATACAAATTCTGATGTAGACTGTCCATTTAAGTCCAAACATCTATTTTATCACTTGAGCAATAATGTAGGGCACACTAACATCTGTATGTCTGATAGAGCGAGCACACTAAATCCCTCACATGAAGGCGCTCAATAAAAATGAATGTTGAATATCCCGCGAGCGCACAGTCAAGGGTGTACTAAGCAAAGGATGTGCTAATTAGATGGCGCACAAGTTGTGGAGTTCTTCATGTGGGTTCTCTGCTATACTATTAATAAAAAAGGTTTACTTCAGGTCTTAAACATCACTAAACTTGACAGAGGTATTTTAGATTGTGCTCAAGTGCAACTTACCCACCACTTATAACTCAAGCGAAATGAGCATGATAATATCTCTCCCTGCGCTATCCACTAAAAAGTATAGGGTACACTTAAAAACGTTTCGCCGCCTTAAAGGGACACTGAACCCAACTTTTTTCTTTTGTGATTCAGATAGATCATGCAATTTTAAGCAGCTTTCTAATTTACTCCTATTAGCAAATGTTATTCATTCTCTTGGAATCTTTATTTGAAAAGCAAGAATATAAGTTTAGATGCCGGCCCATTTTTGGTGAACAACCTGGGTTGTTCTTGCGGATTGGTGGATACATTCATCCACCAACAAACAAGTGCTGTCCAGGGTTCTGGACATTCTTTTTCAAATAAAGATAGCTAGAGAACGAAAAAAATGAATAGCAGTAAATTAGAAAGTTGCTTAAAACTGCATGCTCTATCTGAATCACGAAAGAAAAAAAATTGGGTTTAGTATCCCTTTAAGATGCCTTAGATTTATAATCTAGGCCTATTGGTTTCAGTGGATTCCATTTAGTCAGGTGTCGTTGCCATAGTTACAGGTTCACATAAAAAATGTCATTGCCCACCTGTTTGTCATTAGTCTATTAATTTGTCAAAATCCACCTCTCTCTCGCTTTACTATATTGCTTTGCCAATGACCTCTATTAAAGGGACACTGTACCCAAATTTTTTCTTTTGTAATTCAGAAAGAGCATGCAATTTTAAGCAACTTTCTAATTTACTACTATTATCAATTTTTCTTCATTCTCTTGCTATCATTATTTGAAAAAGAAGGCATCTAAGCTTTTTGTTTTTATTCAGAACTCTGGACAGCACTTTTTTATTGGTGGATGAATTTATCCACCAATCAGCAAGGACAACCCAGGTTGTTCACCAAAAATGGGCCGGCATCTAAACTTACATTCTTGCATTTCAAATAAAGATAACAAGAGAATGAAGAAAATTTGATAATATGAGTAAATTAGAAAGTTGCTTAAAATTTCATGCTCAATCTGAATCACGAAAGAATTTTTTTGGGTACAGTGTCCCTTTAAGACCACACAATATAACAAACAATGATTATTTGCATTCTTCCGCACATGTGCAAAAGCAGACAGACATGTTGTGAGTATTATTATTTGATGACGCAGGAGATAATTAGCTCAAGCATAACACATAGTAGAGTAATAAAAATACATTTTGTGTTACACAAATGTTGCACCTTACCTGCAACTATAACTTCAACCTTCATACTGTCTTCTGATTGGTTCTTATTAGTCACCTGACAATAGTATATGCCCTCATGCTCCTCAGTGACACAGGATATCTATTAGAAAGCAACACCTAATATTTTATTTAAATCGCATGTAATATGTAGTAAACAACATAACACACAACTTGACACGTTTAAAAAAAAAAGGGAACTAGTTTTTGCCTAAAGCCAAGCTTTCACTTTATTTAAACTGATTTATCTTTAACAGGATCTATACATAGTTAAAGGTGTTAAATTGCTAATGAAGAAACATAAAGCAGGGTAATTGTAGCACACCCAGGGCCAAGTGACCCGTGCAATTTTAAACAACTTTCCAATGTACTTTTGTCATCAAATTAGCTTTGTTTTCTTGGTATTCGTTGTTGAAAGTTAAACCTAGGTAGGCTCATATGTTAATTTCTAAACCCTTGAAGGCCGCCTTTTATCTCAGTGCATTTTGACAGTTTTCCACAGCTACACAGCTAGTTCATGTGTGCCATATACATAAGATTGTGCTTACTCCCATGGAGTTATTTATGAGTCAGAACTGATTGACTAAAATGTAAGTCTGTCAAAAGAACTGAGATAAGGGGTCAGTCTGCAGAGGCTAAAATACAAGGTGATCAAAGAGGTAGATAAGTATATTAATATAACAGTGTTTATTATGCAAAACTGGGTAATGGGTTATAAAGGGATTATCTATCTTTTCGAACAATAAAAATTCTGAATTAGACTGTCCCTTTAAGATTTTTAAAGGGATAGTAAACACCAAAAATGTTATAGTTTAAAAAGATAGATAATCCCTTTATTTACCATTCCCCAGTTTTGCATAACAAACACCGTTATAATATAGAAATATACTTTTTACCTCTGTAATTACCTTGTATCTAAGCTGCCACAGACTGCCTCCTTATCTCAGATCCTTTAACAGACTTGCATTTCAGGCAGTTAGTGTTGACTCTTAATTAACTCCACATGCGTGAGCACAATGCTATTTATATGAAACACATGAACTAACGCCCTCTAACTATGATAAACTGTCAAATGCATTCAGATAACAGGCGGCATTCAAGTGCTTAGAAATTAGCACATGAGCCTACCTAGGTTTAGCTTTTAACTAAGAATACCAAAATAACAAAGCAAATTTGATGATAAAAGCAAATTAGAAAGTTGTTTAAAATTACATGCCCTATCTGAATCATGAAAGTTTAATTTGGACTTTACTATCCCTTTAAGATAAAATATTTAGTTATGAGTAGTAAAACAACTTTACAATATATTTTTAATCATTATTTTGCCCAATGTTCATGTAATTTAGCACTGATTTTCTAGTGGTATTCTCAAAGTTGTAAATGTATACACACACATACAGATACATACATACAACACACACATACAGATAAACAAATAGACATATACAACACACACACACACATACAGATACATACATACAACACACACACACACATACAGATACACACATACAACACACACATACAGATACACAAATAGACATATACAACACACACACACACATACAGATACATACATACAACACACACACACATACAGATACACACATAGACATATACAACACACACACACACATACAGATACACACATACAACACACACATACAGATACACAAATAGACATATACAACACACACACACATACAGATACATACATACAACACACACATATACAGATACACACATAGACATATACAACACACACACACACATATACACATATACAACACACAACACATACAACACACACACATACACATACAGTTGTGCTCAAAAGTTTGCATACCCTTGGATAATTGGTAATGTATGTACCATATTTAAATAAAACATGAGTGAGCAGGCAAAACACATTTCTTTTATTTCTTATGGGATTCATATTCAACTGTAGGTCATAACAGAATAGCACAATCATAAAACAAAACCTGGCAACAAATAAAAAACGAAATGACCCCTGTTTAAAAGTCTGCATACCCTTATTTCTAAATACTGTGTATTGTCCCCTTTAGCATCAATGACAGGGTGCAGTCTTTTGTAATAGTTGTCTATGAGGCCCTGAATTCTTACAGGTGGTATAGCTGCCCATTTGTCTTGGAAAAATGCCTCCGGGTCATGCAAAGTCTTTGGTCGGCTTGCATGAAACGCACGTTTGAGATCTCCCCAGAGTGACTCGATGATATTAAGGTCAGGAGACTTTGATGGCCACTCCAGAACCTTCACCTTTTTCTGCTGTAACCACTGGAGGGTCAACTTGGCCTTGTGCTTAGGGTCACTGACGTGCCGGAAAGTCCAAGAGCGACCCATGCGCAGCTTTGGTGCAGAAGAATGCAAATTATTTGCCAGTATTTTCTAATAACATGCTGTATTCATCTTGCCATCAATTTTCACAAGATTCCCCGTGCCTTTAGAGCTCACCTCCCCCAAAACACCAGTGAGCCACCACCGTGCTTCACAGTGAGGATGGTATTCTTTTCGCTATAGGTCTTGTTGACCCCTGCATTTTGTGACCATAAAGCTCTATTTTGGTTTCGTCACTCCAAATTACAGTGTGCCAGAAGCTGTGAGGCGTGTCTAGGTGTTGTTGTGCATATTGTAACTGGGCTTCTTTCTGGTAACTCGACCATGCAGCTCAAGTATTGTCGTATTGTGTTTCTTGAAACAACCACACTGTCTTTTTCCAGAGCAGCCTGTATTTCTCCTGAAGTTACCTGTGGATTTTTCTTTGTATCCCAAACAATTCTTCCGGCAGTTGTGGCTAAAATCTTTCTTGGTCTATCTGACCTTGGCTTGGTATCGAAAGAGATCCCCAAATTTTCCACTTCTTAATAAGGGATTGCACAGTACTGACTGGCATTTTCAAGGCTTTGATATCTTTTTATATCCTTTTCCATCTTTATAAAGTTCCATTACTTTGTTACGAAGGTCTTTTGAAAGTTCTTTCCTGCTCCCCATGGCTCAGTATCTACCCTGCTCAGTGCATTTACGTGAGAGCTAACAAACTTGACTATTTATACACAGAAACCTATTGCAATTTAAAAACCCACAGATTTGGGAAATTAACCTTTAATTGCCATGTTAACCTGTGTGTGTCACCTTGTGTGCCTGTAACGAGGCCAAACATTCAAGGGTATGTAGACCTTTTGGTCCATTTGGGTGATTTCTGTTATCATTATGATTTAAAAAGGAGGCAAACAACTATATGATATTAAATGGCTTCATGTGATCACTATCCTTTAATAAAAGACATTTTTTTTTGGCATGATCAGTTATATTTTCAAAATCAATGCCAAATATTCACGATTTCTGCCAGGGTATGCAAACTTTTGAGCACAACTGTATACACACATAAAGATATAAAACACACACACACACTCATATATATAACAAACAGTGAATGTTTGAATGCTTTTGTGTAGTAATGGCCATCTACATTCTCTATAACAAACTATAAATAAAACACACTTTAGCTTGCTAATTTAAAAAAAACTCTAAAACATTTTATCAAAAAGCAGGATAAGGTATGTGATTTTTCAAGGGACAGCAAAATGTATCTTTACCTGGGAAGATAAAAATTGTTGCCCTGAACCTGTATCTCATTATTATTTAAAACCAGCTTTATTCACGCCACCCGGCCAGTTTGTTGTGATCAATATAAACAATTTGTAAAAAACTTAAAGGGATACTGAAGAAATATTATATTTTGCAAAAGATCTGCAGACAAAATACATTTAAAAGAATTTTCTACTGTAAGTTTTAAACAAACTTTGCATTTTTTACTTTGCAGTCTAGGGACATAGCCCATTGAAAACCCTTTAAAAGTGTGTTTATCTCATCTTTTCACAGTTGGCTAATTAGCTCCTACACTGATCAAACCTGTATACCCTATTGGATGCTCTACAGCATATCTGAGCAGGAGAAATAAATAATAAAGGTAAATTAAATTATTTTTTCTAAAATTCTTAATTAAACAAAAGTGGTTTGGTGCATTTTATTACATTCGGGGTTTACATTTAGGGCACGTGAGTTTGAGAGGAAATGGAAAGAGATGAGAGGTTGACAGGAAGCCATGTCTATACAATGTAAGAATTTATTTTATGACTTAAATTGTTTTGGGCCATATAGTTTGTGGGATCCTCTAAAATTAAAGGGACAAGAAAGTAAACATTAAACTTTCATAATTCAGATACACTGTGCAATTTTTAACGTTAGTTTAGTTATCTTGATATCCTTTGTTGAATAGCATATCTAGATATGCTCAAGAGGGACAAGGTTAGCAGAGGCATATATGCCTCTGGTCATTGGCTCACCAGATGTGGCATTAGTGCATTGCTGCACTGGAGCTGACTATAGCAGGGGTTACACATAAAGGTTATGCTAGAAGTTATGGTGTTATTTGTGGTCTTGCAGGAACCTTATACATATGAGACAAAAAGCAGTGGTCCGATTAGCCTTACAATAGAGAACTTGAGCCCTCAGCCCCCCCCCAACCTTAACACGGGTTGACAGTTGCACATGGACTGTTCTCTATCTCTTTGAACATGGAGAAGGAACTATATTTTAAGATACAATCCCTATTTAGCTACGGATGGACAATAGATTTATCTAGTCATGTGTACTTCCTGGTATGATATCTTGTCCTATGGCAAGTGTGTAAAAAGTAATGCACTGATTATTGATGCCTTTATGAATATTTGCAATAGTCATCTAAACACCTCAATAAAAATTATTTTAATAAAATTGTATTCCAGTAATAATACTTAGGTCTTCATTTTAAATGTATCACAGATATCTTACACACACAGTGGCATCTCTAGGGGGTGTTCAATTCATTTTTGTAGCACCTCCCAACAATCAGAGATGCCAACTGTCCTAATTTTAATAGGCAGATCCATATTTAACCCTTTAAGGACACAGCTTTCAGTTTGCTCAATTGTTTTATGACGGAAAAATTCCGTCATATGTCCTTAAGAGGTTAAATATCCAGTGTGCTACCATGGACAAAATAGGGAGATTGGACAAAAACAAAAAAACAACAACAAATGAAGCGGAAATTAAGGTCCTCACCATAAAAACTATATATCCACTCATAACATTAAGTATGGCCCCCAAAATGTTATGGTCTAAAAATTCCAGATTACAAATTGTGACAGATGAAATAAAATTTGAATTTTTATTGCCTACCATATACTGTTTCTTTGTTGCATCTCTGAGTGCCACATCATTCCGGTACCATTGGTATCGTGGAATAGGTTTTCCAATTGCTGTACACTCCAACATAAGCCTGTCTCCTATCAACAACTTTTGTGACTGAGGGTGAATACAGATTTGCAGTTTATTTTCAGGTAACCCTATAAAATAATAATATATATATGAAGAGATTGTTAGATGAAAAGTATATCAACTGGAGGAAACAAAAATATAAAAAACATAGTTTAAAGATCAATACAAGTCTAATAATTAAAGTGATTGTATTAGTCTAATAATTAAAGTGATCGTATTAGTGTAATAATTAAAGAGATAGTAAATGTAAAATACAACCTTCATGATTCAGATAGAGCATGCAATTTTAAATAATGTCTATTATCTAATTTGCTTCATTCTCTTGGTAACCTTTGTTGAAAAGCATACCTGGGTAGGCTCAGGAGCATCAATGCAATATAGAGAGCAAGCTGCTGATGAGTGGCTGCATATATATTCCTCTTGTCATTGGCTCACCCAATGTGTTCAGCTAGCACCCAATAGTGCATTTCAGCTCCTTCAACAAAAGGATACCAAGAGAATGAAGCAAATTAAATAACAGAAGTGAATTGAAAAGTTGTCTAAAACTGTATGCTCCATCTGAATTATGACAGAAAAAGCTGGAAAACAAGGTGCAAAGATCATTGCGTATCAATAAATATTGATACCTTTTATATTTAGGTTGCTAATTCAATTTATACACAAACGCACATATTTGTGTGCGTATTTTTTCTATATTTTACTCTTGTTTAAATTAGAAGTATAACGTTTTTTTTTATCCCCGCACTGATTTTATTTCCTGTCCCAATGTTGTGACCAGGCAATAAGGCTCTGTAAACTTCCTACAATAACTGTAGCACCATAAGAAGTAGAATGAGCACTTATATACTGAATGTAAGAGAGTGTTATATATTGTCTGTAAACAATATGATATGAACATCAATGATCTTGTATTTATTTCCTACATCTATTACACTTTACTATTAGAGATTATGACATAATCAAGCATACTTAGCACCAGATTACAAGCAAAGCGCTAAATCGCAATAGGGCGCTGATATTAGGGGTTATATATGTTATACCTAATATATATAATAGCGTTAACATAGGTGGGGAAAGCTAGAAAGGCTCAGGAGCAGTATTACTACTGAGAGCTAGCTGATGGCTGGTTATCTGGGATAAAATAATCTAATCTAAAGCACAAATTTCCACTATCCCATCCCACTTAAAGGGCCATAATACCCAAATGTTTAAACACTTGAAAGTGATGCAGCATAGCTGTAAAAAGCTGACTAGAAAATATCACCTGAACATCTCTATGTAAAAAAGAATGATATTTTACCTCAAAAGTTCCTCAGTAGCCACCTCCCATTGTAAAGGATTTCTAAGCAGCATATTAGTGTGTCTGTCCCGGGACAACTGAAGGGATGAGCTTTGTGAACTCTCATATTATTTCACCAATCAGGTAAAGGAAGCTTACTATGAAATCTCATGAGAGTTAAGTCAAATCTCATGAGATCACAGTAAGAGTTCATGACCTCAGCACTGCTGATGCTGATTGGCTGCTGTTCATTTTTTTTATCTTTTTTTTATTTTTTTACCTGCAGCTGGGAGCAGCTGAGTATAACTTTTTACACAGAACTTACTCTGCTGAGCTGAGGAGATTGTGAGGTAAAATATCTTCCTTTTTTCCATAGAGATGCTCAGGTGATATTTTCCTGTCAGCTTTTTACAGTTATACTGCATCAGTTTCAAGTGATTTAGCATATGAGTATTAAGTCCCTTTAATGCCCTTATTAAACAAACCACTCCTCCCCTTTGGAGCTCCACCAACACCAATAGAAATCTCTCACTTTCTAACATATCAATCCATCTTATTTTATAAGGTGTAGGTTTAAAGGACTTCAACTATCTCAAGGCAGACTTTCCCTTCCCATTTTGGGCTAAATTACAAGTGGAGTGCTAATTTATCACGCTCCCATACAAGCTTGTTATTTCTACCGTGAGCTTGCTCCAAAAATTAACCAAAGGTCTGACCTCTGGTTAATTTTACAAATGTCACACAATAGCCCCCACTTTTAAAGGGCCACTAAACCCCAAATCTTTCTTTCATGATTCAGATAGAGAATAGAAATTTAAACAACATTACAATTTACTTCTATTATTTTTTTTTGCTTAATTTTTTAGATATCCTTAGTTGAAGAAAAAGCAATGCACATAGTGAGCCAATCACACGAGGCTTCTATGTGCAGCAACCAATCAGCAACTACTGAGCATATCTAAATATGCTTTTCAGCAAAGAATATCAAGAGAATAAAACAAATTAGATAATATAAGTAAATTAGAAAGATGTTTAAAATTGCATTCTCTTTCTAAATCATAAAAGAAAAAATGTGGGTTTCATGTCCCTTTAAGTGTAAGGTTTCTTAATAAAATAAAAAATATGAGCATCTTTATTTTTTTTAAATTAAAGGGACACTGAACCCAAATTTTTTTCTTTCATGATTCAGTTAGAACATGCAATTTTAAGCAACTTTCTAATTTACTCCTATTGTCAATTTTTCTTCATTCGCTTGCTATCTTTATTTGAAAAGCAAGAATGTAAGTTTAGAAGCCGTCCCGTTTTTGGTTCACAACCTGGGTTTTTCTTGCTGATTGGTTGATAAATGCATCCACTATTAAACAAGTGCTGTCCAGGGTCCTAAACCAAAAATTGCCTGGCTCCTTAGCTTAGATGCCTTCTTTTTCAAATAAAGATATCAAGAGAACGAAGAAAAATTGAGTAAATTAGAAAGTTGCTTAAAATGTCATGCTCTATCTGAATCACGAAAGAAAAAAATTGAGTTTAGTGTCCCTTTAACTGCAGGAAGCAGTTTTTAGGGGTTAAAGTGTGCGGATGTGGGGTGTTACATTGTGGTCTATGGGGACTGTGTTATCACTCAAAATATATATGTATATGCTTATATACATATATATTTATATGTTAATTTGTGTATATACACATATTAACACATAAATATATATGTATATATTCATATACATATATATTTAAATGTTGCTGCCCATTGTTGCGCAACTTACCCCCTTCTCGCGGCATGAGAACGAGGCTCCGATTCGAGACTATGGAAGCACGCTCCCATAAGCACAAAGCTTCCCTGCAATGCGAACGCGAGGCCGCTTTCCTATTTTGCTCAACTTGTAATACCAGCGCACATTTGCGTGCACTGGTATTACTGAGTGGAGCACAACTATCGCGCTTGGGTAAGCGCAATTTTACGTTCCACTAGAAGCCTGGCCCTTAATATTTGGTTGTCTTTTTTCAAATAAGGAACATTTTCATAACACATCCATATAAAAAGTACCTCAATAGATCTTTAACACACTTTCAGAATTTATGTTTTAACAATTCCCCTGCTAGAGGAATCCTATCAATTTGCTATAAACTGCTTACACTAATATGGAAACCTAATAACCCTTCTTATGTAACTAAATGCGAGGGAGAGAACTGAACACGTCTATTCAGGATAAGACTTAGGGGCCTATTTATCAAATGTCAGGCAGACATGATTCGCTGTAGCGAACAGATAACTCTGAGCAAAGCCTAGAATATGAGTTATAAAAGATGTCCAGTATAACAAAAATTAGGAGCGATGCCTACCGTAATTGGAGAGAACAGGACAATTGTAGCCCATATTAAACATAACTGAGGGTTATAGAAGAGGAGCTAAGGTGTAATGTCTCAGACTCCTGAAACAAGTTAGCAGTATGTTAATATGGCTCTCAACTGGAGAATTGCACAATAAATAGTTTATATGTGACACAACCTTATCTTTTTTAATACTATGAGGAAGTATTGTATGACTGAGGTTGTGCTAAGTTGATATCATTTGAAACTGCAACTTCCCAAGAATATTATTAGGAAATTCGTAAGTCACTTTTGTATTAGATAAGCAGAATTGTTCTATTGACAGTTTAAGGGAACTGTAGGCAATACTTAGAAGTTATGTCCTTTCATTCACACTGAAATTATATACCCAAAGTAACAGTCTTTATATGCTCCAGAATATATATACAATATGTACAGCTAGTGAGGAGTAAACACAGAGAGCACTTACGATCGTGCAGAGAATGTGTCCAGCTGCTGGGCTGATTGCGGCAATCCTGAGCGCTGCGTGAGACCCAAGAGGTGGAGTTTCCTCTATGCGAGGTTTTGAGTGACAGATGAGGTAGCGTGTGACGTCAGGAGTAGCCGATCAGCATAGAATGAAATTAGCTACAGTTCAGCAACAATTGTAAGTACAAAGTCTCAAAGGCGATAGACACAATTAAAAGGAGTACCTTTGCAAGTTGTTGAGAGGAGCAAGATTGCGTTCCAAGTTGGGAGATAGACAGGAATCCCTTTGTCGGTGTGAGACGTCTAAGGCAGAGGACAGAGAGCCGATGCTTAAATTAAAAATAAAGTTGTGAATCCAATGAAGGAAAGTAGCAATTCAAAATTAAACACAGTGATCCCACAAGATAACTGGTGCAGACTTAGGAGAAATTCACTAGAGAATTAGTTGGTTCAATTAGCTTAGGCAGGTAGCTTACTGCTCGGATGCAGGAAACAAAATACTAAGCAATGAGCTTTGCAGGCGGGAAGGATTTAAAGGGGAAGCACGTAAGTGATTGGTGAACAACTTAAAGGGACAGATGCTAATAACACAAGATCCTGACAGGACCCCCTCCTCAAGCAAGCTGATCCTCAGCTTGAGGCCGAGGACGATCCGGATTCTGACGGTGGAACCGAGATACAAGTTTAGGAGCATTAAGATTAGAAGCAGGTTACCAGCTATCCTCTTCTATGGAGAAGTTCTTCCAGCGGATTAAGTATTGTAGTTCACTTTTGTAATACGTCGAATCCAGTATTGAGTGTACTTCATAAACCTCTGAATCCAAGTCCATAAGAGTGGGAGGTAGAATTGAAATTCCCAATCTGGTAGGGGTGTATGGTTTCAGAAGTGAAACATGGAAGGTAGGATGGACCTTCATAGTGGTCGGTAGTTTAAGGGTAACTGTGTTAGAATTGATCACTTTGGATATTGGAAATGGACCAATAAAGCGGTGGGAAAGTTTCTTACTGGGTACATGTAATTTGATATTTTTGGTCGATAACCATACTTGGTCTCCAACTAGGTAGGTGGGTGGTTTCCTTCTTCGTAAATCGAAATATCGTTTTTGTGTGGCCTGAGCTTTTGTGATGTTTTCCTTTAAAACCTAAAATTTTCTCGTAATGAATTGTTGAATTCATCTACTAGAGGAGAACTAGATGCATTAGCTGGTTGGGAATCAAAGCTTGGGTGGAATCCGTAGTTAGCATAAAAGGGTGATATCTTAGTTGTTGAGAAGTTATTATAAGCATATTCAGCTAGTGGGAGATATTTAAGCCAGTTGTTTTGTTGGTATGAACAGAAGCACCTTAAATATTCATCCAACCACTCATTGAGCCTTTCTGCCTGTCCATTGGTTTGTGGGTGAAATGATGTACTGTAACAGTGGTCAAATTTTAAGGATTCACTGAGCTTTTTCCAGAAATTTGAGGTGAATTGTGATCCTATGAGATAACCACTGATGGAACTCCATGGTATTTAACAACGTTGTCTATGAATAGTGTTGCCGTTTTCCATCGATGATGGTACTTTATGATAAGGTATGAAATGTGCCATTTTAGTTAAGGTGTCTATGACTACGAATATGGTAGTTTGGTTCTTGGATGGAGGTAACTCTACGATAAAATCCATCCCTATTTGTTGCCAGGGTCTGTCTGGAATAGGTAACGGCATCAATAACCCATAGGGAGACCTTTTATCGTTCTTTGAAGTTTGACAGACTACACATGTTTTCACATATTCCTCTATAGTTGATTTCATATTAGGCCAGTAGTATTTTCTTTTGAGGAGTTCTTCAGTGCGTTTGATTCCTGGGTGTCCAGCTAAGGGGGAATCATGGTACTATGTACATGGTTATAATTTTTTCATTCTTTGGTTCTCTGGTAGAAAAACCCTGTTAGTTGTACGAGCAGTACACGTTCGATGAGCTGTCCTTGAGTCGGGGTGTTGCGGAAGAATATTGATATTCATAAGGTGGTTAGTAGGTTTTGAAACAAAACGCTCAGTTGGAATAATAGGTGAAGGGGAGGATACTCCTGTAGGAATACTGGCGTGTCTTGATAGGGCATCGGCCTTACCATTTTTGGTAGCTGGCCAATAAATTATTTGGAAGTCAAATCTTGAAAAGTATAGGGACCATTGAACCTGTCTTGCAGACAATGTTTTGTTGTTTTGTAGATACTAGAGGTTTTTATGATCCGTGTAGATGGTAAAAGGATGAGTAGCTCCTTCTAGTAAATGTCTCCAGAATTCGAGAGATCTACGTATAGCCAACAATTCTTTGTCACCAATGGTATAATTCAACTCGGCAGATGACATAACCTTGGAATAATAGGAGACAGGATGTAGCGGTTTGGTTACAGACTTTCTTTGCGAAAGTACAGCGCCTATGGCATAATCCGAAGAATCAACCTCTAACACATATTGTTGATTAACATCTGGGAAGTGTAGTATGGGGGCAGTAGTGAAACTTTCCTTAAGGTGATTGAAGGCTTTGGTAGCGTCCAGGTTCCATATAAAAGGTTTAGAGCTACTGGTGAGTTGTGTAAGAGGTTTGACAATGGCGGATAAATTCCTGATAAATTTACGATAGTAGTTTGAAAATCCTAAGAATCGTTGTAGATCCTTTTTGTTTTTCGGTGTAGGCCACTCCTTTACAGCGTCAACTTTTTCGGTTTGCATTTGTATACCTTCAGGTTATATCGTATAACCAAGGAAGGATATAGTAGTTTTATGAAATGAACACTTTTCAGGCTTAGCGTACAATTTGTGGACCCTTAACCGAGATAAAACCCACCTCACATGTTTAATGTGGTCCTCTATTGTTTCAGAGTAAATGAGTATATCATCGAGATATATAACCACACACACATCCAGCAAATCCCTAAAGATATGATTGATAAAATAACACAGCAAAGGTCTGTGTGAAAAGCGCACAACTCACCGCTCCAGACTTGATAGCTACTAGGGGTGGAGACTCCAATCCTCCTGACGGCTCAATGGAGAGTGGGAATGCTCTGCTAACCACGAAAGCTCCGCTATGCAGCCCCAAGATAAGTCTGCCAACTTATCAAAATATATACAGAATAATCCAGGAATAGGGCACACCGCAAAGACAATCAATTCATAAAGGTAAAAAATCTTCAGTTTATTCGGCACAGCATAAAAACATGAAAGGGCTCACAGGCCCAACAGAATCACAAGCTCACAGGTAAAAGCAACACAGGTGTGTCAGTTAGTCTTGCAGACATGTTTCGTGAGCATGCTCACTTGTTCACTGCAATATATCATTGATGAAATGCTGGAATGTGGCGGGTGCGTTGGTCAGTCCGAAAGGCATTACTAAGTACTCAAACAAACCATACCTGGTTCTGAAGGCAGTGAGCACTTCATGTCCCTCCTTGATACGAATGAGGTTATAAGCCTCCCTTAAGTCCAGTTTGGTAAAGATCTTAGCGGTAGATAACCTTTCAATCAGCTCTGGGATTAAGGGGAGTGGATATCTGTTTTTAACTGTTTGCTTGTTCAGCTCTCTATAATCAATTATCGTACGGAGTGTGGAATCTTTGTTAGTCACGAAAAACATTCCCGCACCAGCAGGGGATGTAGAAGGTCTGATGATTCCCTTACGGAGATTCTACTGTAAATATGTTTTTAAATGGTTGAGTTCGGGTTGACTCATTGGGTATAGGTGTCTGACGGGTATGGAAGCACCAGGAATGAGTTGAATAGGACAGTCATATACCCGATGGGGTGGTAAATTCTCAGCCTCAGATTTGCTGAATACGTCCTCGAAATCCTTGTATAGGGTAGGAATAGCTTCGGCCTGTAGGAAGAGTGAAGGGTAAAGTGATTAGGAAAACAGGTATCAGTACAATAACTAGAATTGAGCTGAATTTGTAGATTCGTCCAATCTATGGTAGGATTATGTAACTGCAACCATTTCACCCCCAGGATTACTGGGAAGTGAGGTGAGGGTATCACATCGAATGATATGTGTTCTGTGTGCCCATCCTTTGCCACTACTAATAAAGGAATTGTGTGGTGTGTAATGGGACCAAATTTTATAGTGGACCCATCAATAACTCGAATTGACACGGAATTAGGTTTCAATATAGTGGGAATTTTATTTGACTGGACAACAGTGAGATCCATGAAATTTCCAACGGCTCCTGAATCCACAATTGCACTGGTCTCCAGTCTCCTATGGTCCCACTGTAAAAGAAGAGATAGTTTGCAGTAAGGTTGAGTGTAATTTCGATTTTGAGATGTGTTAATATAAACGAACTTACTCTTTTTATTTCTTTGTAAGATAGGGCATTCTTGGACAGTATGTTTCGAACTTGCACAATACATACAAAGATTTTCCTGCAAAGTCTTTCTTCTGGTGTTAGAGGTCCACGTAACATGCCTATCTCCATAGGAGTCGAAGATGTAGTAGGCGATGGGGTTTGAGAGGTGTACGCCTCTCCCTTGAATCTTGGTTGGAAAGCTGGGTTCATCCGTTCAGCTCTCCTTTCACACAGACGTCTATCAATCTTAGTAGATAACCTCATTAAAGCATCTAGGTTGTTAGGTAACTCTACTCGTGAAAGTTCATCCTTGATACTCTCGACTAAACCGAGGCGAAATTGGTTACGTAGAGATATTGCACTCTATGGGGAATCGGAAGCATATAACTTAAATTCAGTTATATATTCTTCTACGGGTTTTTTCCCTTGTTTCAGACTCCTCATTTTATGCTCAGCTGTGAGTTGAATGTCAGCATCTTTATATAATTCATCCATAGCCAGGAAAAAATTATTTAATGAACCTAGGAGGGGGTCATCTGTCTCACATAAATGATCCGCCCAGATCCTGGGTTCAGATCTCAGGAAAGAAATTGTAGTGAGGACCTTAACCCTTTCAGTGGGATAAGTTAAGGGTTTCAAGGAGTACAGTAAATGGCAGGCATTCTTGAAATATCTGTAAGCCTTCCTGTCGCCTGAGAATGGTTCAGGCAGGGAAACCTATGGTTCAGGTGTTTGGTCTGAGGATGTTTTAGATTTTACTGAGTCTTTTATAATATAGTTTAAAGTTCTGTTTTCAATCTGCAGGTCTCTTATAGCTTGTCCCATTTGATCGACTTTTTGGGACAGGTTATAAACTATCTGAGGCAATTCTCCTGGCTCCATTGTAATGGCTTAGTATTATGTAATGTCTCAGACTCCTGAAACAAGTTAGCAGTATGTTAATATGGCTCTCAACTGGAGAATTGCACAATAAATAGTTTATATGTGACACAACCTTATCTTTTTTAATACTATGAGGAAGTATTGTATGACTGAGGTTGTGTTTAGTTGATATAATTTGAAACTGCAACTTCCCAAGAATATTATTAGGAAATTCGTAAGTCACTTTTGTATTAGATAAGCAGAATTGTTCTATTGACAGTTTAAGGGAACTGTAGGCAATACTTAGAAGTTATGTCCTTTCATTCACACTGAAATGATATACTCAAAGTAACAGTCTTTATATGCTCCAGAATATATATACAATATGTACAGATAGTGAGGAGTAAACACAGAGAGCACTTACAATCATGCAGAGAATGTGTCCAGCTGCTGGCAATCCTGAGCGCTGCGTGAGACCCAAGAGGTGGAGTTTCCTCTATGCGAGGTTTTGAGTGACAGATGAGGTAGCGTGTGACGTCAGGAGTAGCCGATCAGCATAGAATTAAATTCCCTACAGTTCAGCAACAATTGTAAGTACAAAGTCTCAAAGGTGATAGACACAATTAAAAGGAGTACCTTTGGAAGTTGTTGAGAGGAGCAAGATTGCGTTCCAAGTTGGGAGATAGACAGGAATCCCTTTGTCGGTGTGAGACATCTAAGGCAGCGGACAGAGAGACGATGCTTAAATGAAAAATAAAGTTGTGAATCCAATGAAGGAAAGTAACAATTCAAAATTAAACACAGTGATCCCACAAGATAACTGGTGCAGACTTAGGAGAAATTCACTAGAGAATTAGTTGGTTCAATTAGCTTAGGCAGGTAGCTTACTGCTCGGATGCAGGAAACAAAATACTAAGCAATGAGCTTTGCAGGCGGGAAGGATTTAAAGGGGAAGCACGTAAGTGATTGGTGAACAACTTAAAGGGACAGATGCTAATAACACAAGATCCTGACAAAAGGTCATAAGTGAGTAGATCCTAAATCAAGTTTCTGGATGGGCTCGCTTGTATTATGGGTCAAACTATATACACAACTTCTCTTCTCATATATAGGGAAGACCCAACAGAACATAATTTTCAAATTTCCAAGTGTCCTAATTAGGCAAAATATGGGAGATTCCCCTTAAATGACCAAAACTAAAATTGCACACCTCACTGTCTTGGTGGCTGACAGCAGGGCGGCAAAATATATTATTCAAGAAAGGGATCTCCATATATCAATAATAAAAATAAAGTTCAACCTGTTAGCAGCGGCGCAATGAACGTTAAAAGAGCTAGCAAAATATAAGTAGAACACGTCATTCAGGCTGGTTAAAATATTCCCTAATCATTACTTTTAAAATAGGGCACATCCCAACAATAGGCTTACTGAGCGAAATAAAGTTCAGAGTATATTATACAATAACACCAAAAACAAATACAGGTAGGTAAGCAAGCACAGATCTGACAGGAACAGTATAAATATTGTAGTTATACATATTCAAACATATATGTAATAGTGTCTAGGATCTACTATAGGTGAAAACATATAAATATATATATATAACAGAATTTTAAACAGTATGCAGGGTATAGCAGAGCAAAGTCCCAGACTGAAAACAGTCATCATATTAGATCTGAATGTATCCCTCAGAACCTGAGTTGCAAAATACAACTAAGCTTCCACAAAGCTTCATTCCCCCTAAACTGTCATAGGCTGCATAAGTGGATATCTCAATCAATATAGTCATCCAACGCCTTGACTCTGAGATTTGGACTGATCCTTTGCTCCTATGTTGATCACCATCGCATAGTAGTGGTAGGTGGATCTCAAACCATAAACCCGACATGTGTGTCCCCTGCGTCCAGCCACAAGGCAGTACTTCACAGCTGACATCTCCATACTCATAGAGGGTGACTTCCATAGGTGCATAAGAGGTCTATAAAGATGTTTGAAGTTCTTGTTAGTTAGTTTTAAGAACTCTTAAAATGCTGCTGATGTGCCACTCCTCTCCTCTATGGTCAGGCAATCTGGGATGTCGGTTGGTTAGAGACCGGGAGTTCCATAGGGTAGGTAGTGTGATTTACTAGTTTAGCCATATCAACTGATCTTCCAGCTGCCTACAAGGGATTTAGAGTCCCCTATCTCTAGGATCTGGCACAACTGTTTCCCCAGGTCAACAAAATTATGGCGTAGCAAATTGTGTGTCTCAACTTCCCATTTATCGATTGTGGCCATAGTCACCTTAGAAGTAGGTAATTTTCAGATTTATAAGAGATTGGGAACTGCCTTGTAGGACTGTGGAACCTATAGTGGTTCAATAAATTATGTCAAATGTTTCCCTTCTGAAATGCTGCCATAATTGTGCATTTGTAGTTTACACTATACATTACCCCAGTCTCCTGGGGAGGGTGGGGATGAGCGGCAGCCCTTGCTCCATGATCTGTCAGTTACCTCAAGCAAATGGAAGTTGCTGTGCCTAACTGAAGAGCATAGGTGAGGAAAATGGACTTGAGATTAGCCTCCTAACACTTTGGTATCTTGCTTGGTAGAACATCTGGATGATGTAGTAGCAGTACATACTGTATATAGCTTTTTACACAGAAAAAACAATAAAATAACTCAGAAAACCAAAGTGGAGCGAGGAGCTTCTCCAAGACACAACCTGCCGATTCAGCTATAGGCTCCACCCCTCAAGTAGAAAGTTTTAATACATATAAAACAATGGGAGCTGCCGTGTTGTAACTTGGGTTACTTTCTCTGCTGTGGCCAATTAGGGAAAGTTATAAATAGGTCTCTAGAGTTTGCAGTCAATGGCTGTGTGGAATATAACAATGTTCTGCATTTGTAACAGGAACTGAAATACTCACAATTTCAGAATGGAATTAAAGGAAAATGGGACAAAATAAATAATGGAAGTATATTGTAATATATATATATATATATATATATATATATATATATATATATATATATATATATATATATATAAAACATAATTTTATATTACTTAAAGTGTTCAATGTCCCTTTAAGAATACATCCTAGTGTTGCAACATTATGTTGCAAGATATAAAATACAGAGAATATTAGCCATAAAAAGTGAAAAAGGAGAGTCCGTAACTGATAATTTGATCATATTTTTTATTACTCACCATGACAAGTCATTTTGCTTTCACAAACATCCAACTGAACCCACTGGCTAAAGGCAAATGAGTGCCCATTGTTTACTCGACAGATATAAAATCCAGCATCAGTTACGTGAACAGGGTGAAAAACCAGCTCTGAAGAATTTCCCTGTGGAACCTTATGAAAATAGAAAATTAACAGTAATTTAAAGAGATATGGTATATGACAAGGTGCTGAACTGGGAAGGGCTCACACATTTATATGTATGTGTGTGTATTTATGTTTATCTATTATTATTATTTATTTATTTTAAATGTAAAAAAAATATTTCCTTTATTTAAACTCTTTTTTTTTTTTAAATAGGTTTTTTTTATAAATAAAATGCTTTTTTTATGAAAAATCTATCTAATTATAGTTTCTATTTAAAGTACATTATAATCCAAGTTATTCAACCTGGAACAAGGATTAGTTTTTTTTATTATGGAGCATGAGGCTGTATATTAATGGCTGTAAAGTTTAATTTTTTGGGTAAATTAATTCCATTAATCCATATTCACAATGTCATGATCTCCCAGAGATTTCTGTATGATTATTTTTGGCATTTTTTTAAAAAGATGTTATCACATATTCTTGGTTTTGTAGTTCTCAGAACTTTTAATTTGGGTCTGTAGAATTAACATGCCTCTTCTCCACAGCAAAAAATGTTATAAAATAAACATACAGATTTCAGAAATAGACCTTGAAGTGATATAAACACATTTTTCATTCATGATTCAGATAGAGCACACAATTTTCAGATTTCAGATTTACTTCTTTCATCAAATTTGCCTCATTCTTTTGGTATCCTTTGTTGAAGGAGAGCAGTGCTCTACTGGGAGCTAGGTAAACTCATTGGGTGTGCCAGCTAGCTCACAGTAGTGCCTTGATCCTGAGCCTACTTATGTATGTTTTTAAACAACGGATACTAAGAGAACAAAGCAAAATAGATAAGAAGAGTAAATTGGAAAGTTTTTTTTTAACATTGCATGTTCTGTCTGAATCATTAAAGTTACATTTTTTACTTTACTGTCCCTTTAATGCCATTGCCCCCTGCAAATCTATGTACACAGAATCAACTCTTACTAAGTTTTCAAGAAGCTCAATGAATAGAAGATTGTTTGGAGTGGGATAGATGTGCTCAAGGACCTAATTGTGAGGAAGGAGGGGCAATTAAAATGAAATATGTTATTGTTTTAGGTAAATAAAGCTATTTGAATTGTTATTATTTCTGTAATCGTTAATCTTCTCCTTCCAATAAAGTACAGCTGAAAACTTGATCAAATATGAACCGATTAAACTGGAGATAATTCACCTTTAATTTAATTAATTTTAATGATATATCTATGTATTTCTAATGGGATCTAATTAAAGGAGTCATTTTCTGATATAACTGAAATAATTACCTGAAAAGTTATTATTTTAAAAATGAAACATTTAAGTAAAAAAACATGATTTAAATTGTTATAAATTAAATCCACCCTGCTATGAATAGATGTATAATACATAGGTTGGTGGGAGTGTAATGTACAATTTTCAGTAGTAAAAAATACCTCTTTATTCATTTTGAACCATTGGTAATTAACAAGGGGATGTCCAGATGCTACACAGCCCAGCTTCACTAGTTGTCCGGATAAAACTGCTATTGATTCAGGATGAACAACCACTTTTATACCTAGAACAAAGAATATACAGAAATTATGCTTTATCCACCTAAAATGATTGTGGCTGCTAGCAGGGGGTCTCAATCATCTCGATCGTATCTGATCGGGTTGATTGTTGTCCGCCACCTCTGAGGTCTTAGACCGCTGCTTCTTAAAGGGACAGTTCACCCAAACATTTTCTCCCAATTAAATAGTTCCCAATGATCCATTTTACCTTCTGTGTATGTGTGCTGGAGTGTATTAAATTGTTTACAAGTAGCTCCTTTACCCCTATTTTGGCCTTTAAAATAGCTGATTTAGCCTGTGGTTTCCCAACCTATGCTGATAGTTTTGATACTGGAGTCTCAGCTATTGAATAGCCTAAGTAAACACAGCCAGCAGAAGAAATTACACTCTCAGTGGGGTGAAGGATAGTAAAGTAATAAAATGGTAATTTTCCATTGTTCTCTCTAAGTATTGAGCTTTAGTTTTCCAGACAAATATAAGATAAGGAAGCAAGTGTGTGTACATAAAAGTGATAACATAATGAGATCTGATATTACCTGAAGCTCAACCCATTGTAATAGGCTGTGGTTTAACAGCACAAAAACAGCTATTTCATATACACAAATAAACCTGAAAATTCAATTTCTCATACATTTTATACTGTGCAGCTGGTATAGCAAGTTATTGAAAATACATTCATTTAAAAACAATTTTACAGTGTACTGTCCCTTTAACTTAAGTTTCCAGCGAGCCAGAAACTATGGGAGTAGATTTCAGCATGCCCTGCTTATTAAAGGGACATGAACCCCAAAAATGTTCATTCATCTAGATAGAGGATACAATTTTAAACAACTTTCTAATTTACTTCTATTATCTAATTTGCTTCATTCTCCTGGTATCATTTGTTGAAGGAGCAGCAATGCACTACTGGTTTCTAACTGAACACATGGGTGAGCCAATCACAATCATTATATACCTGCAGGCACCAATCAACAGCTAGAACATAGGTGCTTTGCTGCTCCTGAGCTTACCTAGATAAACGTTTAAGCAAAGGATAACAAGAGAAGGAAGCAAATTAAATAATAAAAGTAAATTGGAAAGTTGTTTAAAATTATATTCTCTATCTGAATCATGAAAGAAAAAAAATGTGTGTTTCATGTCCCTTTAAATCTACCCCTATACAGTTTAGGATTTTCCCTAATAGGTTTAATGGCACAACATGTACAAAAGACTCTGTGTTACTACTGGGGCTCATTAGACAACTTCCCTCCCTACAGAAGAAAGCAAATGCTCAGCCAGAAAAAAAAAGGCTGAAAGCGGATAATTATAGTTTAACGCATGTTCCTCTTTTCTGTTATTTGTTAGAGTTGCATATTTTAAAGTTTAAAGCAACATGAAAGCCAACATTAAATTTTCATGATTCGGATAGACAATTCAATTTTAAAAATACTTTACATTTTATTTATATTATTAAACTGTGCACAGTCTTTTTATATGTACACTTTCTGAGTACACAGTATATACTGTACATGTTTGAGTCTGTGATTGGCCGATAGCTGTCACATGATACAGTGAACAGGGAAATGAAAAGAGCCCTTTAAATTTATTAGAAAAAAACAAATCTAACTTTTCAGTTTAACACCACAGTTCATATCTAATTTCAGATTAGATTAGAGGTTTAGATCACTTTTGGCTTAGAGACGACTGACATGAGTATTTCAGGGAAACCCCGATAGAAGTCTATTATGTGAAAGATTTAGTGCACCTGTGCTATCCAGCATCTAAACGTTAGCGCTCCCTATACTTTCGCTTGAACACTAAAACAATATTTTCAGACTGTATGAGTGTAAAAATAAAAGCACTATTAATTTAACGTGAGCGATGTCTATGCTATTTGTGGTGTCATAAAAAAGCCCATGAGAGCCACGACACATAAGTGGACTAGAAAATATTACATGAACATCTCTTTAAAAAGTAGGGCTGTGCAGTTTAATAGCATGATTCAATTAATTGTGATATGAGGCTATGCAATATCTAAATCGCATGAGGCTGCAATTTTTTATCAAAACAAACAAAAAAAATAACAGTCTGAAACGGATTCCTTAAAATGGCACATCAGTGTGTGTGTGCATGCACATGTAAGTGTGGGTATATATGTGTGTATGTGAGAGTGCAGGCACATGTATGTGTGGGTATATATATATATGTGTGTGAGAGTGCAGGCACATGTATGTGTGGGTATATATATATATGTGTGTGAGAGTGCATGCACATGTATGTGTGGGTATATATATATATATATATATGTGTGTGTGAGAGTGCAGGCACATGTATGTGTGGGTATATATGTGTATGTGTGAGAGTGCAGGCACATGTATGTGTGGGTATATATATATATGTGTGTGCAAGAGTGCAGGCACATGTATGTGTGGGTATATATGTGTGTGTGTGAGAATGCAGGCACATGTATGTGTGGGTATATATATATATATATATATATATATATATATATATATATATATGTGTGTGCAAGAGTGCAGGCACATGTATGTGTGGGTATATATGTATGTCTGTGAGAGTGCATGCACATGTATGTATGGGTATATATGTGTGTATGTGAGAGTAAAATAGTCATATATCCAGCACAGGGAATATTTAAAGGTGTGCCAGCATCAAGGTTCCTGCCAGAACCCACAAATACAAATGTAGAAACAAAAATGAAGCAGCACCACCAAACAGCGTTTCTTCAAGGTGTTTTATTCAGCTTGAGGAGAAGCCAGACCCAATGAAGTTTAACTTCATTGGGTCTGGCTTCTCCTCAAGCTGAATAAAACACCTTGAAGAAACGCTGTTTGGTGGTGCTGCTTCATTTTTGTTTCTACATTTGTATTTGTGGGTATATATGTGTGTATGTGAGAGTGCAGGCACATGTATGTGTGGGTATATATGTATGTGTGTGCGAGAGTGCATGCACATGTATGTGTGGGTATATATGTATGTGTGTGAGAGTGCATGCACATGTATGTATGGGTATATATGTGTGTGTGTGTGCGAGAGTGCATGCACATGTATGTGTGGGTATATATGTATGTGTGTGAGAGTGCATGCACATGTATGTATGGGTATATATGTGTGTGTGTGTGAGAGTGCAGGCACATGTATGTGTGGGTATATATGTGTGTGTGAGAGTGCATGCACATGTATGTGTGGGTATATATGTATGTGTGTGAGAGTGCATGCACATGTATGTGTGGGTATATATGTGTGTGTGAGAGTGCAGGCACATGTATGTGTGGGTATATATGTGTGTATGTGAGAGTGCATGCACATGTATGTGTGGGTATATATATATGTGTGTGTGTGTGAGAGTGCATGCAAATGTATGTGTGGGTATATATGTGTGTGTGTGCGAGAGTGTATGCCCATGTATATGTGGGTATATATATGTGTGTGTGTGTGTGTGTGAGAGTGCAGGCACATGTATGTGTGGGTCTGAGGAAGGGGAGTGTGTCCCCGAAACGTCACGCTTATTAAAGTTTTTTTGAAGAAAAGACCAGTGAGTGCCTTCCTTCACCTTGTATATATATATATATGTGTGTGTGAGAGTGCAGGCACATGTATGTGTGGGTATATATATATATATATATATATATATATATATGTGTGCGAGAGTGCATGCACATGTATGTGTGGGTATATATATGTGTGTGTGTGTGTGAGAGTGCATGCACATGTATGTGTGGGTATATAGATATGTGTGTGTGTGTGAGAGTGCATGCACATGTATGTGTGGGTATATATATATATATATATATGTGTGTGTGTGTGAGTGCATGCGTATATATGTGTGTGTGTGTGTGTGTGTGTGAAAGTGCAGGCACATGTATGTGTGGGTATATATATGTGTGTGTGAGAGTGCATGCACATGTATGTGTGGGTATATATGTGTGTGTGCGAGACTGCAGGCACATGTATGTGTGGGTATATATATGTGTGTGTGTGAGAGTGCAGGCATATGTATGTGTGGGTATATATGTGTGTGCGAGAGTGCAGGCATATGTATGTGTAGGTATATATGTGTGTGAGAGTGCATGCACATGTATGTGTGGGTATATATGTGTGTGTGTTTGAGAGTGCATGCACATGTATGTGTGGGTATATATATGTGTGTGTGTGTGAGAGTGCAAGCACATGTATGTGTGGGTATATATTTATGTATGTGAGAGTGCATGCACATGTATGTGTGGGTATATAGATATGTGTGTGTGTGAGAGTGCATGCGCATGTATGTGTGGGTATATATATGTGTGTGTGTGTGAGAGTGCATGCACATGTATGTGTGGGTATATAGATATGTGTGTGTGTGTGAGAGTGCATGCACATGTATGTGTGGGTATATATATATATATATATGTGTGTGTGTGTGAGTGCATGCGTATATATGTGTGTGTGTGTGTGTGTGTGAAAGTGCAGGCACATGTATGTGTGGGTATATATATGTGTGTGTGAGAGTGCATGCACATGTATGTGTGGGTATATATGTGTGTGTGCGAGACTGCAGGCACATGTATGTGTGGGTATATATATGTGTGTGTGTGAGAGTGCAGGCATATGTATGTGTGGGTATATATGTGTGTGCGAGAGTGCAGGCATATGTATGTGTAGGTATATATGTGTGTGTGTTTGAGAGTGCAGGCATATGTATGTGTGGGTATATATGTGTGTGTGAGAGTGCATGCACATGTATGTGTGGGTATATATGTGTGTGTGTTTGAGAGTGCATGCACATGTATGTGTGGGTATATATATGTGTGTGTGTGAGAGTGCAAGCACATGTATGTGTGGGTATATATTTATGTATGTGAGAGTGCATGCACATGTATGTGTGGGTATATAGATATGTGTGTGTGTGAGAGTGCATGCGCATGTATGTGTGGGTATATATATATATATATATATATATGTGTGTGTGTGTGTGAGTGCATGCACATGTATGTGTGGGTATATATGTGTGTGTGTGTGTGTGTGTGTGTGAAAGTGCAGGCACATGTATGTGTGGTTATACATATGTGTGTGTGAGAGTGCATGCACATGTATGTGTGGGTATATATGTGTGTGTGCGAGAGTGCAGGCACATGTATGTGTGGGTATGTATGTGTGTGTGAGAGTGCATGCACATGTATGTGTGGGTATATATGTGTGTGTGTGTGAGAGTGCATGCACATGTATGTGTGGGTATATATGTTTGTGTGTGTGTGTGAGAGTGCATGGACATGTATGTGTGGGTATATATGTGTGTGTGTGAGAGTGCATGCACATGTATGTGTGGGTATATCTGTGTGTGTGTGTGAGAGTGCATGCACATGTATGTGTCGGTATATATATATATATATATATATATATATATATATGTGTGTGTGTGAGAGTGCATGCACATGTATGTGTCGGTATATATGTGTGTGTGTGAGAGAGTGCATGCACATGTATCTGTGGGTATATATGTGTGTGTGTGTGTGAGTGCATGTACATGTATGTGTGGGTATATATGTGTGTGAGAATGCAGGCACATGTATGTGTGGCTATATATGTGTGTATGTGAGAGTGCATGCACATGTATGTGTGGGTATATATGTGTGTGTGTGTGTGTGAGTGCATGCAAATGTATGTGTGGGTATATATGTGTGTGTGTGCGAGAGTGTATGCCCATGTATATGTGGGTATATATATGTGTGTGTGTGTGTGAGAGTGCAGGCACATGTATGTGTGGGTCTGAGGAAGGGGAGTGTGTCCCCGAAACGTCACGCTTATTAAAGTTTTTTTGAAGAAAAGACCAGTGAGTGCCTTCCTTCACCTTGTATATATATATATATATATATATGTGTGTGTGTGAGAGTGCAGGCACATGTATGTGTGGGTATATATATATATATATATATATATATATATATATGTGTGTGTGTGAGAGTGCATGCACATGTATGTGTGGGTATATATATGTGTGTGTGTGAGAGTGCATGCACATGTATGTGTGGGTATATAGATATGTGTGTGTGTGAGAGTGCATGCACATGTATGTGTGGGTATATATATATATATATATATATATATATATATATGTGTGTGCGTGTGTGAGTGCATGCGTATATATGTGTGTGTGGGTGTGTGAAAGTGCAGGCACATGTATGTGTGGGTATATATATATGTGTGTGTGAGAGTGCATGCACATGTATGTGTGGGTATATATGTGTGTGTGCGAGAGTGCAGGCACATGTATGTGTGGGTATATATATGTGTGTGTGTGAGAGTGCAGGCATATGTATGTGTGGGTATATATGTGTGTGCGAGAGTGCAGGCATATGTATGTGTAGGTATATATGTGTGTGAGAGTGCATGCACATGTATGTGTGGGTATATATGTGTGTGTGTTTGAGAGTGCATGCACATGTATGTGTGGGTATATATATATATGTGTGTGTGTGTGTGTGTGTGTGTGTGAGAGTGCAAGCACATGTATGTGTGGGTATATATTTATGTATGTGAGAGTGCATGCACATGTATGTGTGGGTATATAGATATGTGTGTGTGTGAGAGTGCATGCGCATGTATGTGTGGGTATATATATATATATATATATATATATATATATATATATATATATATATATATATATATATATATATATATGTGTGTGTGTGTGTGAGTGCATGCACATGTATGTGTGGGTATATATGTGTGTGTGTGTGTGTGAAAGTGCAGGCACATGTATGTGTGGTTATATATATGTGTGTGTGAGAGTGCATGCACATGTATGTGTGGGTATATATGTGTGTGTGCGAGAGTGCAGGCACATGTATGTGTGGGTATATATATGTGTGTGTGTGAGAGTGCAGGCATATGTATGTGTGGGTATATATGTGTGTGTGTGAGAGTGCAGGCACATGTATGTGCAGGTATATATGTGTGTGAGAGTGCATGCACATGTATGTGTGGGTATATATGTGTGTGTGTGTGTGATAGTGCATGCACATGTATGTGTGGGTATATATGTTTGTGTGTGTGTGTGAGAGTGCATGGACATGTATGTGTGGGTATATATGTGTGTGTGTGAGAGTGCATGCACATGTATGTGTGGGTATATCTGTGTGTGTGTGTGTGTGTGTGTGTGTGAGAGTGCATGCACATGTATGTGTCGGTATATATATATATATATATGTGTGTGTGTGTGAGAGTGCATGCACATGTATGTGTCGGTATATATGTGTGTGTGTGTGTGTGTGAGAGTGCATGCACATGTATCTGTGGGTATATATGTGTGTGTGTGTGTGAGTGCATGTACATGTATGTGTGGGTATATATGTGTGTGAGAATGCAGGCACATGTATGTGTGGGTATATATGTATGTGTGTGAGAGTGCATGCACATGTATGTGTGGGTATATATGTATGTGTGTGAGAGTGTATGCACATGTATGTGTCGGTATATATGTGTGTATGTGAGAGTGCAGGCACATGTATGTGTGGGTATATATGTATGTGTGTGCGAGAGTGCATGCACATGTATGTGTGGGTATATGTGTGTGTGAGAGAGTGCATGCACATGTATGTGTGGGTATATATGTGTGTATGTGAGAGTGTATGCACATGTATGTGTGGGTATATATGTATGTGTGTGTGAGAGTGCAGGCACATGTATGTGTGGGTATATATGTGTGTGTGTGTGTGTGTGTGTGTGTGAGAGTGCATGCACATGTATGTGATATATGTATGTGTGTGAGAGTGCATGCACATGTATGTGTGGGTATATATGTGTGTGTGTGTGTGAGAGTGCAGGCACATGTATGTGTGGGTATATATGTGTGTATGTGAGAGTGCATGCACATGTATGTGTGGGTATATATATGTGTGTGTGTGTGTGAGAGTGCATGCAAATGTATGTATGGGTATATATGTGTGTGTGTGTGTGCGAGAGTGCATGCACATGTATATGTGAGTATATATGTGTGTGTGTGTGAGAGAGTGCAGGCACATGTATGTGTGGGTATATATGTGTGTGTGCGAGAGTGCAGGCACATGTATGTGTGGGTATATATGTGTGTGTGTGTGTAAGAGTGCAGGCATATGTATGTGTGGGTATATATATATATATATATATATATATATATATGTGTGTGTGTGTGAGTGCAGGCACATGTATGTGTGGGTATATATATGTGTGTGTGAGAGTGCAGGCACATGTATGTGTGGGTATATATGTGTGTGTGTGTGTAAGAGTGCAGGCATATGTATGTGTGGGTATATATATATATATATATATATATATATATATATATATATATATATATATGTTTGTGTGAGAGTGCAGGCACAAGTATGTGCGGGTATATATATGTGTGTGTATGAGAGTGCATGCACATGTATGTGTGGGTATATATATATATATATATATATATATATGTGTGTGTGTGTGTGTGTGAGAGTGCATGCACATGTATGTGTGGGTATATATATATATATATATATATATATATATATATGTGTGTGTGTGTGTGTGAGAGTGCAAGCACATGTATGTGTGGGTATATATTTGTGTGTGTGAGAGTGCATGCACATGTATGTGTGGGTATATAGATATGTGTGTGTGTGTGAGAGTGCATGCACATGTATGTGTGGATATATATATATATATATATATATATATATATATATATATATATGTGTGTGTGTGAGTGCATGCACATGTATGTGTGGGTATATATGTGTGTGTGTGTGTGAAAGTGCAGGCACATGTATGTGTGGATATATATGTGTGTGTGAGAGTGCATGCACATGTATGTGTGGGTATATAAGTGTGTGTGTGTGTGTGAGAGTGCAGGCACATGTATGTGTGGGTATATGTGTGTATGTGAGAGTGCATGCACATGTATGTGTGGGTAAATATATATATGTGTGTGTGAGAGTGCATGCAAATGTATGTGTGGGTATATATGTGTGTGTGCGAGAGTGCATGCCCATGTATATGTGGGTATATATGTGTGTGTGTGTGTGAGAGTGCAGGCACATGTATGTGTGGGTATATATGTGTGTGCGAGAGTGCAGGCACATGTATGTGTGGGTATATATATATATGTGTGTGTGTGCGAGAGTGCAGGCACATGTATGTGTGGGTTTATATATATGTGTGTGTGTGAGAGTGCAGGTATATGTATGTGTGGGTATATATGTGTGTGCGAGAGTGCAGGCACATGTATGTGTAGGTATATATGTGTGTGAGAGTGCATGAACATGTATGTGTGGGTATATATGTGTGTGTGTGAGAGTGCATGTACATGTATGTGTGGGTATATATGTGTGTTTGTGAGAGTGCATGCACATGTATGTGTGGGTATATATGTGTGTGTGTGTGTGAGAGTGCATGCACATGTATGTGTGGGTATATATGTGTGTGTGTGTGTGAGAGTGCATGCACATGTATGTGTCGGTATATATATATATGTGTGTGTGTGTGTGTGAGAGTGCATGCACATGTATGTGTGGGTATATATGTGTGTGTGTGTGAGTGCATGCAAATGTATGTGTGGGTATATATGTGTGTGTGTGAGAGCGCATGCACATGTATGTGTGGGTATATATGTGTGTGTGCGAGAGTGCATGCACATGTATTTGTGGGTATATATGTGTGTATGTGAGAGTGCAGGAACATGTATGTGTGGGTATATTTGTGTGTGTGTGAGAGTGCAGGCACATGTATGTGTGGGTATATATGTGTGTGTGTGTGAGAGTGCAGGCACATGTATGTGTGGGTATATATGTGTGTGTGAGAATGCAGGCACATGAATGTTTGGGTATATATGTGTGTGTGTGAGAGTGCATGCACATGTATGTGTGGATATATATATATATATATATGTGTGTGTGTGAGTGCATGCACATGTATGTGTGGGTATATATGTGTGTGTGTGTGTGTGTGTGAAAGTGCAGGCACATGTATGTGTGGATATATATGTGTTTGTGAGAGTGCATGCACATGTATGTGTGGGTATATAAGTGTGTGTGTGTGTGTGTGTGAGAGTGCAGGCACATGTATGTGTGGGTATATGTGTGTATGTGAGAGTGCATGCACATGTATGTGTGGGTAAATATATATATGTGTGTGTGAGAGTGCATGCAAATGTATGTGTGGGTATATATGTGTGTGTGCGAGAGTGCATGCCCATGTATATGTGGGTATATATGTGTGTGTGTGTGTGTGAGAGAGTGCAGGCACATGTATGTGTGGGTATATATGTGTGTGCGAGAGTGCAGGCACATGTATGTGTGGGTATATATATATATGTGTGTGTGTGCGAGAGTGCAGGCACATGTATGTGTGGGTTTATATATATGTGTGTGTGTGAGAGTGCAGGTATATGTATGTGTGGGTATATATGTGTGTGCGAGAGTGCAGGCACATGTATGTGTAGGTATATATGTGTGTGAGAGTGCATGAACATGTATGTGTGGGTATATATGTGTGTGTGTGAGAGTGCATGTACATGTATGTGTGGGTATATATGTGTGTGTTTGTGAGAGTGCATGCACATGTATGTGTGGGTATATATGTGTGTGTGTGTGTGTGTGAGAGTGCATGCACATGTATGTGTGGGTATATATGTGTGTGTGTGTGAGAGTGCATGCACATGTATGTGTCGGTATATATATATATGTGTGTGTGTGTGTGTGAGAGTGCATGCACATGTATGTGTGGGTATATATGTGTGTGTGTGTGTGAGTGCATGCAAATGTATGTGTGGGTATATATGTGTGTGTGTGAGAGCGCATGCACATGTATGTGTGGGTATATATGTGTGTGTGCGAGAGTGCATGCACATGTATTTGTGGGTATATATGTGTGTATGTGAGAGTGCAGGAACATGTATGTGTGGGTATATTTGTGTGTGTGTGAGAGTGCAGGTACATGTATGTGTGGGTATATATGTGTGTGTGTGTGTGTGTGAGAGTGCAGGCACATGTATGTGTGGGTATATATGTGTGTGTGAGAATGCAGGCACATGAATGTTTGGGTATATATGTGTGTGTGTGAGAGTGCAGGCACATGTATGTGTCAGTATATATATATGTGTGTGTGTGAGAGTGCATGCACATGTATATGTCGGTATATATGTGTGTGTGAGAGTGCATGCACATATATGTGTGGGTATATATGTGTGTGTGTGAGAGTGCATGCACATGTATGTGTGGGTATATATGTGTGTGTGTGCGAGAGTGCATGCACATGTATGTGTGGGTATATATGTGTGTGTGTGAGAGTGCAGGCACATGTATGTGTGGGTATATTTGTGTGTGTGTGAGAGTGCAGGCACATGTATGTGTGTGTGTGTGAGAGAGTGCAGGCACATGAATGTGTGGGTATATATGTGTGTGTGAGAGTGCAGGCACATGTATGTGTGGGTATATATGTGTGTGTGAGTGCAGGCACATGTATGTGTGGGTATATATATATGTGTGAGAGTGCAGGCACATGTATGTATGGGTATATATGTGTGTGTGAGAGAGTGCAGGCACATGTATATGTGGGTATATATGTGTGTGTGTGTGAGAGTGCAGGCACATGTATGTGTGGGTATATATATATATGTGTGTGAGAGTGCAGGCACATGTATGTGTGGGTATATATATATGTGTGTGAGAGTGCAGTCACATGTATGTGTGGGTATATATATATGTGTGTGACAGTGGAGGCACATGTATGTGTGGGTATATATGTGTGTGTGTGTGTGTGTGTGAGAGTGCATGCACATGTATGTGTGGGTATATATGTGTGTGTGTGAGAGTGCATGCACATGTATGTGTGGGTATATATGTGTGTGTGTGAGAGTGCATGCACATGTATGTGTGGGTATAAATATATATATATATATATATATATATATATGTGTGTGTGAGAGTGCAGGCACATGTATGTGTGGGTATATATGTGTGTGTGTGTGTGTGAGAGTGCAGGCACATGTATGTGTGGGTATATATATATATATATATGTGTGAGAGTGCAGGCACATGTATGTTTGGGTATATATGTGTGTGTGTGTGAGAGTGCAGGCACATGTATGTGTGGATATATATATATATATATATATATATGTGTGTGTTAGGGTGCAGGCACATGTATGTGTGGGTATATATGTGTGTGTGAGAGTGCAGGCACATGTATGTGTGGGTATATATATATGTGTGTGTGAGAGTGCATGCACATGTATGTGTGGGTATATATGTGTGTGTGTGAGAATGCATGCACATGTATGTGTGGGTATATATATATGTGTGTGTGAGAGTGCAGGCACATTTATGTGTGGGTATATATGTATATGTGTGAGAGTGAATGCACATGTATGTGTGGGTATATATGTGTGTGTGCGAGAGTGCAGGCACATGTATGTGTGGGTATATATGTGTGTGTGTGAAAAAGTTCTCCAAACAGTACAGTGGGGTTTTGAGAAGGAATACAGATATTTTCTGTGGTTACATAAAATACATTTTGTCCCTAGCCTATGGCTTTATGGAAATCACTTGCTCACAGCTACATAAGTAGTTCTCCATAAATAATAATTAAACCTTAAATAATCTAACCAAATATTGTTAGGTATGTTGGGAAAGGCCGCATATAACATTTATAGCAAACAGTTCTGTTCCAGTTTGTAAACATCTAGAAAGTCTAAGAATCTCTCTTCTTTGTGCCTTGAAACCAGGGACTTCATTATCTTCCATTACACTCAGCAAAAGAGTAAACAGAGTCATTTGTTTTTACATTTAGCAATAGCACATCACTATGAGAGATCTGTGTAACTGTTTAGACACGTTTTTTACATCTACTAAATGAGTATAAGTTCTGACCTTGGGGTCTAATAAACTGAGCAGCATCTAATTGGCCTAGAGTTTGTAAAAACTCTGTCAGCTCTTTTGTGGTACAGCCTCGATCCCCCATTAATCTCAGTAAACTGCGGCTGGGGCTTCCTTCCGAATCCAACACTTTGAGAGAACATTGGTGCAGCTCCGTGGAACTGGAATAAAGAGAAAAGTCATGTCATTAATACTTCATATTTTTATTAGATCTAGAAAACTGGTATATGATTTATAAATATTACATTTACAGTTTTTTTTGTTTGTTTTTTTAAAGGCATGGGCAGAATACTTTTGCATAGTTAAGGGGATAGTAAACACCAAAAATGTTATTGTTTAAAAAGATAGGTAATCCCTTTATTTACCATTCCCCAGTTTTTCATAGCCAACACTGTTATAGAAATATACTTTTCACCTCTGTAAATACTAATCTTTTAACAGACTTGCATTTCAGGCAATTAGTGCTGACTCTTAAATAACTCCACGTGCGTGAGCACAGTGTTATTTATATAAAAACATGGACTAACGCCCTCTAGCTGTGAAAAACTATCAAATTCATTCAGAAAACAGGCAGCCTTCAAGGGCTTAGAAATTAGCATAGGAGCCTACCTAGGTTTAGCTTTCAACTAAGAATACCAAGAGAACAAAGCAAATTTGATGATAAAAGTAAATGAGAACGTTGTTTAAAATTACATGCTCTATGTGAATCATGAAAGTTTAATTTGGACTTTACTATCTATCTATGCAATTAGAAGGTAATTTTTTCAGAGCATTTAGTTTTTACATTAGTAAGTTTAGTAGACTATGGGGGTCGTTGCTCTCTATCCTGTGATAATTATCAGCAGGTTAAGTTTTGATGGTGACGCGATCACTGTTTATCAACAGCATTTTTTATATTATCAGTTGGGTGAGTAATGGTCCTATAATTAATGTGCCACTCCTGTTTTTATTCCTGATCACATTCCAAATTCACACATTTATAGTTCTATTTTTCACTTATATAATTCCATAGCTAAACATGTCCTTTAATTATGTTGTTATGTAGAATTTGGGCCACCGAGAAAAATCACTTAATAAACCCACAGACAACACTTTTCCACTTATTACTGACTACCTCAGAACGTTTTTGAATGTAAGATAGGTTTGTATGCCCAAAACTAATTGACATTATTCACACTAAGGGCCAGATAACAAGTAGCGCACTATTTTTTCCCCCTTCTGCGCTAACTGCGCTCAAAGTAAAAAATATATTGTGGCTTTATTTTAAAAAAACAAAACAAACTTTTTTTTCCTAATAGTATTTCAAGAATTTCTATTCAAAACACATTAAAACATAAAAAATTAATAAAAAATATATTTCATATTTCAAGGTATTTAACTGGGAAGCACTCAGAACTGCATATATATATATATATATATATATATATATATATATATATATATATATATATATATGTATATATATATATGTATATATATATATATATATATATATATATATATATATATATATATATATATATATATATATATATATATATATATATATGTATATATATAGTAAAATTATGGGGGGAGATAAAAAACTGAAATTAAAATCCTCCATGTCTCAAAATTAAATCAATGTAAATATTTGCATAGAAAATTAGCACATCTAGGCAAGATTCCCCGCTTCAAAATACTGTTTTAACACAGCTATCCTTTTAACAGGATTATTGCAGCAAACTAGAAATCACTCACTAGACAGCCTGTTTCGTTCTTTTTGAACTCATCAGTAGGAGATAGATTTCTGGTTGCTGCATTGGTAAAGCTATTTTCAAGGTTAAACCAAAATTCATTAAAATTATGGGGGGAGATAAAACCTGAAATTAAAATCCTCCATGTCTCAAAAGTAAATCAATGTAAATATTTGCATACAAAATTAAAATATCAAGGCAAGATTCCCCGCTCGCTTTTCCCCAGAAATACCTCATATTTTCTATGCACATATTTAAATTGATTTAATTTTGAGACAGGGAGGAATTTAATTTCAGTTTTTTATCTCCCCTATAATTTTAATGAATATTGGTTTAACCTTGAAAATAGCTTTACCAATGCAGCAACCAGAAATCTATCTCCTACTGATGAGTTCCAAAAAGAACGAAACAGGCTGTCTAGTGAGTGATTTCTAGTTTGCTGCAATAATCCTGTCAAAAGGATAGCTGTGTTAAAACAGTATTTTGAAGCAGGGACTCTTGCCTAGATGTGCTAATTTTCTATGCAAAAATTTACATTGATTTAATTTTGAGACATGGAGGATTTTAATTGCTGCAATAATCCTGTTAAAATGATAGCTGTGTTAAAACAGTATTTTGAAGCAAAAAAAAATGAGAATTTGCATATCTTACCCAGAATTCTCTTGTGCATTGGTAACATTGTATATGAGGTATTTCTGGGGAAAAGCGAGCGGAGAATCTTGCCTAGATGTGCTAATTTTCTATGCAAATATTTACATTGATTTATATATATATATATATATATACTGTATATATGGGATGCACCAAAATTTCGGCCGCACGAATGTTTCGGACGAAAATGGCATTTCTGGTTATTTTGTTTTTCATTTTTTTTTGCCTGTTATTTTTGGTAAAATTATTGTGTAGCATATTTCAAATTTGATGCTAGCCTAGAGCTGCTGTTTGAGTCCATTACTTGACTTACGGCTAGATTTAGAGTTTGGCGTTAGCCGTCAAAACCAGCGTTAGAGGCTCCTAACGCTGGTTTTGGGCTACCGCTGGTATTTAGAGTCAGTCAGGAAAGGGTCTAACGCTCACTTTGCAGCCGCGACTTTTCCATACCGCAGATCCCCTTACGTCAATTGCGTATCCTATCTTTTCAATGGGATCTTTCTAACGCCGGTATTTAGAGTCGTGGCTGAAGTGAGCGTTAGAAATCTAACGACAAAACTCCAGCCGCAGAAAAAAGTCAGTAGTTAAGAGCTTTTTGGGCTAACGCCGGTTTATAAAGCTCTTAACTACTGTGCTCTAAAGTACACTAACACCCATAAACTACCTATGTACCCCTAAACCGAGGCCCCCCCACATCGCCGCCACTCTATTAAAATTTTTTAACCCCTAATCTGCCGACCGCACACCGCCGCCACCTACGTTATCCCTATGTACCCCTAATCTGCTGCCCCTAATATCGCCGACACCTACATAATATTTATTAACCCCTAATCTGCCGCCCCCGCTATCGCTGACACCTGCATATTTTTTTTAACCCCTAATCTGCCGCTCCGTACACCGCCGCAACCTACATTATACCTATGTACCCCTAATCTGCTGCCCCTAACACAGCCGACCCCTATATTATATTTATTAACCCCTAATCTGCCGTCCCCAACGTCGCCTCCACCTACCTACAATTATTAACCCCTAATCTGCCGACCGGACCACACCGCTACTATAATAAATGTATTAACCCCTAAAGCTAAGTCTAACCATAACCCTAACACCCCCCTAAGTTAAATATAATTTAAATCTAATGAAATAAATTAACTCTTATTAAATAAATTATTCCTATTTAAAGCTAAATACTTACCTGTAAAATAAACCCTAATATAGCTACAATATAAATTATAATTATATTGTAGCTATTTTAGGATTAATATTTATTTTACAGGCAACTTTGTAATTATTTTAACCAGGTACAATAGCTATTACATAGTTAATAACTATTTAATAGTTACCTAGTTAAAATAATTACAAAATTACCTGTAAAATAAATCCTAACCTAAGTTACAATTAAACCTAACACTACACTATCAATAAATTAATTAAATAAAATGCCTACAATTACCTACAATTAAACCTAACACTACACTATCAATAAATTAATTAAATAAAATACCTACAATTATCTACAATTAAACCTAACACTAAACTATCAATAAATTAATTAAATACAATACCTACAAATAAATACAATTAAATAAACTAACTAAAGTACAAAAAATAAAAAAGAACTAAGTTACAAAAAATAAAAAAATATTTACAAACATTAGAAAAATATTACAACAATTTTAAACTAATTACACCTACTCTAAGCCCCCTAATAAAATAACATAGCCCCCCAAAATAAAAAATGCCCTACCCTATTCTAAAATTAAAATAGAAAAGCTCTTTTACCTTACCAGCCCTGAAAAGGGCCTTTTGCGGGGCATGCCCCAAAGAATTCAGCTCTTTTGCCTGTAAAAAAAAACATACAATACCCCCCCCAACATTACAACCCACCACCCACATACCCCTAATCTAACCCAAACCCCCCTTAAATAAACCTAACACTAAGCCTCTGAAGATCTTCCTACCTTGTCTTCACCACGGCGGGTTCACCGATCGATCCAGAAGAGCCTCCGATGTCTTGATCCAAGCCCAAGCGGGGGGCTGAAGATGTCCATGATCCGACTGAAGTCTTCATCCAAGCGGGAGCTGAAGAGGTCCATGATCGGGCTGAAGTCTTCTATCAAGCGGCATCTTCAATCTTCTTTCTTCCGGATCCATGGTCATCCCACCGACGCGGAACATCCATCTTCACCGACGACTTCCCGACGAATGACGGTTCGTTTAAGGACGTCATCCAAGATGGCGTCCCTCGAATTCCGATTGGCTGATAGGATTCTATCAGCCAATCGGAATTAAGGTAGGAAAATTCTGATTGGCTGATGGAATCAGCCAATCAGATTCAAGTTCAATCCGATTGGCTATTCCGATCAGCCAATAGAATGCAAGCTCAATCTGATTGGCTGATCGGATCAGCCAATCGGATTAAACTTGAATCTGATTGGCTGATTCCATCAGCCAATCAGAATTGTCCTACCTTAATTCAGATTGGCTGATAGAATCCTATCAGCCAATCAGAATTCGAGGGACGCCATCTTGGATGACGTCATTTAAAGGAACCTTCAATCGGACTTAGGACGTCGCAAGAAGAGGATGGATCCGCGCCGGAGGTCTTCAAGATGGAGCCGGTCGTCATCGGATGGAAAAACATAGAAGATGCGGCTTGGATGAAGATGTTTGCCGGTCCGGATCGACTCTTCTGCCCGGATAGGATGAAGACTTCTGCCCGAAGATGGAATTCTTTAGCCGCCGCTTGGATCCAGACTTCAGCCGGAGGATGGACGTCACTCTTCAGCCCCTGCTTGGGCTTGGATGAAGATTTTGGAGGCTCTTCTGGACAGATCGGGACCCGGTGTGGTGAAGACAAGGTAGGGAGATCTTCAGGGGCTTAGTGTTAAGTTTATTTAAGGGGGGTTTGGGTTAGATTAGGGGTATGTGGGTGGTGGGTTGTAATGTTGGGGGAGGTATTGTATGTTTTTTTTTTTACAGGCAAAAGAGCTGAATTCTTTGGGGCATGCCCCGCAAAGGGCCCTTTTAAGGGCTGGTAAGGTAAAAGAGCTTTTCTATTTTAATTTTATAATAGGGTAGGGCATTTTTTTATTTTGGAGGCTTTGTTATTTTATTAGGGGGCTTAGAGTAGGTGTAATTAGTTTAAAATCGTTGTAATATTTTTGTAAATATTTTTTTATTTTTTGTAACTTAGTTCTTTTTTATTTTTGTACTTTAGTTAGTTTATTTCATTGTATTTATTTGTAGGTATTTTATTTAATTAATTTATTGATAGTGTAGTGTTAGGTTTAATTGTAGGTATTTTATTTAATTAATTTATTGATAGTGTAGTGTTAGGTTTAATTGTAACTTAGGTTAGGATTTATTTTACAGGTAATTTTGTAATTATTTTAACTAGGTAACTATTAAATAGTTATTAACTATTTAATAGCTATTGTACCTGGTTAAAATAATTACAAAGTTGCCTGTAAAATAAATATTAATCCTAAAATAGCTACAATATAATTATAATTTATATTGTAGCTATATTAGGGTTTATTTTACAGGTAAGTATTTAGCTTTAAATAGGATTAATTTATTTAATAAGAGTTAATTTATTTTGTTAGATTTAAATTATATTTAGCTTAGGGGGGTGTTAGTGTTAGGTTTAGACTTAGCTTTAGGGGTTAATACATTTATTAGAGTAGCGGCGAGCTCCGGTCGGCAGATTAGGGGTTAATAAGTGTAAGTAGGTGGAGGCGACGTTGGGGGCGGCAGATTAGGGGTTAATAAATATAATATAGGGGTCGGCGGTGTTAGGGGCAGCAGATTAGGGGTACATAAGGATAACATAAGTTGCGGCGGTGTACGGAGCGGCAGATTAGGGGTTAATAATAATATGCAGGGGTCAGCGATAGCGGGGGCGGCAGATTAGGGGTTAATAAGTGTAAGGCTAGGGGTGTTTAGACTCGGGGTTCATGTTAGGGTGTTAGGTGCAGACTTAGGAAGTGTTTCCCCATAGGAAACAATGGTGCTGCGTTAGGAGCTGAACGCTGCTTTTTTGCAGGTGTTAGGTTTTTTTCCAGCTCAAACAGCCCTATTGTTTCCTATGGGGATATTGTGCACGAGCAGGTTTTTGAAGCTGGCCGCTTCCGTAAGCACCGCTGGTATTTAGAGTTGCAGTGGCGGTAAATATGCTCTACGCTCCCTTTTTTGGAGCCTAACGCAGCCCTTCTGTGAACTCTAAATACCAGCGGTATTTAAAAGGTGCGGGGGAAAAAAAGCATGCGTAGCTAAAGCACCCCTTTGGCCGCAGAACTCTAAATCTAGTCGTTACTGTTTTGCATATAATACTAGTTTTCTAGGACTATACTGTATTTGGATAATTGGTAACAAAAAAAAAAAAGTTAAATCTGATTCTGTCACACAGAACTAAATACAGAATAATAGAGTATATTGATATTTAATATTGTTTTAAGTAGGGATGCAGAAACATTTTAACCGAAAATGGCATCTTTTTTTTCGGTTTAGTTTTTTTTTGCCTGTTTTTTTTACTTGGTAAAATTACTGTGTAGCATATTATTGTTTTTTGTCCAATTTTAGTGTGTTACTTTCAATAAAAGTGTGGTTATTTTATTTTATTGGCTTGCAAATTTTCAATTCATATTTATTCATTCATTAAATAGTCTAATTATGCAATATATATATATTTTAATAATTTGAAAAAAAAATACAGTTTCGGTTTCGGGCCAAGTGCATCCTGGATTTTCGGGTTTGGTTTATATATATATATATATATATATATATATATATATACACACATGTGCTTATATATGTATGTATGTGTGTGTGCACATACATATTTATATCTATAAATACAGACATATACAAAAGTACATTTATTCGCCAAGTATAAAAAAAAAAAGAAAAATATACAAGGAATTCTTCATGGAGCATTGGCATAAAAAACACAGCTAGATTACAAGTTTTGCATTATGAGTGAAAAAACATCATTATGCTTTATAATGATGCTTTTTCCCTAACGCCGCTATTACAAGTCTTGCAGGTATAGGTGTACCACACACCTTTTTGGCCGTCACGCAACGTCAGTACCGCACTTTTAAAAAAGTCCTTTTTTAATGGGACTTCCATTGCGCCGCTATTACGAGTTTTGCCTGGGAGGCCAAAAAGTGAGTGGTACACTCTATAACCACAAGATCTGTACTGCCACCTAAAGTCAGTAGTTATGAGTTTTACAAAGCTGTAGCATAAAACTCATAACTAAAGTGTTACAAAGTACACTAACACCCACAAACAACTTATTAACCCCTAAACTGAGGCCCTCCCGCATCGCAAACACTATAATAAATTTATTAACCCCTAATCTGCCGCTCCCGACATCGCAGCCACTTAAAAAATGTATTAACCCCTATTCCGTCACTCCCCGACATCGTCGCCACTATAATAAACCAATTAACCCCTAAACTGCTGCACTCCCGCATTGCAAACACTATTTAAAGATTATTAACCCCTAATCTGCCGTCCGCCCACACCGCTGCTATAATAAACGTATTAACCACTAAACCGCAAGCCCCCCACAACGAAATATACTAAAATAAACTATTAACCCCAAGACCTCTGGCCTCCCACATCACTAACACTACATAAATATATTAACCCCTAAACCTAACCCTAACATAACCCTAACCCTAAACATAACCCTAACCCTAATACCCCCTAACGTAAATATAATTAAAATAAATCTAAATGAAACTTACAATAATTACCTAAATAATTCCTATTTAAAACTAAATACTTACCTGTAAAAAAAAACTAAGGCCTAGATTTGGAGTTTGGCAGTAGCCGTGAAAACCAGCGTTAGAGGCTCCTAACGCTGGTTTTAGGCTACCTCCGGTATTTGGAGTCAGTCAAAAAAGGGTCTAACACTCACTTTTCAGCCGCGACTTTTCCATACCGCAGATCCCCTTACGTCAATTGCGTATCCTATCTTTTCAATGGGATTTTTCTAACTCCGGTATTTAGAGTCGTGTCTGAAGTGAGCGTTAGAATTCTAAAACTCCAGCCGCAGAAAAAAGTCAGTAGTTAAGAGCTTTCTGGGCTAACGCCGGTTCATAAAGCTCTTAACTACTGTACTCTAAAGTACACTAACACCCATAAACTACCTATGTACCCCTAAACCGAGGTCCCCCCACATCGCCGCAACTCGATAAAAATTTTTTAACCCCTAATCTGCCGACCGCCACCTACGTTATCCTTATGTACCCCTAATCTGCTGTCCCTAACACCGCCGACACCTATATTATATTTATTAACCCCTAATCTGCCCCCCACAACGTCGCCGCCAGCTACTTACACTTATTAACCCCTAATCTGCCGTCCGCACGCTGCCGCCAGCTACATTATAGCTATGTACCCCTAATCTGCTGCCCTAACATCGCTGACCCCTATATTATATTTATTAACCCCTAACCTGCCCCCCACAACGTCGCCGCCACCTACCTACAATAATTAACCCCTAATCTGCCGACCGCAAAGAGCCGCCAGCTACATTATAGCTATGTACCCCTAATCTGCTGCCCCTAACACCGCCGACCCCTATATTATATTTATTAACCCCTAACCTGCCCTCCCTAACATCGCCAACACCTAACTTCAATTATTAACCCCTAATCTGCTGACCGAATCTCGCCGCTATTCTAATAAATGTATTAACCCCTAAAGCTAAGTCTAACCCTAACACTAACACCCCCCTAAATTAAATATAATTTTAATCTAACGAAATTAATTAACTCTTATTAAATAAATTATTCCTATTTAAAGCTAAATACTTACCTGTAAAATAAATCCTAATATAGCTACAACATAAATTATAATTATATTATAGCTATTTTAGGATTAATATTTATTTTACAGGTAACTTTGTATTTATTTTAGCCAGGTACAATAGCTATTAAATAGTTAAGAACTATTTAATAGCTAAAATAGTTAAAATAATTACAAATTTACCTGTAAAATAAATCCTAACCTAAGTTACAATTAAACCTAACACTACACTATCAATAAATTAATTAAATACAATACCTACAAATAACTACAATGAAATAAACTAACTAAAGTACAAAAAATAAAAAAGAACTAAGTTACAAAAAATAAAAAAATATTTACAAACATAAGAAAAATATTACAACAATTTTAAACTAATTACACCTACTCTAAGCCACCTAATAAAATAACAAAGCCCCCCCAAAATAAAAAAATGCGAGCTTGGATCAGCCAATCGGATTGAACTTGATTCTGATTGGCTGATTCCATCAGCCAATCAGAATATTCCTACCTTAATTCCGATTGGCTGATAGAATCCTATCAGCCAATCGGAATTCGAGGGACGTCATCTTGGATGACGTCCCTTAAAGGAACCGTCATTCTTCAGTTGGACGTCGCCGGATGAAGATGGGTCCGCGGTGGAGGTCTTCAGGATGGAGCCGGTCCTCATCGGATGAAGATAGAAGATGCCGCTTGGAAGAAGATGGTTGCCGGTCCGGATCTACTCTTCTTCCCGGATAGGATGAAGAGTTTGGACCCTCTTCTGGACTTCTTCAGCCATCGGATGATGGATGTCTAGCCCCCTCTTGGGTTGGATGAAGATATCGGAGCCAGGACGGATCGGTGTGATACCCGGTGAGGTGAAGACAAGGTAGGAAGATCTTCAGGGGCTTAGTGTTAGGTTTATTTAAGGGGGGTTTGGGTTAGATTAGGGGTATGTGGGTGGTGGGTTGTAATGTTGGGGGGGGTATTGTATGTTTTTTTTACAGGCAAAAGAGCTGAACTTCTTGGGGCATGCCCCGCAAAGGGCCCTGTTCAGGGCTGGTAAGGTAAAAGAGCTTTGAACTTTAGTAATTTAGAATAGGGTAGGGCATTTTTTTATTTTGGGGGGCTTTGTTATTTTATTAGGGGGCTTAGAGTAGGTGTAATTAGTTTAAAATTGTTGTAATATTTTTCTTATGTTTGTAAATATTTTTTTATTTTTTGTAACTTAGTTCTTTTTTATTTTTTGTACTTTAGTTAGTTTATTTCATTGTAGTTATTTGTAGGTATTGTATTTAATTAATTTATTGATAGTGTAGTGTTAGGTTTAATTGTAACTTAGGTTAGGATTTATTTTACAGGTAAATTTGTAATTATTTTAACTATTTTAGCTATTAAATAGTTCTTAACTATTTAATAGCTATTGTACCTGGTTAAAATAAATACAAAGTTACCTGTAAAATAAATATTAATCCTAAAATAGCTATAATATAATTATAATTTATGTTGTAGCTATATTAGGATTTATTTTACAGGTAAGTATTTAGCTTTAAATAGGAATAATTTATTTAATAAGAGTTAATTAATTTCGTTAGATTAAAATTATATTTAATTTAGGGGGGTGTTAGTGTTAGGGTTAGACTTAGCTTTAGGGGTTAATACATTTATTAGAATATCGGCGAGATTCGGTCGGCAGATTAGGGGTTAATAATTGAAGTTAGGTGTCGGCGATGTTAGGGAGGGCAGATTAGGGGTTAATACTATTTATTATAGGGTTAGTGAGGCAGATTAGGGGTTAATAACTTTATTATAATAGCGGTGCGGTCCGGTCGGAAGATTAGGGGTTAATAAGTGTAGGCAGGTGGAGGCGACGTTGTGGGGGGCAGATTAGGGGTTAATAAATATAATATAGGGGTCGGTGGTGTTAGGGGCAGCAGATTAGGGGTACATAGGGATAATATAAGTAGCGGCGGTTTACGGAGCGGCAGATTAGGGGTTAAAAATAATATGCAGGGGTCATCGATAGCGGGGGCGGCAGATTAGGGGTTAATAAGTGTAAGGCTAGGGGTGTTTAGACTCGGGGTACATGTTAGGGTGTTAGGTGCAGACGTAGGAAGTGTTTCCCCATAGCAAACAATGGGGCTGCGTTAGGAGCTGAACGCGGCTTTTTTGCAGGTGTTAGGTTTTTTTTCAGCTCAAACAGCCCCATTGTTTCCTATGGGGGAATCGTGCACGAGCACGTTTTTGAGGCTGGCCGCTTGCGTAAGCAACTCTGGTATCGAGAGTTGAAGCTGCGTTAAATATGCTCTACGCTCCTTTTTTGGAGCCTAACGCTGACATTATATGGACTCTCAATACCAGAGTTATTTTTATGGTGCGGCCAGAAAAAAGCCGGCGTTAGCTTTTCGGGTCCTTACCGACAAAACTCTAAATCTAGCCGTAAGCTAGCTACAGAATAACTAATAGTTACATTGCAGCTATCTTAGGCTTTATTTTCATTTCACAGCTAAGTTTGTATTTATTTTAACTAGGTAGACTAGTTAGTAAATAGTTATTAACTATTTACTAACTACCTAGTTAAAATAAATACAAACTTACCTGTAAAATAAAACCTTACATTACAATAACATAAAATAAATTAAATTAATTAAATACAATTATCTAAATTACAAAAAAAAATAAACACTAAATTACACAAAATAAAAAACTAAATTATCAAAAATAAAAACCAATTACACCTAATCTAATAGCCCTATCAAAATAAAAAATAAAAAAGCCCACCCAAAATAAAAATAAAAAAACCTACAGTAAAATTACAGGTAAATTTGTATTTATTTTAACTATGTAGTTAGTAAATAGTTAATAACTATTTACTAACTAGTCTACTTACCTGTAAAATAAAAATAAAACCTAAGATAGCTACAATGTAACTATTAGTTATTTTGTAGCTAGCTTAGGTTTTTTTACAGGTAAGTTTGTATTTAGTTTTAAATAGGAATTATATAGGTAATAATTGTAAATTTAATTTAGATTTTAATTATATTTAAGTTAGGGGGTGTTAGGGTTACATTACTGTACGTTGATAGATAGGCCCCATAGACTGCTATATACATGTGCACACTCCTAAGCTCCTATCAGCCTACCTGGCTTTAGTCTTCAAGAAAGGATACCAAGAGAACAAAGAAAATCTGATAATAGAAGTAATTTGGAAAGTTATTTAAAATTGCATACCCTATCTGAATCATTAAAGTTTAATTTTTACTATTACTGTCCCTTTAAGGTAAATTATTTACTATTACTGTCCTTTTAAAGGGACATTAAACACTAAATAAATGCTAGATAGAATGATGCATTCACAGAACTGATTAGTCTGATAATAAAATCTATTTATTTTTTTGGTTCATGCCAGACTGCTGATGTCATGTGACATGGGACACACACACAGTCAGTCCCAATACTGTCACAGTCAAAAGTTCTCTGCTTATATTTATTTGTGAGAAACTGTGCCAGACCATGCCGGTGTCATGTGACATGTCAAGTTAGTGCCATGTGCTATTTTAGATGTACACTGTGCAGCACTGAATGCTAAGCCCTAACTCGGCATCCAGCCAATCCCACTGCATCAGAAAAGATCCTGCTGGGTTTACCACTGTTACCAGGTAACTAATCTGGTGGTGGGGATTGTTTCTGGGTAGGGCTGACTGTAGGCGCATGCAGCAGAAAGCTGGAGTGGCAGGCATGTGAGGGTTTGAGCATCTGTGCAGCTGCACACATTGCTCTCTTTAGTCTTGAGGCTGTGTGACTCGTCTCACACTGTATCCATGCAGCCTTGGACAGACAGCATCTAGTCTGCTGGTTCCCTTAGCCCTGCTCTTTCTGCTGTGGCCCTAAGATCAACTAACTAAAGTATGTTAGGGGAACAGTGCTTTGTAGAAAGGTATCAATGGGAAGAATAAGTGAGTGCATGCACGCCCCTCCCCATGCAGCATCGTCTAGTGCAGGGTGAGAGGGAACTTGTTCCTTGCAAAGACGTGACATGTGCTGCTGTGGCTGATGTATAGTGTCATGCTGACACTTCACACATTAAAGGATTCCAAAACTTTCGTATTTTTTGCACCAACTGACCATCAATATTATATAGTGCACATTTAAATATCATCACATACCTATTTGTTCTCTACAACAAAGTTTCTGAAGGTTAGAAAAATCAATTTGTATTTTCGGCAATGACGTCATATCAGCCAACCCTCAAATATGGGAGGTGCACAAACCAACAATGTTAGCGATAGTATTTAAGATTAGTGCATCTCATTAACTTGGGATGTTGTCAAAATGCGCATGCGCATATCTATTAGTTCACCCGCGCATGTGCATATTTGTTCACTGACTCCACATTTACCTATACAATGGTATGGTAATTACGCAAGCTACATAGGTTATCCTGTTTGCACTGAATAGAGCTTGTTAGCTATATAAAGTCTATACGGTTTCACTGCTCCCTATCTCTAAGTCAGATTTATTTTCTTTCAGTGACATATGGTATGACGAGAAATTAAAATTGTGCATGCGCATAGCGGCGAAAATCCGCCATTTTGATAACCTGAGTTATCGCTCTTGATTCTAAAATGCAAAGTTATTGCTAGTGGTGGGTTTGGAATTCAATAAATTTTCGGAAGGCGATTTCTCCTAAAAGGTAAAACTAAGTGCAATACTAATTACAAAAAGATCGAAAATATATTGATATGGCTATTGCAGGTCACTTTTTTTCTGTGTTTAGTGTCCCTTTAAAGGGACAGTCTAGTCCAAAAAAAACTTTCATGATTCAGATAGGGCATGTAATTTTAAACAATTTTCCAATTTACTTTTATCACCAATTTCTCTTTGTTCTCTTGGTATTTTTAGTTGAAAGCTTAATTTAGGAGGTTCATATGCTAATTTCTTAGACCTTGAAGGCCGCCTCTTAAGAATGCATTTTAACAGGTTTTTCACCACTAGAGGGTGTTAGTTCATGTTTTTCATATAGATAACACTGTGCTCGTGCACGTGAAGTTACCTGGGAGCCATCACTGATTGGCTAAACTGCAAGTCTGTCAAAAGAACAAATAAAGGGGCAGTCTGCAGAGGCTTATATACAAGATAATCACAGAGGTAAAAAATATATCAATATAACTGTGTTGGTTATGCAAAACTAGGGAATGGGTAAACAAGGGATTATCAAACAATTACAATTCTGGTGTAGACTGTCCCTTTAAGGTAAGGTTTATTTTTATAGGGTTTTTTTTCTCTCCATCTCAGATTTTACAGCTTCCCATAGTAGTTCTGCTGTTCCAGTCAGTAAACTTATATTTGTCTGCACCTCCATGCTTCCTCCTCAGTCTTTACCTTGCTTTGCTCCTGTTGGCTGCCCTAAATCTCTTTAACCAGCTAACCTCACACCAGAATCACATTCAAAAGCATATTCAATTAATCCACAGTGGAGGAATTTATATATTTATTTACTTATTAGTACTGCTTAGGTCCAGTTTCACATATTGCAATTGATTTCATTTTTTTTTAAAATGATTAGCCCAGCAGTGGATGATCTACTGCTGGGCTAATAATTAAAAAAAAATAAAAAAAATAAACTGGTTTAGTTGTTTTTTGTGATGTTGGGGTGGAGAGCAAAATTGCATGGGGAGGGGCCCAAGAAAATGTTTGCCCAGGGTCCAGTCAATATTAAAGATGGCCCTGCTTGTCGATAGGGTGATGTCTGTTGCTCCTGCAAAAAGAGAGCATGGACGTAGCAGCTAATAAACTATTGCAATGCACAGAAGCAGTTATCTGTATGATGATATTATATAAACACACTATTATTAGTCAGAGCTATCTGAGTGAAATGCTACCTTTATAACTAGACTTTTTCAAACATTGCCCAGAGTAATGTAGAGCTAGAAAAACACTGGCTGTATCATATATTATCAAATAGACTATAAAGTCATTTTGTTCTGTTGTATCTAAAAGAGAGACAAATAAAAAAATGCTCCTGTACTGAAAACAGACATCATTTCTTTATTGTGGTGCATGCTGTTGTCCTTATCAGACAGTGAGCAATGTGTTCCAGGTTAGTTTCAAAAACCAATTTAAATGGCTTTAGTAAACCTTTTCAATATGTATAGTAGTGTTATTATACAGTATGCCCATGGCAGAATGGCTGTATGGTTAATGCTCTACCAATAAACAGCTACATATAGCTATTCATCTATAAACTTCCCAATCCAACAGACAGTCAATGCTTTGTAACATTAAATTAATATAGTGCTATACATATTTGTTCACTGCAACAAAACACACAGTCCTCTAGTTATGAAGCTCCATATTTTCCTGCATTTGCCGGCCCAATACGCTCGCCTAACATCGCCGCCACGGACCTGAATACGTTCGCCAAAGTTATCAAAAAAGCTGTCAAGAAGCCGCGCACCAAGTACGGAGGGATGAGCAGCGGACTGTTGTTAACTGACAGTCATCGATCTCGCTGCTCATCGGCTTCTTCACAGCTTTCTTGCTAGCCTGTCACTAAGCACCCACACTATACAATACTGTTTTACCCCCTAAACCGCCGCTCCTGGAGCCACCCGCACCTAAATAAAGTTATTAACCCCTAAACCGCCGCTCCTGGACCCCTCCGCAACTATAATAAATATATTAACCCCTAAATCGCCGCTCCCGGACCCCGCCGCCACCTACATTATACCTATTAACCCCTAATCTGCCGACCCCTATACCGCCGCCACCTACATAAAGTTATTAACCCCTATCCTGCCGATCCCGGACCCAGCCACAAATAAATTAATTGTTTAACCCCTAAACCACCGCACCTGGACCCCGCCACCACCTACATTACATTTATTAACCCCTATCCTGCCCCCCCTACACCGCCGCCACCTTTTGTAATATAGTTTAGTTTATTTAATTGTATTTTATTATAGATAATTGTAGTTAATTTATTTAATTAATTTATTGATAGTGTAGTGTAGGATTTATTTTACAGGTAATTTTGTAGCTATTTTAGCTAGGTAGCTATTAAATAGTTAATAACTATTTAATAGCTATTGTACCTAGTTAAAATAAATACAAAGTTGCCTGTAAAATAAAAATAAACCCTAAAATAGCTACAATGTAATTATTAATTATATTGTAGCTATCTTAGGGTTTATTTTATAGGTAAGTATTTAGTTTTAAATAGGAATAATTTAGTAAATTATAGTAATATTTATTTAGATTAATTTAAATAATATTTAAGTTAGTGCGGTGTTAGGGTTAGGGTTAGACTTAGGTTTTGGGGTTAATTCATTTAATAAAGTGGCGGCGGTGTAGGGGGGTAGATTAGGGGTTAATCAATGTACTGTAGGTGGCGGCAGTGTAGGGGGCGTAGATTAGGGGTTAATCAATGTACTGTAGGTGGCGGCGGTGTAGGGGGGGCAGGATAGGGGTTAATCATGTTAGGGTGTTAGATGCAGACACTTCCCATTGAAATCAATGGGGTATCGGGCAGCAGCGAACATGAGCTCTCGCTGCTGTCAAACTCCCATTGATTCCTATGGGATCCGCCTCCACGGCAGCGGATTGAAAATCAGGTACACTGGGCCGGAATAGTGCCGAGCGTACCTGCTAGTTCTTTGATAACTAGCAAAAGTAGTCAGATTGTGCCGAACTTGCATTCGGAACATCTTTAGTGATGTAACCATCGATCTGTGTCGGACTGAGTCCGGCGGATCGTATGTTACGTCACTATATTCTACTTTTGCTGGGCTGTAGGGCTTGATAACTACGGCGAATCAGGCTCTCCACAAATACGCTGTGGAATTGACTGTGGGTTGACGGCTTGATAACTAGAGGCCACAGGCTTCAGAACTAAAAAAACTAAATTTATGCTTACCTGTTAAATGTATTTATTTACGGTGAGTCCACGGAATCATCAATTACTGTTGGGAATATCACTCCTGGCCAGCAGGAGGAGGCAAAGAGCACCACAGCAAAGCTGTTATATGTCACGTCCCTTCCCTTCAACCAAAGGAAAATGGAGAAAAAGGAAATAAAACAAGGTGTAGAGGTGCCTGGTGTTAAAGGTAAAAATAACGGTCTTAAAAGAAAGGGCGGGCCGTGGACTCACCGTATCCGGAAATAAATACATTTATCAGGAAAGCATACATTTTGTTTTCTTTCCTAAGATACGGTGAGTCCACAAAATCATCAATTACTGTTGGGAACCAATACCCAAGCTAGAGGACACCGATGATTAGGGAGGGACAAGACAGGTAACCTAAACAGAAAGCACCACTGCTTGAAGAACCTTTCTCCCAAAAGAACTTCAGCTGAGTCAAAAGAATCCAATTTGTAAAATTTTGACAGGGTATGCAGAGAAGACCAAGTTGCAGCCTTGCAATTCCGTTCCACAGAAGCTTCATTTTTTAAATCCCAAGAAGAAGAGACAGCCCTAGTGGAATGAGCTGTAATTCTCTCAGGAGACTGCTGCCCAGCAGTCTCATAAGCAAAACCAATTAACCTTCTCAACCAGAGAAAAAAGAAGTAGCAGAAGCTTTCTGACCCTTACGTTTCCCAGAGAAACAAACAAACAGGGCAGAAGACTGGTGAAAATCCTTAGTCGCCTGTAAATAAAATTTTAAAACACGTACAACCAACAAGTTGTGCAACAAACGTTCTTCAGAAAAGAACTACGACAAAGAGAAGGAAGAACAATTTCCTGATTAATTTCTGTCCAAAATCACTTTAGAAGGAAACTTTACTTAGGCCTAGATTTGGAGTTTGGCGTTAGCCGTGAAAACCAGCGTTAGAGGCTCCTAACGCTGGTTTTAGGCTACCGCCGGTATTTGGAGTCACTCAAAATAGGGCCTAACGCTCACTTTTCAGCCGCGACTTTTCCATACCGCAGATCCCCTTACGTAAATTGCGTATCCTATCTTTTCAATGGGATTTTTCTAACTCCGGTATTTAGAGTCGTTTCTGAAGTGAGCGTTAGACATCTAACGACAAAACTCCAGCCGCAGGAAAAAAGTCAGTAGTTAAGAGCTTTCTGGCTAACGCCGGTTTATAAAGCTCTTAACTACTGTGCTCTAAAGTACACTAACACCCATAAACTACCTATGTACCCCTAAACCGAGGTCCCCCCACATCGCCGACACTCGAATAATTTTTTTTAACCCCTAATCTGCCGACCGCCACCTACGTTATCCTTATGTACCCCTAATCTGCTGCCCCTAACACCGCCGACCCCTGTATTATATTTATTAACCCCTAATCTGCCCCCCACAACGTCGCCTCCACCTACCTACACTTACTAACCCCTAATCTGCCGACCGCAAAGCGCCGCCACCTACGTTATCCTTATGTACCCCTAATCTGCTGCCCCTAACACCGCCGACCCCTGTATTATATTTATTAACCCCTAATCTGCCCCCCTCAACGTCGCCTCCACCTGCCTACACTTATTAACCCCTAATCTGCCGACCGGACCTGAGCGCTACTATAATAAAGTTATTAACCCCTAATCCGCCTCACTAACCCTATAATAAATAGTATTAACCCCTAATCTGCCCTCCCTAACATCGCCGACACCTAACTTCAATTATTAACCCCTAATCTGCCGACCGGAGCTCACCGCTATTCTAATAAATGTATTAACCCCTAAAGCTAAGTCTAACCCTAACACTAACACCCCCCTAAGTTAAATATAATTTTAATCTAACGAAATTAATTAACTCTTATTAAATAAATGATTCCTAATTAAAGCTAAATACTTACCTGTAAAATAAATCCTAATATAGCTACAATATAAATTATAATTATATTATAGCTATTTTAGGATTAATATTTATTTTACAGGTAACTTTGTATTTATTTTAACCAGGTACAATAGCTAAAATAGTTAAAATAATTACAAATTTACCTGTAAAAGAAATCCTAACCTAAATTACAATTAAACCTAACACTATACTATCAATAAATTAATTAAATAAACTACCTACAATTACCTACAATTAACCTAACACTACACTATCAATAAATTAATTAAATACAATTCCTACAAATAAATACAATTAAATAAACTTGCTAAAGTACAAAAAATAAAAAAGAACTAAGTTACAAAAAATAAAAAAATATTTACAAACATAAGAAAAATATTACAACAATTTTAAACTAATTACACCTACTCTAAGCCCCCTAATAAAATAACAAAGCCCCCCAAAATAAAAAAATGCCCTACCCTATTCTAAATAACTAAAGTTCAAAGCTCTTTTACCTTACCAGCCCTGAACAGGGCCCTTTGCGGGGCATGCCCCAAGAAGTTCAGCTCTTTTGCCTGTAAAAAAAAAAATACAATACCCAAGCCCCCCAACATTACAACCCACCACCCACATACCCCTAATCTAACCCAAACCCCCCTTAAATAAACCTAACACTAAGCCCCTGAAGATCTTCCTACCTTATCTTCACCATACCAGGTTCACCGATCCATTCTGAAGAGCTCCTCCGATGTCCTGATCCAAGCCCAAGCGGGGGGCTGAAGAGGTCCATGATCCGGATGAAGTCTTCATCCAAGCGGGAGCTGAAGAGGTCCATGATCCGGATGAAGTCTTCTATCAACGGCATCTTCAATCTTCTTTCTTCCGGATCCATCTTGCAGACCTCCAACGCGGAACATCCTGCTGGCCCGACGGACTAACGACGAATGACGGTTCCTTTAAGGGACGTCATCCAAGATGGCGTCCCTCGAATTCCGATTGGCTGATAGGATTCTATCAGCCAATCGGAATTAAGGTAGGAATATTCTGATTGGCTGATGGAATCAGCCAATCAGAATCAAGTTCAATCCGATTGGCTGATCCAATCAGCCAATCAGATTGAGCTTGCATTCTATTGGCTGACCGGAACAGCCAATAGATTGCGAGCTCAATCTGATTGGCTGATTGAATCAGCCAATCGGATTGAACTTGAATCTGATTGGCTGATTCCATCAGCCAATCAGAATAGCGGTGAGCTCTAGTCGGCAGATTAGGGGTTAATAATTGAAGTTAGGTGTCGGCGATGTTAGGGAGGGCAGATTAGGGGTTAATACTATTTATTATAGGGTTAGTGAGGCGGATTAGGGGTTAATAACTTTATTATAGTAGCGCTCAGGTCCGCTCGGCAGATTAGGGGTTAATAAGTGTAGGCAGGTGAAGACGACGTTGTGGGGGGCAGATTAGGGGTTAATAAATATAATATAGGGGTCAGCGATGTTAGGGCAGCAGATTAGGGGTACATAGGGATAATGTAAGTAGCGGCGGTTTACGGAGCGGCAGATTAGGGGTTAATAATAATATGCAGGGGTCGGCGATAGCGGGGGCGGCAGATTAGGGATTAATAAGTGTAAGGTTAGGGGTGTTTAGACTCGGGGTACATGTTAGAGTGTTAGGTGCAGACGTAGGAAGTGTTACCGCATATCAAACAATGGGGCTGCGTTAGGAGCTGAACGCGGCTTTTTTGCAGGTGTTAGGTTTTTTTTCAGCTCAAACAGCCCCATTGTTTCCTATGGGAGAATCGTGCACGAGCACGTTTTTTAGGCTGGCCGCGTCCGTAAGCAACTCTGGTATCGAGAGTTGAAGCTGCGTTAAAAATGCTCTACGCTCCTTTTTTGGAGCCTAACGCAGCCTTTATGTGGACTCTCAATACCAGAGTTATTTTTATGGTGCGGCCAGAAAAAAGCCGGCGTTAGTTTTTCGGGTCGTTACCGACAAAACTCCAAATCTAGCCGTATGTATGAAAAACTGCCTCATCGGCATGAAAGATAAGATAAGGCGAATCACACTGCAAAGCTGAGAGTTCAGACACTCTTTGAGTGCAAACTTTAAGAACAAAAGTTAAGGCTCCCAGGAGGAGCAACAGACTTAAACACATGCATGATTCTGACCAAGGCCTGACAAAAAAAATAAATCTGGCACGTCCGTTAGATGCTTATGCAGCAAGAACAGATAATGCAGAAATCTGACCCTTCAAAGAACTGACTGACAAAACTCCAGACCTTCCTGTAGAAAGGGCAAAAACCTAAGAATACTGACCCTACTCCTAGAGTAGCCTACGGATTCAAACCATAAGGACATTTACGCCATATCTTATGGTAAATGTTTCCAGCAACAGGCTACAAGCTAGAAACATGGTCTCAATGAGCGACTCAGAAAACCCACGTTTAAACCAAACTAAACGTCCAATCTCCAAGCAGTCAGCTTCCAAAAAATGACATTTGGGTGAAGGAAAAGACCCTCAATTAGAAGGTCCTTCCTCAGAGGAAATATCCAAGGTGAGACAGACAATATCTCCATTAGCATAAATAAAAAGAGAGAAGCGCTCAACCTGGGAACGAACAATAGCATAATAGCTTGTTCTATGGCTAGTTACCACCCTAGAAGCAGCCTCTTTTTGCTCAATATGTGCCTTTCACAGAGAAGAACTTTCCTGTAGCATATCAGTCTGATCCTGACTTCACAGTACAGTCCAGCCCCAAAATACCAGGCAATCCCTCTCTGAACAAGAGAAACAGCAAAACCCCAGACGTACGCTTCGGCCTATTGTGGGCCTCGTCAGTGAGGTGCAGCCATATCCCTCTAGGCACACTGAGCAACGGGTCCACGTCTGGATTCCCGCATCACACTTAGGGAGACTTCCCTAAGTGTCATAATTTGCATAAATAAAAAGAGAGAAGCGCTCAACCTGGGAACGAACAATAGCATAATAGCTTGTTCTATGGCTAGTTACCACCCTAGAAGCAGCCTCTTTTTGCTCAATATGTGCCTTTCACAGAGAAGAACTTTCCTGTAGCATATCAGTCTGATCCTGACTTCACAGTACAGTCCAGCCCCGAAATACCAGGCAATCCCTCTCTGAACAAGAGAAACAGCAAAACCCCAGACGTACGCTTCGGCCTATTGTGGGCCTCGTCAGTGAGGTGCAGCCATATCCCTCTAGGCTGCTTCTTGGGTGGTAACTAGCCATAGAACAAGCTATTATGCTATTGTTCGTTTCCAGGTTGAGCGCTTCTCTCTTTTTATTTATGCAAATTATGACATTTTGGGAAGTCTCCCTAAGTGTGATGCGGGAATCCAGACGTGGACCCGTTGCTCAGTGTGCCTAGAGGGATATGGCTGCACCTCACTGACGAGGCCCACAATAGGCCGAAACGTACGTCTGGGGTTTTGCTGTTTCTCTCGTTCAGAGAAGAATTGCCTGGTATTTCGGGGCTGGACTGTACTGTGAAGTCAGGATCAGACTGATATGCTTCAGGAAAGTTTTTCTCTGTGAAAGGCACATGTTGAGCAAAAAGAGGCTGCTTCTTGGGTGGTAACTAGCCATAGAACAAGCTATTATGCTATTGTTCGTTTCCAGGTTGAGCGCTTCTCTCTTTTTATTTATGCAAATTATGACATTTTGGGAAGTCTCCCTAAGTGTGATGCGGGAATCCAGACGTGGACCCGTTGCTCAGTGTGCCTAGAGGGATATGGCTGCACCTCACTGACGAGGCCCACAATAGGCCGAAACGTACGTCTGGGGTTTTGCTGTTTCTCTCGTTCAGAGAAGAATTGCCTGGTATTTCGGGGCTGGACTGTACTGTGAAGTCAGGATCAGACTGATATGCTTCAGGAAAGTTTTTCTCTGTGAAAGGCACATGTTGAGCAAAAAGAGGCTGCTTCTTGGGTGGTAACTAGCCATAGAACAAGCTATTATGCTATTGTTCGTTTCCAGGTTGAGCGCTTCTCTCTTTTTATTTATGCAAATTATGACATTTTGGGAAGTCTCCCTAAGTGTGATGCGGGAATCCAGACGTGGACCCGTTGCTCAGTGTGCCTAGAGGGATATGGCTGCACCTCACTGACGAGGCCCACAATAGGCCGAAACGTACGTCTGGGGTTTTGCTGTTTCTCTCGTTCAGAGAAGAATTGCCTTGTATTTCGGGGCTGGACTGTACTGTGAAGTCAGGATCAGACTGATATGCTTCAGGAAAGTTTTTCTCTGTGAAAGGCACATGTTGAGCAAAAAGAGGCTGCTTCTTGGGTGGTAACTAGCCATAGAACAAGCTATTATGCTATTGTTCGTTTCCAGGTTGAGCGCTTCTCTCTTTTTATTTATGCAAATTATGACATTTTGGGAAGTCTCCCTAAGTGTGATGCGGGAATCCAGACGTGGACCCGTTGCTCAGTGTGCCTAGAGGGATATGGCTGCACCTCACTGACGAGGCCCACAATAGGCCGAAACGTACGTCTGGGGTTTTGCTGTTTCTCTCGTTCAGAGAAGAATTGCCTGGTATTTCGGGGCTGGACTGTACTGTGAAGTCAGGATCAGACTGATATGCTTCAGGAAAGTTTTTCTCTGTGAAAGGCACATGTTGAGCAAAAAGAGGCTGCTTCTTGGGTGGTAACTAGCCATAGAACAAGCTATTATGCTATTGTTCGTTTCCAGGTTGAGCGCTTCTCTCTTTTTATTTATGCAAATTATGATATTTTGGGAAGTCTCCCTAAGTGTGATGCGGGAATCCAGACGTGGACCCGTTGCTCAGTGTGCCTAGAGGGATATGGCTGCACCTCACTGACGAGGCCCACAATAGGCCGAAACGTACGTCTGGGGTTTTGCTGTTTCTCTCGTTCAGAGAAGAATTGCCTGGTATTTCGGGGCTGGACTGTACTGTGAAGTCAGGATCAGACTGATATGCTTCAGGAAAGTTTTTCTCTGTGAAAGGCACATGTTGAGCAAAAAGAGGCTGCTTCTTGGGTGGTAACTAGCCATAGAACAAGCTATTATGCTATTGTTCGTTTCCAGGTTGAGCGCTTCTCTCTTTTTATTTATGCAAATTATGACATTTTGGGAAGTCTCCCTAAGTGTGATGCGGGAATCCAGACGTGGACCCGTTGCTCAGTGTGCTTAGAGGGATATGGCTGCACCTCACTGACGAGGCCCACAATAGGCCGAAACGTACGTCTGGGGTTTTGCTGTTTCTCTCGTTCAGAGAAGAATTGCCTGGTATTTCGGGGCTGGACTGTACTGTGAAGTCAGGATCAGACTGATATGCTTCAGGAACGTTTTTCTCTGTGAAAGGCACATGTTGAGCAAAAAGAGGCTGCTTCTTGGGTGGTAACTAGCCATAGAACAAGCTATTATGCTATTGTTCGTTTCCAGGTTGAGCGCTTCTCTCTTTTTATTTATGCAAATTATGACATTTTGGGAAGTCTCCCTAAGTGTGATGCGGGAATCCAGACGTGGACCCGTTGCTCAGTGTGCCTAGAGGGATATGGCTGCACCTCACTGACGAGGCCCACAATAGGCCGAAACGTACGTCTGGGGTTTTGCTGTTTCTCTCGTTCAGAGAAGAATTGCCTGGTATTTTGGGGCTGGACTGTACTGTGAAGTCAGGATCAAACTGATATGCTTCAGGAAAGTTTTTCTCTGTGAAAGGCACATGTTGAGCAAAAAGAGGCTGCTTCTTGGGTGGTAACTAGCCATAGAACAAGCTATTATGCTATTGTTCGTTTCCAGGTTGAGCGCTTCTCTCTTTTTATTTATGCAAAATATCTCCATTAGGTCTGTCTGTCACCCAATCCTGCGAGGCCATGCAGGAGCTATCAGAATAACTGATGCTCTCTCCTGTTTGACACAAGCAATGACTCGTGGAAGGAAGCAAATGGAGGAAACAGGAATGCAAGATTGAAATCCCAGGAAACGCCCTCAAAAGCCAACTCTGGTAACCCCCAATTTGAGGGTTTACCAGAAGAACACCTCTGGATGGAGAGTCCCACTCCCCAGATGAAATATCTGTCTGTTCAGAAATCCGATTCCCAGATGTAAACCGCTGGAAAGTGGATGACAAACAGCAATCATGAGCTTCCGCCCACAGACAATCTAAGTCACCTCCTATGACTAAGGAACTCTGAGTTCCGCTGGATTAAATAATGTCCATGCACCGCATAGTTTAATTGGATTCTGGAGTGGTGGGATCTGAACCCACGCCTCCAAGGAGACTGGAGGTTTAATCCAGTGCCTAAGACAGCACGGCCACTGATGTAAGCCACTGAGGTGGCCTTGTCTGACAGGCTAAGGACGACTGAGGCAAAGCCCTCAGAACATTGTGAATCTCTTTCAACTCCAAGATGTTAAAGAGTAAAGCAGACACTTCCATGCCTTAAATAAGTCCCAGACTGCTTCCCAGCCCAGCAGGCTTGCGTCCGTGGTCACATCACCCAGGAATGTCTCCAGATGCATGCGCCCTGAGACAGATATTCCTGAAAAACCACCACGGAAGAAAGTCTCTTGATGATTGATCTAGATCTATCTCCTGAGACAGATCCAAATTATCTCCATTGTATGGAAAATAGCAAAAAGGGAATGATGTCCATGGAAACCATCAACCCAATTTCCTCCATACATAGAGTCACTGAAGAGTGAAGGGAAAATCAACTGCAGCTAGATTCAAAATCTCAACCCTCTGGTTGCAAGATGGCTCAGCTATCAACTGGACCATTAGAGCTTGCTGTTGGTCGGACAGTAGACAGCAGAGAGAGGAAAAGGAATAAATCCTTAATTAGCTGACCTCTGATAGAATCTTCTCCTAAATAGAGAATCTATTAAGGTCCCCCCTGTAATATCCCTTTAAAATGGAATCCTCCTTTGAAAAGCTATGGGAAAAGATAGATTCCATACATACTTCGGTGACATCCACCTTGGCTGAAATTAAGTCTGACCTCACGGATATGGGAAATAGAATTGATATATTGGAAGACCAAAAAGATGCAATGGTAGAAAATGTAGATGAGATAACGCAAACAGTATCTGACCAACAACAGCTTCTTCAGGAAATACAAGACAAAATGGAAGACTTGGAGAACAGGAGCAGAAGAAATAATATCAGATTAAAGGGGATCCCGGAAGATGTAACAACCAAGGATATTCCAGCATATATTGCGCAGCTTTTCAGTCAAATAACGGATGCTGACCCTGAGTACACATTCCATGTGGAGAGGGCACATCGAGCTCTAAAAGCCAAATCAAAGAACGGAATACCCCCAAGGGATGTGATAGTTAAACTGACCTTCTTTCCTGATAAAGAAAAGATACTACAGGCCTCCAGGAAGAACCCAACCTTCAAGTTCCAGGGAAATGTAGTACAATTCTTCCAGGATCTGAGCCTACGTACCTTACAACGGAGAGGCTCACTGAGACCATTAACTAACATCCTACGCAAACAACAGATCCCTTATAGATGGGGATTTCCCTTTGTTCTAAGCATTCTCAAGGACTCCAAAACCATAAATATCAAAAGTCAAGAGGATATCCCAGAGGTATGTGCCATACTAGGCCTGGAGCCCCCGGTTCCTTCGGATCCTCCGGAGCAACAGTCATCAACACCAGGGAGGGGCAACTCCATGGGCTCTAATATCCAAAGGACCTGGCAGAAGGTCAGCTACAAGAAGCAAAAAATAAGTGAAGCCAGAAAAAAGATCTCGTGAAGTGACCTTCCTTTTTCAGTTTCTTTTCATCTCCAGCCAATCACAAATACAGGGACTGAGGGCCTCAATGTGGCTCTTTACAGATATGACTCTTTGATACTCTACTACTGCTAATTATTTCGTCGGAATTGCCCTCAATGCCTGCTTGAACTGGGTATACCCAATGGAGTGCCATAGCTGGGCATTTTCCTTATGAACAACAACCCAGATTGGCCAGGAGATGCATATACTCTGCAACAGCGCTTACTATATTGACATTCAAAAGGGGCAGGTAGTTGCTCCCCACTGTTTAAGATTAAGTGGCAACCACTTGCCTGTTTAGATGCTCTCGAGCATTGTTAAGATGTCCCTCTGTTGGGGACCAGTTAATTGTTGACTGTTTAATGTTTTGTTGTTTGTCCCTTGCTCTTTTCTCTCCCTTTCTCAGCGGTCCCTCCGGGATAAAGACTCACAAGGTGCATTACATCACATCAGTTCAGAGGTTCTGGGGTAAGATGATTCATTTTACAGGTTGCATGCTTGCATACACTCTATCTCATATAATAGCACAGACCAATACATATGCCTATGAATACTAGGATTAGATTAGTGTCCCATAATGTTCGTGGTCTAAATACTGATATCAAGCGTAGATTAGCAATGAATCAGTATAGGACCTTGAACGCTAACCTGGTGTTTCTACAGGAAACACATTTCCTTAAAGAAAGTTTACCAAAGTACTGGACCAAACAATTCACTACACACTATCATGCCACTGCACCCAATAGGACCCGCGGGGTGTCTATCTTAATTCACTCATCAGTAGGTTTCTTTCATAATAGCACATTGGCTGACCCTGAGGGTAGATACTTGATAGTGAGGGGACGCATTCAAGACACTGAGGTGACCCTGTGTAATGTTTATGCTCCCAATGACAATCAGCACGCATTCTTTGCCCACATTGCCCACCTCATGACAGACTGGTCACAAACTAAAATTATATTAGCGGGGGATTTTAATATAACCATGGCTCCAATTCAACCCTCCCACAGCAAAAAGTTGACTCCTAAACATCATAGACATAATCGCATTGTCAAGGCAATACAAGAATCGCTCGCGCCACATACTATTAGGGACTCATGGAACACATTGTATGGTTCAACCACAGATACCACCTTCTATTCAGCCGCACATAACACGTATACCAGACTTGACTATATCTATCTGAGCCAGATATTACAGCCCATGCTATGAAGTTCAAGTATACACGCTTGTGTGTGGTCGGACCACTCTATTATTTCAGTTGACCTGGAGGGACTAAGGGATATCAACAGAAGTAGGACGTGGACATATGATAACACCCTGCTAAGACGAGACCAAGACTATAATGACATATTACGCTCCATGACAGAATTCTGGACTATTAATACTGACTCCACCACAAACCCAATATACTCATGGGCGGCTCATAAGGCGGTAGTCAGGGGATTATTGATTCAACTCAAAGCTAAAATTAATAAGAAATATAGAACCCACACAGAACAACTCCACCAAGAGATTGAAATCCTAGAGAGACAACACAAGCTGACTAAAAATCCAGTGACGCTGCGAGCCCTCCAAGACAAAAAACACTCCTTAGCAACATTATTAAACTCACAAGCAATAAGAGCAGCGCAGCGTCTTAAATCACATTACTTTATCTACGCGAACAAGCCAGACAGATTTATGGCGCATAAGATTAGGCAAAGATGCGGAGCGTCGGCTATACCCTTGATAGAGACGGAGAGGGGAGACTTGACCTCCCATCCCCAGGAAATAGTGAACACTTTTGCAAACTTCTATGGCAAGCTTTACGACGGGGAAAAGGTGACCCACAACATAGAAACAATGACTCAAACTGAGAAATTTCTGGGTGACTGCAAACTGACTTCGCTCACGACAGAACAAAAAAGTGCCCTTAACGCTCCGATATCTCCAGAGGAGATTTTAAGAGCTATTAAAGACTTGAAACCGGGGAAGGCGGCTGGCCCAGACGGTTTTCCAGGGGAATATTATAAACTTTTCAAAAGCACACTTGTTCCTCACTTGACTAAACTCTGTAACTTCATCCTGGAAGGCAATCCCATCCCTCAGGAGTTATTAGATGCAAAGATAGTGGTGATCCCCAAACCAGATAAAGACCATAAAAAATGCCAGAATTATCGGCCTATTTCTTTAATCAACCAGGACCTTAAGATTTTTACTAAAGTCTTGGCCGGCCGCCTTAAACCAATCATGCCACACTTGGTTCACCCTGATCAAGTGGGGTTTATACAGAATAGGGAAGCCCCGGATAATATAAGACGAGTAATTAACTTGATCCATCATTTAGAAAGCACACAGACGCCTTCTCTGGTCCTATCGCTGGATGCGGAGAAGGCGTTTGATAGAATAGACTGGAAATATATGCTTACGGTCATGAGGGAGATGGGCTTTAATGACACTTTTGTGACTGCTTTACAGGCAATATACTCAAATCCGCGGGCCCAGGTTACTTCGGGGGGATATAGGTCCAGACTCTTTCCCATACTAAATGGGACAAGACAGGGGTGTCCTCTATCGCCCTTACTATTCGCTCTCTGTATTGAGCCGCTGGCGGCCAAAATTCGAGCTCATCCAGACATATCAGGAATTCGGGTAGCCCAAACTGACTACAAAATATCTTTATTTGCAGACGACATACTACTCACCATTACTAAACCGCTTATATCACTCCCTAATTTGAATAAGACATTGACCGATTTTTCAAGCATATCGGGATATAAAATAAATATGGAAAAAAGCGAACTCCTGCCGGTGGCCATCCCCCTACATACACGAAAAATAATTGAACTTAACTTTGAGTTTCGATGGGTTACCAAAACACTTATATACTTGGGCATTAATCTCCCAGTTCAGATGCAATTTTTATATAAGTATAACTACACCCCACTCCTTAATCAGTTCAAAAAAGACCTTTTGAAGTGGCAATTATGCGGTTTCTCTTGGATGGGGAGAGTAGCATTAGTTAAAATGAACATGCTACCGCGAATTTTATATCTTTTTAGAGCCCTCCCCATTAAACTGGTCAAATCAGATATTATTAAAATACAGGCTGATATATTAGCTTTTATAAGGGGGCCGAAATCGGCTAGAATAGCGAAACAGGTGATCTGTAGAAGCAGAGCTGCGGGGGGAGTGGGTGCTCCGGATCTTCTGGAATATTACAGGGCTGCTAGACTAGCCCAAGACTCCTGTTTCATGAGGAGATCGGAGGAAGCTACCTGGGTGTTTTTGGAGATGGAGCTGGGAGGGTGGGAAGAAAGAGACTCAGTCTTATGGGACACGCATCCTACTCACTCAGTTAAGACACATGCTAAGGCATACACTTCAGACCTGACTACAAAGATATGGATACAGACACTTAAGATAGCAGAATTGTTTCCTAAATATTCTTTTCTGACCCCAATTAGATGTTTTCTAACGGGTGACTCTCGCATGCTGGTTGCCAAATGGGAAAACAAGGGACTCTACAGGGTGGCGGACATAGTGAAGGGGGGACAGTTGCTTCCTTTTATCCAGCTGCAGTCCAAACTTGCACCCATAAAACTTCATTGGTACCTTTATCTCCAATTGCGCTCCTCCCTGCATACCTTTCTTAAGGAATCAAAAAGTGAGCAACCAACGGTGTTAGAGACATGTGGCGCAAGCTTGACAAGGACCAAACACAATATTTCAAGAATATACATAACACTGCAGACACCTCCAAATAGAACCAAATCCTCGGTAATCAGGGCATGGGAGAAAGACCTGAATATACTTAAAGGAGTACAGGAATGGGAGGAAATGATCCAGGGAGCTGATAAGGGTTTAATTAGCATGGATCTAAAAGAAAACGTCACGAAGACTATATTTAGATGGTATCTTACCCCAATGAGGACAGCACATATGTATACAAACGGCAGTAACTTATGTTATAGAGGGTGCGGTGAACAAGGGTCATACAAACATATGTGGTGGGACTGTAGGGAGATACAGAGGACTTGGCAGAAACTCTCCACTCTTATTAGTCAGCTACTAGAGGAGGAGGTTACCCTTACTATTCAACAGGCGTTACTACATGAACACATAGATAAATTCCATAAATATATTAACACGTTTATTAGAATTCTGTGTACAGTGACAAGGGTCTGCATTGCGAAGTATTGGAAGATAAGCTCCCCTCCATGGTCGGAAATACACAATAAAATTTGTTACACTTATACCATGTATGAATCTGCAGCGGACACTTTAAACACTAGGGCTTCATTTCAGAAAATATGGTACTATTGGATTAGTAATTCGACACCCCCCAGAAGGGAACATGTAACCCAATCTGATTCTTGAGCACCGAGTCTGAGCATCTCCTGTAGGCTTTGGGGGGCCGCTGGGAGTGGGAGAGCCCCCCCCCTTCCCCCCTCCCCCTCCTTCCCCCCCTGGCTCTTTCTAGAGCCGTGTTCATCTGATCGTTATTAGAGATAAGAACCTTTCAGCATACTCTATATTTATTGCTTTATTATGGTTTATGAGGTTCACAGAGAGACAAATATTTAACAACTTTTCTAGAGCAGATTCCAATACAGATAGCAGATTAGTACAATTTGATAATTGACTTCTTTTGCAGGATCCTCTACATTCAAGAATGTGTCCCCTGGAAATATGAAGTGTATTAAAGTATATGGGAGGAACTGGGGGCATAACATTTAGATATGTTGGATCTGTTATATGTTAATATTATACAGCTTGTTCCTAAATTCTGTCTGCTTTGTACACGATCAAGAAATATTATAATAATAAAAAGATTTAAACATAAAATGGAATCCTCCTTTTTTCACTCACAAGTCTATTTAACCTCACTTTTCCCCCCAGTAACTTTGCTTGATTATTCTGGTCATATTGCCTACAGCTGGAATACCTCTCAGCACAATTCTGAATTGTGGATCTTCAAGCTAACCTTTCATTTTGTACTCTGGCAGACACGGTCTCTGTCCTTTCTCCTTGTGCAAATACTACGGATTACCCTGAACTCGACTGCAGCAGCTCACAGCACGAAGCCTTCCAGCCTTTACTGCATAAGAAATTGCAAGTACTTTTTACCTCTGATACTGGTAACATTCTGAGACACTGTTTCTTTTTTGCTATGTCAACAACCACCTGTTTGCTGTATGTATCAAGTTAACTGCAAGTACTTTGTTACCTTTTTTGTTGCATTTATAAACTTCAGCCTGTAATACTGAACAGCATTCTGACACTGTTTCTTTTTTGCTATATCAACAACCACCTGTTTGCTTTGTTACCTTTTTTGCTGCATTTACTAACTTCAGCCTGTAATGCTGAACAGAACCTCTTTTTTTAACTTATCCTGTTTAAAGCATTCTGCTTGGTCTTTACACAATCTTTAATCTTATACTTTGAACCAGTACTCTCTGTATAAGAATAATACTTTTCTGTATTAATTGCTGAATGCTGATTTTCCCAAATTCTGTTTCAGTCTTATTTTTGGGTTCTAGCATAATTCAGCTACAAACCAAACATTTTGTTTATTCTTAGTATTATCTTACCATATTCCTTTAAATCTGACACCCCCCAAAAAAATCACCCTTGTAGATGGAACAAGGGAACTCTGCTCCAGATTCATTTCCCATTTTCCATGGTAAAGAAGATTGGACAAGATCTCCCGAAAGAGTTTGCTCGAAGGAAGGATGACACCTGAACCATATATTGTCCAGAAAGCTCCCTTGCAACACCCCAAGACCTAAAAGTCTTTATAAGAAGACGAAACTTAGAGACATGAGAAGATCCCAATCATGGGAACAATAAATACACATCCTTCAGGTCATTATGAACAGGCCCACTTGCAGCAAAGGAGAATGGATACTACTTTGAAGGGCAGAACCTGAGAAACTTGAGGTAAATACATAGATCCCGTTCCCAGACTGGGACTGGGATTACCACTCCCAGAAAAGGTCCTGAACCAAGTTCAGGGAATGCTTCTCATCATACCAGTATTGCAGATACTCCAGAAGGAAAAATCTACCCCTGGGAGGAATCTTAGAATGGACTAAGTTTGGTTGGCTTCCCAAATACATGACTGGCCCTGCAAAAATAGCAAAAGGAAAACTTTCCTTTAGTCTACTCTCCTGACGGGTGGTATTTCCCCCATAAAGTCAGAGGATAATTCTGCCAGACCAAGTCCCAACAAGGTCTCATCCTTAAAAAGAAACACCAGAAGCTTGGATTAAGAGGAAACATAAAATAAGAACCTGCAACTGCAGAACTAGAAAGCCTAGGTTGTACCACTAAGCTGCAGGTAAGCTTCTCAGCTGATTTCCAAGATTTCAGCCACAAGCCCGTCTGGCTAGCACAGCAAGTCTAATAAGACAAGGCATTGATCTAAATGAACAAGTAAACCTCCAACTTCGTAATCTATGGATCCGTAAAGGAGCAGCTACCCTCCATAGGGATCGAAGTTCTCAGAGCCATAGTAGAAAAGCTCCCTTCTACTTAGGGCACCGTTTTTTTTAATGGAGTCAGCAACAGGAAAATCATTTAAAGGATGGGAGACAGGGAGAAAAGTATCTCTAGCTTCTCCTACACCTGTGAAATCTTCCATAGCACGTCTAGCAACATTTCCTTAAAAGAAGGAACATCATAGAAATGATCAAGCTTACAAAACTTCCAAAGGTTGATGACAGGGTTATCGATGTCGTCCAAGTAGTTAAAACCTTTTTTAACAGTACACAAGGTGTGCAAACATACATCTGAAGTAGACCACTTCAGCATCAGATGAAGGAATTATACTGTCCGATTCTAAGAATTTATTCTCCGAAGCTACTGGCGAATCCTCCTCACCTGACTTAGGAGAAAGAGCAACCTGGGTAGCAGAACGTGGATCAGAAACCCTACTATCTTAAATTTTAAATATCCTCTTGCATTTTTCCTGTAGGTAAGGAAAAACAGATAAAACCGCAGATATCGCAGAGGATATCTGATCTGCAAAATCTGTAAGCAAAACACTCCTCCAGGAGATTGAGAGGAACCGCAGGGCACTGTATATGATGCCATAGAGGCTAGGGACGTTTTAGGAGAAAGCTGTGGCATCGCCTGAAAAGCATTATCCTGGGAGACATAAGGCTCAGAAAAGCATAGACATTTTAATCGGTTAAAAAATAATCTTTGAAAGGAAGGGCTCCAATAAAGAATATCTTTATTTCTTTAAAAGAGAATTCTAAATATGAGGAACAGAATGCTCATACAAACAATATGATCCTCAAGAGCCAAAAATATTAGTTTCCTTATCTTAGGATTTAAAGGGAAATTGAAAAATGAACGTTTCTGAACACCAAAATGCCAGCAAGTACACTTTATTAGAAGGCAATGAACAATACAGTGGCTTAACATATGCTTTATACTTAAATTTATGGAGCTTAAATCTAATATTTGAGGAAACGTTACTGCCCGCCATGTTGTACAATAATGCAGCCACACCGTAAGCAAAGTCATCAAAAAATGTCCTCTAGCTCTAAGAGGAGTTTCCCAGCCTGAGTGATCAATGTCTCTTAACATACAGAGACAGACAACATAAAGACGCCACGATCTAAATGGAAAAAGGGGGCATGTACACAAGACCGGCTCAGAGAGCCGAAAATGGTGCTTCTCCTTGCAGAAAAGGAAAGAAGGCGGGAACACAGAGTTGATCCAGAAATGAAGCGTGCAGTTAGATGCTAACCTCGCGCTTCATTCTATCAGCCAAAAGGATACACAAATCATTTCATATTGGTACCTGAAAAAACGGTACATGTAAAAAAAAATAGGTTCCAACATCGGTATATGTGACAAAAAGTATACACTCCTCCCGCTTAAGACACTAGCCAGAGGCAAGTAGATAGAAGAGCGCACTTTGATAAACATTTGCTAAAAATCCTCTTAATAGGATACAAATAACGTTATCAGTAATAAATTAGTCACAAGAGCCAACCTTTTTAGGGGAATTTTTTTTTTAACCCCTAGTCTCCCTGTCACCAGAAAGTGCCTGCATTCTGCCTAAGATATCCTTCCCAAGGATATACAGTCCCAAATAACATTGCAGATGTGATTCTCAACAGTGCAAGTCCCCATACACACAAGACAAAGGCACTTACCTGCAGTCTGGCCGTCCGGCAGAAGGACAGCTTACTAGGTATGAGAGGATGCCGCTCCACACATGGATCTGTAGAGAAAAGAAAGAACAGAGTAAACCTATTCCGGCTTTCTATACCATGGGCAGCAAATATGTTAGGAAAACATAGCAAGGCCCACCTTACAAGTTCCTAACTGCTTTAAAGCCACCACTGCCCTTACTGAAAAGACTAATGTGTCGTACAGCTACACCAAATCTTGAGAGGAAAGGTCAAAGCAAACCTACTATGGCTTTCAAAATAATAAAATCTTGATTAAAGTGAAATCTTCTTCAGACACCAAAACTTCACCCCCTTCTTGCACTGAAGGTAAAGAGAATGACTGGAAATTGTGGGAAGGGAAGTGACATAAAACAGCTTTGCTGTGGTGCTCTTTGCCTCCTCCTGCTGGCCAGGAGTGATATTCCCAACAGTAATTGATGATTCCGTGGACTCACCGTATCTTAGGAAATAAAACGTTTTAGTTCCTATGCCTTTTAATACAATGTCAGTATGCTATACCATGACTTTTATAAAATAGCATATGTTCTTCAAATATTATAGCAGCATGCAGTGCAGTTCACAAAAATTTCTCACGTTTGCAAGCTACATGCAAATATAAAAAGTAAGAACCAAATGTTATTATGCAAACAACTCCAAAGATTAATAAAGTTCATCAGTCACTGTTCAGTTGTGCAAAAAAGGGAATTATAGAAGTGGTATACTAACAACAAATATAATACATCTAAGCATTAGCATGCAAAAGACAATGTATTACTTTGCCGAAAATGTCAGAAAATTAACTTAGCAAGAAAATGTCAGATCCTGATGTATTATGTTCCACTGAACCAGTATTGCACCACAATTGTCATGATTCCTCCGTTCATCGCCGTCTCGCCGCGGCTCCCGGATCTCTTCTGGGTTCTTACGTCACGTTGCTAGGCAACGTGACGCATTCTCAAGACACCCCCTCTGACGTAACGGCCCTCTCTCAGCCTTTAAATCTCGGCGGGAGATTTACTCGGGGCCCGTTTGTTCTCTTTTGCCGGACCTTGTCTATGTGAGTACTAATCTTTTGGATCCTGACCCTATCCTTCCTGACTTAGTTTTGCCTGTACCTCAAATGCCGTTTTGGATATACTTGTCCCTAGCCTGTCTGTAGTCCTGTGCTATTTGTTTTAAAGTTTAACCTCTTGCCTACAAGTCTTTGTTTGCTGACAAACCTGCTTAAAAGGACATTATCATTTGTTTGCTGTCAAACCTGCTTAAAAGGACATTACCATTTGTTTGCTGTCAAACCTGCTTAAAAGGACATTACCATTTGTTTGCTGTCAAACCTGCTTAAAAGGACATTATCATTTGTTTGCTGACAAACCTGCTTACAAGGACATTAACATTTGTTTGCTGACACCTGCTTAAAGGGACATTATCTTTGTTTGCTTTAATCCTGCTAAAAAAGGACATTATCATTTATTTACTGACAACCTGCTTAAAGGGACATTATCTTTGTTTGCTTTAATCCTGCTAAAAAGGACATTATCATTTGTTTGCTGACAAACCTGCTTAAAAGGACATTAACATTTGTTTGCTGACACCTGCTTAAAGGGACATTATCTTTGTTTGCTTTAATCCTGCTAAAAAAAGGACATTATCATTTATTTACTGACAACCTGCTTAAAGGGACTTTATCTTTGTTTGCTTTAATCCTGCTAAAAAAGGACATTATCATTTGTTTGCTAACAACCTGCTTAAAGGGACATTCTTTGTTTGTTGCAAACCTGCAAGAAAGAAACATTATCATTTGTTCGCTGATAACCTGCTTAAAGGGACATAATCTTTGTTTGTTTCTATTTCCCTGAGAAAGGAACACTATCTCCTGTAAATCAATTCAGTCCTCAAGAAGATATACTGAGTTACTAATTCTTTTGGGAAGGTCTTATATCCTGCTTATTTTGTTTCCTGAGTGGGTCACGTCCTGGATATTTCTCAGTGTGCCAGCGTGTGTTTTAATATTCACGCTAGCAGTTGGGTTAAATCCTGGACTGACTAAATACGGCTGACATTACAAACGGGCCATAAATGGACCCCACTGAATTATCCATGGCCGTGACCCACCAGGGACAATTACTGGGATCTCATGCTACCCACTTGCAATCCTTGGATACTAAGCTGGATCAAATCACTACATTATTACAGAGCTTGGTTGCTCCTATCCCTCCCAATCCTAATATTGAGGCATCTCCTCCTCCTATTCCCAACAACCAATCACAAGGAAATTTGAGTCCTGGGATTCCTCTTCCAGACAAATATGACTGGAATCCTGAAGACTGTAGGGGCTTTCTGAATCAATGTCGACTTCACTTTCGTAACAGTCCTACCCTTTTTGCTACTCCCTCATCTCGGATTACATTCCTTATTTCCTTAATGAAAGGAAGAGCTTTGGCCTGGGTATCACCTCTGTTAGAAAAAAATGATCTTATACTTCAAGATGTGGATGCTTTTCTTTCTGTTTTTTCTAACGTGTTTGACAAACCTGGAAGGACTTCCGCTGCTGAAGCTTCTCTTTTAGACCTACGTCAGGGTGGTCAACCAGTGTCTCAATATGCCATTGAGTTCCGCACTCTTGCATCTGAAACTACTTGGAATCAGGGAGCTCTTAGAGCAGCTTTTCGCAAAGGACTTTCAGAACGTCTCAAAGATGAATTGGTGTATCGGGAACTTCCAGAATCCCTAGAAGCCTTAATAAATCTTTGCATCAGTCTTGATTCTAGATATCGTGAACGCCAACAAGAAAGAGAAAGAAATCAGAGGTCCTCAACTCGAACTCCTTTTCGTCTGGCTCCTCGTTTTTCTAACCCAGTAACGACTGCCTCTCCTTCTCCTGATCAGGCTGAACCTATGGAAGTAGGAACCATAAAATTAACAGAAACTGAGCGTTTGAGAAGACGGTCTCTTGGCCTGTGTCTATACTGTGGCCTTAAAGGGCATTTATTAAGGGATTGTCCTACCAGGCCAGTAAAAGCCAGGGCTTAACTTCTGTCCAGGAAACTAAGTTAAGCCAAAAAAAAATGTATTCCCTCTATAATAAACTCTTTGTTCCTGTAACCCTTCAATTGGGTGATAACAAGATTCATACCCAGGCTCTTATTGATTCTGGTGCTGGAGGAGTGTTCATTGACTCCACTTTTGTGTCTACTCACACTATTCCCTTACTAAGAAAGAAGTTTTCAGTTTCCGTCTCTACTGTTAGTGGAGATCCTTTGGGTTCCGGACTCATCCAGTTTACTACTATACCCATACTTTTTTCTGTCGGAGTACTTCATTGTGAGAGGATATGTTTTGATGTGATTACTACTCCTCAATTTCCCATAATCCTGGGTCTTCCTTGGCTTCAGTTACATAATCCTACCTTTTCTTGGACCCATGGTGAACTCACCTCCTGGGGATTATCTTGCCATACTAACTGTCTTCAAGCGCTTACTAAAATACCACTCACTATTGCTCTTACTACCGACACTTCTGGTCCTCTACCTATGCCTTATCAAGATTTTGTCGATGTCTTTTCTAAAAAAGAAGCAGAACGTCTTCCTCCTCACCGTTCATTTGATTGCCCTATTGATCTTCTTCCTGGGGCTCCTTATCCTCGAGGCAAAACTTACCCACTTTCTAGGCCTGAAAATGTAGCCTTGGAAGAATATATCAAAGATAATTTGGCCAGAGGATTCATGCGACCCTCCTCTTCTCCTGTAGGGGCTGGATTCTTCTTTGTGGGAAAAAAGGATGGCGGACTGCGACCTTGTATCGATTACAGAGGGTTAAATCAAATTACCATCAAGAACAGTTATCCTTTACCCCTAATACCTGAATTATTCACATATCTTCAAGGTTCCACCATTTTTACCAAACTCGATCTTCGTGGAGCATACAACCTCATCCGTATGCGCAAGGGTGATGAATGGAAGACAGCCTTTAACACTCGATTTGGGCATTATGAGTATCTGGTCATGCCTTTTGGGTTGTGTAATGCCCCTGCTGTTTTTCAACACTTCGTGAATGAGATTTTTCGGGATTTTTTGAACATTTTTGTCATCATTTACCTTGACGATATATTCATTTTTTCTCAAAACTACCAAGATCATATACATCACGTCAGGAAAGTACTTCAACGTTTAAGAGTTAACCATCTATTTGCTAAACTGGAAAAATGTTCTTTTCATTAAAGGTCCATTCCCTTTTTGGGATATGTAATCTCTGAATCAGGATTTGAAATGGATCCAACTAAACTCTCTGCCATTTTGGAGTGGCCTAGACCTGATTCTCTTAAAGCTCTGCAACGTTTTCTGGGTTTTGCCAGTTATTACAGGAAATTCATCAAAGGTTTTGCTACTATTACGTCACCTCTTGTGTCTCTCACCAGGAAAGGGCAAAACTGTAAAGAGTGGCCTCCTGAGGCTGTTGAAGCTTTTGATTCTCTCAAAGAAGCTTTCTCTTCTGCACCTATCCTGCGTCACCCAAATCCGGATTTTCAATTTATTCTTGAAGTGGATGCTTCTTCAGTTGCTGCTGGGGCTGTTCTTTCCCAACGTATACCTGACACAGGAAAGATTCACCCTGTGGGATTCTTCTCCAAGAAATTTTCTCCTTCTGAATTAAATTATGATGTAGGCAATAAAGAGTTGCTTGCTATTAAAATGGCCCTGGATGAATGGAGGCATTGGTTGGAAGGTACTTCTTTACCATTTACTATACTCACAGATCATAAAAACCTTCTCTATCTTCAAACGGCCAAACGACTGAACTCCAGACAAGCACGTTGGTCTTTGTTCTTCTCACATTTTCATTACAATCTGTCTTATATTCCCGGTTCTAAGAACATCAAGGCTGACGCCCTTTCCAGACAATTTCAAGATACTTCAACTCCTGAATCTGGTACCATACTTCAACCTCATAAAGTCTTAGCCCAGTTATCAACCTCGTGGTTACATGACTTACAATCTGCTCAGAAGGATCTTCCTTTGTCTTGCAAACCTCCTGATGGCCTACTCTTTGTTCCTAAACGTCTTCGTTCCAAGATTCTATATTGGGCTCACGACAGTCCTCTCTCTGGACATCCTGGCATCAGTAACACCGCTCGAAGGCTCAAGCAACATGTCTGGTGGCCTACTCTGTCTCAAGATGTTACAGATTATGTCTCAGTATGTACACAGTGTGCCAGCAATAAGACTCCTCGTCAACTTCCTTCCGGTTTGCTCCAACCGTTACCCAATCCTCATCAGCCTTGGACCCATTTATCCATGGATTTTATTACTGATCTTCCTCTTTCAGCTGGAAACAACACTATTTGGGTGGTTGTTAACAGGTTCACTAAGACAGCTCACTTCATTCCTTTACCTGGTTTACCATCTGCCAAAAGACTTTCCGAACTTTTTCTCTTACACATCATGAGATTACATGGCTTCCCTCTGAATATCGTTTCGGATAGAGGAGTACAATTTGTTTCCCGGTTTTGGAGATCACTCTGCAAACACTTTGGAACAACGATCTCTTTGTCTACTTCACATCATCCGGAGTCTAATGGCCAAACCGAAAGGGTTAACCAGTGCCTTGAAACTTATTAGAGGCATTATGTGGATCATCATCATTCTAATTGGACTGGTTATCTTCCACTAGCAGAATTACACGTTACAACTCCTCTCTTCAGACCTCTCCTTTTCATGCGGCCTATGGATTTCAACCCAGAACGTTTCCTCTACACACTTCTTCCACAGAAAATCCTGCTTCTGATCTATCTGCCAGGAGGTTAACTTGTCATTGGAAGAAGATACGCCTTCTTCTTTCCAAGGCTTCTGAACGTTATAAGTTCTATTCTGATCTTCGGCGAAGGAGGGCTCCCAAATATCGGCCTGGCGATAAGGTTTGGGTTTCTTCACGTCATCTTCGCCTCAAGCAGCCTTCCACCAAATTGGGACCACGATATGTGGGTCCTTTCCGGATACAGGGTCAAGTATGTCCTACTGCTTACCGAATTGCTCTGCCCAAGACCCTCAAAGCCCATCCTGTATTCCACGTATCTCTTCTGAAACCTGTGTTATCTAAAAGGTATTCTAAACCTATGCTCAAACCTCCACCTCTTTTGATTCATGGACGACCTGAATTTGAGGTCAGTCACATCCTGGATTCCAAACTTCGTGGCAAGAGACTGTATTATCTCATTCATTGGAAAGGTTATCCTGTTACGGAACGATCCTGGGAACCTGCCCGGCAGGTGCGTGCCCCTGCCTTAATTAAGGCCTTTCACAAGTTTCACCCTACTAGGCCTGGTCCTGTCCCCCGGAGGGGTCCTTGAGGGGGGGGTGCTGTCATGATTCCTCCGTTCATCGCCGTCTCGCCGCGGCTCCCGGATCTCTTCTGGGTTCTTACGTCACGTTGCTAGGCAACGTGACGCATTCTCAAGACACCCCCTCTGACGTAACGGCCCTCTCTCAGCCTTTAAATCTCGGCGGGAGATTTACTCGGGGCCCGTTTGTTCTCTTTTGCCGGACCTTGTCTATGTGAGTACTAATCTTTTGGATCCTGACCCTATCCTTCCTGACTTAGTTTTGCCTGTACCTCAAATGCCGTTTTGGATATACTTGTCCCTAGCCTGTCTGTAGTCCTGTGCTATTTGTTTTAAAGTTTAACCTCTTGCCTACAAGTCTTTGTTTGCTGACAAACCTGCTTAAAAGTACATTATCATTTGTTTGCTGTCAAACCTGCTTAAAAGGACATTACCATTTGTTTGCTGTCAAACCTGCTTAAAAGGACATTATCATTTGTTTGCTGTCAAACCTGCTTAAAAGGACATTATCATTTGTTTGCTGACAAACCTGCTTACAAGGACATTAACATTTGTTTGCTGAAACCTGCTTAAAGGGACATTATCTTTGTTTGCTTTAATCCTGCTAAAAAAGGACATTATCATTTATTTACTGACAACCTGCTTAAAGGGACATTATCTTTGTTTGCTTTAATCCTGCTAAAAAGGACATTATCATTTGTTTGCTGACAAACCTGCTTAAAAGGACATTAACATTTGTTTGCTGACACCTGCTTAAAGGGACATTATCTTTGTTTGCTTTAATCCTGCTAAAAAAAGGACATTATCATTTATTTACTGACAACCTGCTTAAAGGGACTTTATCTTTGTTTGCTTTAATCCTGCTAAAAAGGACATTATCATTTGTTTGCTAACAACCTGCTTAAAGGGACATTCTTTGTTTGTTGCAAACCTGCAAGAAAGAAACATTATCATTTGTTCGCTGATAACCTGCTTAAAGGGACATAATCTTTGTTTGTTTCTATTTCCCTGAGAAAGGAACGCTATCTCCTGTAAATCAATTCAGTCCTCAAGAAGATATACTGAGTTACTAATTCTTTTGGGAAGGTCTTATATCCTGCTTATTTTGTTTCCTGAGTGGGTCACGTCCTGGATATTTCTCAGTGTGCCAGCGTGTGTTTTAAGATTCACGCTAGCAGTTGGGTTAAATCCTGGATTGACTAAATACGGCTGACAACAATGACTTACAAACTACAGCTCAACATTGCTTTGACATTTAAAATAATTTGCTTTAGAATTAGGGTTGCACCGATACCGATACTAGTATCGGTATCGGTGCCGATACCAAGTATTTGCATGAGTACTTTCACCAATACTAAAACTGATACCTTCCTTTCCTACCCATACGCGTTTTTCAAACTGCATTTTGCCATTTCATTTTAAGCTAGAGTGGAGACTTAACTAAAAATTGTTTACTTCTGTTCTGCCAATACAAATTGCTGTTACTTGTATTATTGTACGTCAGAGCAGTGCTCCAAAAGCTGCTACTTTACAGCTGGAAGCCTACCTGGGAGAGATCACTGTACCTCGTTCAGGCAAACCCCTGATGTACCGGGCAGTTAATAAACTGAGATTTAATGGCCCAAAAATATCTTTCTGACCCATGCAGTAGTGTGAAAAATGAAAGACTGTTCAGCTTAGCGGGAAACGTCCTTACTGATAGAAGAAACAGACTTATAGCTGAACATGCAGAGATGCTTCTGTTCCTTAAAGGATTACTTTCTGTTATAATTTTTAAGCTAAACAACTAACATATTAAAGTTAATAAACATTAATTAAAACCTACTGACCTATATTTTCTCCAAAACAAAGTTTCATAACGTTCTAAAAGTTATATCTTTTATTCGCCGATGATGTCACGTTATCCTGCCCACTATTTTCAGCACCGCATGTTCAAAATACTTAAACCAATAACTTTGTGTTTAATGCGCCATTTTGAAACCTAGGTATTATAAACAGATTGGTACAGAGCAAAGGATACCCACGGAGTGGGTTTGGAAAGCAATTAAATTTGCAGACAAGATTTCTGATATACGGTAGAGATATGTTAATGAAATGCTAATGATAAAAAGCGTATTTGGGGTAGTTAGTTAGTAACAGGCATAGAAAATATTTACTTACAGTGGCCCTTTAATAAGAACTTACCACTAACTATTGAAAAATTATTCTAATTGCTAGATTGCCTATTATACTGCTAGTTCTCATCTTGCACAATTATGCTCAAAACATACTGTACTCTGAGGAACATCCTTAGGGCTAGATTGGGAATAAAAAGCAGCCCTAGAAAAATATGAAGTCCAGTCCTATTTTCTGTTGAGTCAGTAGAATGCAAATGCCCCATTTTTCTCAAATTGGATTACGATACTCCTTCTCCAATATTATTTTCAGAATTAAATTATATTACATTGTATTAAGTACAACAGGCCCATTTATCAAGCTCCGTATGGAGCTTGAAGGGCCGTGTTTCTGGCGAGTCTTCAGACTCGCCAGAAACACAACTTATGAAGCAGCGGTCTAAAGGCCGCTGCTCCATAACCCTGTCTGCCTGCTCAGAGCAGGCGGACAGGAATCGCCGGACATCAACCCAATCGAATACGATCGGGTTGATTGACAGCTCCCTGCTGGCGGCCGATTGGCAGGGGGCGGCGTTGCACCAGCAGCTCTTGTGAGCTGCTGGTGCAAAGTTAAATGCGGAGAGCGTATTGCTCTCCGCATTTAGCGAGGTCTTGCGGACCTGATCCGCAGTGTGGATCAGGTCCGCAAGCCCTTTGATAAATGGGCCTGTAAATGTCAGATTGATGAGTTATACAGGCACCCTACAACCCAATTGCATCCAGTAATCACCCCTTTAAATTGTAGCTTTTCAGCCCCAGCTGCTGCAGATGTTATTTATTGTTGTTATTATTTATATATGTTATTGTAATTTTTTATTTATAAACATTTTCTGTGAACACATAAAACTGTTTTATTATTTCAAAATATCTTTTTTTTTATTTTATTTTTTATATTTTTATTGAGATGTTAAGGCGAAAACAGAAAGAATAAAAAACATGGTACAGGTAAATAAAGACTTGGTTTCAAAAGCATAGGGTAATCACTATACAATATACATATTAAATTTCACAATGTTCAAACAGTTAATCACCCAAATATACAAATATAAGATAACCTCAGGTTTTTGATTTAAGGAGAGTCCCCTTGAAATATAGTATACAGTCGTAAACAATGGCTTCCCTCTATGATAAATAGAGGCCTCTCTTGGACCTCCTGTAAAGATTTTAAAACTTAATAGGGAACAGTTAGGGGTGCAAAGGAAATAACTGAATGGGCCACTTTTGGACCCCAAATGCAAGCAGCTGGTTTGGGAAATAGTAAACTTTAAGCACATTTAATGACTATGGAAAGTGCTTAATTGAACCCATAAGAAGGAAACAACTATACTAATAACTATTGGTATACAAAACATATGGGCATGGATAATATAAGTAAAATAACAAAATAAGTGTAGGGGTGCTTGGGTTAGGGAGATGTCCTAAATATTCCAATCAAAGAACTAATTTGGTTAACGGCATAAGGAGTCATTTGCTATAATGGGTAAGGGATTCTTAAGGATACAGAGCTGTGGTAGAATAGGCAGCAGGTGCTGCTGTTACGGAGGCATTCAGGAGAAAGACTACGACCTAAGCATTAGAGAGCTCACAGTGAGGTTTTCTAATTAGTCCCGTAGCAAGTTATTATAATAGGGGGGCATATGGCTCAGTGCCGTGGCTAAGCATAGACGTGGCTTATAATCTATGAGTGCATTGACCCTGCAATTGCCCATCATCACTCCCAAAGAGCATGCACGCTCTGTAGGAGAACTTACTCGCAAGAGCATTACTGAGGCTGAGTGTAAAATCTTAACTCCTTTTTAAGCGGCTATCCCACAATGACCTAAATTGATATCTGCACGAACACATTAATGAACTAACAAGCTTTGTCAGTAAACTTGAAGGAGGTTATGCGGGCAGATTTAGGAGGATATTTGTCATATTAAGTCAATATAAGATGTCAAAGTAGGAGTTCCTGTGGGGCGGGTAATCGTAAGCAGGCTGTCTACTGTAGTGTCTACGGCTCCCACCTTTGTAAAAGTAAAATATCTAGCCGATTCCGGGTCGACCTCTCATGTCCAAAAGTCCCCGGTATCGTGTATAGTTTAACAGGCATGGACCTCCAGGGTCCCAGTTAGGCAGCACTGAGATCAACAGCAGATCTTGTTGTGTAACGAGCAAGGATATCATTTCCCCAGCTCTTGCCATAGGGCGATCCTGACAAAAAAGCCCACCAAACACTGCAGACATATTGTAATTCATTGCGGACTTCATGTCTGTATATCGTGACTGCTCTGTGTGTGCAGGAGCACTGTACTTCTTCGTCGGCATTAGTACCGCAGCCGATCTCCTCCAAGACAGACTCCCCTCTGTAGACAGATCCCAAAATATTGGGAATGAGCCAGTCCTCTCCACTTTTGTTTGGCCGGTCGGTGGTGAAGGTGCATAGGAGACCGGTGATTGTAGGGGGTAAACAGAAAGATCCGTAGGTCCCGCTGTAACAACGGGAGTGCTCAGGGAGACTTTGCAGTTGCTCTGAATCAGCTGGAGCGGTCCGGATTTCCACGCTGTGCTAGGTGGGCTCGGGGAACGCTGAGGCATATGTCGCTCTAGCTCCAAGATCTCCCCAGCTGGTTCTGTAGCCCTTTCTACAATGCCTGAGGCTGTTGTTTCCTCCGGGGGCATAAGTCCTCCTGACTCCAAGATCTGGCATAGCTGCCTCCCCAGGTCCTCAAAATGGTGCCGTATCAGATTCTGCATCTCCTTTTCCCATCTGTCCACCGCTGCCATAGCCATCTGGGTAGTAATCATCAGCGTTCCCTTTTCTGCTATAGGAACTTTTATGGTTCTTGCAATTGCAAAGATTGTTATCCAAATACTGGATATCGTAACCCCGGAGTACAGGGGGGGGGGGTTAATGTGCGGCAGCCCCAGACCCACACTTCACAATCCACACAGGGTTCATGTTTCTTATTTAGTAGTGCGTAGCTGTATAATGGCTTCTAGGCCTATGTGAAAGTCTGCAGCGTGGCTGACTCAAAGAGCATAGGCAAAACACAGTCCAATCTTCCGCTCTTAGAGTCTAACAAACCACAAGAACTTAATCCTGTTTGTGAGTTTAGGATAGCATCAGTTTGCTATAGGTAATTTGCCATAAATTTATAAAAACTCACAGAGCTTCAAGAGGACGCGTCCAGCCGCTTTGAGTGTAGGCTCCGCCCCCCTTCAAAATATCTTTTGAGATACAGTTCATAATTATAAAGAAGCGATCTTAAATCATTAGTCTGTATTGTGCTTGGTAAACTGTCATGACATAAAAAAAAAAGTATCGGTAATTGGTATCAGTGAGTATTTGAAAAAAGTATCGGTACTTGTACTCGGTCCTAAAAAAATGGTATAGGTGCAACCCTATTTAGAATATTACTGTGTATAAACTGTGTTAAAAACAGGACTGGGACCAAAAATAGGCCTATATTCAGGGACGGAAGCTATGGGATCACAATTATAGCATTTATATTTTCCACTAGCAAAAACAACTAGCTGACCCTGAAGGCTGTGTAATGCTTTTTTTTAACCAGCATCTCTGACATTTAAGAGGATAAAAAAAAAATCTCATAATCACCATTTGCACTAGCCCCAGGAACATACAGATATTATAAGGAAAGTCACCTTAGCAATAGTGATGTAATGAACTAATATTTATTTTTACAGTCAAATGTACAAACGCCCCCCCCCCTTTCACGATCACTAATCACTACAATAATGTTCACATCTCTGAATAAAACCCCCAAGCTGTATTTTGTACAGTTAAATAATATTACATGGCCTATACCATTTTTAAAAAAAAGTAAACTAAATCTGAACTATCCCCCACTCCTAAATCACCATTCGCCGGTGACACCCGGTACCTTTTCTCTGTTTGCTTCTCGGTCTCACATTTTTATCCTTTTGGGTTTTCATGTTCTAGTTCTACCCTCTATTCTTTCCCAAATCTCATATTGCCCGCTCACCAGCCTCCACACAGAGTCTTCTTTCCAGTTTCTAGGCGAGTGATGCTACTTCCGGTTCCAGCTGAGTTATCCAATCAGAAACTGACATTGTGAGCCCAAGTGTTCCTGGGAAACAACGTTACTTGTACTGGGAAAGTGACAGTTATTGTGTAGTGATGTCAGACATTTCTATTGGCTGGGTGACGTCACTATATTACCACTGTGTGCACTAAAAAAACATTACAAACCCTCACGTGTTATTGCAATTGTGTAGCTAGTTAGTGGGCTCATATTAACCCAGCTTGTTTGACTTGCACTGCAATATAGTGAGTCACTTTTCAACCATTGGTATATCCACGATCTGGAGTGAGCCAGCTGGTGGGCTCTGATCTATCCGCCTGCCTGACTTGCACTGCTACATAGTGCGCCGCTTTAGTGAGTACCATTCTGTAGAGTGATGTATTGACAACAATTGTTGTGATTTTCTGCACCATTGGAGCGCCTTTTTCTGTTTTTTTCATATTTGCAGTATCTCTACTTAGTTTCAAGAAGAGCTGATCCTGGTGTATCTCCTCAACCAACGATGGAAGCCTCTAGAGGGTGCCTTTGTCCTTAGGGACCATCTTTGATGGACTTTATTTGGTGATTCTCTGATTCATATGCCTGGCTTAGCAACTTAATAATATAGACTAGGGGCTACTGGTCACTAATACTCTACACACTAATGCTAAAATAATCCCACAGAATAAAATTAGGCTATAATCATATTTTTATTAAAATTACATGATAAATTAAAGGGATATGAAACCCAAATTTTTTCTTTCATGATTTAGATAGAACATACAATTTTAAACAACGTTCCAATTTTCTTCTATTATCTAAATTGCTTCATTCTTTAGATATCCTTTGTTGAAAAAATGTCAATGTACATTGGGAGCCAATCACACAAGGCATCTATGTGAAGCCACCAATCAGCGGCTACTAAACCTATTTAGATAAGCTTTTCAACAAAGGATATCAAGAGCTTAAAGCAAATTAGATAATAGAAGTACATTGGAAAGTTGTTTAAAATTGGATGCTCTTTCTAAATCGTGAAAGATTTTTTTTTGGGTTTCATATCCCTTTAACTACTTTTAATGAATTGCACATAATGGGATAGTCAACACCAACATTGGTGTTGTTTAATGAGATAGATAACGCCTTTACTACCCATTCCTCAGCTTTGCATAACCAATATTGTTATATTAATATACTTTATAAATAATACATTAGCACCCTCAGACAGAGAGTACTGTAATCAGACAGGTAATATGTATATTACATAATACAGCTTATACATGTAACCTAAAGGTAGTTTTATATCATGTTTATATACAGCACCCTCAGACATACAGTACAGTACTGTAATCAGACAGGTAATATGTATATGTTATATAATACAGCTTATACATGTAACCTAAATGTAGTTTTATATCATGTTTATACACAGCACCCTCAGACAGACAGTACTGCAATCAGACAGGTAATATGTATATGTTATATAATACAGCTTATACATGTAACCTAGCGGTAGTTTTATATCATGTTTATACACAGCACCCTCAGACAGAGAGTACTGTAATCAGACAGGTAATATTTATATGTTATATAATACAGCTTATACATGTAACCTAAAGGTAGTTTTATATCATGTTTATACACAGCACCCTCAGACAGACAGTACAGTACAGTAATCAGACAGGTAATATTTATATGTTATATAATACAGCTTATACATGTAACCTAAAGGTAGTTTTATATCATGTTTATACACAGCACCCTCAGACAGTACAGTACAGTACTGTAATTAGACAGGTAATATTTAATAATACATAATACAGCTTATACATGTAACCTAGCGGTAGTTTTATATCATGCTTATACATAGCACCCTCAGGCAGACAGTACAGTACTGTAATCAGACAGTAATATTTATATGTTATATAATACAGCTTATACATGTAACCTAAAGGTAGTTTTATATCATATTTATACACAGCACCCTCAGACAAACAGTACAGTACTGTAATCAGACACGTAATATTTATATATTATATAATACAGCTTATACATGTAACCTAAAGGTAGTTTTATATCATATTTATACACAGCACCCTCAGACAAACAGTACAGTACTGTAATCAGACAGGTAATATTTATATGTTATATAATACAGCTTATATTTGTAACCTAAAGGTAGTTTTATATCATGTTTATACACAGCACCCTCAGACAGTACAGTACAGTACTGTAATCAGACAGGTAATATTTATATGTTATATAATACAGCTTATACATGTAACCTAAAGGTAGTTTTATATCATGTTTATACATAGCACCCTCAGACAGACAGTAATGTAATCAGACAGGTAATATATATATATATATATGTTACATAATACAGCTTATATATGTAACATAAAGGTAGTTTTATATCATGTTTATACACAGCACCTTCAGACAGACAGTACAGTACTGTAATCAAACAGGTAATATAAATATGTTACATAATACAGCTTATACATGTAACCTAAAGGTAGTTTTATATCATGCTTATACACAAGACCTTCAGACAGACAGTACTGTAATCAGACAGGTAATATTTATATGTCAGTATACAGCTTATATATGTAACCTAAGGTAGTTTTATATCATGCTTATAAACAACACCCTCAGACAGACAGTACAGTACAGTAATTAGACAGGTAATATTTATATTACATAATACAGCTTATACATGTAACCTAAAGGTAGTTTTATATCATGTTTATAGACAGCACCCTCAGACAGACAGTACAGTACTGTAATCAGACAGGTAATATTTATATGTTATATAATACAGCTTATATATGTAACCTAAAGGTAGTTTTATATCATGTTTATAGACAGCACCCTCAGACAGACAGTACAGTACTGTAATCAGACAGGTAATATTTATATGTTATATAATACAGCTTATATATGTAACCTAAAGCTAGTTTTATATCATGTTTATACACAGCACCCTCAGACAGACAGTACAGTACAGTAATCAGAGTGGTAATATTTATATGTTGTATAATACAGCTTATACATGTAACCTAAAGGTAGTTTTATATCATGTTTATACACAGCACCCTCAGGTATACAGTAAAGTACTGTAATCAGACAGGTAATATGTATATGTTATATAATACAGCTTATACATGTAACCTAAATGTAGTTTTATATGATGTTTATACACAGCACCCTCAGACAGAAAGTACTGTAATCAGACAGGTAATATTTATATGTTATATAATACAGCTTATACATGTAACCTAAAGGTAGTTTTATATCATGTTTATTCACAGCACCCTCAGACACACAGTACAGTACTGTAATCAGACAGGTAATATTTATATGTTATATAATACAGCTTATACATGTAGGTAGTTTTATATCATGTTTATACATAGCACCCTCAGACAGACAGTACAGTACAGTAATAAGACTGGTAATTAGTGATGTCGCAAACAGTTCTGCCGCAAATAGTTTGCAGCGAACATAGCATGTTCGCGTTCGCAGCGGACAGCGAACATATGCGATGTTCGATCCGCCCCCTATTCGTCATCATTGAGTAAACTTTGACCCTGTAGCTCACAGTAACAAGACACATTCCAGCCAATCAGCAGCAGACACTCCCTCCCAGACCCTCCCACCTCCTGGACAGCATCCATTTTAGATTCATTCGGAGCCTGCATTCTTAGTGAGAGGAGGGACAGTGTAGCTGCTGCTGATTTAATAGGGAAATCGATAGCTAGGCTAGTGTATTCAGTGTCCACTACAGTCCTGAAGGACTCATCTGATCTCTGCTGTAAGGACAGCACCCCAAAAAGCCCTTTTTAGGGCTAGAACATCAGTCTGCTTTTTTTCTCTCCCTGTGTAATCTAATTGCAGCCTGCCTGTTCGCCGTTCGCGAAAGCAAAATTTTAGGTTCGCAACATCACTACTGGTAATATTTATATTACATAATACAGCTTATACATGTAACCTAAAGGTACTTTTATATCATGTTTATTATAACATTTAAACCTCTAAATTTCTGCCTGTTTTTAAGCCAGTGCATGGCACTGTACTAATTGGCTAAAATGCAAATTACTAGTTAATAAATAAATAGCCATGTGATCAGGGGGCTGTCAAAAGAGGATTAGATACAAGGTAATCACAGAGGTAAAAACTATATTAATATAACCGTGGTGGTTATGCAAAACTGGGGAATGGGTAATAAAGGAATAATCTATCTTTTTAAACAATAAACATTTGGCGTAGACAGTCTAATTGTATATATTACTCACATTTAGGGATGAGCAATTCATAATTTATTTATTAAACGATTGCTGAAAATGGCCATGATCTGCGACATACGGAAAACACAGACATTTGTATGTTGCACTTGTGTACAAATATATCCAGTGTCAAAAAAGAGCTGAATGTCTCAGACTGTATTCATTTAGTAAAGTATTGATGAATTGCACATCCCTACTTCAAGTTTTAAAACATTGGTAAAAAGGTAGAGAAAACAATGACTTGTGCCTTCTTTCTGCACAACAGTGCTGACCGCCATAAGAGACCCTTGGGGGACTGCATGTAACCAATACTTACAAGCCACCCTATAACAGTATGTCACACTGTTTGTGGTTTTATTCCAGATCACACTACGGATATGTAAAATCACACTATAAAATGGAGAATCATATTTTGCTAATCTCTTCCTGTGTGATTTCACAGGTTCAGAAATCTGCAACAAGTTATCTTTTTCATATCTAGTGTAAAAATACTATCGCCTAGATTTAGAGTTTTGTCGGTAACGACCCGCGTAGCTAAAGCATGCTTTTTTTCCCCCGCACCTTTTAAATACCGCTGGTATTTAGAGTTCACAGAATGGCTGCGTTAGGCTCCAAAAAGGAGTGTAGAGCATAATTTACCGCCACTGCAACTCTCGATACCAGCGGTGCTTACGGACGCGGCCAGCTTCAAAAACGTGCTCGTGCACGATTCCCCCATAGAAAACAATGGGGCAGTTTGAGCTGAAAAAAACCCAACACCTGCAAAAAGCAGCGTTAAGCTCCTAACGCAGCCTCATTGTTTCCTATGGGGAAACACTTCCTAAGTCTGCACCTAACACTCTAACATGTACCCCGAGTCTAAACACCCCTAGCATTACACTTATTAACCCCTAATCTGCTGCCCTCGCTATCGCTGACCCCTGCATATTTTTTTTAACCCCTAATCTGCCGCTCCGTAAACCGCCGCAACCTACATTATACCTATATACCCCTAATCTGCTGCCCCTAACACCGCCGACCCCTATATTATATTTATTAACCCCTAATCTGCCGCCCCCAACGTCGCCTCCACCTACCTACAATAATTAACCCCTAATCTGCCGACCGGACCTCACCGCTACTATAATAAATGTATTAACCCCTAAAGCTAAGTCTAACCCTAACACTAATACCCCCCTAAATTAAATATAATTTAAATCTAACTAAATAAATTAACTCTTATTAAATAAATTATTCCTATTTAAAGCTAAATACTTACCTGTAAAATAAACCCTAATATAGCTACAATATAAATAATAATTATATTGTAGCTATTTTAGGATTAATATTTATTTTACAGGCAACTTTGTAATTATTTTAACCAGGTACAATAGCTATTAAATAGTTAATAACTATTTAATAGTTACCTAGTTAAAATAATTACAAAATTACCTGTAAAATAAATCCTAACCTAAGTTACAATTAAACCTAACACTACACTATCAATAAATTAATTAAATAAAATACCTACAATTACATACAATTAAACCTAACACTACACTATCAATAAATAAATTAATTAAATACAATACCTACAAATAAATACAATGAAATAAACTAACTAAAGTACAAAAATAAAAAAGAACTAAGTTACAAAAAATAAAAAAATATTTACAAACATTAGAAATATATTACAACAATTTTAAACTAATTACACCTACTCTAAGCCCCCTAATAAAATAACAAAGACCCCCAAAATAAAAAAATGCCCTACCCTATTCTAAAATTAAAATAGAAAAGCTCTTTTACCTTACCAGCCCTGAAAAGGGCCCTTTGCGGGGCATGCCCCAAAGAATTCAGCTCTTTTGCCTGTAAAAAAAAAAACATACAATACCCCCCCCAACATTACAACCCACCACCCACATACCCCTAATCTAACCCAAACCCCCCTTAAATAAACCTAACACTAAGCCCCTGAAGATCTTCCTACATTGTCTTCACCACACCGGGTTCACCGATTGGTCCAGAAGAGCCTCCGATGTCTTGATCCAAGCCCAAGCGGGGGGCTGAAGATGTCCATGATCCGGCTGAAGTCTTCATCCAAGCGGGCGCTGAAGAGGTCCATGATCAGGCTGAAGTCTTCTATCAAGCAGCATCTTCAATCTTCTTTCTTCCGGATCCATGTTCATCCCGCCGACGCGGAACATCCATCTTCACCGACGACTTCCCGACGAATGACGGTTCCTTTAAGGGACGTCATCCAAGATGGCGTCCTTCGAATTCCGATTGGCTGATAGGATTCTATCAGCCAATCTGAATTAAGGTAGGAAAATTCTGATTGGCTGATGGAATCAGATTCACGTTCAATCCGATTGGCTGATCCAATCAGCCAATCAGATTGAGCTCGCATTGTATTGGCTGATCGGAACAGCCACCAATCAGAATTCGAGGGACACCATCTTGGATGGCTTCCCTTAAATGAACCTTCATTCGTCGTCTAGTCGTCGGAAGAAGAGGATGGATCCGCGCTGGAGGTCTTCAAGATGGAGCCGTTTGTCATCGGATGGAAGAACATAGAAGATGCGGCTTGGATGAAGATGTTTGCCGGTCCGGATCTACTCTTCTGCCCGAAGATGGAATTCTTCAGCCGCCGCTTGGATCAAGACTTCAGCCGGAGGATGGACGTCACTCTTCAGCCCCCACTTGGGCTTGGATCAAGACTTCGGAGGCTCTTCTGGACCGATCGGGACCCGGTGTGGTGAAGACAAGGTAGGGAGATCTTCAGGGGCTTAGTGTTAGGTTTATTTAAGGGGGGTTTGGGTTAGATTAGGGGTATGTGGGTGGTGGGTTGTAATGTTGGGGGTGGGTATTGTATGTTTTTTTTTTACAGGCAAAAGAGCTGAATTATTTGGTAAGGTAAAAGAGCTTTTCTATTTTAATTTTAGAATAGGGTAGGGCATTTTTTTATTTTGGGGGGCTTTGTTATTTTATTAGGGGGCTTAGAGTAGGTGTAATTAGCTTAAAATTGTTGTAATATTTTTCTAATGTTTGTAAATATTTTTTTATTTTTTGTAACTTAGTTCTTTTTTATTTTTTGTACTTTAGTTAGTTTATTTCATTGTATTTATTTGTAGGTATTTTATTTAATTAATTTATTGATAGTGTAGTGTTAGGTTTAATCGTAGGTAATTGTAGGTATTTTATTTAATTAATATAATGATAGTGTAGTGTTAGGTTTAATTGTAACTTAGGTTAGGATTTATTTTACAGGTAATTTTGTAATTATTTTAACTAGGTAGCTATTAAATAGTTATTATCTATTTAATAGCTATTGTACCTGGTTAAAATAATTACAAAGTTGCCTGTAAAATAAATATTAATCCTAAAATAGCTACAATATAATTATAATTTATATTGTAGCTATATTAGGGTTTATTTTACAGGTAAGTATTTAGCTTTAAATAGGAATAATTTATTTAATAAGAGTTAATTTATTTCGTTAGATTTAAATTATATTTAACTTAGGGGGGTGTTAGGGTTAGGGTTATACTTAGCTTTAGGGGTTAATAAATTTATTAGAGTAGCGGTGAGGTCCGGTCGGCAGATTAGGGGTTAATACTTGAAGTTAGGTGTTGGCGATGTTAGGGAGGGCAGATTAGGGGTTAATACTATTTATTATAGGGTTATTGAGGCGGGAGTGAGGCGGATTAGGGGTTAATACATTTATTATAATGGCGGTGAGGTCCGGTCGGCAGATTAGGGGTTAATAATTGTAGGTAGGTGGAGGCGACGTTGGGGGCGGCAGATTAGGGGTTAATAAATATAATATAGGGGTCGGCGGTGTTAGGGGCAGCAGATTAGGGGTACATAGGGATAATGTAACTGGCGGCGGTGTGCGGTCGGCAGATTAGGGGTTAAAAAAATTTAATAGAGTGGCGCGATGTGGGGGGCCTCGGTTTAGGGGTACATAGGTAGTTTATGGGTGTTAGTGTACTTTAGAGCACAGTAGTTAAGAGCTTTATGAACCGGCGTTAGCCCAGAAAGCTCTTAACTCCTGGCTTTTTGCTGCGACTGGAGTTTTGTCGTTAGATTTCTAACGCTCACTTCAGCCAAGACTCTAAATACCAGCGTTAGAAAGATCGCATTGAAAAGATAAGATACGCAAATGGCGTAAGGGGATCTGCGGTATGGAAAAGTCGCGGCTGGAAAGTGAGCGTTAGACCCTTACCTACACAACTCTAAATACCAGTGGTAGCCCAAAACCAGCGTTAGGAGCCTCTAACGCTGGTTTTGATGGCTAACGCCAAACTCTAAATCTAGGCCTAAGTTTCTCTTATAAATAACTGTACTAAAAACTAGATTTCACAAAATGTATTCAGAGTCAATGGGGCATATTTATTAATGTGTGACCGGACATAATACTTAGTAACGTATCATGTCCGCCGCACATCGATAAATGCCGACAGCATACGCTGTCAGCATTTATCATTGCACCAGCAGTTCTTGTGAACTGCTCGTGCAATGCCGCCCCCTGCAGATGGGGGTGTCAATCAACTCGATCGTATTCGATCGGGTTGATTTCTGTCCGCTGCCTCAGAGGAGGCGGACAAGTTATGGGCAGCGGTCTTTACAGAGCTTGATAAATATGCCCCTATATATGGAGATTAAAGGGACACAAAACCCACATTTTTTTTCTTTCATGATTCAGACAGAACATGCAATTTTAACTAACTTTCCAATTTACTCCTATTATACATTTTTCTTTGTTCTCTTGCTATCTTTATCTGAAAAAGCAGGAATATAAGCATAGGAGACCAGCACATTTTTGGTTCAGTACCTGGGTAGTGCTTGCCGATTGGTAACTACATTTAGCCACCAATCAGCATGTACTATTCAGGTTCTGAACCAAAAATGGGCTGGCTCCTATGCTTATATTCCTGCTTTTTCAAATAAAGATAGCAAGTGAACAAAGAAAAATTGATAATAGGAGTAAATTAGAATGTTGCTTAAAATTGCATGTGCTATCTGAATCATGAAAAAAAAAATGTGGGTTATGTGTTATATGTAAGTTATAGTGATATAAACCCCCAACAAAATTTGACAGAGCATACAATTTTAAAAAGTTTCCAATTTACTTCTATTATCAAATTTGTTTCATTTTCATGTTATTCTTTGTTGAAGAGACACCTAGGTGTCTCGAGCACTACATGGCAGGAAATAGTGCTATGATCTATGCTCCTGCAAATGGATAACATTTTAGCAAAACTGCTGCCATATAGTGCTTCTGACAAATGCATTCTCTTGAGCTTATGTCTCTGCTTTTCAACAAAAGATACCAAGAGAACAAAACTAAATGGGGTAATAGAGGCAAATTAGAAATTCTATCTGAATAATGAAAAGACAAAATTGGAGTTTCATGACCCTTTAAATAACATTATAAGTTGTGAAATAATACTTACGTATTATCTGAAATTGGAAGGCCCGTGTGACCCTTAAACAGACATGAAAACTAAATATTTCATTTTGTGATTCAGATAGAGAATACACTTTTAAAAATCTTTCTAATTTGCTTCTATTATCAAATTTCCCTCATTCTCGTGACATTCTTTGTTGAAGGAGCAGCACTGCAATACTGGGAGCTAGCTGAACACCCAAAGTCAAAATTGTTCTAGCACTCAAGCGTATGGGAGTATACACGTTGCAAGTCACCTATGGGCTACTGTCCTAAGCCCAAATACCATGTAATTAAACAAACTCAGGTGACAGAAAATCAGTTTCTTATTTATTCATACAAGGAGACAAACAGGTGACGTTTCGGGACAATATCCCTTACTCATGCCATGTCTTGCAAACATTAATTACACACTTATGTACCTTAAAACCACCAGGTGGCGCTAACGGACACTTTAACTATTTTCTTTTAACCCCTTGAATACATACTCATATGTTTAGGGTAATCAACAATATAGGTCAGGAAATAGCAAAATCAAAAAATGATACCATATCATTATCTGTGACATATGATATTGTCTCTAAGAATAATCTGATACTATCTATAAAAAAACTGATAAATCCCAATCTTTGTTTAACCCTTTAGGTTCTAGCGTTCCTAAATCATAAATCCAATATGATTCCTTTTGCTTTAACAGCAACTCCCTATCCCCTCCTCTATGGGGTTGAATAATGTGATCAATGATTTGAAACTTAAGCTGGCTGATAGAATGACCATGACTTAAAAAATGACTGGCTAATGGGGCTTTAAGATTACCAGTATGGATGTTGCTTTTATGCTCAATAATACGGTCCTTGCAACTTCTAGTTGATTTCCCAATATATACCCGCCCACATGGACATTTAACCATGTAGTTAATATATGTGGTTAAGCAGGTATAAAACCCTTTAATATAATAAAGCTAGCTGAATACATCAGGTGAGCCAATGAAAAGAGGCATATATGTTCAGCCACTAAGTCTAGATAATAGAAGTAAATTGGAAAGTTGTTTATAATTGCATGATCTGAATTATGAAAGAAAAAAAAATGAGTTAATGAGTTTCATGACCCATTTTATGCTGTAGTTTGGGCTACCTTGATATACACTAATAATACCATTTATACAGTCAAGAAAACATCACATATACAAAAGATTTACTGGAAACTCTAAACTGAAATTTCAGCCATGCAACAAAATGTTGTCCAGCATGCTATGCCCTGAAATGATCTTAAAAAGCAAAGGATATATAAAACATAAAAGAAAATAGGGCTATGATCATAAAATGATACAGTTGCCTTTCATGGGTATAAGGACACAGCTAGTGATATCCCAAATGGTGAATTTATGTGCATATGTCATTCAACAACTATTGTAACTTGCAATAGTCAGACAGACAAACAGAAGACAGACAGATTAGATAGATACATTTATTAGGAAGTATTGAAGAAAAAAAGAATCAAATTTAAAGGGATACTAAACCCAAATTTTGTCTTCCAGGATTTGGATAGAGCATGTATTTTTAAGCAACTTTCTAATTTACTCCTATTATCAAATTTTCTTTGTTCTCTTTGTATTGTTATTGGAAAAAGCAAGAATGTAAGCTTAGCAGCCGGCCCATTTTTGGTTTAGCACCCTGGGTAGCGCTTGCTGATTGGTGGCTAATTTTGTACAATGTAAGTGGTCAAATCCTGTCACTTCTGGAAGTTCTGCTGTACACAATTTAGCTAAACTTGGTGGCGCCATGGAAATCAACATAGCATTCCATCAAGATTGTTAATTTTGGCCCTAATCACTTGACCGTTAAGATGTGGGTGAGTTTATTCACTGATTTAAATCTTGCTGAGTGACACAGTGTTATTCTAAAGAAGGGGATAAAACGAAACATCAAATAATTTTGATTTGTGAGTCTCTCTCTCTCTCTATCTATATATATATATATACACAGGTAGCCCTCAGTTTACGCCGGGGTTAGGTTCCAGAAGGAATGGTTGTAAATCGAAACTGTTGTAAATTGAAACCCAGTTTATAATGTAAGTCAATGGGAAGTGAGGGAGATAGGTTCCAGGCCCCTCTCAAAATTGTCATAAGTAACACCTAATACATTATTTTTAAAGCTTTGAAATGAAGGCTTTAAATGCTAAACAGCATTATAAACCTAATAAAATAATCACACAACACAGAATATATAATTAAACTAAGTTAAATGAACAAAAACATTTGCTAAACAGCATTATAAACCTAATAAAATAATCACACAACACAGACTTCACTTGCATTTTTCTGCAAACAGTTCTTTCTATGCATTCCAATCTGGACTGATTTATAGACAGGAAGATCTTGTTCCTTTGAAATCTGCTCGATAACTCAGGTCTGGTTAAACTGATTAATTTCAGCTTGCTTGGCTTTGCTGCAACACAAGCGGACAGCTCCACCTACTGGGTATTTTAATAAATGCACTGCTTCTCAATGCTTTTCAATAGCAGTCACATGACTGGAAAAAAAGGTTGTTATTCTGAAACGGTGTAAATTGAACCGTTGTAAAACGAGGGCCACTTGTATATATATATATATATATATATATATATATATATATATATATATATACACACATATACACTATTTTATTGGGGAGTTACACACTTAACTTTACTTCCAAAAAACAGAGAGAAACTAGTGAGGACACGATAGTGTCCCCTACAAAAAGCCAGGGATTTCAGCACTCCAAAAAAAAATATATATATAATAATTTAGTCAATGACGCAATATGAATAGTTTATATATAATTTATTAAAGTCAGGTGATCTCTGCTCCGGTGCAAATCAAACAACGGCTGGGTCCCCTAAGCGAAGACCACACACACAATAAGTATCAATAAAATGTATTACTATGTGCAAATAAATAGATACATTTTATCAATCAGCAATGTGTAAACTAAATAAATAGAAAAAGCTGGCCAGCTCACTAAAAGTTAACTCGATACAAGCAAGGTCCTTATAAAGCTAAAGTGGTTAATAAGCAACACCCCTACCAGTGGGTAGCCCTGTATGCCCACAGGAATCTGCTACCATGGATAACAATGGGGATCCATACAAAGTAACTCACCACACAGTAATAGATTTAAATGGCAACACCTCTCTCAGAGGATAACCCAATCGAAATTGGAAATCTGTTATCTTGAGAAATTATTCCTGAGGATCTATGCCAATTAACTATATAACACTGTATTGTATAGCAATATAAAGGAATATTGAAAATCAATACATGCTTGACAATTTACACACTAAGTTCAATAAACAACTCCCCAACCAGAGGGTAGCACCAATATGTCAAAAAGGTAACTGCTACCATAGTAGTTTATAGGGATCTATGTTTATATGACACTAAGTGCGTAATAACAGCCATATTAGGAACCACATAATCATAGCAAACAAAATAAGTTAAGTTTTGTGCAATATGTTGCTATGTAATTGAAAGACATTTCAGTTCCACTCCGGCATTATTGAAACTGCAGTGCGTAGTGTTCATTACAACTCGTTATCCCCAGAAGGTACATTCCTTTTTCAAGTGTCTAGACTCGTAAGTCCGTTTATACGTTACAATAACTTGTTAGTATTGGGAATCCTCCTCCTTTGAGTGCCTTTTAAAGTTGTTTAATCCGGAGACAGAACCTGCTTTCTTCTGTGGCTGTTAGGCTTTGTTTGCAGCGTGCATCGAGTAAACTCAGGACCCGGTTCTCAGCTGTGAAAATTGACGTCACACGCCAACGGCCGTTTCACCCCCCACGTGACCAAGCGTCATTGGGGCTTCCTCAAGTCGTATCAATCTATATATATATACAGGGAGTGCAGAATTATTAGGCAAATGAGTATTTTGACCACATCATCCTCTTTATGCATGTTGTCTTACTCCAAGCTGTATAGGCTCGAAAGCCTACTACCAATTAAGCATATTAGGTGATGTGCATCTCTGTAATGAGAAGGGGTGTGGTCTAATGACATCAACACCCTATATCAGGTGTGCATAATTATTAGGCAACTTCCTTTCCTTTGGCAAAATGGGTCAAAAGAAGGACTTGACAGGCTCAGAAAAGTCAAAAATAGTGAGATATATTGCAGAGGGATGCAGCACTCTTAAAATTGCAAAGCTTCTGAAGCGTGATCATTGAACAATCAAGCGTTTCATTCAAAATAGTCAACAGGGTCGCAAGAAGCGTGTGGAAAAACCAAGGCGCAAAATAACTGCCCATGAACTGAAAAAAGTCAAGCGTGCAGCTGCCAAGATGCCACTTGCCACCAGTTTGGCTATATTTCAGAGCTGCAACATCACTGGAGTGCCCAAAAGCACAAGGTGTGCAATACTCAGAGACATGGCAAAGGTAAGAAAGGCTGAAAGACGACCACCACTGAACAAGACACACAAGCTGAAACGTCAAGACTGGGCCAAGAAATATCTCAAGACTGATTTTTCTAAGGTTTTATGGACTGATGAAATGAGAGTGAGTCTTGATGAGCCAGATGGATGGGCCTGTGGCTGGATTGGTAAAGGGCAGAGAGCTCCAGTCCGACTCAGACGCCAGCAAGGTGGAGGTGGAGTACTGGTTTGGGCTGGTATCATCAAAGATGAGCTTGTGGGGCCTTTTCGGGTTGAGGATGGAGTCAAGCTCAACTCCCAGTCCTACTGCCAGTTTCTGGAAGACACCTTCTTCAAGCAGTGGTACAGGAAGAAGTCTGCATCCTTCAAGAAAAACATGATTTTCATGCAGGACAATGCTCCATCACACGCGTCCAAGTACTCCACAGCGTGGCTGGCAAGAAAGGGTATAAAAGAAGAAAATCTAATGACATGGCCTCCTTGTTCACCTGATCTGAACCCCATTGAGAACCTGTGGTCCATCATCAAATGTGAGATTTACAAGGAGGGAAAACAGTACACCTCTCTGAACAGTGTCTGGGAGGCTGTGGTTGCTGCTGCACGCAATGTTGATGGTGAACAGATCAAAACACTGACAGAATCCATGGATGGCAGGCTTTTGAGTGTCCTTGCAAAGAAAGGTGGCTATATTGGTCACTGATTTGTTTTTGAATGTCAGAAATGTATATTTGTGAATGTTGAGATGTTATATTGGTTTCACTGGTAAAAATAAATAATTGAAATGGGTATATATTTGTTTTTTGTTAAGTTGCCTAATAATTATGCACAGTAATAGTCACCTGCACACACAGATATCCCCCTAAAATAGCTATAACTAAAAACAAACTAAAAACTACTTCCAAAACTATTCAGCTTTGATATTAATGAGTTTTTTGGGTTCATTGAGAACATGGTTGTTGTTCAATAATAAAATTAATCCTTTAAAAATACAACTTGCCTAATAATTCTGCACTCCCTGTATATATATATATATATATATATATATATATATATATATATATATATATATATATATATATATATATATATATATATATATATATATATATATATATAGATGCAATGATGAATAAGCACTCACTGGACTTTAGCCATCTGTGTAAACAAATAATTTTTATTGTGACGTTTCGGGACACCAAACAGTCCCTTCCTCTGACAAACAACAATACAAAAGTGGCGAAGATTTAAAGGTGAATAGAACCCTCCCCTAATAATTGATCCAATCAGTGCACAAGTAGTGAAAAGACAGGAGAATCAAACCCCCTGATAGGATAATACTAAAAAGAGAAACAACCAGATAGGCTGAAGCCAAAGTGTAAAAAGTGCAGCGTGAAATAAAGTGTATAAAAGATTATAAAAGATTATCCCCTTGGACCGCAAAGGTATACTGACATAAAACTTCAATCCTAAACTTATACTCATAAGCCCAATATTCAGTTTCATGTGAGGAAGGCACAATCTCTCCCTACGAATTTCCACCAATCAAACCTCAGAGTGCCACACACACCCTTCTACAAGCCAATCAAGTGGAGACAAACGCAGGTCTAACATAAACACAGCCCCACTGTGAAAGCCTTAACGTAACGAAGGAGGCTAGAGTGACCAGCGCTATACGATCAACACTAGAATCTAATAGTCTCATTGGAGGAGGTCCAGGTCTCCTAAGTTGTCTAACAAAAATCTCCCTAATAAATCTTAATCTTAAGTACCGCACACTGCACCAGCGGTCACGGACCCATACACACTCCCCACCAACAGAAATAATTCCTCCCCTCTTTAAGGGGAAATATAGGTAGCAGCCGTGTGGATTCTGTTCACCCACAAAAAACTGATCGGAGCATTATGTACTAAGAATCGGTAAGTAAACAATGATAAACAAGCCAACTAACCATCTACCAATAACCGCAGGCTATTGTCAGAGGTACCACCCAGTTGTCAATCTGAGCTAATGGTGGAGCAGAATCAGGTTAGTGCGGTCCGCCCCCATGGGCAATGCTCCTCCTATGTGTGAAGATAGCCGCACAATTTTTATCTATGTGAAGCACATGAACTAAGGCCCTCTAGTGGTGAAAAACTGTCAAAATGCTTTTAGATTAGAGGCGGCCTTCAAGGTCTAAGAAATTAGCATATGAACCTCCTAGGTTTAGCTTTCAACTATGAATACCAAGAGAACAAAGCAAAATTGGTAATAAAAGTAAATTGGAAAGTTGTTTAAAATGGCATGCTCTATTTAAATCATGAAAGTTTTTTACTTGGCATTCCCTTTAAATAACAATTACATGGCAGAGTGGGCTGCATTGTATTGCTACATAATATGCTGCATCCATCTTAGGAAAGGTTAAAGGGACACTAAAGTCAAAATTAAACATAATTCAGACAGAGCATTCAATTTTAAACACCATTCCAATTAACTTCTATTATCTAATCTGCTTCATTTTTTTAAAATCCTTTGTTGAGAAACATAACTAGGTAAGCTCAGGAGCAGCAATACACTACTGGGAGCTAGCTGCTGATTGGTGGCTGCATATATATATATAACTCTTAAATGTTCATATAATAGACCACCAGCACTATTAACAGTCTAGCAGGGAACCACCGTGAGCTACTGCCAAACTCACATAGTGCCATAGCATATAAAAATCCCTTTATTACTTCATCATGGGGATCCAAAGACAAAACACAACGTTTTGGGGGCGTTCCCCTTAATTATGTGACAACAATTGCACCTTCTTTGCCATGTTTTATAGCCCAATTAATTAAACGATTCACATAAAAGTATAACATCTTCTATTACCACTAGGTGGCAGCAGAATAATCAAAATCTCAAAAGAAAATAATTCAAATTATATACAATTTAAAAACAATGTTACAAAGCATCATATTTTAAATGCAACACACAGTTAAGACTGGACTCATATACTTAAAACAAAACAAATTATCCACAAAAATTACAATATCCTTTTGTACATTGATATTATTAATAAAAAAACTGACCAATATATCTCCCTATTCATGGCTTTCGGTTCCATGGTGTCTAATCGGAAAAATCCAAAACATCCAACACTAGTAGTCCAACACTAATAGTAACTGCCTATAACCTCCATGTCTAGGGGAGTTAACTTTTCAATAACCTGAATACGAAGTTGACTTATTTGATGACCTTCCTCTAGAAAGTGTGCAGCTACGGGGGGCCAAAGTAACCTTACAACGAATATAGCACTTGTGTTTATTTATACAATCTCTTACCGGTCTTGTGGTCTCCCCCATGTTGTCACATGATTAAGGGGAACTCCCCGAAATGTTGTGTTTTGTCTTTGGATCCCCATGATGAAGGAATAAAGGGATTTGTATATGCAAAGGGACTACCTCTTTTGATTTATGCTATATAAAATGATTGTCATTGGATCACCATATGTGTTCAGCTAGCTCCCAGTAGTGCATTGCTTCAACAAAGAATACCAAGAGAATTAAGCAAACTTAAAGGGACATTGTACATTGCATAAATGTTTTGTAGATGATCCATATATATAGCCCACACAGCTTTTTTTAAATTATCTAGTTTTGTTTATTTTTAAATAACATTGTGCTGATTTTCATACTCCTAACCAAGCCCCAAAGCTGGCTCCTGTTTGTGTAAAGATCCTTTTCATATGAAGAGGAGGGGGGGGGGGGGGAGAGTGTCTGCTCTTTTTGCTTTCCAGCCCATTTCACTGGGTGTCCCAGCCTAACATTTTCAACAGTGCTAAACTGGGAGCTTCTAAGTAAGTTTTTTTGACTGGATTTTTAGTAGCTGTGCATATTCTTCTTTATAGTAGTGTCTATTAAATGCAGTTATATGAAAATTGGTGTATACCGTCCCTTTAATAACAGAAGTAAATTGGACAGTTGTTTAACATCACATGCTCTATCTGAATCATAAAAAACATGCCCCTTTAACAATAAAAGTTGAAATGTTCAAGAATACATTTATAGTATTATTTTCAATTATTTTTAATAGTATTTGTTGTTCAATAACATTATTTATTGTTTGAAATTATAATTTATTTGCAAAGTTTCAGTATAATTATTGAGCGAGCCAATTCTCTGTAGGTGCACGGAGTACGGGCAACATATTCTACAAATGCCCAGAAACTTGAAAACGTACTAAAAATTTTTTTTGCAAATACCAATCTTAAAATATTAAATGTCTCTTTGAGAAATTAACATTTACATAACTCAACCTTCTGTCTGTTTGTAGCCAGTTTAACAATGACTAAAATAAAGTATAACTTGCAAAGGTTTTATTATTCTATCATAGCACAGAACCTGGTCTCCATTTTAACAGCAATTTCCCAGAATGCCTCATTGTAACCACCCCAATAAGAAATAAATCATAAAATATAGCAAGCAGCTGTAACTATTAAAGGGATAGGAAACCTATTTTTTTTGTGATAAGTTGTTAAAAAATATATTCTCTACCTGAAACATTTTGAGTTTCCTATCACTAAGCATATGTGTAACAATCTCTGTAGATCATAAACTTTATCTAATGATTATCTAGTGATATATGAGGATTATTACACCAAGACTTGTTCCTCTACAGCACACAATCACATTAACTAGGTCATTACTTGAGAATCACTGCCCTTTTTATTGCCTAGACTTGACAGGTCTGGCAGTTACACACACACATGATTGCTAGATGCAGAGTTTAGCTAAATCAGTGAATATATTTTGTTACTTTTTGTTATGATAGTTATGGAAAAATGCCTCCCAAAACTACTGGAATAAGCTTAAAGGGACATGAAACCCAAACGTTTCATTCATGATTCAGATAGCAAATACAATTTTAAACAACTTTCCAATTTACTTCTATTATTTAATTTGCTTCCTTCTCTTGTTATCATTTGCTGAAAGGTTTATCTAGGCAAGCTCAGGAGCAGCAAAGAACCTAGGTTCTAGCTGTTGATTGGTGGCTGCATATATATACCGATTGGGATTAGCTCACCCATGTGTTCAGTTAGAAACCATTAGTGCATTGCTGCTACTTCAACAAATGATACCAAGAGAATGAAACAAATTTGATAATAGAAGTAAATTAGAAAGTTGTTTAAAATTATATTCTCTATCTGAATCGTGAAAGAAAAAATTGGGGTTTTATGTCCATTTAAATAGAATGTATTATACTTGAAAGTGGTGGAAACAAGACTGACTAGCAGTTTATTACCAGTCAGTCACTAATGTAATCTTGGATGCAATTTCACAATAGATTTAAAATAGAACAAAAAAAGTCAGTGTAAAGCTGTTCACTGAATAGAATTTCAGGAGCAATTGTCTCAGTGACACAACTTGCTCAAAACTTAAAAAAAAAATCTCAGAATATAGACACATAAGGAAACAGCATTCTAGTCTATACTTGTCTTACCTTAATTTAAACCGTCTGTCGTTTGCCACAAGCTCAGCCAGTCTTCTCCATCCTCTGTTACTTGTCTGGTCTAATATTTCACTCACTTTCTGAAGAATTGGCTCTTGTAAAAAATTAATATTAAGTGAGTTGAATTGCTGAAAGTCCGACATCTCTGCAGACGGGCAGGTAATGCATTTCCTTCTGTTCTTCCTGCTTGGCTGGTGTTTTACATAAGGGTAAAGGTTCTCTGCTGACACCTCCTGGATATAAATTCTCTTTCGTTTGAAGCACAAGATAAAACAACTGAAAGTGAAACTGGTTGTAATGTTTCACAACCAGACTGTTGTTGTCATCTCTGTAAACACCACACCAAGTTTATGTACATTATTAAACACCACACCAACTGGTTTATGTACATTATTATCACTACATGTAAAAAATAAAGATCCTGAAGAATATTTTTTTAAAGAAACATTACAATTAAAGCTATAGGTCTGAAACAAGTCTCAACCGTTAGTTCAAAATAATTCACTAAAAGTAAACCATTTGTTCTACATTTCCACCTATTCTGAAGTTTAGCTTAAAGGGACAGTCTACACCAGAATTTTTATTGTTTTAAAAGATAGATAATCCCTTTATTACCCATTCCCCAGTTTTGCATAACCAACACTGTTATATTAATATACTTTTAACCTCTGTGATTACCTTGTATCTAAGCCTCTGCAACTGCCCCTTTATTTCAGTTCTTTTGACAGACTTGCAGTTTAGCCAATCAGTGCCTGCTCCCAGATAACTTCACGTGCACGAGTACAGTGTTATCTATATGAAATACGTGAACTAACGCCCTCTAGTGGTGAAAAACTGTTAAATGCATTCTGAAAAGAGGTGGCCTTCAAGGTCTAAGAAATTAGCATATGAACCTCCTAGGTTAAGCTTTCAACTAAGAATACCAAGAGAACAAAGCAAAATTGGTGATAAAAAAAAAATGGAAAATTGTTTAAAATTACATGCCCTATCTGAATCATGAAAGTTTATTTTGGCCTAGACTGTCCCTTTAAATGTTTTCTTTCATATTTTAGAAAGAGCGTGCCATTTTAAACAACTTTCCAATTTATTTCTATGATCTAATTTGCTTAATTCTCTTCATATCTTTTGTTGAAAAACATATCTAGATATCTCAGTAGCTGCTGATTGGTGGCTGCACATAGATGTCTTGTGTGAATGGCTCACCCATGTGCATTGCTATTTCTTTAACAAGGAATATCTGAAGAATGAAGCAAATTAATTAATAGAAGTAAATTGAGATGTTGTTTAAAATTGTATTCTCTATCTGAATCATAAAAGAAAAACGTTGGGTTTAATGTCCCTTTAGAGGAAAAAGAAAATAGAAAATTAAAGGGACATACAACCTAAAGTTTTTCTTTCACGATTCAGATAGAGCATATAAGTTTAAACAACTTTCCAATTTACTTCTATTATCAAATTGTCTTTGTTTTCCTGTCATCCTTTGTTGAAAAGCAGGAATGTAAGTTCAGGAGTGTGCACGTGTCTGCAGAACTGTATGGCAGCATTTTTGTAACAATATTACATTAGTAAGAGCACCTGTGCACTATTTCCTGTCATGCAGTGCTCCAGGCATGTGCACACTATCTAGATATCTCTTTAACAAAGAATAACAAGAGAGCAAAGCAAATTTGATAAAAGAAGTAAATTAGTAGTTTTTTTTAAATTGTGTGTTCTATCTGAATCATGAAAGAAAAAGTTTGGGGTTCATGTCCCTTTAATGCTATACATCATGATGTATTTAAATCATATATTAGCCTGATAATAATATGTAGAAGGTATACTAGATGTAAGCGTTACATTTTTATTATAAAACAGGCAATAAAAGAGAGTGTGCAAACAAATGCCTGTGTAGTATAAGATGTTAAAGGGACAGTAAACATAGGTATTAATGTTACAAAAATCTGCACTATAATTCAGCTCCACTGTTTTCATTAAAACCTTATAAAGGGCTTGCGTCTAACCACAGCGCCCCCAATTGTGCAGCTGAATTAAACATAGTGCGCTTCCATCTGGGTTAAACAACCAGCAGCTTTATCTAGCGCAGGAGCGCACTAAAATTAGTTCAGCTGCGCAATTGGACACGCTGTGATTAGACAAAGAGCCTGTGAGGTGTTTTTTTTTCACAGGTAATGCTAAGTTAATATAGTGCAGAATTATGTAGCATTAATACCTATGTTTACTGTCCCTTTAAGGTAACTACCTAATAGGGTTTCTAAACAGCCTTGTTTGAATACACTTTAATTGCTTATTTTATAAATGTCCCTAATTGCCCTCAAAAGATAGATTAGGGGAAATCCCAGATCTCAATATGCTGGTGCCCACTACTTTTTAAAAACTCAGTGGAATTGAGAAAACCAACAATTTTAAATAAGAGGAAAAAAGAGGCAAAATAAATAATGAAAGTATAATGAATATAATACTATACTATAATATTCTATAATGAAAATATATTGCATATAAGGTTTTTACTAAACATAATTAAACTTTTTTTTACAATTATAATCTCGAACTGTCCCTTTAAAGCATTCCTCCTTCTTTGCATTCATATCTAAGTAACGGTTAAGGGAATATAAAATAGTCTGTTTCATTGTTGTAATAAAAGAGCACTCAGACGTGGATTATACTTGATAGAAATTATTGTAATCTATTTTATTCATTATTTTAAAAATAATTTTACCCTTTATTTCTTTACTTTTTTAACTTTATTTGGGCAGGGTACATTACTTCCTGTCACAGTCCCACAAGGGGTCTGTGGTTTCTACAGGAAGGCAAAAGAATAGCTTAACCCTTTCACCCAAAAAGACGTATATACACATTGTGTCACTTGTGTGGTACTTTGCTTATCGTACCGCACAAGGTATATACAGATCTTAGCTTCAGGAAGCTCCAGCAGTCTCAGCTGTTAAGTTACAGCCAAGAGCTGGAGTTCCTGAAGTCTACATATAGAGCGCGATCGGTGCCCCCGGTTCCATATGAGGGCAGGTGCCTGATCGTTATAGATCGTAATAATCGTTGCTGGTGCCGGCGGGGGCGGGTGGGCAGCCCAGTAGGGAAGGGGGGAGGGAGTGGGAATAAAATAAAGGGACAGGGAGGGATGGGGCAGTTATACTACAGAAAAAGGGGTGTGGGGGGGGGTCACTAACTGGCAATTGCGGGAGGGAGGGAGGTGGTGGGACCATAGCACTACAAAAAAAATAAAGAAAAAAAAAAAACCCAAAAAGCATTTTGTTCTGTTTTTTTTGCTTGGCTAGTGTTTTACATAAGGGTAGGTTCTCTGCTGACACCTCCTGGGTATATATCCTCTTTCAACAAATAATGAGAACCAACAAGTGTGTGAGCTTGCACAAAAAAAAATATGTATACTGATTAGTAATGATTTTTTTTTAAAGTAACTTTTATTATATAGGGTTAAAAGACAGCAAAACACTTTTGCTAGCCTGCACTCACACAAAGTTAAAAACACTGCACCTTTTAAACTAAACAACAGGTGAGCAATTAAAATAAAACAGAAATCCCCTGACGCTGTCACGTTTCACATACACTTCCTCAGAGGGGTACGCAAGGCTGCAAGACGAGCTGGTTTATAGATCTTTTAATCCAGTCCTCAAACGATCATTGGTTATTAGCCGCTTGGTAGAGGATTGAGTTCATTGGCTGAGTGCTCTGTCAGTCCACATACCTATGCTGTGATATCGGATATTTACTTTTTGTCGGAAAAACTATATTAACAGACAATCAATTATGAACACTTTATTCACTGCCTGTTAATAAAATAAGTAGTAGACCAAAATCTCACTTCAACAATCTTGAAGGTATTTTTGATCTTCCTTAAAGGGGCATTAAACCCAATTTTTTTCTTTCATGATTTAGAAAGATCATGTCTTTTTAAACAAATGTCTAATTTACTTCTATTGTCTAATTTGCTTCATTCTCTTGATATACTTTGCTGAAAAGCATATCTAGATCTAGGCTCAGTAGCTGCTGATTGGTTGCTGCACATAGATGCCTCGTCTGATTGGCTCACCCATGTGCAATGCTATTTCTTCAACAAAGGATATCTAAAGAATGAAGCAAATGAGATAATAGAAGTAAATTGGAATCTTGTTTAAAATTGTATTCTCTATCTGAATCATGAAATACATTTTTGGGGTTTAGTGTCCCTTTAATATTCGAGTAAGGTTCATGATTACGTCAGCTTGTGTACATGCTGAACTTGAGTCATCTATTGGTCATTATATTTGTGGCAGAGACAAATCATAGAGTAAGATATCCACACACCCATCTTTTGTTGTTGATATGTCAATTAGATTGTGTGTTATATTTCATGGAAAGAAGAATGCATACTAACTCCCTCTTTTTTCCATATGTGAAACATAGAGTCAACACTTAAAGGGACATGAAACCCAATTATTTTCATTCATGACTTAGAAAGAGAATACAATTTTAAACAACTTTCTAATTTACTTCTATTATCTAATTTGCTTAATTCTCTTTCTATACTTTGCAGAAAAGCATATCTAGGTAGACTGTGTGGCTGCTGATTGGTTGCTGCACATAGATGCCTCGTCTGATTGGCTCACACATGTGCATTGCTATTTCTTCAACAAAGGATATCTAAGACATGAAGCAAATTAGATAATACAAGTAAATTGGAATGTTGTTTAAAATTGTATTCTCTACTTGAATCATGAGAGAAACATTTTGAGTTTAGTGTCCCTTTAAGAAGTTACTATTGATTTGGATACATATAGTTGCATGCATGCTTTGTTATAATATTACTGTTAGTGTGTATTTATTGAGAACAGTATTTTCTCTATCATTACATATATTTGGCATTTGAGAGTATTATTATGAAAGTGAATATAAATATAAGGGCAATAGATATGCTGTTTATGCGTAGTGACAGTATAGTGAAAAAATCATTGTTATTATGCCTATCATTGTTAATGAGTATACAGAAGCTGTGATGTTTGCTTAGAACATTAATAGTAACCATATAAAAATAAAGATGATGGTAAAAAACTAAATAAGTGCTAGGTGATTAATAAAATTATTTTGTGAAAATGTAAAATTGTTCGAGTGCAAATAAACGCCTAGATTACGAGTCCTAACGCTGCTTTTTAACGCCTGCTGGTATTACGAGTCAGGCAGGAAAGGGTCTACTGCTCATTTTTATTCCGCGACTTTTCCATACCGCAAATCCCCTTACGTCAATTGCGTATCCTATCTTTTTAATGGGATTTTGCTAAAGCTGGTATTACAAGTCTTGGAAGAAGTGAGCGGTACAACATCTACCTCCAAGACTCCTACGGCATATAAAAGTCAGTAGTTAAGAGTTTTATGGGCTAACGCCGGAACATAAAGCTCTTAACTAAAGTGCTACAAAGTACACTAACACCCATAAACTACCTATTAACCCCTAAACCGAGGCCCCCCCACATTGCAAACACTATAAAAAAATAATTTAACCCCTAATCTGCCGACCGGACATCGCCGCCACCTACATTATACCTATGAACCCCTAATCTGCTGCCCCTAACATCGCCGACACCTACATTATATTTAATAACCGCTAATCTCCCCCCCCCCCAACGTCGCCGCAACCTACCTACACTTATTAACCCCTAATATGCCGACCGGACATCGCCACCACTATAATAAATGTATTAACCCCTAAACCGCCGCACTCCAGCCTTGCAAACACTATAATAAATTTTATTAACCCCTAATCTGCCCCCCCAACGTTGCCACCACCTACCTACAATTATTAACCCCTAATCTCCCGTCCCAACGTTGCCGCTACTAAGTTATTAACCCTAACATCCCCCTAAGTTAAATATAATTTAAATAAATCTAAATAAAATTACTATAATTAAATAAATTAATCCTATTTAAAACTAAATACCTATAAAATAAACCCTAATATAGCTAAAATATAACTAATAGTTACATTGTAGCTATTTTAGGATTTATTTTTATTTTACAGGCAACTTTGTGTTTATTTTAACTAGGTACAATAGCTATTAAATAGTTAATAACTATTTAATAGCTACCTAGTTAAAATAATTACAAAATTACCTGTAAAATAAATCCTAACATAAGTTACAAATACACCTAACACTACACTATCAATAAATTAATTAAATAAATTAACTGCAATTATTTAAAATAAAATACAATTAAATAAACTAAACTATATTACAAAAAAAACCCCTCTAAATTACAAAAAATAAAAAAATATTACAAGAAGTTTAATCTAATTACACCTAATCTAAGCCCCCTAATAAAATAAAAAAGCCCCCCAAAATAATAAAATTCCCTATCCTAATCTAAATTACAAAGTAATCAGCTCTTTTACCAGCCCTTAAAAGGGCTTTTTGCGGGGCATTGCCCCAAAGTAATCAGCTCTTTTACCTGCAAAAAAACCCAAATACAATACCCCCCCAACATTACAACCCACCACCCACACACCCCTACTCTAAAACCCACCCGATCCCCCCTTAAAAAAACCTAACACTACCCTATTGAAGATCACCCTACCTTGAGCCGTGTTCACCCAGCCGGGCACAGATGGGGAAGAAGAGGACATCCGGACCGGCAGAAGTCTTCGTCCGATCGGGGCAGAAGAGGTCCTCCATCCAGCAGAAGTCTTCAACCAAGCAGCATCTTCTATCTTCATCCATCCGGCGCGGAGCGGGTCCATCTTCAAGACATCCGACGCAGAGCATTCTCTTCTTTCCGACGACTAACGACGAATGAAGGTTCCTTTAAATGACGTCATCCAAGATGGCGTCCATCGAATTCCAATTGGCTGATATGATTCTATAAGCCAATCGGAATTAAGGTAGGAAAAATCTAATTGGTTGATTTAATCAGCCAATCGGATTGAAGTTCAATCCGATTGGCTGATTGGATCAGCCAATAGAATGCGAGGTCAATTCTATTGGCTGATCCAATCAGCCAATCGGATTGAACTTCAATCCGATTGGCTGATTAAGTCAACCAATCATATTTTTCCTACCTTAAATCCGATTGGCTGATAGAATCCTATCAGCCAATCAGAATTCGAGGGACGCCATCTTGGATGACGTCATTTAAAGGAACCTTCATTCGTCGTTAGTCATCGGAAAGAAGAGGATGCTTCGCGTCGGATGTCTTGAAGATGGACCCGCTCTGCGCTGAATGGATGAAGATAGAAGATGCCGCTTGGATGAAGACTTCTGCTGGATGGAGGACCTCTTCGGCCCCGATCGGATGAAGACTTCTGGATGGATCGGATGACCACTTGTGCCCGTCTGGGTGAACACTGCTCAAGGATAGGATTTTTTAAGGGGGATCGGGTGGGTTTTAGAGTGGGGTGTGTGGGTGGTGGGTTGTAATGTTGGGGGGGTATTGTATTTATTTTTTTTACAGGTAAAAGAGCTGATTACTTTGGGGCAATGCCCCGCAAAAAGACCTTTTAAGGTGCTGGTAAAAGAGCTGATTACTTTGTAATTTAGTTTAGGATAGGGAATTTTATTATTTTGGGGGGGCTTTTTTATTTTATTAGGGGGCTTAGATTAGGTGTAATTAGATTAAACTTCTTGTAATATTTTTTTTTTTTTTTAATTTAGTGTTTGTTTTTTCGTAATATAGTTTAGTTTATTTAATTGTATTTTATTTTAAATAATTGTAGTTAATTTATTTAATTAATTTATTGATAGTGTAGTGTTAGGTGTATTTGTAACTTAGGTTAGGATTTATTTTACAGGTAATTTTGTAATTATTTTAACTAGGTAGCTATTAAATAGTTATTAACTATTTAATAGCTATTGTACCTATTTAAAATAAATACAAAGTTGCCTGTAAAATAAATATAAATCCTAAAATAGCTACAATGTAACTATTAGTTATATTGTAGCTATATTAGGGTTTATTTTATAGGTAAGTATTTAGTTTTAAATAGGATTAATTTATTTAATTATATAAATTTTATTTAGATTTATTAAAAATAGATTTAAGTTAGGGGGTGTTAGGGTTAGGGTTAGACTTAGGTATAGGGGTTAATACATTTAATATAGTAGCGGCGACGTTGGGGGCGGCAGATTAGGGGTTAATAATTATAGGTAGGTGGCGGCGACGTTGGGGGCGGCAGATTAGGGGTTAATAAATATAATATATGTGTCGGCAATGTTAGGGGCAGCAGATTAGGGGTTCATAGGGATAATGTAAGTTGCAGCGTTGTCCGGAGCGGAAGATTAGGGGTTAATAGTATAATGCAGGTGGCGACGATGTCGGGGGCAGCAGATTAGGGGTAATTAAGTGTAAGGTTAGGGGTGTTTAGACTCGGGTTCATGTTAGGGTGTTAGGTGTAGACATAAAAAGTATTTTCCCATAGGAAACAATAGGGCTGCGTTAGGAGCTGAACGCTGCTTTTTTGCAGGTGTTAGGTTTTTTTCATCCAGTTCAGCCCCATTGTTTCCTATGGGGAAATCGTGCACGAGCACGTTTTGCCAGCTTACCGCTACCGTAAGCAACGCTGGTATTACAGGTAGAAGTGGAGCTAAATTTTGCTCAACGCTCACTTTTGTGAGGCTAACGCAGCCTTTCAGAAAACTTGTAATACCAGCGTTGTTTAAAGTAAGCGCTGAAAAAAAAGGAGCATTAACCCCACAAGTTTTTACGGACAAAACTTGTAATCTAGCCGAAAGTGTTGGAAAACATACTAACAAAAAAGTGAAGATATCTTCAATGTGTTTTGTTCTTTTTGTATGTCTACAGAAGCAGAGGTAATATGCAGTGAGTGAAAGTATAATAGTGAATGGATGTGAAATCATTAAAAAATATTTAATGTGTGCATGATAAGAATTATGTACATATTCTCTTCTAACAAACTATATAGTACCACCATATTGGGTAAATTGTTAATATAAAAATATATTTAGAACAGAGGTGCATATGTTTTGATAGTGCTACCTTGTATGTATGGTTGTGATTATTGTATTCAAATAAATATATGAATTATAACAATTCTAGTTTTATATATGATTGATTTAATGTCAATATGCGGAATATTAACTATGATGGAGTGGTCATCTGTATGAATAGATTACTGTCATCTATTATTAAATAGTGGACTGAGTAATTATAAGTATACATTATAGTTGTTATTGTGATTCATTCCATATGGTTTGACGCTGTTTAGTAAATGAATCCATTTACATTCCATTTTCAATAATGCCTGCTCCATGTTGCCTTATCTTATGCCAAGAGTTGCTTGTTGGATTACGGCACATTTTATCTTTGCATCATTACTGTTATGTCTATTATAATAATGTCTTGCAACACTGATTATGGTTTCGCCCTGTTCCATCTCTTTTTTGGCATTACGGATGTTTCTACTGTGTTCCAATATTTGTGTTCTTACTTGTCTTGACGTCCTTCCGACATAGAACAAATCGCATGGGCATTGCAATACATTTATTACTCCTATACTAGAGAGACATTACTCACCAAATGGTGAGTGTGTCAGAAAAAGTATGCTTCTATGCACTGATAGTGGAATAATACATTCAAGAGTATGTTTCTGATACTATAATAATAAAAAATAACTTTTATTTAAGGTTACATTAAAAGACAGCAAGTGGTTTATGTGGTTTTGCTGCCCACACTGATTAAAAACACTTCTCCTTATTGTTGACTTTATTATTACATGTATGTGTATGGGATATAGGTATTCTGAAGATAAAATCGTAATCCAGTTCAATTTAGTCATTATGTTGTACTTTGGTTATATTATATTAGCCTAGTAAATTTGCTTGTATTCAAAGTGCAACCACAAAATTATCTGCTATTGTCTGCAGGAATGATACTCTGCTACTTTAGAGTTTGTACTGGATTTTAAATACTTGGGGCCCAATCCGATATGCAGCGTCGCCCGCAAAAGCCGGCGACGCCAGATTTTACGCGATTTTGGTATTACATATACGGCGTAGCATACAAGTTACACGCGTATATTTCACCCGTCGGACGTAGTTTTTTTACCCATACACTAACATAGAAAAGACGTGCAATTTGGTATCCAATATACAGCGTAAGGACTTACACGCGCAGAATTCAGAAAATCTACTCCATTTTCATCTCGCCACAAATTGCAGGCGCAGCAACCCTTGCACTGACTAAAAAACCAACGTAACTCCCTGAAGACCTAACAAATGCAGGTGCAATCACATACATATCAGCAGCAGATCTCAATCAGCTAAACCTCTTCTAAGCATTCATAATTTCGGCCCCTGCAAGTGTGTCAAACCAATCACAAACAGCACAACCTCTCACCTGCAGCCTTAAAACACCTGGCAATGCACTCCCTCATTAGCCACCATGTTTCCCCTGCATTATCTACAATACATATAGAGACAGCATCGTGGGGCACAAGGGGTGCTGGAAGCCCTACAAGCCCCTGTTGTGGAGGATATAGTTGCTGCTGAGGTCCCTGGTCATGGTGCTGTAGCCATCCCTGCTCCTGCTGCTGCTGTCCCTGCTCCTCACGCTGTTGTCCATGTTCCTGGTGCTGCCCCTGCTGCTGTTGTTGATGCAGCTAGTCATAGGCCAGCAGGGTCTATAAGACATCGGCATCAGCAGAGGGGAAGAGCAAGGGCTCCAAGGATACACAGGGTTAGGGTCACCCTGTTTGGGATGACAAAAGGGGAGGCCAGGGAAAAGTATTGCTTGACTTCTGCAAGCCTCATTGATCTATATGAGGTCTTGAAGGATGATATTGACCCTCAAGCGAATAGGAACCAAGCTCTGACTGGAAGCTGTTGTGTGTTGTACACTTCCTGGCATCCGGCTCATTCCAGTCAACAGAGGGGCTTTTGTCTGGCCTAGCGCAGTCCACCTTCTCCAGGATTCTAGGGGAGGTTTTGACTGCTCTAGATAACCAGACACAGTGATACATTCATTTCCCCCATACCCCCCAGGAATGGAACAGTCTTAAACAAGGCTTCTATCGACTGGGGGGTATTCCCAATGTCATGGGGGCAATTGATTGCACACATGTGCGTATCGTGGCCCCACATGAGGAGCCGTTCCTTTATATTAACAGGAAAGGGGTTTACTCCTAGAATTGCCAGATGGTCTGCGATACCACACTGAAATTCACACATGCGTATGCAGGCTTTCCAGGTAGTGCACATGATTCCTACATCCTGCTCCAGACCTCCTTATTCCAGCTTTTCGAATCTGGCACACTCTCGGAAGGTTGGCTGCTTGGTGAGTATGCACTACCTTCATTCTGTCTGTATATTTCTACTAAAGGGACACTAAACACAAAATAATTTTCTCATGTTTCAGATAGAGAATACAATGTTAAACAACATTACAATTTACTTCTATTATCTCATTTGATTTATTCTTTAGATATCCTTTGTTTAATAAATAGCAATGCACATAGATGCTCCAATCATATGAGGCATCTATGTGCAGCCACCAATCAGCAGCTAATGAGCATATCTAATATGCTTGTCAGCAAATGATATCAAGAGAATGGAGCAAATTACATAATAGAAGTAAATTATAAAGTTAAATAAAATTGCAGGTTCTTTTTAACTCATGAAAGAAGAAATGTGTGTTTCATGTCCCTTTAAAGGGACAGTATACTATAAATAGTTTTTCACTTAAAAGGACATTTTCTTAAAATGGAATGTTCTATCTGCATCATGAAAATAGAATTTTGTCTAGACTAATCCTGGCATAAAAGTAGATTGCTTACAATGCACCAATTTAATGTATTTGAAAAATATATCTTTTAAATGAAATCCATGTTATGTCCCTTTAAGCACATGATGAACCTGTAGTAATGAGAATACATATGTTACATGACAGGTGACGCAGGGTACAGCTGCAGACCATGGCTGTTAACCCCCTTGGTACACCCCCTTACAGAGCCACAACTCAGGTACCAGGAGGCCCACATACGGACAAGAAATGTGATAGAAAGGAGCTTTGGCCTACTCAAAACCAGATTCAGGTGTCTGGATTTGACAGGCGGAGCTTTACAGTATAACCCCAACAAAGTGTGTTCCATTGTCAATGCATGTTGTATTCTACATAACATTGCTTTGGACACACGTATATTGGGGGACATGGAACCAAAACAAGATCAGCAGCTGGTTCCTGTACCTGAGTATGTGGACAGGGGGACACTGAGGGGGAATAAAGTGAGGGACTTTGTCATCCGCGAATACTTCACTTGTAAGTTACTTGTTCATAAGTACAGTAAACCGTAACATTGACATGTATTATGATGTTTGACTGTACCTCACCAACCATTGCATGTGTATATATCATGTCTTGCAGAATTACATACTGCGGATTTCCACTGCATGTAAGTGAAACTACTACATCCCACACCCCTTCCCTTAACCACCCTAATCACTGTAAATTTTTCATTTGTTTAATTCATGTTTAGGTCACTATGATTTATTGACTATCATTAATAAGACTGAAAATGGATCTTTATACCTTATGTTCACACCTTCTGTAAATACATTATTATTTAGATATACCCATGTGTCAATTTATATTGGATGTGAGAAACCTTGATTTACATCTTATAAGTGAATATTACTATATGTACCCTTCATACACAACTATGTGTCATAAACATGATTATATGACCTTTTTTGTGCCATTTCCACATAGGTCTTATTATATATTATATATTATATGTTTTAACAATATTAGTGTACTAAAACACACCTCACATGGATGTAGATGACAATGATATGGTAAATAACAGAGGACAAGATTTATGGTGAACTATAAGAATATTTATTTCTTTTTTGGCTTCTTGGATGAGGGAGCTGAGGTGGCTATAGTGGATTTCCTTGTTCTCCTGGTTTCAGAAGATTCTGATGTTTCTGTTGGTGTGCTGGCCACATATGATAGGCTGGAGGCAGTCTCCTGCTGGTGTGTAAAGTGCTCAACCAACACTCCCAAGAGTTGATTTTGTTCACGCCATCTATTGTCCATCTGCATATCAGACAGAATTCACATCATCTGTGACTGGTTTTGAACAACTCCACTTAATGATGCTGCCAAGTCCCTCTGCAGCTCTATGCTACATTTGTGTAACCTCTCTTGGCTCCTGAAGAACCTCTCTTGGCTCCTGTGGAACCTCTCTTGGCTCCTGAAGATCCTCTCTTGGCTCCTGTGGAACCTCTCTTGGCCTCTTTGTGTGTTCTCGGAGCTTGTTATGAGCCTCCTCTGGAGTGCAATGTATTCCTCACCCAGGGGAGAATACAATGCATCTTGAGCAGCAGGGCTTCTAGGTGCTTGAGGTGCAGGTTCAGCTGCATCTGCTGGTGCTTATTGGACAGTTTCAGCTGCATCTGCTGGTGCTTGTTGGACAGTTTCAGCTGCATCTGCTTGTTCTTGTGGGACATTGTCAGCTGCATCTGCTGGTGCTTGTGGGACATTGTCAGCTGCATCTGCTGGTGCTTGTGACACAGTTTCAGCTATATTTACATCTGCAGATGGTGGAGCTCTCCCAAGTGATGAGGATGGGGGAGCTTTCAGGGTGGATTGATAGTCCCACTGATGACCAGTGTGTGACTACTCAGCCTGTCCAGTTGACACTTCTTGGAACCTCTCTTGGCCCCTTTGTGTGCTCTCAGAGCTTGTTATGAGCCTCCTCTGGAGTGCAATGTATTCCTCACCCAGGGGAGAATACAATGCATCTTGAGCAGCAGGGCTTCTAGGTGCTTGAGGTGCAGGTTCAGCAGCATCTTCTGGTGCTTATTGGGCAGTTTCAGCTGCATCTGCTGGTGCTTGTTGGACAGTTTCAGCTGCATCTGCTGGTTCTTGTGGGACATTGTCAGCTGCATCTGCTGGTTCTTGTGGGACATTGTCAGCTGCATCTGCTGGTGCTTGTGGGACATTGTCAGCTGCATATGCTGGTGCTTGTGACACAGTTTCAGCTATATTTACATCTGCAGATGGTGGAGCTCTCCCAAGTGATGAGGATGGGGGAGCTCTCAGGGTGGATTGACAGTCCCACTGATGACCAGTGTGTGACCACTCAGCCTGTCCAGTTGACACTTCTTGTGACATACTCTGTGTGTAAAAGCCATGACTGCCCTGAGATTGTGTTGGGGGGGGGTAAATACATGGACCCTTTGTGGCTGTCTTGGCTCCCCCTCAAAGCCAAAAGAAGAATATTCCTCTAGCCAGGAATCTTGCCAGGGGTCATATGTCAATGGTGGTGGCATCAATTCCGGGTCCTCAACTGAAGCCATCCAACCCTGCTCATGCCTGGGAGCCTACTGTCCATGTGGTTGCCTGAAGACTGGTGGTGGTGGCTGCATGCCTGTGATTGGTGGTGGTGGCTGCATGCCTGTGACTGGTGGTGGGGGTGGAGGTGGCGGCATGCCTGCTTGCATCCTCATGACAGAAGGTTCTGTGGAGGAGTCAAATGATGAGAGGGATTAGTACAGTCATATATATGTCAATGTGGGCATACAATGTACATTGATACATGCTAGGGCCTATACTGATTCTCATGTCAAACTCTATAACATGCATGTGCACATTGTGATTTGTGATATGAGGGATTTTAATATGCGCAGTATACAGGTATGTGTTTCATACAATAGTTATGTGTACATGTCAATGATGGAGAAAATGTGTTCTTTAAGTGACACTATGGTCACACAATTTACTTTAGCCTGATGTAGGCACAGAACTTTCTTTCTTGAGCTAAAAGTATTGTGATGTCTATAGTGTCCATTTAATGAAAACTCTACATGTGGCTTGTGGCCTGTGTTACTCTGAAATATGTTAGTATTGCACTATTCCACCTCATATAATGAATTGCATTGTGTTAAGTAGCATTAAAGGGACACTGAACCCAAAAATTTCCTTCATGATTCAGATAGAGGATGCAATTTTAAGCAACTTTCTAATTTACTTCTATTATCGATTTTTCTTCATTCTCTTGCTATCTTTATTTGAAAAAGAAGGCATCTATGCTAAGGAGCCAGCAAATTGTTGGTTCAGACCATGGACAGCACTTTTTTATTGGTGCTGTCCAATCAGCAAGGACAACCCAGGTTGTTCACCAAAAATGGGCCGGCATCTAAACTTACATTCTTGCTTTTCAAATAATTAAAAATTACATGCTCTATCTGAATCAAGAAAGAATAAATTTGGGTTCAGTGTCCCTTTAATGTCAAATATAATGGTAGATGTTTTTGTTAGTAGGCCAAATACCATGCTCCTCATTGTGTACATGAATGTGTGATAGTAAAGGATGTTATATCTCAAATACATATAATACTGGTGTGTGGGATGTTACTCACCAGCATGATGTGCTGTGGTTGCAGCCCCTGAGTCACGAGCCCCTGGAAGTCCACGGACTGCTGTGATACTCAGGGACCTGCGTATCATCTCCTGCCAGGTGTTATATTCTGTGTCCAGGGATGGACCACCACCTGTTCCCCTCTGGTGTATAGCTTCCTGCCCCATCTTTTCTTTCACCCACCTCTTGCAGTCATCCCACCGCTTTTTAAGGCCCTCAACAGTCCTCCTCTGCGGGGGCCACACTGTTGACGGCATCCTCTACCCCCAACCATGCTGTTTTACGCCTTTTGGCAACGCCTTTGCCCTTCTCCTGGCCAAAGAGGGCACTGAGATTGTCCATGATGGCCTGGACTAGGGCAACATTCTCATTGAATGAAAAGTTTGGACATCTCATCCTCTCATCCTCTGTGGACACCTGGCTTGCTTCCTGTGATGTCCCTGGTGTGGGTTCCTCCCTATCCTCTCCCTCCTCCCCCTTCTGTCCCCATGTGCACCCTCTGTCCCTCTCCTAGATGTGCCTGGTCTCTGGGGCTCTCCGGCATCTCCCCTCCCATCATCCCTTCTAGCTCTCCCTCTCCCCACTCCACTTACTCCCTGACGGGAACCCCGCTGCTCCTCCTGTCCTCTACAATACTCCTCTCCCTGCCACTCCTCTCCCCTCCTCCCCTCCACCCTACCTCTCCCTGCCATCCTCACACTACACACACTCACACACTCACACTCACTCCAAGTTCAATCACACACAATCACAACCAAACACTCAGCCTATCACACTGTAAAATTGAAATAAAATGTGTGAAGTGTTAGAATAAAAAGTGTGGTGTATTTTGTATATGTATGTATGCAAAATGTGTGCAATATGTAAAAATATGTGTAAGTGTACAAGCTTAACCAAACAACAATGCGACCTAACTAACTCCTCTGTTTGCGCCTCTCTCTACTCTAACTAATCCTCCACTCAACTGTAGTGTGCTGTAGCTCAAAGAACAATCCAAACACACTGAAGAAAATGGCGGCTGCACATGGGTTTATATATGACTTTTGAATAGCGTAATTACGTGGCACATTTTTAGATGGAGTCGCGGTTCATTTTTACGAGTGTTAGCCTAATTTGCATAAAACTACTCTTTATTGAGACTTTACGTGGACAAAATACAGGCATAAGTTACTTGCGACGACTAAAATGTGTATTTGCGCATTTTTCGGAAGATTGCCAGTTTGTCCTACTTACGCTAGTTTAGCATCTAACGGCGCAGTATATGTAATACCCCGATGTGTGAGGTGAAATTACGGGCAGCGTGGGTACCCACGCTTGCGCCGAAAACTACGCCGTATATCGGATCGCGCCCTTGTATAGCTTTATTCTAGCTTAGGCTTAATGTACTCGTTCTCAAAATTGCAAACTGTAAGTTGCTGTTTGTTTAGTTTCTTTCCACTTAAAGGATGGTATTACTCATATTAACAGTATATTTCCTTTATGTGGCAAATGTTGTAATTACTAATTGGCATTCAGTAGGTTAATCCAAAAGTAAGATACAACCTCAAGTTGTATTAGAGATTATATATATCCATATAATATATAGTTATTATATTGATTATCTCATGAGATTTTTTCACTGAATTTCCGGATATATACAGCTTTGTTTGACTTGCCTTAAGAGGTTGTGATGAATTCACTATATTTTAAATAAAGTGCACATTGGATGTTTATGGTACCCAATTCTAAAGGTAATATCCCTTTAAAATTACTGTGTAAAGATGAACAGCCTTATACTGCCTCTATAATCATTATTATGTTTGTAGAGTATATTATGATGTGATTATATACGTTCAGTGTTACTTTTAAAGTTGATACTTCAGCATTTAGAGACACAACAACTATTATGTTAAATTATATACGCGGAAAAATCTTTACAGCTTTAAATGAATAGGTAGTTATGTTTGTTAGTCTCGTATTATAAGTGAGTTGCTTAACTCTGATGTTATGTATCAGTTTTTGCTCATTATTGTTAAAGAGTTTTGATAACTACTTATGCTTATATGTAGTGCTTATACACACTTGTTATCTTGACTGAATATTAATTATATACCGGAGAGAAAACCGCAAAAGAGAAAGCAACTAGCTCTATCTTGCAATAGTGTGGTTTGATTTATAATACTGCTGCTGAATATCGTATTGCAATGTAATCATTGGTAAAATTACCTTAAAGCGTATTACCCCAAAGGGAAACAAGAAGGAGACAACCCAGTCCCTTCTCAAAGATAAGGATGGGAACCTAAAAATGATTAACCTTACCAACCATGTCTTAAACAAAGATCATATCTCTAGTTTATCTAAAGGTCTCAGTTTTTGTCCCACAAACAGGCTAAATAAATTTGAAGTGGTGAAGGACATAAATCTATATACTAGAAAACATTTGCTCAAAAAACTCTATGCCAAAAAGGAGCTTGGAGATGATTGGACAATTTTGGATCAATCAGCATTACAAGACTTGAAAGAATTATTACAAGAAAACTCAGAAAGTATGTATCCAGACATAAACTGGAGACAGCAAATACGAAACAAATCCAAGTATATTCCCCCCAGTAATCTATCACCACATAGTCCTATGGCACAAAAATATGTATTTGGATGAAGCCATGAAACAGCTGAACAATGATCAATGCAATAAGAAATTATTTGGTAATCCAACCCAAATGTACAGTGAAAAATATAATAAGATCATTGATAAAGCTTATAAGGACCAGATAATCAACTCAACAGAAAAACAGTTCTTAACGCAATCACATCAAACAACGGTGACATTTTATCTCATCCCTAAAATACATAAAGATATCAATAAACCGTCAGGTCATCCAATAGTTTTGGGTAATAACAGCCTTACCGAGAAGCCGAGTCAATACATAGATGAGAGACTAAGGGAATATCTTTACACTTTACCCTCCTATGTCAAGGACACGATGGAGGTGCTTCAAAAATTAGATTCCATAACACTATCATCAAACTCATTTCTTGTGACAGCGGACGTCGAGTCAATGTACACTAATATTAAACATCATGTGGGGGAACAAGCAATCTCATACTTTTTAACAATCAATGTAACTGATAACCAGGATCACAATCAATTCATTAAACATCTATTACATTTTGTACTACATCATAATTATTTTACATTTAAGGATTATTTTTATTTACAGGTCCAGGGTACCACTATGGGTACAGCATGCGCACCCACCTACGCAAATCTATTCTTGGGGTGGTGAAAGAACAATACGGTATTTACAGATGTCAATGACAAATATATGCAGTACATTCCACTCTGTATCCGCTATATAGATGACATTCTATTTATTTGGCAAGGTCCAAAGAAAACATTGACAGAATTTATGACAACTCTAAACAGCAACCAGCTCAACATAAAACTTACCTATGAATATAGTTATCATAAGGTTAACTTCCTAGATCAACAAATACATGTAGACCAACAAGGAATAGTAACCGCAACCATATATAGGAAGGAAACAGCCACAAATACCTTGTTACATCACACAAGTGCTCATGCCCCATGCACCCTGACTGCTATCCCTAAGGGAGAATTTACTAGGTTGAGAAGAAACTGTTCTAATCTAACTATATACAAACAAGATAGAGGATATAGCAAACGTTCAATTAACAAAGCAAATATACAGGTCATTAAAAAAGACCGCCAAACTTTACTGCAACCACGTTCAAGAAAAGTGGACAACAAACCAAGTTTAATTACATCATACAATCCACAAATAAAGCAAATTACAAACATACTAAATGAAAATTGGCACATCCTATTAAATGATCCCCTTCTAGCAAGCCAGATAGGAGATAGGGTATCTATAGGATATAAAAGACCTAGAAATTTGAAAGACACTTTGGTCAAAAGTCATTATATCCATAAACCCAAAAAAGAGAGTCAATCAAAAGGAATGTTCCCATGTGGAACATGCAGTACATGTTCTAAAGTATGGAAAACCAAAGACATTTGCGACAGATATGGAAGAAAACATCAACTATCAGCCCACTTCTCATGCACCACATTAGGCGTTGTCTATGCATTACAGTGTCCATGTAAATTATTCTATGTCGGAATGACGACACGCCAAGTAAGAACAAGAGTCATGGAACATAGTAGAAACATCAGAAATGCTAAGAAGGATCTGGAGAATAATAAAGCTATAACCAGCGTAGCAAAACATTTCTATCATAAACACAATAGCAATAAATATCTTTTAAAATTCACAGTTCTACAACAGGCAAGCCTAGGCATAAGAGGTGGGGATGTCGAGCAGACACTGTTAAGAATGGAGTGCAAATGCTTACACTTAATGAACAGTGTGAAACCATATGGGTTAAACGACAATAACAATTATAATGTTTTTCTATAAATTATATAGTCATACATAAAATGATTATGATATACTGGAAAGGAGTTGATATGACTTAAAAGTAAGATTACCTTTTCACATTTATTCTTTTTCAAAAGCACTTTCACCTCTTTCACATTATTCTAATAATACAGTATTGCAATCCCTTTAAGTCAATAAGACTTATTATATTGAACACGACCATTCACACTAAATAAATTCTTCACTTTATCATATACTAATAACTTTTGCAAAACACACGTAATTAACACACAGTATCACTTTTATTAAGTAATATATTGTTTTCCCTCTATTTAAACACTTGTTCTTATTCATTAGTAGCACCTTATTTTGATATTTTCAAGACAAATATTTTTCACTTTAAGGTATCTAGTTTGCTTAGGTTAGGGTTTTATCTTTATCAGTATCATTTTAATACACATATATCTCCAATTATACCTTATCAACTGACATCACTATTTACCTATATGGTAAGAGAGATTTTAAAAGCCCACACTTCCATCTTATCATAACAATTCAATATAAGGCATAATGTAATCTTTTTTTTATATAATTAATTCAAATATCAGTATTAAACAAACATAATTTAATACTCCATAAAACACTATCAGCTAGCGACCCATAGCAGCAAATTCCATAGAAACAGATAAAATTAAAAATTAACATACTAGAAAATGTCAATTGTAACAGCAACAAAGATGCAATGTCTATACAATGACAACAAGAATGAAACATATGACGTAATTTGATTGAAACCTTGCTATCCATTCACCTAACACCCTTGAACCAATCCGGTCTGAGAGGAGTGAATATGCAAGCCAATAAAGGAATGCAATTTTGCCGGCCCGCGAACCCCCTCTGAGGAAGCGTTAGTGAAACGCCGCATCAGGTTTTTTTTTGTTTTAACTAAGCTTCTCCTGTTGTTTATAATTTAATCATGTATCATAGTAACGAAATAATAATGGTATCCTGATTCCTCAATATAGCTTATAGTTAAACGTTAAGAGTCATCTCTCGATTCTCATAGAATTAACTGTTTAGTAAATGGTATGGTAATCCAATACGTGAGCACTAGCTCATAGATATCACTTTTGGCAAATTTATTAAATACACTTAGAATTAACAAGCCTTATATGTTCGAAAGAATACTGTATCTCAGAATATAAGGATCGTAATACGCTTTAAGGTAATTTTACCAATGATAACATTGCAAGACGATATTCAGCAGCAGTATTATAAATCAAACCACGCTACTGCAAGACAGAGCTAGTTGCTTTCTCTGTTGCGGTTTTCTCTCCGGTATATAATTAATATTCAGTCAAGATAACAAGTGTGTATAAGCACTACATATAAGCATAAGTAGTTATCAAAACGCTTTAACAATAATGAGCAAAAACTGATACATAACATCAGCGTTAAGCAACTCACTTATAATACGAGACTAACAAACATAACTACCTATTCATTTAAAGCTGTAAAGATTTTTCAGCTTATATGATTTAACATAATAGTTGTGTCTCTAAATGCTGAAGTATCAACTTTAAAAGTAACACTGAACGTATACAATCACATCATACAATACTCTACAAACATAGTAATGATTATAGAGACAGTATAAGACTGTTCATCTTTACACAGCAATTTTATATTGAAATTATTTTATTAGAGTTTTCCAATAAGTCAAATAACAGCATACAGTTAACCAGTATATTTTAAAGGGATATTACCTTTAGAATTGGGTACCATAAACATCCAAAAATATAAATAAAATATAATAAAATATAGTGAATTCATCACACAACCTCTTAAGGCAAGTCAAACAAAGCTGTATATATCCAGAAATTCAGTGAAAAAATCTCATGATATAATCAATATAATAACTATATATTATATGGATATAGTTAATCTTTAATACAACTTGAGGTTGTATCTTACTTTTGGATTCACCTACTGAATGCCAATTAGTAATTACAACATTTCCCACATAAAGGAAATATACTGTTAATATGAGTAATACCATCCTTTAAGTGGAAAGAAACTAAACAAACAGCAACTTACAGTTAGCAATTTTGAGAACGAGTACATTAAGCCTAAGCAAGAATAAAGCTATACAGGTATTTAAAATCCAGTACAAACTCAAAGTAGCAGAGTATCATTTCTGTAGACATTAGCAGATAATTTTGTGGTTGCACTTTGAATACAAGCAAATTTACTAGGCTAATATAATATAACCAAAGTACAACATAATGACTAAATTGAACTGGATTACGATTTTATCTTCAGAATACCTATATCCCATACACATACATGTAATAATAAAGTCAACAATAAGGAGAAGTGTTTTTAATCAGTGTGGGCAGCAAAACCACATAAACCACTTGCTGTCTTTTAATGTAACCTTAAATAAAAGTTATTTTTTATTATTATAGTATCAGAAACATACTCTTGAATTTATTATTCCACTATCAGTGCATAGAAGCATACTTTTTCTGACACACTCGCCATTTGGTGAGTAATGTCTCTCTAGTATATATTGTATTTTTATGCTTACGCACTGCTCCTTTAAGTGACCTATCGTATACACATATATCAATTCAAATTAATAGTGACAAGGCACTAAAGGAGAAATAACGAATCATATAAACAATACTAAGGTTCCTATTTTGTTGCTAAATACATTTATTACTCCTATCGAAGTACAGGAGAAATGTGATGTTAATCAATGAATTTTATCATATTTGTCCTGGTTTTCCTTTAGCTTCCAAACCTTTGGACAAGTCCTACATGTGCCACAAGGAAACATGCCTGGAGATTGACTTACCCTTCTGGGTTTATGAACGTAGTGACTTCTGTCTAGCATGTCACTTAAGGTTTTTGGCCTTTTGTATCCAATTGATACTCGATCACTTATTTGGCATGCTAGGAGAGGATCATTTTCTAATATATGCCAGTTATTGTTAATCACATTTATAATTTCTTTCATTTGAGGATTGAATGTGGTGTTATCATCAGTTTGTCTCTGGCAGGGCTGTAATAATTTTTTTCGTTCAGTTTTGAGTGCCTGTGTTCGCGCTCGTTTGATTGATCGATTACTGTATCCCCTTTCTCTTAGCCTATTGGATACATTTATGGATTCTTGTTTAAATGATGTGATACTTGAGCAATTACGCCTTAAATGTATAAATTCCCCTTTTGGAATTGCCTTGAGGGTGCTGGTGGCATTAGCACTGATATGATGTAACAGCGTGTTTGTAGCTGTTTCTTTTCTGCACATATTTGTGGTGATAGTACCTTCCTCGTTTTTCTTTATTTGCAAATCCAACAAATTCACTTGTTTAAAACTATATTCATATGTTAATTTTAGATTTAAGTTGTTAATATTGAGGGTGTGCATGAATTGTTTAAGAGTATCCATCCCATATAAATAGAACGTCATCTATATATCGGATCCTTAGGGGGATATATTGTGTGTAAATTTCATAGTTGTCTGCAAACACTGTCTTACATTCCCACCAGTCAAGGAATACATTTGCGTATGTGGGGACACACACATTGCCCATGGCTGTGCCCTGAATCTGCAAATAAAAAGAATCCTTGAAGGGGAAATAATTATGGTGTAGAATAAAATGTAGTAGCTGCATTATAAACTGATTATGATCTTGATTGTCATGTTGATTGAATGACAAGAAATATGAGATTGCCTGTTCCCCCAATTTGTGTTGAATATTAGTTTAGAGTGATTCTACATCAGCCGTTACCAGTATAGATTGATGAGATAAGGTTAATTTCTCTATTCTTTGAAGGACCTCCATTGTATCTTCAACGTATGATGGTAACGTGCAGAGGTATTCCCTTAATCTTTGGTCTATATACTGGCTAGCTTTTTCAGTTAGACTGTTGTTACCAGAAACAATGGGTCTCCCCAGGGTTTGGGAATATTCTTGTGTACCTTGGGGATAAGATAAAATGTAGCTGTTGTTGGATGAGCCTGTGTTAAAAACTATTCAGTTTCATTTATTGTTTCATCTTTGTAAGCATTATTAATTATTTTTGTGCATTTATCAAAATATATTTGTGTGGGATTGCCTTGTAATTTCTTATAACACTGCTTATTATTTAGTTGTTTCATAGCTTCCTCAGGTATATGTCATTGTGCCATAGTACCACATTGCCTCCCTTATTGGAGGGTTTAATGATGGTATCTTCCCATGTTTGGATGTCCTTTTTTCATTAGCACTCACTTAGGGTTGACCAGTGATGGGGTAATTGTTCTATTTGCTGGCACACAATTGGGTTAAAAACTGTTATATCTGGCGAGAGAGAGACTATTTGGATTTGGTTTGTTATATTTTGTCCCCAATTATCCACTGGGCTAGTTTCTGTTGGATTTTCTTTTAATAGCTCTTGTAAATCCTGCAAAGCTGATTGATCAGATATTGTCCAATTATCTCCTAACTCTTTTTTTGCACATCATGTTTTAAGTAACAGTTTTCTGGTAAAGAGGTGTACATCCTTTATTAAATCAAATTTATTTAGATAGTTGGTATTACAGAAACTTAAGCCTCTAGATAGTACTGTAATGTGATCTGGTTTTAGAGTGTGCTGGGTAAGGTTTATAACTTTTAAGTTCCCATCCAGATCTTGGAGAATGGACTGGGTTGTCTCCTCCTGGTTTTTCTGTGTGGGGTTGCTTGAGTTTTGCATTTGTTTGGCCTGGACTGGTGTGATGTTGTATTCATTGTGATACCTAAGGGTGTGTGTGACGGTTGTACTAAAAAAGAGGAGGAAGTAGAGGGGGTAGAATTATTTCTATTGTCAATAGCCAGCATTTGTGATCTAGTATAGGCTCTGGACATGGTACTATTGTCTGAGTTAGAACTATCCACTGATGTATCTGATTCTGATACTTCAATTTCACTATCATTAAATTGAATCAGATTTTGAGGTTTATTAACATTATTGGTACAATTAGTGTGTTTTTTTTGCCACCTGTATACTCTTTTATTGAAATAATCACCTTAGTCTCTTTCCTATTTTTTTTTTTTGGTTTGTATTAATTCATTTTCCAGTTTATCTAATTCTGTTTGGTACTGTTTGTATAAATCATTACATTTATCTAGATGTCATTTTGTGTTTGTAATTATTCTTCTAGAACTGCTATTTTATTTTAATCTGCTTCAATCTGAATTTGTATCAGTGTTCGTGAGCATGTTGTTTTCCCACCTTTCTATAGGTTCTTGTTTATTAAACTCATGTGCTGGGAACATTTTATTCTTAGTCCTCTGGGTATCATGTTATCTTGTTGGTATCTTTGGAAAAAAATGTAAATTTCACCACCTCTTAGAATGTTTATATAAGGTTTTATGTGATTGGCAAAGTAAATTATTGATTTGATCCTCTCCAAAGTTATTAGGTTTGTCATTTGTCATTTGGGGCATTAAATAATGAATTACATTCTTGTAACCTTTTTTTGCTGTCTGACCATAAGGTAATTTTGTAGGCTCATTTTCTTTATGAGTAGATAGTAGACAAAGAGATTTGTCCAAAGAAACCTAGATCTGACTAGGTATAATATTTATAACTTAAATAAAATAGAGAAGAAGGAGTTTGAATAATTTTTTGCATCTACTTGTAGACCTTGATAGTCAATATATTTTTAGGTCAATGCAAATAGTTGTGCTATGCGCATACAAGTAATTTAACAAATAAGGAGAACCCACAAGTGTGTGAGCTTGCACCAAAAAAATATATCCATTTTCTTTATTTTTTCACAGGTTCTGCTAAGTTAATATAGTGCAGAATTATGTAGCATTAATACCTATGTTTACTGTCCCTTTAAGGTAACTACCTAATACTCGCCTAGATTACGAGTTTTGCGCTATAGAGGGTGCGAAACGAACGCAACAATAGTTGCGTTATTTCACCCTCCATATCGCTGCCATTACAAGTTTCAGAAAAGCCGCCTTGTGCGTGTGATATGGTTGGTATAAGCTCCATACCGCACAAAATCCAAGGGCTGAGAATATGTGCTCGTGCACACTTTCCCTATAGACATCAATGGGGAGAATGTGATAGAAGAAAAACTAACACCTGAAGTGCGGAATGAAAAGCTCCGTAACGCAACTCCATTGATGGGGAAAAAAGTTAAGTTTAAACCTAACACCCTAACATAAATTCCAAGTCTAAACACCCCTAATCTGCCGCCCCCGACACCACCGACACCTGAATAAAGTTATTAACCCCTAATCTGCCGGTTCCGACATCGCCGTCACTAATGAAAGCTATTAACCCCTATTCTGCCTCTCCCCAACATCGCTGCCACTATAATAAAGTTATTAACCCCTATTCCCCCCGCACCCCAACATCGCTGACACAATAATAAAGCTATTAACCCCTATTCCACCGCTCCCCGACATTGCCGCCACTAAATAAAGTTGTTAACCCCTAAACCTCTGGCCTCCCACATCACCGCCACTAACTAAACCTATTAACCCCTTAAACCGCCAGCCCCCCACATAGCAAAAAACTAAATTAAACTATTAACACCTAAACCTAACAACCCCCTAACTTAATTAAAATTACAATATTCCTATCTTAAAATAAATAAAAACTTATCTGTGAAATATAAAAAAAATAAGTTTAAACTAACAATTAACCTAACATAAACTATTATACTAAAAATTAAATAACTACTAATTACAAAAACTAAATTACACATTATAAAAAACCTAACATTACTAAAAAAATTTAAGTCTAAAATTACAAAAAATAAAAAATACAAAATTACGAAAAATAACAAACACTAAATTACGAAAAATAACAAACGAATATCAAAAATAAAAACAATTATACCTAATCTAATAGTCCTATAAAAATAAAAAGCCCCCCCAATTAAAAAAAACCCCTAGCCTACAATAAACTACCAATAGCCCTTAAAAGGGCCTTTTGTAGGGCATGGCCCTAAAGAAATCAGCTCTTTTACCTATTTTAATAATAGCTTTATTATAGTGGCGGCGGTGTCGGGGAGTGGCAGAATAGGGGTTAATAACTTTATTATAGTGGTGGGGATGTGGGCGGGTGACAGATTATGGGTTAATAAGTTTTAAATAGTGTTTGCGATGTGGGAGGGTGGTGGTTTAGGGGTTAATAGGGAGTTTATGGGTGTTAGTGTACTTTGTAAAACTTTAGTTATGAGTTTCATGAAACATTTTTGTGGCGCAAAACTCATAACTACTGGTCTCAGACAGCGGAATGGATCGTGTCGGTATAGGCTGTAGCGCAAGTATTTTAGCCTCACCGCACAACTTGTAATACCGACGCTATGCTTGCGGTATAGCTATAGTAACACAACTTGTAATGGCTGCGTTACTGTTTTTACGCTGAAATGGCCAATTTTTCAGCGTTAAAACTGTAACGCACAACTCGAAATCTAGCCGAGGGTTTCTAAACAGCATTGTTTAAACACACTTTAAATGTCTATTTTATAAATGTCCCTAATTGCCCTCAAAAGATAGATTAGGGGAAAACTCAGGTTTCTCAATGCTACTTTTTAAAAACTCAGTGGAATTGAGAAAACCAACAATTTTATGAGTTAAATTAGAGGAAAAAGAGGCAAAATAAGTAATGAAAGTATATTGCATATAAGGTTTTTACTAAACATAATTAAACTTTTTTTATTATAATCTCGAACTGCATTCCTCTTTCTTTGCATTCATATCTAAGTAAAGGTTAAGGGAATATAAAACAGTCTCATTGTTGTAATAAAAGAGCACTCAAACATGGATTAAATAGCAATTAAAGGGCCATAATACCCAAATGTTTAAACACTTGAAAGTGATGCAGCATAGCTGTAAAAAGCTGATTAGAAAATATCACTTGAACATCTCTATGTAAAAAAGAAAGATATTTTACCTCAAAAGTTCCTCAGTAGCCACCTCCCATTGTAAAGGATTTCTAAGCAGCATATTAGTATGTTTGTCCTGGGACATCTGAAGGGACTAGCATCATGCACTCTGATATTATTTCACCAATCAGGTAAAGGAAGCTTACTATGAAATCTCATTAGAGTTAAGTGAAATCTCATGAGATCACAGTAAGAGTTCATGACCTCAGCACTGCTGATGCTGATTGGCTGCTGTTCATTTCTTCATTTTTTTTAATTTGTTTACCTGCAGCTGGGAGCAGCTGAGTATAACTTTTTACACAGAACTTACTCTGCTGAGCTGAGGAGATTGTGAGGTAAAATATCTTCCTTTTTTACATAGAGATGCTCAGGTGATATTTTCCTGTCAGCTTTTTACAGTTATACTGCATCAGTTTCAAGTGATTTAGCATATGAGTATTATGTCCCTTTAATCACCAAGATTACAAGTTGTGCGTTAAACCCAGTGCCTATATAACGCAAAAAAATGAGCAGTACCGTATTTTCCATAGCGCTGCCATTACAAGTTACACAAAAACCTTCTTTTGTTGTGCGATATAATGCATTAAGCTCCATACTGCAAAAAAGCCAAGGCCTTACTTTACGTGTTCGTGCACGTTTTCCCCCATAGACGTCAATGGAGAGAAAGTGTTAGAAAAAAACTAACACCTGAGATCACAGAATGGCAATCGCTATAACGCAATCCTCATTGATGTCTATGGGGAAAAGAAAGTTATGTAGAAACACCCTAACATAAACCCCTAGTCTAAATACCCCTAATCTGCCACCTCCCAACATTGCTGACACGAAATAAAACTATTAACTCCTAAACCGCCACCCCCGCATTGCTAACACCTAAATAAAGTTATTAACCCCTAAACTGTTGGTCCCCCACATCGCAACTACTATAATAAACCTATTAACCCCTAAACCGCCAGCCCCCCACATCGCTACTACTATAATAAACCTATTAACCCCTAAACCTCCCTGCCCCCCACATTGCTACTTCTATAATAAACCTATTAACCCCTAAACCGCCTTGCCCCCCACATCGCTACTACTATAATAAACCTATTAACCCCTAAACCGCCGACCCCCAACATCGCTTATACTAAACTAAAACTATTAACCCCATAAACCGCCAAACACCCACATCGAGACACACTAAATTAAAGTACTAACCCCTAAACCTAACACCCCCTATTTTTAAATTAAATTTACAATATAACTACCTTTAAATAATTAAAAACTTACCTGTGAAATAAAACAAAATCAAAGTTTAAACTATAAATTAACCTAAAATTACTATATTAAAAAAATAAAATAAACGAAAAATAAAAAACCTAAGTTACAAAATTAAAAAATCCTAACACTACAAAAAATTTAAAAAAACCTAACATTACAAAAAAACACACTAAAATTACGAAAATTAAAAATAATCTAACATTACAAAAATAACCGCTAACATTATGAAAAATAAAAAAAAACTAAGATTAAAAAAATTAATAAATGAAATATCCAAAATAATAAAAAATAAACCGAATCTAATACCCCTATAAAAACAAAAAAGCCGGGGGCGGAGCCAACAGACGTGCTGTTAGGACATGTTTGCACAGAGCTCCGGTGCAGGCACCTACAAATGGCTGTTTAAAATTTGCCCAACCTGCCCTAATTGTAGAGTATATATTGCCTAGCTCTAGACTGACACCCTGGCGAGGAATCCTGCCTAATTTACCACATGGGCCCATAAATTCCAGCGAAGAGAAGCATCGCGGCCAACACGGACCTCGATCTAGCCCACATCTACACCCGGGCAAGGACTCGGCCCTAACTTATCCCTGTCTATACCTGTGACACTGGATAAGGCACTGACCTCCGATATAACTCTCCGGCCCTTGGATTACGGCACAGCAGCCTTAGGTTACACAGCAGTCTCCTCAGGGTGTTTCCAGAGATAGTAAGAGTTCGGCCTAAACAGCTTCATCCATCAGTAGGTCCATAGGCGACCAGTGAAGGGGACATGTTATATCTGCCGCAAAAAGACCTATCCAACCACATCAAGGAGGGACAGGCCTCCCACAAGAGCCTAGAGATTACAGGTAAATAGGGATTAAGGGATACAAAGAGAGGGACCGGATAAGTCAGCCGCATAGCTTTGGGTACATTGCCTCCAAACCCCCCATCTGATATAGTGAAGTGTTCATTATAGAGCCACGTGGCTCCTCTGCTACTGTAATGGGAATCTCCTCATTTGCTAAAAAAGACTGTACATCTCCCTGATATCAGATATCTCTCCCCTTAATCCACTTCTACAGCTCCCACCATCTAAATCCTCATCCAAGGTCCAACTGTAGCCCAGTCATTTTGCCCCACAAATATACAGTGACTCCAGTGTGAACTACACTTTGGACCCCATACATATTCAAATAGGCGGATAAATAAAAAGATGATGGTATAATCAGCAATACTGCCACCCTAGGGGCTTTGTTCATTCCCATTTACTCAGTCTATATCTCCATCATCATGTGATATAATTTCTCTATAACATCTTATACACTACCTTTTTACTCTGGATACCCCTATGCTATGTCTCAGTCTGCTAAAAAGAAGCAAAAAGCTACAAATTCCAATAAAAAGACTGTAGTCGACCACTTTAGAGAACTTTCTGCTCTAGAACCTCCTTCCCCACATAGGGAACAACTCCCACAAGACCATAGCAACCCTTCAGGGACACTCTCCACTACTAAAGACATGGCCTCCAATATTGTGGATATTCTCACTCAACGCATGAACGCTATGCAAGACACACTAACTAAAGCTATAAAAGGTTCTGCAGCTGAACTGAGAAGAGACATAGCTGTTATAGGTGAACGCACTGAACCGCGAGAGAGGAAACACGAAGATCTGGCTATAGATCATGCCTATTTGATCTCTTATTCCCAAAACTTAGTAACCCAGAAAACAGATCTAGAACTTAAGCTTGCAGACCTTGGGGACAGATCCAGCAAGAATAACTTGAGATTCCGTGGGGTCCCTGAGGAAGCAAACCCCATTGAACTAGAAAGTTTCATCAAAGAACTATGTCTCAAGCTTATGCCAACCCCAGACCCTCCGGGTCTCCTTATTGACAAAGTACATAGGGTACCCAGACCCAAAAACATACCGCAAGACAAACCTAGAGATGCCCTGGTGAGGATCCATTTCTTTACACACAAAGAAAAAATTCTGCTGGAGTTAGCCAATAACCCCAGCCTTCCAATCAATAGCCATCTACCCAGATGTGTCCGCCTTCACCCTGCAAAAGAGAAGATCCTTCAGATCTATCACTCAAGCTCTTCGGAAACAAAGTATCAGGTATAGGTGGGACTACCCCACCAAGCTGATAATCTCCAAAGATAGTGAGACTCACACAGTCATTACCCCAAAAGAAGGATTTGCCTTGCTTAAGGACTGGGATCTCAATATACCAGCTGAACCCACTCAACAACCGAACCCAGTCAAAAAACTCAAGCCGTCAGCTCGAGAATAGCTCCCTCTTCCCTAGAGGCCAGCTACTTGAGCCGTTCCAAAAAGGACAGATGTCTTAGTCAGCTGACACTTCAATTCTCCTGATAGGAGAAAGCAATCTCAGATGCTGAAACTACCCATCATACGGTAATCCTATAACATGTTTAGTTAAAGTTTGTTTTCAGGAAATGCTTAGTTGTATACTCTTAATGTATTTCCCTTTGTTAATGTTGGTTTTCATCTTTTAGGTTTACAGAGAGTCATAATAGGACCCAAAGACCTTCTTGAAGGTCGTTCTTTGATAATATATAATAGGTATACCCCCCTACCTTATAGAGACAAAATCTCTGGCTCTTTATTTATTAATATACTTAATCATAGTTTACTTAAGTTATTTAGTGTCCTAATCAAAATTGGTATTACCTTACATACTTGACTCCCCTCACCAACGAATCTCAAATCTTATTTTGAATTACCAACCCTTATGAGGTAGCCTCCTCCCTATGATGTACCAAGAATAGTTTATTGGCCCCTTTCAGAGTTTTCTTCTCTGAAGTTTCCTTCTCTTCTACTGTACCCTACATTAAACCCAACTAACTACTCTTAACGTTGTTCAATTACTCGCTAATTAACCCTCACTCCTACCCTAACGTTAGCTCCATGGTTTCAGTAGACATAAAAACTTGATTTGGCCACCAACCCACATAGAGATGAATCTCCTATCATTTAATTGCACCTTAGATAATGTATATCACCTGTAATAAGCAAACCCTCCCACTACCTGACTCCCAGTAAAAACTGAGTAAAGTAACACTTAATTGTCTATTGTATACCCTAGGGTGTTAGTCCCCCTAGTGGCTCTCCTTGAAATATTTGAATTCCTCCCCATAACTAAATTATTTCAATCCTCTTATTGGGGACCATAGGGGTTGACTTAGTACCTTAGTCGTGCCTCAAAGTTAGGTGGAGAAAACTTCCACCTCCCTAACTATATTCACATGATTTTTCTTATAACTCCCTCCAAAATAGGACCTATTGTGCCTTACCAAAAATGTGTCATCTACTCAGGTTGCTATTGGAGTTAATTTAAACTTATTTTGGGATCAATTTTTGTCTTCTATTTCTGTATGTACATATGTTGATTTTATCTTTTTACTGCGTTTTTAATTTATGTTATATTATTTGTTTGTGCATATAGAGTGGCTACCCCGTGTATACCTGTTTTGCTGCTATATCCAGGTGACAACGCACTGGGTCTCTTTGGACCCATGATAACCTTGATTGGATCTTCCAACTCATTGGATCTCCAGGCATGGTAAGCTTTCCCCTATTCTATTTCCTCCTTCTTAATCTATCCTTCCCTATCTGATCCACTCCCCTCCCAAAGTTTGATAATGAGACAAAAACAATAACCCCTGAAGTTTACATCCCTAAACACAAAAGGTCTGAACTCCCCTACTAAAAAGAGTATGCTAAATAATTCCATGAAATCCCTCAATGCAGCAGTCCTATTTGTACAGGAAACACACTAGCCCTCGTTACTCCAAATCCCATTCCGATTATTGGATTACCCTACAATGGTTCACTCCTCAGATAAGTTGAGGGGAGTAGCAATATTTTTTCACAGACAGATAGGGGTCGAGCAGCTTTATCTGGAAACAGATACATAAGGCAGATTCCTAATCCTACAATGTAAATTAATTAGGGCTTATTCACTCTTGTTAATCCATATGCCCCCATCAGTCTCAACCCAGCTTATTGAGAAAGCTCCTAAATAGAGTTGAAGGGATCAAGGAACCCTGATCCTGAGCGGAGATTTTAACATGGTTTAGGATCCTCAGAGTGATAAAAGGATTCAGGCAGGTAAAAATATGGATTCTTACATGATTAATACATCCTCCAAATTGAGTTCTATCATAGCTCAATATAATCTCTTTAATATGTTGAGGGCCCTTCACCCAAGTGATAGGGACTTCACATTTTTCTCTAAGCCACATAACTCCTACTCTAGATTGGATCACTTTTTCACTGATTCTTGGACTTTAAATAAAGTCACTAAATCCCTGATTAGAATCTGCTCCTGGTCAGATCATGATATCCTGTCCCCATCTTGGAAACTCCCTAAGGGTCTCTGGGAAGACCCAGAGTTTAAACCTCTAATTCAGTCCTCTATCTCAGAATTCCTATCGTTTAATGAAAAATCGCAGACCTCATATCAGATCTTATGGGCTTCCCTCAAAGCTTCCTACGAGGAATTTGTATTAAAAAACAGGCCTCCCTGCACTCCCAGAGGAGCACTCCCTTAGGACTTCTGGTCCCGAGATTGAGAGCTAAAGAACTGATCAATAAATCCAACCCTTCTCCGAAAATTGCTGCAGAGATAACTTCTTTAAGGGCCCAAATTAAAATAAAAGAATTGTAGAGAGTCTGAGATTTAAACAGCTTCTTTATTACCAAGGTAATAAGGCCTCAGCCATTTTGGCTCATAAACTAAGGGGTAGAACCACAGCCTCTAGAATTCTAGCTATTGAAAAAGATGGCAAATTGGTCACGTCTCCTAAAGATGACTTTGCCAGTTATTACTAAGTTATACAATCTGACCCAAGATAATACTACATCTGAATTACCCCTAGATATTTCTAGGTAAATTAAACCTCACCTCACTAGAAGACTCAGTTAGGGAAGACCTGATGGCTCCCTTCACTCCCACTGAACTCCAGTTAGCAATTAAACATATGCAGAATACAAAAGCCCTGGGACCGGATGGATTTACAACACTTTTCTTCAAAACATTTTGCCCTCTCCTGACCCCTGTCCTCCTGAACCTCTTCTCTGAGGCACTCTCTTAATAATGAATTTCTTCAAGCCACCATTCTAACAATTCCTAAACAAGGGAAAAACCCAACCCAATGCAGTAGCTACTGTCCCATCTCTTTGATCAACCTTGACGTGAAGCTATATGCTAAGCTTTGGGCAAATCGTCTTTGCCAACTACTCCCAAAACTGGTCTATCCAGATCAGGTTGGGTTTACACTAGGTAGGGAGGGCCCAGACAACACTAGAAGGGATTAGGTCTGCCCATGCTGGCCCTGTCATTGGACGCAGAAAAAGCGTTTGACATGGTCAGATGGGTTTACTTATGGGAAGCTCTTAGACAATTTGGGTTCCCAGTTGAAGTAATCAAAGCATTACAGGCATTATACTCTACCCCTCATGCTAAGGTCAAGGGATTCTCCATTACCAATGGCACTAGGTAGGGATGCCCCCTCTCATCTTTGTTCTTCACCCTAGCGATTGAACCTTTAGCCCAGGAAATTCGTAATTCTAAGAGACTTCACAGAGTGAAGGTTAGTGGAGAAAGGGAAAAAATTGCCTTATTCGCTGATGAAATTACCCTATTTCTGACACATCCAATAGGCTCACTGCTGGAGGTCTTCAAGATTATTGAACATTTTAGTGATCTCAGTTACTACAAAATAAACTGAGGCTCTTCCCATGAACATGCCGTAATACGAGCTGGAGATTCTTCAAGCCACATATGACTTCAAATGGTCAAAGGACACCGTGAGACATCTGGGAGTTCAGTTAGGTCCTGACATTAAATTAGAGATGTTAATTACAATCTCCTCCTACATGAGATTCAAAATCTTTTAACCTCATGGAACTTCCGAGAGGTTTCTTGGCTAGGCCGTATAGCCTTACTAAAAATGACAATTCTCCCTAAGGTACTCCATGTTCTAGAAATTTGTGTGGCAGAAAGGCAAACCAAGAATATCTAGTAAGCCCTTACATAGGCTGTTTGAGAAGGGAGGAGTCTCTATGCCGATCATAGCGGGATACTATGAGGCAGCCAGGTTATAGCAAATCTTGGGTTAGGATAATTCTGAGGGGAATCAGAGATGGAAGGGAGTAGAACTACACTCACTTCCAGCGGGTGTTGAACTCCGGGACCTACCTTGGATTCCAACGTACAAATGGAAGGAATCCAAAATACATAACATTGTGGTCCTAGAGTGTCTTTAGGCTTGGAAAGACTTGAGAAACTCTCCAAATATCACCCCCCACCCATCTTTAATAAAATCGATACCTGGTCTTCTACTGGCCCTCCCAGACTCTCATGGCCTCCAGTGGAAATCAAGGGGCATTCAGTCGAACTCCCAACCGTACCAGCCAAGCTCCCTTAAGACCAGATCAACCTATATTTTCCTTTCAACTTTCCCCCCCCCTGGTTTGTGTTTGAATACTCCAGAATCTGTAGTCTCCTGCTCTCCTGGGGATTCCCTAGATCTAGGTTGTGGAACCTAAAATCATGGTAAAAGGTATGGAAGTCTGGGACAGGACTACCAAGAGCTCTCTCATGGCACTATGAAACAATCCTCTCATTTTCTAGTTCAAACAAACTATGGCAGGTTAGATCCTGGGAGTCAGACTGTTCTAGATCATTACCGGATAAAGAGATCCACAGAGCCGACCGGATCTGTGATTTGTCCACTCCTCTAGGTTGTAGCAAAAATTTGCAAACAATGTAACCCAAACTCACATCTAAAGCATGCTAAATGTTTAATAATTATATTTTGACCCCCTTCTTACAACTTTAGATGTTATGGATGTTTTATGTCAACAACTAGCTTTGGCCCCAATTGTTGTTGAAGAATGATCTTTGGTTCATAGCCACCCCATACTCAGATGACATATTGGTAAGCCTTAAACACTCAGTTTAATAGGCTTATGTAACCCTAGGGTGGCCCAACTACCCGATGAAGTATTGATCTCCCCATTGACTTAACTTGTAAATGTCAATGTGACATTTAACTATGTCATTTGTTCTTATATGTTCTCTTATGTTGTGTTTAATTGTTTTTTTGTTATGTTTCTTCTTATTTACCGAAAACACATTTGAGAATTTTCTTTTTCAACAAAAACTTTGAGCTCACAGAGGCAACCAATATAATCTAGCACTTGGAGTGGTAACCTATCTCATCCATTGATGAACATTGGACTAATGACTTATCCTTGAGGTTCCCTCTGCCGCCTCCTTTTTTGTTTTTAATTTTTCTTTTTGAACTTCTTCATCATTAAGGAGTGGACTATTACACTTGGACAACCAATCTTTTTAGTTACAAATAGGTCAACGTTCTAATGTAACATGTTTATTTTCATATTCTTTAATAAAGCTCTTTGAAAACTATAAAAAAAAAAAGCCACCCCAAATCTATCAGTAAACTACCAATAGCCCTTAAAATGGCCTTTTGTAGGGCATTGCCCTAAGTTAAACAGCTCTTTTACCTACAAAAATTACAAAGTACCTCTAACAGTAAACCCCCCCACCCAACCAACCCCCCAAAATAAAAAACCTAAGTCTAAAAAAAAACTAAGCACCCCATTGCCCCTAAAGGGGCATTTGTATGGGCATTGCCATTGAAAGGGCAACCAGCTCTTTTACGCCCATTAAAAACCTAACACTAACCCCAGAAAATGTACTCACAGTTCCTGAAGTCCGGACATCCATCTTCATCCAGGTGGCGACAAATCTTCATCCAGGCGGCGACATCTTCATCCATCACGGGGGCATCTTCTATCTTCATCCCGGTGGCATGGAGCTGTGGCGGCGCAGAGCTGACCAGTACCAGTGGCGACGACAACATCCAGTGCGGAGCCTCCTCTTCATGCGATCTCCACCGCAAACTGAAGCTTGAATGCAAGGTACCCCCTTTCTATTGGGTTGATTTGAACAATAGAATTTAAGCAGCTCTCATCCTATTGGCTGATTAGAATTTTTTAGCCAATAAGAATGCAACGGTACCCCAATATAAAAGGGGAACATTGCATTCAAGCTTAAGTGTGTGGCAGAGATAGGAGGAAGAGGAGGCTCTGCGGTGGATGTCATCGTCGCTGCCGGTCTAAGCTTAGTTTTTTTTTTTATTTCACAGGTAAGTTTTTATTTATTTTAAGTTAGTTATATTGTAAGTTTAATTTAACGTTAGAGGGTGTTAGGTTTAAGGGTTAATAGTTCAATTTATTGTGTCCCAATGTGGGGGCCAACGGTTTAGGGGTTAATAGGTTTATTTAGTGTTGGCGATGTGGGGGGCGGCGGTTTAGGGGTTAATAGGTTTATTTAGTGTTGGCGATGTGGGAGGTCGGCAGTTTAGAGGTTCATAGGTTTATTTAGTGTTGGCGATGTGGGTGGGCGGCAGATTAGTGTTAATAAGTTTAATAAAGTATTTGAGATGCAGGGGGATTGTGGTTTAGGGGTTAATAGGTTTATTATAGTAGTAGCAATGTGGGGGGCAGTGGTTCAGGGGTTAATAAGTTTAATGAAGTATTTGAGATGCAGTGGGATGACGGTTTAGGGTTTAATACTTTATTTTAGTGTTGGCTATGTGGGTATGCGGTGGATTAGGGGTTAAAACGTTTAATAAAATATTTACGATGCGGGGGATGGCGGTTAAGGGGCTAATAGTGTAGTTTATGGGTGTTAGTGTACTTTGTAACATTTTTGTTATGAGTTTTTTTAAACATTTTTGTTTCGCAAAATCCATAACTACTGGTATCAGATAACGAAATGGATCGTGGCGGTATAAGATATAATGCTAGCATAATAGCCGGACCACACAACCTGTATCACGGTAGACCCCAAAATTAAGTAAAGGCTAAAATGCTAACGGTATAGCTGTACTTCTGCGACTTGTAATATGGCAGACCTGCATATTCCACGCCAATTTTTCAGCAGTATAGCCGTACCACAGCACTTGTAATCTTGGTGATTGTAATATGTTGTATTCATCATTTTAAAAATGATTTTACCTTATATTTCTTTTTTTTAACTTAATTTGGGCAGGCTATATTAATTTCTATCATAGTCCTACAAGAGGGCTGTGGTTTCTACAGGAAGGTAAAAGCATAGCTTAACCCCTTCACCCAAAAAGACGTATATACACGTTGTGCGGTAATTATCTTATTGTACCGCACAACGTATATATACAGCGGGAGTTCCTGAAGCTCCAGGCATCTGCCCGCATATGGAACTGGAGCGCGATCAGTGCTCCGGTTCCATATGAGGGCAGATGCCTGATTATTACAGACGGTGACACTGTGTGTGTCACCATTTGTAACGATCGTTGCTGGTGCCAGCAGGAGGTGTGGGCAAGAGGTGTGTGGGCGGGCCCAGCAGTGGAGGGGGGAGGGAGTGGGAGGGCCCTATGTTACAGAAAAAAATTAAAGGAACAAGGAGGGATGGGGTAGCTACACTACAGAAAAAGGGGTGTGGGGGTGTGGGCGGGTCACAAACAGACGATCGAGGGAGGTGGTGGAACCTAAGATGGCGGCAATAGATAGAGAGCTGTTTGCAAGGGATCAGGGAGGTTGGAGGGTAAAGGTCTATCCTACTGTCATGATTCCACCTTAAATCCCTTTGTCCACCTTTACTATTCACCTATAAAAGGATATCAGATACACCTGTTTAATGCTTGATTATTGAAGTTGTGTTTCTGAAGAACTTCCTGTTTCCTCCGCTTCTACTCTTTCAAGCCTTTAACTAATTTTTGAGAATCATCTACGTAGGATCAAGTCTTCACTTTCAAAGTGTATCTCAAGTGATTATATCTTCCAAAACTTACTTCTCCAAGGTATTATTCCCTTGCCGTAACCTATAGCCTGAATCTGTGACGTCATCTCACACCGACCTCCATCTGTGTCTCTACACCTCTCACACGCTGTATCACTGGAGCCGTACAGCACTCGCATCTTGCAGCCCTCCTCCTGTCTGACCTGTTCAGTGTACACTGCCTAATCAATAACGCTGCTTCCCAGCTGTGTCTTCGATACATTTCAGTCTCCGCTCAGGTACAATCTCCCTCGGCTCATAAACTGTTTTTGCCTCAAGTAAGATCATCTTGTAACTTACAAAGTAAATTTTGTTAATTCAAGTTTACATCTCATATATAGCGGATACATAATTTTTCTATCTTTTTGTTCACCATTTTGTCTCCTGTTTAACTCTTGTGCGCACAGAGTGTATTATTTTTTGCCTTTAATACAGCCTGTCTCTTGTAAGACAAATCTTATTCTGAGTGAGTTTTACTTAAAGATTCTTTCTCCTCAGATTTCCCACTCTGTATTATTTTTTTTATTATACAAATCATTTTCAATTACTAATATTAAGTTTGCTTTATTCCATGTGTTTAACTTATTCAAAGCTATATTTGTTAAATATTGGAAAAAGCTACAAATCTATTTTTTATTTACCTGGAGACCTGACAGAATAATCAAGCCTTAAAAATATATAAAGTTACTCTGAAATATGGATCCTGCAGCAATGGCAAATGAAATAACCAGTTTAAATCAAAAGGTGGAGATATTAGCTCAGGGTTTAACAGAGTTAAAAAATGAAAATAACACTTTGAAAAGTATTGTGAATGACTTTATTACACAAAAGGCAGCTGAACACCCTGAACAAAAGATTAACCCACCAAGTGTGTTTGCTGGTGTACGCACTCGCTTCCGTGAATTTCGCAATGCATGCTTACTCATGTTCTCTATGAAACCTAAAACATATTATTCTGATAGAGTAAAAGTATGTACTGTGATCTCATATTTAAGTGGGGAACCCAGATTATGGGCTGACAAATTTTTTGAGGCTAATGATCCCATTTTAGGTTCACTTGAAGATTTCTTTAACGCAATGGCTTTATTGTATGAAGACCGCAACACCCAACTCACTGCTGAAAATAACTTGAGAACACTTAAGCAGGGCAAACGGCCAGTTGAGGACTACGTCGCTGAGTTTCAACTGTGGGCTACGGAGTCTCAGTGGAACTCAGTCTCTCTACGCAATCAGTTTCGTCTGGGACTATCAGAACATTTGAAAGATGAGTTATCTCGTATTGAGTTCCCAGACACGCTTGAGTCTCTCATAAAGATCTCTATTTCAATGGATAGGAGATTCAGGGAACGCCATGCTGAAAAGGTAACACCTGAACCATATCCAAAGAAGTACCATCAACCACATGTACAACAACCATCTTCAAGTTCTGTACCTATGGAAATTGGCACAATTAAGGGTCCTCTAACATACGAAGAAAAACAAAGAAGAAAAAGTTTAAATCTTTGTATGTACTGTGGAAACAAAGACCACACAGTATCCGCTTGTCCAACTCTAATACGCCAGAAGAGGGGTAAGATATTGATAGTTAACCCTCAAATTAATTCTAAAATGATATCACACTTAACCATTTCATTGTCTTTGCAGTGGGATCAACATCTTCTGCTGAATGAGGCCATGATCGATTCAGGGGCGTTTGGCATGTTCATGGATCAAACTTATGTTACAAAAAATAAAATACCCAGAGTGTTAAAGCAATTCCCTATTCTTGTAAAAGTTATTGATGGTTCCACTCATTTAAAAGGTCCAATAACACACCACACTATTCCACTACTCACTACTACAGGTAATGGACATACTGAATATATCACATTCGATATACTACCTAACTCTATCCATCCTATCATTTTAGGATACCCCTGGTTACAGCTGCATAATCCAAGTATTGATTGGGTAACCAATAATATACAATATACATCTCAGTACTGTACCAATACTTGTTACCCTACAATCTCTATAAACCACATACAACCTCAATTACCCTCAGAATACCTTGAGTTTTCGGATGTGTTTAATCTTAAAGAGGCAGAAAATCTACCACCACATAGGCCATTCGATTGTCCTATAGACACTAAACCTAATACCACCATACCTTTTGGTAAAATATATCCTATGTCTAATAAAGAATTGCAATACCTTAGAGAATATCTCAACGAAAATTTAAGAAAAGGGTTTATATCCACTTCCACTTCTCCAGCAGCAGCTGGAATGTTTTTTGTGACCAATAAAGATGGTACTATACGTCCTATTATAGATTACAGGGGTTTAAATGAAATTACAGTAAAAAATCGCTACCCACTTCCACTCATCCCTGAACTCCTAGAAAGATTAACTGATGCTCAAATCTTTACCAAACTAGATTTGAAAGGTGCGTATAATCTCATACGCATAAGGAAAGGGGATGAGTGGAAAACAGCTTTTAAAACTCGTTATGGCTTATATCAGTACAATGTCATGCCTTTTGGCTTGACAAATGCTCCAGCAACTTTTCAGTTTTTTATAAATGAGATATTCAAGGATCTATTAGATATCTGCGTAGTGATATATCTAGATGACATTTTAATTTATTCTAAGAACATAACTGATCACATCAAACACGTACGATGGGTTTTAATGAGGTTAAGAGAGCATCATCTTTATGCTAAATTAGAGAAATGTCAATTCCATGTAAAGACAATCAAATTTCTGGGTTATATCATCTCCCCAACTGGCATCGAAATGGATCCTGACAAAATAAAGGTTGTTTTGGATTGGCCTGTTCCTACCAATTTTAAATCTCTCCAAAAATTTCTTGGTTTTTCCAATTTTTACAGAAGATTTATTCAGGGGTATTCTTCCATAGTTCAACCCTTAACTAAATTGACAGGAAAAATTAAATTTTGTTGGACTACTGAAGCACAAGAAGCTTTCGAACATCTGAAAAAATGTTTTACTTCAGCTCCCATCTTACAGCTTCCTCATCCAGATGCAGATTTTACCTTAGAAGTTGATGCCTCAAATGTTGGTGTTGGGGCAATTTTGTCTCAACGACGCATTGGATCACAAGTTAACCATCCTGTTGCCTTTTATTCCCGACTCTTGACTCCAGCAGAAAGGAATTACTCTGTGGGTGATCTAGAACTTTTGGCAATAAAAGTTGCCATGGAACATTGGAGGCATATTCTGGAAGGTACATCCAAACCTTTTTTAGTACTAACAGATCACAAGAATCTACAGTTTCTAAAGAAAAACAAAACTTTATCTTCACGTCAGGTCCGATGGTCCCTTTTTCTAGATCGCTTTAACTATCTCATTCACTACCGTCCAGGATCAAAAAACACTCAAGCAGACTCTCTATCCAGAACTTTTCAGAATGTACCTGAAAAGGAAGAGGCACAAAATATCATACCCACTCACAGATTCTTAGCCTCTATTACCTCATTCCATTCTGATCTACTACATGCTCAACTCAAAGATTCCACAATCCCTTCAATCTGTACTAAAGATTCAAAGACTGGTTTATATCATTATCACAAACTTCTGTATGTACCACCAACATTAAGAAAACAATTACTTCATCATTTCCATAATCTTCCATTATCAGGACATCCGGGTATTACTAAAACCCATGAATTGTTGAATAGAGAATATTGGTGGCCGAAAATGAAACAAGATATTTGTAGCCATATCACTGACTGCCAAGTTTGTTCCCGAACCAAACGACCTTCGCATAAACCATTCGGTTTGTTGACTCCTCTGCCAATACCTGACACTCCTTGGCATATGATATCAATGGATTTCATTGTAGAGTTACCACCTTCGAAGAATTATACCTGTATCCTCGTAGTCGTTGATCACCTTACCCGTATGGGACATTTCATTCCACTTAAGAAGATACCCTCTGCAACAACCACTGCTACCTGTTTCATTAACCATATCGTAAAATTACATGGTCTACCACTTTCAATAGTTACAGATAGGGGAACTCAGTTCACCTCCAGATTCTGGAGGGAATTGTGTCGTCTATTGAAGATCACCCCCAGATTCACAACAGCTTTTCATCCGCAGTCTAATGGTTTGACAGAACGACTAAATCAAACATTAGAGCAGTATCTTCGGTGTTATATATCTCAAGTTCAAGATGATTGGTCAGACTGGCTACCAATGGCGGAATTCGCTTATAATAATTCGATTAACACTTCTACTAAAATGACACCATTTTTTGCTTCTTATGGTTATCATCCGAGAACAATACCCACTTCTAACATCACCTCATCTTCTCCCTATGCTGTCGAATATATTACTGAACTGAAAAACTCCATACCTTTATTGAAAAAACATCTGGAGACTGCAAAAGATAAACAAAAGTTTTATTTTGACAAGAAACATATACCTCCCCCATCATATAAGCCTGGAGATCGTGTAGGGTTATCCACGAAAAATATAAAACTGAAAGTTCCCTGCAAAAAATTGGCAACCCAATTTATAGGTCCCTTCAAAATTAAGAAAATCCTGAATCCTAATGCAGTCGTTATCCAATTACCAGCTCATCTACGGATTCATCCTTCCTTCCATGTGTCTCTCTTAAAACCTTATTCTGGTACATTAGACTCACTACCCGGGAATGATTCCTCTGATGCGGATTTGTGTGCAGATCAGTCTGAATTCGAGGTGGAAAAGATCTTGGATTCCCGCAACCGTTGGAGACGAGTTGAATATCTGGTCCGTTGGTTGGGATATGGTCCTGAAGAGGACTCTTGGATTCCTTTACGTGATATTCACGCTCCAGAGCTATTACGTGAATTTCATCTTCACAACCCTTCTAAACCTGGGTCTCTGCTCCCAGGAGGTCCGCCTTGAGACGGGGGATCTGTCATGATTCCACCTTAAATCCCTTTGTCCACCTTTACTATTCACCTATAAAAGGATATCAGATACACCTGTTTAATGCTTGATTATTGAAGTTGTGTTTCTGAAGAACTTCCTGTTTCCTCCGCTTCTACTCTTTCAAGCCTTTAACTAATTTTTGAGAATCATCTACGTAGGATCAAGTCTTCACTTTCAAAGTGTATCTCAAGTGATTATATCTTCCAAAACTTACTTCTCCAAGGTATTATTCCCTTGCCGTAACCTATAGCCTGAATCTGTGACGTCATCTCACACCGACCTCCATCTGTGTCTCTACACCTCTCACACGCTGTATCACTGGAGCCGTACAGCATTCGCATCTTGCAGCCCTCCTCCTGTCTGACCTGTTCAGTGTACACTGCCTAATCAATAACGCTGCTTCCCAGCTGTGTCTTCGATACATTTCAGTCTCCGCTCAGGTACAATCTCCCTCGGCTCATAAACTGTTTTTGCCTCAAGTAAGATCATCTTGTAACTTACAAAGTAAATTTTGTTAATTCAAGTTTACATCTCATATATAGCGGATACATAATTTTTCTATCTTTTTGTTCACCATTTTGTCTCCTGTTTAACTCTTGTGCGCACAGAGTGTATTATTTTTTGCCTTTAATACAGCCTGTCTCTTGTAAGACAAATCTTATTCTGAGTGAGTTTTACTTAAAGATTCTTTCTCCTCAGATTTCCCACTCTGTATTATTTTTTTTTATTATACAAATCATTTTCAATTACTAATATTAAGTTTGCTTTATTCCATGTGTTTAACTTATTCAAAGCTATATTTGTTAAATATTGGAAAAAGCTACAAATCTATTTTTTATTTACCTGGAGACCTGACACCTACTCTGCAGATTTTTTTTTAAATTTATATTGGCAGACTGTCTGCCAGTACTTAAGATCGGGGTGACCAATGGGGGATGGGGGAGAGAAGAGAGCTGTTTGGAAGAGATCAGGTAGGGATCAGAGGTGGGAAGTGTCAGGTGGGAGGGTAATCGCTACACTAAAGCTAAAATTAACCTTGCCAGCTACCTAATTAACCCCTTCACTGCCGGCTTAATAAAAGTGTGGTGCCCAGCCGCAATTAGCCGCCTTCTAATTACTAAAAATCAATGGCAAAGCCATATATGTCTGCTATTTCTGAACAAAGGGGATGCCAGATAAGCTTTTACAACCAGAGAGAATGTTCAGTGGCACTACCTATAGAGTTAGAATGCCTACACCCTCTTTATATTCATTAGCTCCTTGGCTATATCTCGGGGTGGGTGGTGCTGTGTATTAAATAATCAGAACCAAATGTGCATGAATTTCAAACACAGAGGCAGCAGCATAAGAGACACACTACATAGGGTGTCATATTACAGCCTACGTTACTTATAAATTTCATCCAACTATCTAATTTAACTATAACTCCAAGTATTCAAGTTAATAACTACTAACCCCTACCCCCATCCTGTGACTAATACCCTATCATTAGCTGAATTGGTTATCTAGTAAAAAGCTGATTACAACTTGCAAAAACAGTGCATTTTATGTGGTGAACAAAGTGGTTCTAAACATTACGCATATAATAATATTTGGAGAATATAAATCAATTCTATTGATAAATTAAATACCAACTCTAATTAATTATTACAAACCTTATGTGACTCTACTCTATATATGCTAAGCAAATGATGAGATACCTAAGTATGCACCAAACACACTGACTGGATAATGATATACTATCTTATAATTTTATCTACAATTCAGAAGGGGCTCTGAAAACAATATCTGAGCACCTCTGGAATATACACATATTGTAGATCCTTAAGATTGTTACTGGGCTAACAAATATTAATATAAGTCAGTACGCTACGAATGAACCCATTATGCTGATTTCTTAAATCCAAATCCACATGATACTAGATATTATCACACTAACATAACTCTATAGAGCTACCATACTATTGTTTCAATTTGAGGATCACAATTGATCTCTAGTAGTGAAGCAAGTGGATATTATTCCACTGTCAGAGGGTTTCTTTGATTCATTCTGAACGTGGAGTATTGAATACTCAGGTACTGCTATAATCAGCATACCTTTAGATTTTTGCTATTTTCACATTTAGGTAATAATTTGTGTATTTCATCACCTTACTAGGAGTTTTTTTGTTTTTTAATTTGCACATCCCTGAATTTTAACTCTGTTTTTATGTGTATAGAATAAAAGTTATATTTTACTAAATCCTATGAGATCTCTCTAACCATTTGGTGTCTATTCTTTATACATGCCTACCATGAGTGCTAATAGTGTATTCTAGGATGGGTCTTCAACCCATCACACTTTGGTTCTGATTATTTAATACACAGCACCACCCACCCCGAGATATAGCCAAGGAGCTAATGAATATAAAGAGGGTGTAGGCATTCTAACTCTATAGGTAGTGCCACTGAACATTCTCTCTTGCTAAACTAATAACCTGCAATAAGCAGGTCTCATTCCAGTGAGCACACCATTTATAACAAGTAAATTAATCTATCTATTATAAGATGACAACCAAATGGGAACAAGACAGACTCTCACGCCAACAAAAAAGAGAAGCTGATCTCAATGAAGTGTTCCAAAACCCTAATACTGTTAGTACCAATATCAATGATAGAATGAATGGTACCTTAAGAGACATCCACAAATTAATGCACAAACAAAATAAAGTATGGTGGAATCACCACTTTTTTGAAAAGTACATAGAAACTCACATGATCCCTCGCGGATTAAGAGTGCAATTATTCCCTGCATTTGAATTCAAAAATCCTTCTCTAAGCGTTGAATGGGAAGATACTTTGTCAGAATGTTCTAAGAAACTTATGAAAATACTTATCAAACATGACAAATCTGAGTATGATCTGCTTGAAACACAAATCAAAGAATTAAATGAAAAACTTAAAGAATTTGACCATCTGAGAGAGTTTGAGAGTTCATATAAAAAATATCAACAAGAACTTGACAAATATGAACAAGAAATCAAATCAGCAAAACAAGGCAAACTCAGCAGAGACAAATCAGATTATGAAAATAAAAAAGTCTATAAATGAAAAAAGACTAGCAATAGAGGTAAACCCTCAAGAGTAAATATAGTGGAAAGTGATATCTCAGACACTGACATTGATGAAACTGACAATTCTGAAACTGAAACAGAAATTCAAACTCCAAGTACTTCCATCAATGAGAGATTAACAAGAAGGAAAAGAAAGGATTTTTTAGACGAAAGTGCCTCTTCTTCCACAAACGTACAAGAAGAGGCAGGGGGAAAGGCAAAAAAGCAAATGAAGAACAAAAACAACAATCACAACAAATCAACAAGAAAGGGTTGGAAACCTTATCAAAGAGAACCGAGTCCATTCTCCCAAATAAGAATGACAAAATGAGAATTATTAATCTATCAAGCAAACTACTTTCAGAAGAGCACAAAAAAGTGCTATCCAAAGGGCTTTCGTTCTGTCCAACTCCTCGAAACGATAAATTTGAAGTGATAAAGGATATACAGTTATTTGTGAGAAAAATAGCTCTCAAAAGAATGTACAATAATAAAACCAGTCAAACTAACGAAGAACACAACAATATGTGGACAGAAGAAGAACAATCTACATTGGAATTGATGGAAGAACTGTTAAGAGAAAATGAAGACCCACAACAAGCATCGTGGAGAAAGAAAATAAAAAATCAATCCCAATTTATGCCCAAAATAAACAATAACCATTACCTGGAGGTATTTAACAACATGGTATGTAAACAAATTATTGATCTAAACATCATCCAAAGAGAACATAATCTCTCAGTCATGGAACAACAAGCATTATCTGAGTTACAAACTTGGAAGGATGTAATAATAAGAAACTCTGATAAGGGAGGAAATCTGGTTATCTGGCCAGTGGAAATGTACTTAATGGAAGCGGAGAAACAATTGAGAGATATCAAATGTTACAAAAAGCTCAATTTTAATCCGACACAAATGTATCTTGACAAATACACAGCATTGATTGAAACTGCCAGATATAACCGCATTATCTCGCCACAAGAATATAAGTTTCTGAAGGTTGTTAACCCAACTACAGCAACCTTCTACTTGATCCCTAAAATACATAGAAATCCAACTCATCCACCTGGTCGCCCAATAGCGTCAGGAATAAAGTGTATCACTGAAAAAGCCAGCAAATACGTAGATTACAGATTAAGAGAATACTTACAACAATTACCGTCATACGTGCGAGATACACCAGATGTGTTAAAACAACTTGAACAACTTCAGATGGAACCTGGCACCTGGCTAGTAACAGCTGATGTAGAATCACTGTATACCAGCATAGATCATGATTTGGGCCTAAAAGCAGTAAAAAGCTTTTTACAAATGGGATCAAGTGAAGATGATTCTCACGATGAATTTATTCTAGAATTACTCAGTTTTGTTCTTCATCACAACTTTTTCACCTTTAATCATGGATTCTACCTGCAAATCAGAGGCACGGCAATGGGCACATCATGTGCACCCACGTATGCCAATCTCTTCCTAGGCTGGTGGGAGCAAACTATAGTATTTTCAGATCAGAATTCCAGCCACATGGCACATGTACCTTTGTGGCTTCGGTATATAGACGATGTGCTCTTCCTGTGGGAAGGAAGCAAATCCGACTTGGATCTATTTTTGCAAACTCTCAACACTAACAACTTAAATATTAAATTGACATATGAAGCAAGCCTGACTGAGATCACATTTTTAGATCTAAAAATAAACAAGAACCAAAATGGAACACTTGATACAGACGTTTACAGAGAATCTACTGCAACTAACAGCAATCTACACTGTTCAAGTGCACATGCCCCTAGCACAGCTAAAGCGCTACCTACAGGAGAGTTTCTGAGAATGAAAAGAAACTGCTCAACCAAAGAAAATTACAAATGCAGGGCCAAAGAATTAACAGAAAGATTGTTACAACGTGGTTACAGTAAAAGATCTATTAAAAAGGCTGAATATAGAGCAAGACATACCCCTCGTCAAAAACTATTGATGAAGAAAACAGATACTAAATCTTCAGATAAAATTAGGTTTATTACTACTTATAATCCACAAACGAACAAAGTAGTGAAAATCCTGCAAGACAACTGGCATATCTTAAAAGCGGATCCTGTTCTAGGAACCATATTGGATGATAGGATAGCTGTTGGCTACAAAAGAGCACACAATTTAAAAGACCTTATCAGTCCAAGTCATTTCCAGGGAGAAAAAACAAAAACAAAACTAAATAACGGCTCTTTCAAATGTGGAGTCTGCAGCACCTGCAATTATATGCACAAAACCAATACAGTTACTGATAGATTTGGGAAGATTCACAAAATAAACGCATACATCAATTGCCATACTGAAGGGGTTATCTATGCTCTAAAATGCAAATGCAATTTATTCTATGTTGGGATGACCACAAGGAAAATAAGAACAAGGTTACAAGAGCACCTGAGAAACATCAAAAATGCCCACAAAGATAATCAGGCAGGTAAAACCATCACAACAGTAGCCAGACATTTTCTGCTAAAACACAAATCCAACCAGTCTGATCTGCAGTGTTTTGGCCTGCAGAAAATGGATCTGGGAATAAGAGGTGGGAATCAAGAAAAAGCACTCTTAAGAGCTGAAACAAGGTGGATTTTTCTTTTAAATTCAGTTTACCCTCAAGGGTTAAATGAACAGAACAACTTCGCCCACTATCTCTGAAGAGAGAGACAAATGATATCTCCAAGATGCGGAGCAATAAGTAATATCACACTGTAAATACATGAAGACTGTACAAAAGTATTAACTACTATACAATTCACAAGTTAATTTTACATCCTTAATCAAGAATACCTATTGAGTCTATAGTACTGTGGAAGGAAGTAAGGATATATTCAGATATCCAAGCCTGTGATTATGATGTACACATAAATCTCATCCGCAATACTATTATGATTAAGTGAAGAAAACAACATATTTTCATAAACAATAATCTTATGAGACAATGCTCACTTCTCACTTTCTCCCCCCTTTTTTTCTTATTTAGTTTTTAGATTATGTAGCACCCTAGGGATACTATGTTTGAGCACCCTTAGTTTTTCTGTATCACTTTACTTTTCACATTCACAATTTTCACTTTTAACAATTAATAAATCTGCACTTATATTTATACCAAGGATAAAACTCAATCTGGGCACTATTAAAGCCAAGATTAAATTGTAATTGACTGTTGGGTACTCACTATATAATATCAATCACATTATTAGTCACCACTCTTGTCAAGTCACAATAACATATTAAAATCATATACTATATAATTAACTTCTAGCAGTTGCGCCTTCCTCACAGAATTATTGATTTCCAATACACACATTCACGTCACATTTAATATCACATATGGGATGGTATCACCCAGATCTTGTAAGAATAATATAATTACATCACACATAAATATTTTAAGTTATTGTTGAATAGTTATTATTTTTTAGAGTTAACTGTCACCAATATATAGATATAGAAATATTTACACCCCTTCTGACGATATACAATAAGGTCACACATAGGCATGTTATTAAATTATGTGGATCTTTTACAATAACGTTAATACAATCTATCAATGGTTGATTAATATTAACTGTGGGATTTAGTAGACAGTCATACATTAACTCTATTTGTCCAGTCTATTTATATCGTTTTAATAATGGAACCCTGCAGTGGATGCGAGCACTACCTCCATACATACTGTATCCGCTCATCGCTCTCGTCAAAGTGACGTCACTGATGTGGGAGGGGGATCAGCCTCCTCAACACATAAAGAGCCAATGTCAGCGCGACGCACGCACACACCCCCCTTTGAGAAAGCTGTGAGAACGGCGAAACATGTTAGGGAATTGGTGAGGAGTCAGGGAGCTCCTGTGTTTGTTAGGGTAAAAAACTCTTAGTAGGGGTATCATTATTGGTATCTTCTCCTCGCATACTTAATTACTTTTTGCGGTTCAGAACCGACTAAGCAAGCTGTCAAGGATTAATTTAACCTAAACCATGTTTTGAGCTAGATAGTGCAATACCACTACAGGGATAAGATTAGTCGCCTAGATCACGAACAACCTTTGAGCTTAAGCTAAAGATGGGGGTATATTCATGTCAATAACGCTTTAGTGGTGTTTAAGTACATATATCTATATTGGCTAATATTTAATGCAGCACTGAACAAATACAGATACTATATGGAGTGAATTAAATCTAGATATTGGTGTATGTAAGCGCTTATACTTTGCGCTACATTAATTTACAACTCCTTTTCTGTTTCCATCCAGTGTTACGGATCCATTAATTAGATATTAATGCCTACTATTGTACCTATTCAACCCTAAGCTGGAGTATATGGCATAAATAATCTGAGTGTCTTACTATATGTGGTTACTCTGAATACACTTAACACAAGCAGAGTCTCACACAGGTGTGTGAAATTAACCTTGCTGCAGCTGCCAGCAACTAATGTGCATGAATTTCAAACACAGAGGCAGCAGCATAAGAGACACACTACATAGGGTGTCATATTACAGCCTACGTTACTTATAAATTTCATCCAACTATCTAATTTAACTATAACTCCAAGTATTCAAGTTAATAACTACTAACCCCTACCCCCATCCTGTGACTAATACCCTATCATTAGCTGAATTGGTTATCTAGTAAAAAGCTGATTACAACTTGCAAAAACAGTGCATTTTATGTGGTGAACAAAGTGGTTCTAAACATTACGCATATAATAATATTTGGAGAATATAAATCAATTCTATTGATAAATTAAATACCAACTCTAATTAATTATTACAAACCTTATGTGACTCTACTCTATATATGCTAAGCAAATGATGAGATACCTAAGTATGCACCAAACACACTGACTGGATAATGATATACTATCTTATAATTTTATCTACAATTCAGAAGGGGCTCTGAAAACAATATCTGAGCACCTCTGGAATATACACATATTGTAGATCCTTAAGATTGTTACTGGGCTAACAAATATTAATATAAGTCAGTACGCTACGAATGAACCCATTATGCTGATTTCTTAAATCCAAATCCACATGATACTAGATATTATCACACTAACATAACTCTATAGAGCTACCATACTATTGTTTCAATTTGAGGATCACAATTGATCTCTAGTAGTGAAGCAAGTGGATATTATTCCACTGTCAGAGGGTTTCTTTGATTCATTCTGAACGTGGAGTATTAAATACTCAGGTACTGCTATAATCAGCATACCTTTAGATTTTTGCTATTTTCACATTTAGGTAATAATTTGTGTATTTCATCACCTTACTAGGAGTTTTTTTGTTTTAATTTGTTTAATTTGCACATCCCTGAATTTTAACTCTGTTTTTATGTGTATAGAATAAAAGTTATATTTTACTAAATCCTATGAGATCTCTCTAACCATTTGGTGTCTATTCTTTATACATGCCTACCATGAGTGCTAATAGTGTATTCTAGGATGGGTCTTCAACCCATCACACTTTGGTTCTGAAGCTTTTACAACCATTTGTGCCATGATTGCATAAGCAGAATGTAAATAATTTCATTGAGAAACCCAAAGTTTGTTAAAAATTTGCTATTTATTTTTTATTTGATCGCATTTGGCAGTAAAATAGTAGCATGTTATATACCAAAATGAGCCTAGATCAATACCTTGGACTGCCTACTTAAAAAAAATATATCGTTTTGACAGGTAAATAAGATAAAAAAAACAAAGCTCTATTTCTGCTTAAATGGACTGATAGCAAAGTCGCTAAAAAATCTCCAGTATTTTGGAAAGTTTTTCTCTGAAAGTCCCGATAGTGAAAGGGTTAAAGGGATACTCAAGTCAAAATTAAATTTTCATGATTCAGATAGAGCATGCAATTTTAAAGGGACATAATACTCATATGCTAAATCACTTGAAACTGATGCAGTATAACTGTAAAAAGCTGACAGGAAAATATCACCTGAGCATCTCTATGTAAAAAAGGAAGATATTTTACCTCACAATCTCCTCAGCTCAGCAGAGTAAGTTCTGTGTAAAAAGTTATACTCAACTGCTCCCTGCTGCAGGTAAAAAAATAAAAAAAAATGAAGAAATGAACAGCAGCCAATCAGCATCAGCAGTGCTGAGGTCATGAACTTTTACTGTGATCTCATGAGATTTGACTTGACTCTCATGAGATTTCATTGTAAACTTCCTTTACCTGATTGGTGAAATAAGATGAGAGTGCACGATGCTCATCCCTTCATATGTCCCAGGACAGACACACTAAAATGCTGCTTAGAAATCCTTTACAATGGGAGGTGTCTACTGAGGAACTTTTGAGGTAAAATATCTTTCTTTTTTACATAGAGATGTTCAGGAGATATTTTCTAGTCAGCTTTTTACAGCTATGCTGCATCACTTTCAAGTGTTTAAACATTTGGGTATTATGGCCCTTTAAGCAACTTTCCAATTTACTTCCATTAACAAAATGTGTACATTCTTTTCATATTTACACTTTTTGAGTCACCAGCTCCTACTGAGCCTGTGCAAGAATTCACAGGATATATGCATTTGTGATTGGCTGATGGCTGTCACATGATACCGAAGTGGAAATAGACATAACTGAAATTTGTCAGAAAAAAATCTACTACTCATTTTAAGTTCCGACTAAGTGCAATTGCATTGTCTTTTTATCATGCGTTTGTTGATAATGCAAATCTACTGTGTTTACTGGTCCTTTAACATGAATTGGAAAGTCCACAATATTCAGAATTAAATTACGGGAAAGAAGAACAAAATAAATAATAAAAGTATATTGCAAAGTTGTTTTACTACATGCAATGAAATAATTTATTTTAATATCTTGAGGTTTAATGTCCCTTTAACGTAATAAACCCAGGTAATTAACCAACCAGAACCTTTAACTAATTTTCAAAAGAACAAATAATTTTGCAACAGCCTATATAGTTTTCTTTTGAGTTCACAGCTTCATAATAATTCACTAATCTCATGTTACATTTAAATAAAAACAAAATTTCCAATCAAATAATTTTATACATGAAATTAAATCCACAATATTATTTTGCTAATCACTGTGAGTGTCTGTTTAAAAAAAGTCCCGCCCTGAAAATGACTGGCGTTGTCCGTATTATAAACTTTGTGAATACATCATATTACAAGATGTCCGAAGCAAACTGTGTATCCAATGTTTGGATATGGTCTTAATGAATATGCTATCAAAAAGGAGAAATAAAATGCATACAGAAAAGTGAAAAAAGTAAATTTTTAACAAAAATGAATAATATTTCTTTCAGTGATTACATTTTATGTAATCAACAAAAAATTGAAGTTCAGCAGAATAACAAGGGGTTAAACCATTCAGCAGCATATTCCAAGCGGTTATCTATGCGGAGCTATGCATGACAAGTGAAGTACAAAATTCCCGTAATGCAACTCATATATTCCACTAGGTTACAAATTCAAGTTAAACATCAGCACATACATAAATCATAAGATGTGCAGGTACTCACTGGACTTATGAACCGTCCTGTCTCTCCGTCATTGCGCTTCTTCCCGGCGGTCAGTTAAATTCCTGAGAACAGATCGCTACTGTTACAATGGCTGCTCGCCGGTGTAGTATAGTGCTGTATCCCATATACTTCTCCGCATGAGCCCTTTAGGTATCCTTGGTGAAAAGAGGCTAATAAACAATAAAAGCACCCAGTCCGGCTCCAGAGTGGTGAGATAAAAAAATGGATACTTTATTCAATAAGCAACATAGTAAAAAACAAACAAACGAACCATAGCAAGTGTAACCGCCAAAATTAAAAGCTGGAAGCTACAACCTCGGCCCTGCTGACGTCACTGACGCGTTTCAGGATGAACCCGTAATCATAGTTAACGCCCAGGTGCCGAGGTATACAATTTATACAGGTGTGTAAGCTCCATGTTAGTACTTTGGCAAATTCGGATTGGCTGCTTAATAATACTTAAGAAGAATATGAGCACATATCACAGAAATAATACAAACTGCCACATTTATATAAAATAACCTAAAGAATGACATAATTAATTACACAGAATGTTTAGTTCACTTTGAATCGCCAAGTAGACTTCACTTTCATTATAGCGCTTTTAGACACTTCTTAATAAGCTGACAGCCTAAGTCTAACCTGAAGTTCTATATAAACTTTTATAAGCTAACATTATCAGAGAAAGCGCATTTACGGCTAGATTTAGAGTTTGGCGTTAGCCGTCAAAACCAGCGTTAGAGGCTCCTAACGCTGGTTTTGGGCTACCGCTGGTATTTAGAGTCAGCCAGGAAAGGGTCTAACGCTCACTTTGCAGCCACGACTTTTTCATACCGCAGATCCCCTTACGTCAATTGCGTATCCTATCTTTTCAATGGGATCTTTCTAACGCCGGTATTTAGAGTCGTGGCTGAAGTGAGCGTTAGAAATCTAACGACAAAACTCCAGCCGCAAAAAAAAGTCAGTAGTTAAGAGCTTTCTGGGCTAACGCCTGTTTATAAAGCTCTTAGCTACTGTGCTCTAAAGTACACTAACACCCATAAACTACCTATGTACCCCTAAACCGAGGTCCCCCCACATCACTGCCACTCTATTAAAAAATTTTAACCCCTAATCTGCCGCTCCGTACACCGCCGCAACCTACGTTATCCCTATGAACCTCTAATCTGCTGCCCCTAACACCGCCAACCCCTATATTATATTTATTAACCCTTAATCTGCCGCCCCCAACGTCGCCTCCACCTACAATAATTAACCCCTAATCTGCCGACCGGACCACACCGCTACTATAATAAATGTATTAACCCCTAAAGCTAAGTCTAACCCTTACACTAACACCCCCCTAACTTAAATATAATTTAAATCTAACAAAATAAATTAACTCTTATTAAATAAATTATTCCTATTTAAAGCTAAATACTTACCTGTAAAATAAACCCTAATATAGCTACAATATAAATTATAATTATATTGTAGCTATTTTAGTATTAATATTTATTTTACAGGCAACTTTGTATTTATTTTAACCAGGTACAATAGCTATTAAATAGTTAATAACTATATAATAGCTACCTAGTTAAAATAAATCCTAACCTAAGTTACAATTAAACCTAACACTACACTATCAATAAATTAATTAAATACAATACCTGCAATTATCTACAATTAAACCTAACACTACACTATCAATAAATTAATTAAATACAATACCTACAAATAAATACAATTAAATAAACTAACTAAAGTACAAAAAATAAAAAAGAACTAAGTTACAAAAAATAAAAAAATATTTACAAACATTAGAAAAATATCACAACAATTTTAAACTAATTACACCTATTCTAAGCCCCCTAACAAAATAACAAAGCCCCCCAAAATAAAAAAATGCCCTACCCTATTCTAAATTAAAAAAGTTCAAAGCTCTTTTACCTTACCAGCCCTGAAAAGGGCCATTTGCGGGGCATGCCCCAAAGAATTCAGCTCTTTTGCCTGTAAAAAAAACACATACAATACCCCCCCCCAACATTACAACCCACCACCCACATACCCCTAATCTAACCCAAACACCCCTTAAATAAACCTAACACTAAGCCCCTGAAGATCTCCCTACCTTGTATTCACCACACCGGGTTCACCGATCGGTCCAGAAGAGCCTCCGATGTCTTCATCCAAGCCCAAGCGGGGGCTAAAGAGTGACGTCCATCCTCCGGCTGAAGTCTTGATCCAAGCGGCAAATGAAGAAGTCCATCTTCGGGAAGAAATCTTCATCCTATCCGGGCAAAAGAGGACATCCGGACCGGCAAACATCTTCATCCAAGCCGCATCTTCTATGTTGTTCCATCCGATGACGACCGGCTCCATCTTGAAGACCTCCATCGCGGATCCATCCTCTTCTTCCGACGACTAGACGACGAATGAAGGTTCCTTTAAGGGATGTCATCCAAGATGGCGTCCCTCGAATTCCGATTGGCTGATAGGATTCTATCAGCCAATCGGAATTAACGTAGGAAAATTCTGATTGGCTGATGGAATCAGCCAATCAGAATCAAGTTCAATCCGATTGGCTGATCCAATCAGCCAATCAGATTGAGCTCACATTCTATTGGCTGTTCCGATCAGCCAATAGAATGCGAGCTCAATCTGGTTGGCTGATCGGATCAGCCAATCGGATTGAACTTGATTCTGATTGGCTGATTCCATCAGCCAATCAGAATTTTCCTACCTTAATTCCGATTGGCAGATAGAATCCTATCAGCCAATCGGAATTCGAGGGACGCCATCTTGGATGACGTCCCTTAAAGGAACCTTCATTCGTCATCTAGTCATCGGAAGAAGAGGATGGATCCGCGGTGGAGGTCTTCAAGATGGAGCCGGTCGTCATCGGATGGAAGAACATAGAAGATGCCTCCTGGATGAAGATGTTTGCCGGTCCGGATGTCCTCTTCTGCCTGCTTGGATCAAGACTTCAGCCGGAGGATGGATGTCTTCAGCCCCCCGCTTGGGCTTGGATCAAGACATCGGAGCCTGGACGGATCGCTGATACCCGGCGAGGTGAAGATAAGGTATGAAGATCTTCAGGGGCTTAGTGTTAGGTTTATTTAAGGGGGGTTTGGGTTAGATTAGGGGTATGTGGGTGGTGGGTTGTAATGTTGGGGGGGGGGGTTATTGTATGTTTTTTTTCCAGGCAAAAGAGCTGAATTCTTTGGGGCATGCCCCGCAAATGGCCCTTTTAAGGGCTGGTAAGGTAAAAGAGCTTTTCTATTTTAATTTTAGAATAGGGTAGGGCATTTTTTTATTTTGGGGGTCTTTGTTATTTTATTATGGGGCTTAGAGTAGGTGTAATTAGCTTAAAATTGTTGTAATATTTTTCTAATGTTTGTAAATATTTTTTTATTTTTTGTAACTTAGTTCTTTTTTTAGTTTATTCCATTGTATTTATTTGTAGGTATTGTATTTAATTAATTTATTGATAGTGTAGTGTTAGGTTTAATTGTAGATAATTGTAGGTATTGTATTTAATTAATTTATTGATAGTGTAGTGTTAGGTTTAATTGTAACTTAGGTTAGGATTTATTTTACAGGTAATTTTGTAATTATTTTAACTAGGTAGCTATTAAATAGTTATTAACTATTTAATAGCTATTGTACCTGGTTAAAATAATTATAAAGTTGCCTGTAAAATAAATATTAATCCTAAAATAGCTACAATATAATTATAATTTATATTGTAGCTATATTAGGATTTATTTTACAGGTAAGTATTTAGCTTTAAATAGGAATAATTTATTTACTAAGAGGTAATTTATTTTGTTAGATTTAAATTATATTTAACTTAGGGGGGTGTTAGTGTTAGGGTTAGACTTAGCTTTAGGGGTTAATAAATTTATTAGAGTAGCGGTGCGGTCCGGTCGGCAGATTAGGGGTTAATTATTGTAGGTAGGTGGAGGCGACGTTGGGGGCGGCAGATTTGGGGTTAATAAATATCATAAAGGGGTCGGCGGTGTTAGGGGCAGCAGATTAGGGGTACATAGGGATAACGTAGGTTGCGGCGGTGTACGGAGCGGCAGATTAGGGGTTAATAATAATATGCAGGGGTCAGCGATAGCGGGGGCGGCAGATTAGGGGTTTATAAATATAATATAGGGGTCGGCGGTGTTAGGGGCAGCAGATTAGGGGTTCATAGGGATAACATAGGTTGCGGCGGTGTACGGAGCGGCAGATTAGGGGTTAATAATAATATGCAGGGGTCAGCGATAGCAGGGACGGCAGATTAGGGGTTAATAAGTGTAAGGTTAGGGGTGTTTAGACTCGGGGTTCATGTTAGAGTGTTAGGTGCAGACGTAGGAAGTGTTTCCCCATAGGAAACAATGGGGCTGCGTTAGGAGCTGAACGCTGCTTTTTTGCAGGTGTTAGGGTTTTTTTCAGCTCAAACAGCCCCATTGTTTCCTATGGGGGAATCGTGCACGAGCACGTTTTTGAAGCTGGCCGCGTCCGTAAGCATCGCTGGTATCGAGAGTTGCAGTGGCGTTAAATATGCTATACGCTCCCTTTTTTGGAGCCTAACGCAGCCCTTCTGTGAACTCTAAATACCAGCGGTATTTAAAAGGTGCGGGGGAAAAAAAGCATGCGTAGCTAACGCACCCCTTTGGCCGCAGAACTCTAAATCTAGCCGTTAATTATGAATAAACTGTGATTTATCAAAATTTGAATGGCCATGTATTCAATGCACTCTATAATATTTAGTATTTATTTCTCATATTTCAAAGAATATTTCAATATAAATTACATATTAATTCATTAAATTATTTATCTTAATAAGAAAATTTTATATAAAAATACATTACATAAAGTTATTATACTGTTTAACCTTTGATATATCAATACTGTGACAGAACATATCGTGGGGACTTAAATGTCATATTAAACTAGAGAAACAATGAAAGTAGGATAGCGAAATTAAATAAATGGATTGTAAATAGATAGGCTATAAAAATGATGATTATGGATGATGGGAGCTAGTTATGTATATATATAGTCGTATATATATATATATTATATATATATATATATAGTCATATCCAGTATTTTTGAATTTCTCACATAGTTAATTACATATATCAGGTTTTCTGAAAAACCACCCCCTCATAGAGCTTACTGGATGATTACACCTATTCCCAGTGGTTGATTAAATCAAAGGTGGAATTAAACCCTTTTGGAATCCTTTTTTGCAGGGTAAAGATCCTGTAAGCTTCTCTCTTATACGGCAATTTTACTCTATCTCCTCCTCTCTTTGGGGTGGATACTCTTTCAATACACTTCCATCTAAAGGAGTTGACATTGCCTTGATGATCTTTGATGAAATAGGTAGCTAATGCTGAGCTCTCTCTTTCTTTTTAAATATTGTAAAGATGTTCTCTGACCCTAGACCTCACGTCTCTAGTCGTGAGGCCTACGTACTGTTTTTTACAAATATTGCACTCTGCTAGATAGACAACAAAATTAGTTGAACAATTGATACACTGTTTCGTTGTGTACTGTTTGTTTGTCACATATGAAATGAACTTATCAGTGACCTCAACAAAGTCACATGCCTTACACCTCCTTTGTCCACATCTATATGTTCCCTTATGTTTTAACCATGAACTGCCTGTAGCTGTAGAGGTCCCTGGCAGCTGAGTGGGATAAAGAATGTTGCCTAAAGTCTTTGCATGTCTGTATGAAAACCTACAGCCGTCCTCAATTAGGGATTTTTATTTCTGGTCTGCTAGAAGAATTGGAAGGTGCTTTCTTATTACCCTACAGACAGTAGTATATTGATTACTAAAGTCTGTTACAAATGTGACTTTATTAATTTCATTAGAGGGATCAGGTTTGGGTTTATCTCTCAGAAGATCATTTCGATCACAATGATCAACTTGGAATCTAGCTCTCTTGATTATTTTATGTGTATACCCCCTTTCTCTGAGATTTTTCGTTAGCAAATCACATTCTTTTTTATAGGTTTCATAATTACTGCAATTGCGTTTAATCCTTGTAAACTGCCCCTTTGCTATAGCAAAAGGGACATGGGCTGGGTGGTTACTTTGAGCATGTAGGAGTGTATTTTTTGCAAATTATTTCCTATACAGCTCACTTTCAATGGTCTTGTCACTTTTCCCTATCAGGGTGACATCTAGGTTATTGATTCTTTCACTACTGAATTCCATAGTAAATTTCAAATTTACCTGGTTATCATTTAAGTACTCCACAAACAACAAAGCTTCCTCCTTACTGCCAGTCCACACAAACAGCAGGTCATCTATAAATCTCCGGTAGACCTTAATAGATGACCTGAAGGGATTTCTACCTCCAAAGATGTGCACAGTTTCCCACCAACCTAAAAATAGGTTGGCGTATGACGGGGCAAATTTAGCCCCCATCGCTGTGCCACATCTCTGGAGGTAGAAATGATCCTCAAAGGAGAAAATAATTGTGTTTGAGTAAATATTTAACCACCATGAGGTAGTATCCTCTCTGTTCATCTGTCAAATCGGTATGTTGCAAGAAACTGTCTAAGGCCCTCAGTCCAAGATCATGAGGAATGGTGGAGTACAGGGACACTACATCCACTGTGAGCCAGCTGTAGTTAGACCTCCATACAGTGCCATCCAAAATATTCAAGAGGTGTTTCGTATCTCTTAAATAACTAGTCAGCTGGCTCACAAGTGGCTGTATAACCGAATCTGCCCACCCCGAAAGGGGCTATAGCAGTGAGCCAATCCCTGATACTATGGGCCTCCCTTTTATGTTGTCAAGTGTTTTGTGAATCTTGGGTAAATGGTGGAAGAGTGGAGTTTTAGGGTGCTTTACAGTTACATAATCCGCTGTTTTTGGATCTAAAAAACCTCTTTCAACCCCCTCGTCCACCAAAGACCTTATCTGTAACTGATATGTTTTTGTGGGATCCCTTGGATGTTATGTTCTGTCACAGTATTGATATATCAAAGGTTAAACAGTATAATAACTTTATGTAATGTATTTTTATATAAAATTTTCTTATTAAGATAAATAATTTAATGAATTAATACGTAAATTATATTGAAATATTCTTTGAAATATGAGAAATAAATACTAAATATTATAAAGTGCATTGAATATATGGCCATTCAAATTTTGATAAATCACAGTTTATTCATAATTAAATGTGCTTTCTCTGATAATGTTAGCTTATAAAAGTTTATATAGAACTTCAGGTTAGACTTAGGCTGTGTCTAAAAGCGCTATAATGAAAGTGAAGTCTACTTGGCGATTCAAAGTGAACTAAACATTCTGTGTAATTAATTATGTCATTCTTTAGGTTATTTTATATAAATGTGGCAGTTTGTATAATTTCTGTGATATGTGCTCATATTCTTCTTAAGTATTATTAAGCAGCCAATCCGAATTTGCCAAAGTACTAACATGGAGCTTACACACCTGTATAAATTGTATACCTCGGCACCTGGGCGTTAACTATGATTACGGGTTCATCCTGAAACGCGTCAGTGACGTCAGCAGGGCCGAGGTTGTAGCTTCCAGCTTTTAATTTTGGCGGTTACACTTGCTATGGTTCGTTTGTTTGTTTTTTACTATGTTGCTTATTGAATAAAGTATCCATTTTTTTATCTCACCACTCTGGAGCCGGACTGGGTGCTTTTATTGTTTATTAAAAAATTGAAGTGCTATATTCTAAATGTAAGCTAGATAAAAGATGCCATTTCAATGTATTTATTCAAACCCCATTCTCCAACTGTTATAAGGTAGAAAACCCACCACATCTCTGTTTATAATACATCAAAGTGCAAACCTATGTGATAGTGACCAGTAAGAGCTATGTTTAATTAAAACTCTCAAGAACATGACTAAAGGGTATATTATAGGAGCAAGGATTCCGATAGCTAATCTTCATGTATTCAAAATTCCCTAATGTAAACTGTGAAGCAGACACTTTAAACAGAATATAAAAATGTCAAAGGGACATTATACACTAGATTTTTATTTGCATAAATGTTTTGTAGATGATCCATTAAGATAGCCCATACAGGTTTTCTAAAAAAAAATGTATAGTTTTGTTTATTTTTTAAATAACATTGCTCCGATTTTCAGACTCCTAACCAAGCCCCAAAGTTTTAGGAGAATACTGATGTATACCTACTCCAGCTTGCTCCTGTTTGTGTAAATGGTCTTTTCATATGCAGAGGAAGGAGGAGTGGGGGGGGGGGTGCATGCCTGCTATTTCCCACTTGCAATGGGTATTCCAGATAACCTTTTCAACAGAGCTAAACTGGGAGCTTCTAAGTAGGTTTTTAAACGGTTTTATACTGGATTTTTATATCAGTAGTTGTGATTATTCTTTATAGTGGTGTCTATTACATGCAGTTATATGAAAATTGGTGTATACTGTCCCTTTAAATGTATATAAAAAACAATAGCTCAATCATAAAGTCTAAATGCTAATGCTGCAGAGTGGAAAGATATTCGGCACTGAATGATCTCAGGCAGAGTAATTGGAGGTTAATTATCCCACTCCAGATCTAATGAAAACAGCAGGCCCATCCAAATGACCCACAGTCATATGCAGAATCAGGTAAATGTCCCGTAAAAGTAGGATCTGATCCCTAATGTATCGTATCTACATCACTAGGCCAAACAAGATCTGCTAACAAGACCTATAACTCACTCAAGCTTTGAGAAGTCCCTGGTCATCGTTCAATAGGCTTAATCTGCATTACCTGGCTGTTCAGTGCTACAATCCTTCTGTTTGTGTCATAGCTCATGGAGGCTCCAGGATTCCTCTTTTGCCGCTTCGCATTCTCTTTGCCCAGCAGCTTCAGAGCACATGTGGAAGTCAGAGCCAGAGGCTTAAATATTGATTCTTAAGTCACAGTCAGCTTAAAACTTTCCTCAAACTGTGAATAATGCTGAGTAGGATCTTCAGACATGGGGCTCCAATTATTATTCATATTCTCCTATATTGTCTCCTAAAAATTCTCATGAGAAATAATTCCCCTATTTATCATTCAAAAATGCGCCTAAAATTGGGCAAGTTCGACTGTGAAGTTCTCCTACTCTGTTCTCACTCTCCTTGCAGAACATGTTCTCCAAAAAATAGTTAAATTAGATCCTTTTAGTCGTTTTTCATATAGTTCTCTTCTTTAGTTCTCCTAGTTACAAATTTATCATTTATATTTTTCTGCGGAGGACTGAAAGTTCCTGCATTAATGTTCTCCATAACAACTGTGGAAGTCACCTTAGAAATCTATTCTCTACCAGTTGTGGAAGCAGTTAAAAAAAGGGCTCTGCAAGGTGCAAAAATTATCTATAACAAAGCTCAATAATAATGGTTATTGGAGCGCAATAATAATTTAATATTGGCGTTATAAAAATATATATATATAATGGAGCGCCAAAAATTATATCTATTGAGGCATAAAAAAAAGATATAAAAGAAGTTAAAATTGAAGCCCAAAAACAATGAAAATGTAGTTCTATTTTCTTACATGATAGTTTGCTGAAGAGGGGCGTTAACAAAGCAACTAGGAAGGCTGTCTAAATATTTCTATTGGCTTATATATGACTGACATGGAGAATAGTGGCTTATTTTCAGTGATAAATAAGGAGAAGATACTAATCAGACTGGAGAAATTTATCATTAGTTCTCCTCAGCTCTCCTCAACTCTCCTATGAAGAAAAAACAACTTTTTAATGATAAATATGGGCGCACAGGTGCGCCTCTCTAAAGGAGAGCTGCGGAGAACTGATAGGAGAACAGAAAGGAGAACTCCCCAAATGATTGATAAATCAAGCCCATGGTAGGGCACAAAACCGGGCACATAGCTTCTGGAATTAGCCATCAAGAAGGGTCTGCACTGCCTTAACAATTTGACGATCGGTATCTGCCATTGTCGGAGGAAGGTCAACACTCACATACAAAACAATTGCTCTCAAGGTATCACAAGCAATCTGCAATTCACAGTAGCGCAGCTAGCGTAACGCAAGCAACAAAATATAGCATGTATCCACAGAGAAGTTCAATATAACAGTTCAATTGCAACTGGATGTAATACACCTAGATCTAATCTCCTCTGATCAGGATGATGCTGTAGTAATTGTCGCCATACGTTGCCGCTGCCTAGATGAGACACTCCCCCCTGTCGTCAAGTTTTAATTTGTTGCTAAAAGTGTGTATTTTAAAATGTGCCTCCCGCCTAAAAAAAAATTTTATGTTGGAAAAATGTTTGGCCCTGTACACTATAACTGGGCTGTAGCAGTTTTCTTTGTCAGCCAGTAAGTAACAGATGTCAAACAAGGAACCCCAAAGGGAACCCAGAGCGGGGTGCGCTTAGTGAACCAAACAATCAAATTAGTGCACAAACCATATGGTTCCCGTGGGATCGGGCAGTGAGTTCAAAACAATTGGAATGAAAGGTGCAGGCGGCCAAGCTCCTCTGGTCCTCGGAGTGAAGGTTTCTGAAATTTATAAGTGAAAAAGAGGGCGCCACATAGCATGATACTGTTGTTGTAAAATCAGAAGGCAGAATATTCAAAACGGCTTACCAAATGGCTCTGCACCGTTCTATGACCGGTGCTATCAGGCAGACTAACACTCTCAGTGGTGTGCTAACCACTGAGACTGTTAGTCTGCCTGATAGCACCGGTCATAGAACGGTGCAGAGCCATTTGGTAAGCCTTTTTGAATATTCTGCCTTCTGATTTTATAACAACAGTATCACGCTATGTGGCGCCCTCTTTTTCACTTATAAAAGTAAGTAACAGATACTGGAGTAATGTGTGCCCTTTCCTTCTCAGTATCAATTTAATATCATCTTAGCACTTTAATAAAAAACATGTTAAATAGTGCTCTTTTGTATGCATGATAGATAACCTCTCTAAAAAAAAAATCCCAGTGGGCGCTAATATGCAGATTTGTTATCACAAAAGGTTCCAGGTTATTGTAAATCTATATTTGCTTCTTCTTTTATGGTTTAAAATTAAAGGGACAGTCTACACCAAAATGGTTATTGTTTAAAAAGATAGATAACGCCTTTACTACCCATTCCCCAGCTTTGCACAACCAACATTGATAAATTAATATACTTTATAACATTTAAACCTCTAAATTTCTGCCTGTTTCTAAGCCACTACAGACTGCCTCTTATCACAGCTCATCTAGGCCATATAGATAACATTGTGCTCACGCCCGGAGAGTTATTTAAGAGTCAGCACAACCCAGCACTAATTAGTTAAAATGCAAGTCAATAGATAATAAATAAAAAAAGTCATGTGATCAGGGGGCTGTCAACAGATGCTTAGATACAAGGTGATCACAATTGTGTTGGTTATGCACATAGAATATGTCGCAATATAGGAACCATTCAGCCAATCTAGTCTGCCCAATTTTCTGAATACTTTCATTACTTCCTGACCTTATCTTATATCTAGCATAACCTTATGCCTATCCCATGCATGTTTAAACTACTTCACTGTCTCTACCACTTCTGCTGGATGGCTACTACTCCACCATCTATCCACTACCCTCTCTGTAAAGAGAGCCGGCTAGATTACGAGTTGTGCATTAGGGTTAAAAAGCAGTGTTGAGAGGTCCCAACGCTGCTTTTTTTAACGCCCGCTGGAATTACGAGTCTTGAAATGACAGGCTCACCGCTCACTTTTTTGGCCAGACTCGGAAATACCTCAAATCCACTTACGTCAATTGAGTATCCTATATTTTCAATGGAACTTGCATAGCGCCAGTATTATGAGTCTGACCAAAAGTGAGCGGTACAGCCTCTCCTGTCAAGACTGATACCGCATTTTAAAGTCAGTAGTTAAGAGTTTTACACTACAACGCCGTAGCATAAAACTCTTAACTAAAGTGCTAAAAAGTACACTAACACCCATAAACTACCTATTAACCCCTAAACAGAGGCCCCCCACATAGCAAACACTAAAATAAATATTTTAACCCCTAATTTGCAGAACCGGACATCGCCGCCACTGTAATAAATATATTAACCCCTAAACCGCCGCACTCCCCCCTCGCAAACACTAGTTAAATATTATTAACCCCTAATCTGCCGTCCCTAACATCACCGCCACCAACCTACATTTATTAACCCCTAATCTGCCGCCCCAACGTCGCCGACACTATATTAAAGATATTAACCCCCTAAACCTAAGTCTAACCCTAACCCTAACCCCCCTAACTTAAATATAATTACAATAAATCTAAATAAAATTACTACAATTAACTAAATTATGCCTATGTAAAACTAAATACTTACCTGTAAAATAAACCCTAACGCCTAGATTTAGAGTTCTGCGTTAGCCATCAAAACCAGCGTTAGGGGGTCCTAACGCTGGTTTTGGCCGCCCGCTAGTATTTAGAGTCAGTCAGGAAAGGGTCTCACTTTCCAGCCGTGACTTTTCCATACCGCAGATCCCCCTACGCCAATTGCGTAGCCTATCTTTTCAATGGGATCTTTCTAACGCCGGTATTTAGAGTCTTGGCTGAAATGACCGTTAGAAATCTAACGACAGAACTCCAGCCGCAAAGAAAAGCCAGGAGTTAAGAGCTTTATGGGCTAACGCCGGTTCATAAAGCTCTTAACTACTGTGCTCTAAAGTACACTAACACCCATAAACTACCTATGCACCCCTAAACCGAGGCCCCCCCCACATCGCCGCCACTATAATAAATATTTTTAACCCCTAATCTGCCGACAGCACACCGCCGCAACCTACATTATCCCTATGTACCCCTAATCTGCTGCCCCTAACACCGCCGACCCCTATATTATATTTATTAACCCCTAATCTGCCACCCCCAATGTCGCCGCCACCTACATACAATTATTAACCCCTAATCTGCCGACCGGACCTCACCGCTACTATAATAAAGGTATTAACCCCTAAACCGCCACACTCCCGCCTCAAAAACCCTATAATAAATAGTATTAACCCCTAATCTGCCCTCCCTAACATCACCGACACCTGACTTCAAGTATTAACCCCTAATCTGCCGACCGGACCTCGCCGCTACTCTAATAAATGTATTAACCCCTAAAGCTAAGTCTAACCCTAACACTAACACCCCCCCTAAGTTAAATATAATTTTAATCTAATGAAATAAAATAAATCTTATTAAATAAATTATTCCTATTTAAAGCTAAATACTTACCTGTAAAATAAACCCTAATATAGCTACAATATAAATAATAATTATATTGTAGCTATTTTAGGATTAATATTTATTTTACAGGCAACTTTGTATTTATTTTAACCAGGTACAATAGCTATTAAATAGTTAATAACTATTTAATAGTTACCTAGTTAAAATAATTACAAAATTACCTGTAAAATAAATCCTAACCTAAGTTACAATTAAACCTAACACTACACTATCAATAAATTAATTACATACAAATACCTACAAATAAATACAATTAAATAAACTAACTAAAGTGCAAAAAATACTGTTTGAGGCGGGAGTGAGGCGGATTAGGGGTTAATAACTTTATTATAGTAGCGGTGAGGTCCGGTCGGCAGATTAGGGGTTAATAATTGTAGGTAGGTGGCGGCGACGTTGGGGCGGCAGATTAGGGGTTAATAAATATAATATAGGGGTCGGCGGTGTTAGGGGCAGCAGATTAGGGGTACATAAGGATAACGTAGGTTGCGGCGGTGTATGGAGCGGCAGATTAGGGGTTAATAATAAAATGCAGGGGTCAGCGATAGCGGCGGCGGCAGATTAGGGGTTAATAAGTGTAAGGTTAGGGGTGTTTAGACTCGGGGTACATGTTAGGGTGTTAGGTGCAGACATAGGAAGTGTTTCCCCATAGGAAACAATGGGGCTGCGTTAGGAGCTGAACGCTGCTTTTTTGCAGGTGTTAGGTTTTTTTTTCAGCTGAAACGGCCCCATTGTTTCCTATGGGGGAATCGTGCACAAGCACGTTTTTGAAGTTGGCCGTGTCCGTAAGCACCGCTGGTATTTAGAGTTGAAGTGGCGGTAAATATGCCTGTAACGCAGCCCTTCAGACAACTCTAAATACCAGCGGTATTTAGAAGGTGCAGGGGAAAAAAAGCACGCGTAGCTAACGCACCCCTTTGGCCGCAGAATTCTAAATCTAGCCGTAAGATAGCTACACTATAACTAATAGTTAAATTGTAGCTATCTTAGGGTTTATTTTTATTTTACAGGCAACTTGGTATTTATTTTAACTAGGTACAATAGTTATTAAATAGTTATTAACTATTTAATAACTACCTAGTTAAAATAAATTTACCTGTAAAATAAAACCTAACCTAAGTTACAATTACACCTAACACTAGACTACAATTAAATTAATTAACAAAACTAAATACAATTAATTACAATGAAATAAAATTATCTAAAGTATGAAAAAAAACACCACTAAATTACAGAAAATAGTAAAATAATTACAAGATTTTTAAACTAATTACACCTACTCTAATCCCCCTATAATAAAAAAAGCCCTACCCTACACTAAATCACAAATAGCCCTTAAAAGGGCCTTTTGCAGGGCATTGCCCCAAAGTAATCAGCTCTTTTACCTGTAAAAAAAAGTACAAATACCCCCCCAACATTAAAACCCACCACCCACACAACCAACCCTACTCTAAAACCCACCCAATCCGCCCTTAAAAAAACCTAACACTAACCCCTTGAAGATCACCCTACCTTGAGAAGTCTTCACCCAACCGGGCAAAAGTCCTCAACGAATCCGGCAGAAGTGGTCCTCCAGATGGGCAGAAGTCTTCATCCAACCGGGCAGAAGTCTTCATCCAGACGGCATCTTCTATTTTCATCCATCCGGCACGGAGCGGGTCCATCTTCAAGACATCCGATGCGGAGCATCCTCATCAAACGACGGCCGACGACTGAATGAAGGTTCCTTTAAATGACAACATCCAAGATGGCCAGATTCGTTGAGGACTTCTGCCCGGTTGGGTGAAGAATTCTCAAGGTAGGGTGATCTTCAAGGGGTTAGTGTTAGGATTTTTTAAGGGGGGATTGGGTGGGTTTTAGAGTAGGGTTGGTTGTGTGGGTGGTGGGTTTTAATGTTGGGGGGGTATTTGTACATTTTTTTACAGGTAAAAGAGCTGATTACTTTGGGGCAATGCCCCACAAAAGACCCTTTTAAGGGCTATTTGTAATTTAGTGTAGGGTAGGGCTTTTTTATTTTGGGGGTCTTTTTTATTTTGTTAGGGGGATTAGAGTAGGTGCAATTAGTTTAAAAATCTTGTAATTATTTTATTATTTTCTGTAATTTAGTGGGGGGGGGTTTCGTACTTTAGATAATTTTATTTCATTGTAATTAATTGTACATTGGGGGTGGCAGATTAGGGGTTAATAAATTTAGGTAGGTTGCGGCGACATAGGGGGCGGCAGATTAGGGGTTAATAATTATAATGTAGGTGTCGGCGATGTTGGGAGCAGCAGATTAGGGGTTCATAAGTATAATGTAGGTGGCGGCGGTGTCCGGAGCGGCAGATTAGGGGTTAATAATATAATGCAGGTGGCGACGATTTTGGGGGCGGCAGATTAGGGGTTAATAAGTGTAAGATTAGGGTTGTTTAGACTCGGGGTTCATGTTAGGGTGTTAGGTGTAAACATAAATTTTATTTCCCCATAGGAATCAATGGGGCTGCGTCAGGAGCTTACGCTGCTTTTTTACAGGTGTTAGGTTTTTTTTCAGCTGGCTCTCCCCCATTGATTCCTATGGGGAAATTGTGCACAAGCACGTTTTACCTGCTTACCGCTAACGTAAGCAGCGCTGGTATTGAGGTGAGATGTGGAGCAAAATTTTGCTCTTTGCTCACTTTTTTGCGGATAAATCCGTAATACCAGCGTTGTCTGTAAGTTAGCAGTGAGCATAAACTGCTCGTTAGCACCGCACCCCTGTTAACGCAAAACTCGTAATCTAGGTGATAGTTTCTTTCATGTAAATGGAAAGAGTCCATGAGCTAGTGACGTATGGGATATACAATCCTACCATGAGGGGACAAAGTTCCCCAAACCTCAAAATGGCTATAAATACACCTCCCACCACACTCACACCTTAGTTTTACAAACTTTACCTCCTATGGAGGTGGTGAAGTAAGTTTGTGCTTCATTTTTATGATTTCTTCTATGATAAGTGCTTCTAGGTATTCTGAAGCCCAATTCCTCTCACAGTACAGTGTTTGTCAGAGGCACGTGAAGAGAGTATCACTGTTGATTTTTATGGTTTCACTCATGGGAAATCTTTTCAAGGGTTCTCTGTTATCGGTCGTAGGGATTCATCTTCTACCTCCCTTTTCTGGTGACAATATACTCTTATATACCATTACCTCTGCTGATAGTTTTCAGTGCTGGTTTTGCTATCTGCTATATGTGGATGGGTGTCTTTCGGTAAGTATGTATCATTATTTAAGACACTCTCAGCTATGTTTGGTGCTTTATGTTTGAATATAAAGTTTTAAATATATGTATTTACTTATATTTGCCATGAGTCCGGTATTTGTGTATTTCCCTTTGCAGTCTGTTTCAGTATGGGAATCATATTGAGGAAGTTATTTTTTTACCTGAGGTTTAGTCTTTTTTCCAATTTGACTTGCTTTTTCTTATTTTCGCGGGCAAACTAGACTCGCGAGGGCGCAATATTGCTATTATTTATTGCGTAATTTTTGGCTCAAAACTTTTTGGCGCAAATTTTCGTCTACAGTGGCGCAAGTTTTGTCATAACCTGCATCTTTGTTGACGTTAGGTTTTCGGTGCGAAGTCGCGCTTGTTATGACACGAGATACGTCATTTACGGATGTTGGTTGGTACAAAAAAAAAATCATTACTATTTGTGTCGTGCGTCATACTTGGCGCCAAATATTTTTTAGTTATTTTTACCCCACTTCCTTTATGCTTTTGCTCTCTTTATATTCTAGAGGGCTATGTTGTTTGCTTTTCTGCCTATTTAGCATATGGATTTTTTCCCATTCCTGAGACTGCTATATGAGGAAGTCGGATATTTGTTTAAATGTTATTTTTTCAAAGATGTCCCAGTCTGATCCTGCCTCAGAAGGTACTGTAGGAACCATGCTGCCTGAACACAGTTCTACCAAAGCTAAGTGTATCTGTTGTAAGCAAGCTGAGATTATATCTCTGGCTATATTATGTAACAGTTGTCATGATAGTAGATCATCTGCCTGCCACCACGCATCCCCGACGAACACCATAGGACCCTTCACCTGCCGCAACTGCTCCTTCTCCTCCCTTCGAACCACTAACCCGCCAGTCACCTCACGTAAAAACAACCGCAACCACCTCAACTGCATCCTCCTCAACACCTGCTCCGTCCACAAGCACGCCGTCAAAATCTGGAACCTGCTCAACTCCACCTCCCCAGACGTTGCCTTCCTCACTGAAACCTGGCTGAACCACACATCAATGCCTGACATCGCCATCGCCATCCCGGACCTGGAGGAGGCATCACCATCGTCCACAAACACTCTTTCCACGTCACAACCAGCTCTGACTACCACTCACCAGGCTTGGAACACCTACACTTCAAGATCCAGGTCAGTCCGAACACCACCCTCCGTGGCACCCTCATCTATAGACCTCCCGGACCTCGTCCTGCCTTCTGCAACTCCATCACAGACCTCATCGCACCCCACACCCTCGCCTCAACAGACTACATCATCCTCTGTGACCTAAACTTCCACCTAGACAACCCCAACGACCACAACACCACCAACTTCTTAGAAAACCTTGGAACCTTTGGACTGAGCAACTCGTCAACTCCCCAACCCACTTAGCCGGACACACCCTCGAACCCTATCTTCTCTGCAGGCAACCACATTTCAGTCAACCACATCACCGAACTTCATTGGACTGACCACCATTGCATACACTTTTCCTTCAACAAACCCACCACACACCTCCGGCAGCACCACCCGCCCTGCAGAAACTGGAACAACATCACCGAAGACCAACTGCACTCCACCCTGAACCAGTCCCCCCCAGCTACCTCCACAGATATCAACTCCTCCGCCCGCAACCTCCACCACTGGCTCACAGACTGTGCCAACACCCTCGCCCCTCTCAAAGAAACCGTCCAACCGCCAACCCACCAACAAGGCTAGTTGGTTCACCCCGGCCCTCCAGGACTCCAAACACCACTGCAGGCAATTGGAAAGGACCTGGAGATCCAGCAAGACCCCTGTGAATAAAACAGCCTACAAAGAAACCATCACTACCCACCACCACCTCATCAAAACCACCAAGAAGACAGCCATCCAAGATAGAATCAATGCCAATGTCCACAACAGCAAGGAGCTATTCACAGTCATCAAGGAATTCTCCAATCCCAACAGCGACACCAACAACATCCCGCCCTCCCAGAACCTCTGCAATAACCTTGCAATGTACTTCCACCACAAGATCGTCGACATCTATGACAGCTTTGCACCCCATACCTTACCCACCACCGCCTACCCACCAACTCCCACTGATACCTCACCCAAATACACCACCGCCTACCCCCCACAGACCATCTGGAGCCCCCTCACCACAGAGGACACCATTAGAATCATGAGATCGATCCACTCCGGAGCACCCTCAGATCCATGCCCGCATCACATATTCAACAAAGCGGGTTACACCATTACCCCCGAGCTCTGCAGCACCATCAACTGCTCCATCGAAACTGGCACCTTCCCGGATGATTGGAAGCATGCAGAATTAAAACCCCTACTGAAAAAAAACAACGGCTGACCCCAATGATCCCTCCCAATCTGGTTTCAGGAGCAACAACAGCACCGAGACCGCCCTCCTCGCCGCCACAGATGACATCCTCGCCCTACGCCGCCCTCATTGTCCTAGACCTCTCAGCAGCATTCGACACTGTCTACCACCTCACCATCTGCACCTGCCTACACGATGCCGGCATATGCAAAAAAGCTCTGGAATGGATCACCTCCTTCCTCACCGGCAGAACCCAGAAAGTTAGACTCCCACCCTTAACCTCCAAGCCCACAGAAAGCAGCTGCGGTGTACCCCAAGGCTCTTCGCTGAGCCCCACCCTATTCAACATCTACATGGCTCCTCTCACCACCATCACCCGACGAAATGACCTCAACATCATCTCCTATGCCGACGACACCCAGATAATCATCTCACTCACCAGTGACCCCACCACCAAGAGAAACGTCCAAGAAGGGCTGACAGCAGTCGCCACCTGGATGAGCTACAACTGCCTAAAGCTGAACGCAGACAAGACCAAAGTCCTCCTCCTTGGTCCCACCACATCCACCTGGAATAACTCCCGGTGGCCCACACCCCTTGGACACCCTCCAACCCCCACCGACCATGCACGAAATCTAGGCGTCATCCTGGACTCATCGCTCTCCATGGACCGGCAAATCAACGCTGTCTCCTCTGCATGATTCCACACACTTCACCTGCTGCGAAAGATCTTCAAATAGATCCCAACCGAGACCAGGAAGACTGTCACCCACGCCCTCATCAGCAGCCAATTGGACTACGGCAATGCACTCTATGCCGGCTCCACCATCAAGCTCCAAAAGAGACTACAGCACATCCAGAACGCCTTGGCCAGACTAATCCTCGATATCCCTCGTCAATGCCACATCACCAAACACCTGCAGGACCTGCACTATCCCCATCAACAAAAGAAAAACCTTCAAGCTTCTCACCCACACATTCAAGGCCCTCCACAACATCAGTCCCGAATACTTGAACCACCGCCAGACAACCTTCTAAACCCCCGCCAGACAACTTCGATCGGCCGACCAAGCCCTAGCAGTCATCCTCCACATCAGGAAAACCACAGCGGGAGGCAGATCCTTCTCTCACCTGGCAGCCAAGACTTGGAACACCCTCCCGCTGTACCTCAGACAGGCTACCACCCTAACTAAGTTCAGAAAGGACCTCAAGACCTGGCACTGCAACCCTCAGCACCTTGAGACCCTTACATGTGAATAGCCGCGCTTTACAAGAACCTAATAAATAGATAGATGATAAGCTTTTGCATGCCGATAATGTTTCTATTAGTATTTGTACAGCACCTGTTGTTCCCTCAACATCTAATGTACATGATATTCCTGTTGATATAAAAAATTATATTGCTGATGCAATTAGAAGGTTATGACTGCTATTCCACCTTCTAATAAGCGTAAAAGGTCTTTTAAAACTTCTCATAAGTCTGATGAAATTTGTAATGACCGACAACATACTGAAATATCTTCCTCTGAAGAGGATCTCTCTGGTTCAGAAGATCCTACTTCAGACATTGAAATTAATAAATCTTCTTATCTTTTTAAGATTGAATATATTCGTTCTTTATTGAAAGAAGTATTGGATATTGAGGAGTCTGATCCTCTTGATAACAAATCCAGTAAGCGTTTAAATTCAGTTTTTAAACCTCCTGTGATTACTCCATGCTGTTTCTGATGTGATTGCTAAGGAATGGTCTAAGCCTGGTGCTTCTTTTAATCCTTCTTCTAGGTTCAGGAAGTTATATCCTTTACCAGTGGCTAGGTTGGAGTTTTGGGGAAAAGTCCCTAAGGTTGATGGGGCTATTTCTACTCTTGCCAAACGTACTACTATTCCTATGGAAGATAGTACTTCTTTTAATGATCCTTTAGATAGGAAGATTGAATCTTATCTAAGGAAAGCTTATTTACATTCAGGCTATATTCTCAGGCCTGCCATTTCTTTGGCTGATGTTGCAGCTGCATCAACATTTTGGTTGGATAGCTTAGCACATCAGGAAGCAGATTCTGATTTGTCTAGCATTATTCGTTTGCTTCAACATGCTAATTACTTTATCTGTGATGCTATTTTTGATATCATCAAGATTGATGTTAAATCAATGTCTTTAGCTATTTTAGCTAGAAGAGCTTTATGGCTTAAATCTTGGAAAGCTGACATGGTATCTAAATCTAGATTGCTATCTCTCTCTTTCCAGAGTAATAATTTATTTGGTTCTAAGTTTGATTCTATTATTTCCACTATCACTGGGGGAAGGGAGTTTTTTTGCCTCAAGAAAAAAAATATAAGGGTTCCAATTGGAAGCCGTCTTCAAGTTGGAATAATTCCAATCCTTTTAAGAAACCAAAGCCAGCCCCCAAGTCTGCATGAAGGTATGGCCCTCATTCCAGTTCAACTGGTGGGGGGCAGATTGAAATTATTTCAAGACATTTGGGCAGATTCTGTTCAAAATCAATGGATTCAGAGCATTGTCTCTCAAGGGTATCGAATAGGTTTCAGAATAAGACCTCCTGTGAGAAGACAACAAATCCTGTTAAAGCTCAGGCTTTTCTGATATGTGTTTCAGATCTGGAGCTTTCAGGTGTGATTATACCAGTTCCGCTTCAGGAACAGGGTCTGGGTTTTTATTCAAATCTATTCATTGTCCTAAAGAAAGAAAATTCATTCAGACCAGTTCTGGATCTGAAGTTTTTGAATCGTTTTGTGTAAGGGTCCCAACTTTCAAGATGGTGACTATAAGGACTATTCTGCCTTTTGTTCAGCAAGGTCATTACATGTCCACAATAGACTTACAGGACGCTTATCTTCACATTCCGATTCATCCAGATCAATATCGGTTTCTGGGATTCTCTTTTCTAGACAAGCATTACCAATTTGTTGCTCTTCCATTTGGCCTAGTGACAACTCCAAGAATATTTTCGAAGGTTCTCGGTGCCCTTCTATTTGTAATCAAGAGTTTCTTGATTCCTCAGACAAGGGTCACCTTTTTAAGTTTCCAGATAGATTCAGTGTCCATGACTCTGTCTTTAACAGACCAGAGAGAAATGCAATTGGTTTCAGCCTGTCGAAACCTTCAGTCTCGATCATTTCCTTCAGTAGCTATGTAAATGGAAGTTTTACAACATATAGCCCCGTTAAGAAATTCATTAGCTTTCCAGACGTTGATATGTGAAGAGAGGATACCTTACCAGTGGGGTGAAGTCAGAGATAGGATGGCGTAGTTCCGGTGCCCGGAGGGGAGAGGGAGAGAGGGATTACCCCCCCCTTTTTTTTTTTTTTTTTTTTTCTCCTCTTCTTTTGGGGTTTGTGACAGGGTAAACATGAGTCTAAAAGATCTCTAAGTTTTATGTTTAAAATCCAGCATTTTGTATAAATTAGCTTGATTATGATTATGAAATGTTAACAAGGTAATAAGCGATGAGCATCACTATGTATTCTTTTTTTGTGAAGTATGTTAAGGAGTCCTGTGAGGCGTAAAATGACAAATTCGGTTGTTTGCTTTTCCTTTTTTCTTTGTATTATACACTGCTGGATATTCTGACTTACACTGCATAGTCAGCCCCCCCCCCTTTTTTTTTTTTTTTTTTTCTTTTTCAGGGTGTGTGATAGGGTAAAAGATGAGTGTAAAAGATTTTTAAGATTTATGTTTAAAACCCAGCATTGTATATATATCAGCTTGAATATGACCATGAAAGGTTAACAAGGCAATAAGCGATGAGCTTCATTATGTATTTTTTGTTATGTGAACTATGATAAGGAGCCCTGCGAGGCGTAAAATGATAAACTTGGTTGTTCTCTTTTATTTTTCTCTTGTATTTTGCTGGATATAAATAAAGTAAATGGAAGTTTTAGGTCTCATGACTGCAGCATCGGACGCGATCACCTTTGCTCGTTTTCATATGAGACCTCTACAGCTTTGCATGCTGAATTAATGGTGTAGGGATTATACTCGAATATCACAATTGGTATTCTTAAATCCCAGCATTCTACTCTCTCTGACTTGGTGGTTAAACCATCATCGTATTGTTCAGGGGGCCTCTTTTGTTCATCCTTCCTGGACTGTAGTCTCAACAGATGCAAGTCTTTCAGGTTGGGGAGCTGTCTGGGGTCTCTGACAGCATAAGGGGTTTGGAATCCTCTAGAGACGAGGTTACCAATCAATATTTTAGAACTCCGTGCTATCTTCAGGGCTCTTCAGACTTGGTCTCTATTAAAGAGAGAACTTTTCATTTGCTTTCAGACAGACAATATCACAACTGTGGCATATGTCAATCATCAGAGATGAACTCGCAGTCCTTTAGCAATGAAAGAAGTATCACGGATACTTTCTTGGGCGGAATCCAATTCCTGTCTAATTTCTGCGATCCATATCCCAAGTGTAGACGATTTAGAAGTGCATTATCTCAGATGTCAGACTTTACATCCGGGGGAATGGTGTTTTTTTAGATTGTACAGATGTGGAGTCTTCCAGAGATAGATCTGATGACTTCCCATGTAAACAGGAAACTTCCCAGATAACTTTCCAGGTCCAGGGATCCTCAGGCAAAGATGGTAGATGCGTTAGCAGTTCCTTGGTCTTACCAACTTGATTATATTTTTCCGCCTCTAGTTCTTCTTCCAAGGGTGATCTCCAAAATCATAATGGAACAATCGCATGTGTTTCTGATAGCACCAGCATGGCCTCACAGGTTTTGGTATGCGGATCTTGTCCAGATGTCCAGTTGCCAACCTTAGTCACTTCCTTTAAGGCTAGACCTTCTGTCTCAAGAGCCGTTTTTCCATCAGGATCTCAAATCTCTAAATTTGAAGGTATGGAAATTGAACGTTTAGTGCTTAGTCATAGAGGTTTCTCTGACTCTGTGATTAATACTATGTTGCAGGCTCATAAGTCTGTTTTAAGGAAGATTTATTATCGAGTTTGGAAAACCTATATTTCATGGTGTTCTTCTCATAAATTCTCTTGGTATTTTTTTAGAATTCCTACAATTTTACAGTTTATTTCATAGAAAGATTGCTAAACTTCCTGATATTCACTGTTTTGTTCAGGCTTTGGTCCGTATCAAGCCTGTTATTAAGTCTATTTCTTCTCCATGGAGACTTAATTTGGTTTTAAAGGCTTTGCAGGCTCCTCCTTTTGAGCCTATGCATTCTTTGGATATTAAACTATTTTCTTGGAAAGTGTTGTTCCTTTTGACTATCTCTTCTGCTAGAAGATTTTCTGAATTGTCTGCTCTCTCTTGTGAGTCTCCTTATCTGATTTTCCATCAGGATAAAGCTGTTTTGCGGACTCCGTTTAAATTTCTTCCTAAGGTTGTGAATTCTAACAACATTAGCAGGGAAATTGTTGTTTCTTCTTTGTGTCCGAATCCTAAGAATTCTCTTGAGAAATTGTTACATTCTTTAGATGTGGTAAGAGATTTGAAATACTATGTTGAGGCTACTACGGATTTCAGGAAGACTTCTAGTCTATTTGTTGTCTTTTCTGGTTCTAGGAAAGGTCAGAAAGCCTCTGCTATTTCTTTGGCATCTTGGTTAAAGCTTTTGAATCACAAGGCTTATTTGGAGGTGGGATAGTCTCTACCTCAGAGAATTACAGCTCATTCTACTAGATTAGTTGCCACTTCGTGGACTTTTAAGAATGAATCTTCAGTTGATCAGATTTGCAAAGCAGCAACTTGGTCTTATTTGCATACATTTACTAAATTTTACCATTTTGATGTATTTTCTATCTTTGGTAGAAAAGTTCTTCAGGCAGCTGTCTCAGTTTAATTCATCTGCTTATATTTTAAGGTTCTTGAAATTTATAGAAAAACGTATTTTTTGTTTGGATTTAATTTCTCAGCAGAAATAGCTGTTTTTATTTTATCCCTCCCTTTCTAGTGACTCTTCTGTGGACTTCCACATCTTGGGTATTTTATCCCATACGTCACTAGCTCATGGACTCTTGCCATTTACATGAAAGAAAACATAATTTATGTAAGAACTTACCTGATAAATTCATTTCTTTCATAATAGTAAGAGTCCATAAGGCCCATCCTGTTTTTGGTAGTTATATTTTTTTGTATAAAAGCACAATATTTTTTTCCAGTTCCTCTTTTTTGTATGCTTTTTTACTCCTTTTTATACCTCGCTATTTGGCTATACGTTAAACTAAGGTGTGAGTGTGGTGGGAGGTGTATTTATAGGCAATTTGAGGATTGGGAAATTAATAAGGTATATGCACATGATGGTGGCTTATTTTCTATCCAGGTTTAATAGGTATATAACCTCAGTATGTGTGTGCCCTTCCATTTGTCATACTACAATGAGACACATCCGCCTTCCATATAGTGGCTACTCAGTACCTAATGAGTTGGTCAAGAGGCGTATTGCATAGTATTTGTGATGATCCTATTACATACCACACTGTAACATGATATGGGATATAATATTTTTGGCTACTTCTATTATCGTTCCCTTACAAAGCACCTAGCCAGGACATAATAATATTATCCACATGTTAACTCATATAAACTTGCCCTTGTGGATATACTATCCCATACTTTATATGTACGCCTCTTACTTGTTGAGACAGAATATTTAATTTTCCTTTAAGCTTTCATCCGCTGTAAGGCCCATGATACATTCTGACATACTAAGGGTGTTCTAACTAGTTTGATGCCGGACTACATATTGCCCGAATTCTTTATAGGCCTCTTACTGTTTCTATAATAATATTATATAATGCCCTTTTTATGGGTAAAAACTGCAGTGTCTCACTTATGGCATAGACCAGACGCTGCCATCATCATATAAACCTACTACCTATGTCACATAAGTTACTATACTCCACAGCTGTTATGTTATATATATTCTTACTGTCAATATTTAGGACACATTCATACTGTATAAATCTCAGAGAATCGTCTGTAAACCACCCTCCACTATTGGGTCTATTTAGGATTATAGGTTTATTCGAGACGACAGGACATCCCTTATATTTTCATAAATCATACTCATATGTAGACATCCCCCTTATTTGGCCCTATAAGATACCAAAAACTGGATTTGTTAGCTCAGATACCTCAGACACCACAAAGATGACTTATTATCCTCTCTAGCATTTTCAGAAACACCTACCATTAAGAGGTCTTGCATTGTACCTGTTCCTTTAGACATGTACCTTTTAACTTGCCCCATATAGGCCTCTATTGATTTCTAACCGTTCAGCTATCTTAGCTACAGGTAACTCCTCAGCCTACTCCATACTGCTATTGTATATTATCTAAAATGAAAGAGACCAAAATATATATTAGTTCTTCTCCCTTATACATAACCTCATTAGGAGGTACCTGTACAGGTCCTGCATCCAAATTATTTGAAGACTCAAAAGTTATACCTGTTTGACACCCTAACTGGCTCCTTCCCCCCCACCCCCTCCCTTTTTTCTCAATTAGAGCGGCTCTCGCCCGCTGATTTTCCCTTCCCGAAAAACCCATGATGCTAACCTCCCATTTTGCCTCAATTTGCTTCTAATAGATAAATTACTTCACAGTTTCCACAGCAATTTGGGGACCATTTTTATCTTTGATAAATCAAAGGTATAAAAAAAAAACCCAAAAAAACCCCCAGAGGTTTCATGGTTATATGTTCCAGTCACCCATACTTATCATAAACTAGACTCTTTTATTGTTAACCCTATATCGAATACAGTTTATCATCAAAATCTCAGACATAGTGTTAAGGCTCATGTTAGTAGCTACTCTCTTACTTAAACTCTTACTTATTAAAATTGCTATACTGTATAATAAATGCTCTTCTCTGTTTGTATATACCACTACTGCTGGTTAGACTGGGCAATTATATTTGCAATGTCGGCTACCTAATGTATTAGTTCAAGTTTATTTTCTGTATGAGAATTGTATAATAGCTCTTACCAATTTTGATCTGTGCCTGGACATATTTTATGTTTTGGTGTTATTACTCATCAACTAAAAAAAAAAAAAATTAAATAAAAAAATTATTAATACAACAGTGTTATGCAAAATTTGGGAATTGGTAATGAAGGAATTATTTATCTTTTTAAACAATAAAAATTTTTGAGTTGACTCAAAAATTTTTTTAAAAAAATTACTAAATTCCCTACCACGTGGACTATTGAACTTCTGAATAGTATTTGTTAAATGTGGATATTCAATCTAATTATGAACATTTTAAAAGAAAGTAACATTCAAAAAATGATAATACTGAATTTCAATGGGTTTTCATTCTTATCAACATTTCATTGCCAAAACGAATGTCCACAGGAGTATTCATTCTACCAAACAAATTACACTTTCACCATATTCGCTGATCCCTATTCATATGCCAGCAAGATTGTTGAGCCAGTCCCAACTATGTTTGTGCATAGTATGTAGTATAATAATTCAAAATTTTATGAGCCAGAAGTAAAATTATAGGAAATGGGACTTCCAAGCTCCTGGGATTTGTCATTTAACACAATCAATTTATCTGTTTTTATTATGTGTTTTAAGAAGGGCCAACATTTTTTGCTTGGACTACGGCCTCACTAACTCTAGAGCTGCCTCTGTATTCTTCTCTATTTTTCCACAACTCCACCCTGTATCTCTTTGACCGAACCACCTGCCTCCCAATCATATTCTCCAGAAAATATTGAGAGGTATGGATTGGATATGCCCAATCTTGCATTATCAGTAGATTGACAAACAATGGACTTGTTACCGATCTCTGAATGTGGATGATCACACAGCAAGATATTTGATTAATGTGATTTGTAATCTCACTTATATAGTGAAAATGCTTATCCATAGTGTAATTTGGAAAACTGATTACATATAGGGGCAGATTTACTAAAGTGCAGACAGACATGATACGATGTAGCGTATCATGTCTGCCACACATTGATAAATGCCGACAGCTGGTGAACTGCTTGTGTCAATCAGCCCAATTGTATAGGATCGGGCAGATTGAAGACCGCAGCCTCAGAGGCAGCAGACAAGTTATGGAGCGGCGGTCTTTAGACCGCTGCTTCATAACTACTGTTTCCGGCAAGCCTGAAGGCTCGCATGGAAACAGGGGCATCAAGCTCCATTCGGAGCTTGATAATTCGTCCCCTTAGTGTGTCACACTATCCCACATGACAGCTCTGTCACAGAAATATTGCAGTTGTGATGTACCTTTAAGGGATACTAAACCCAATTTGTTTCTTTCATGATTCAGATAGAGCATGTCATTTTTAGAAACTTTCTAATTTACTCCTATTATCAATTTTTCTTTGTTCTCTTACAATCTTTATTTAAAAAGCAGGAATGTAACACTTAGGAGTCGGCCTATTTTAGGTTCAGCACCCTGGATAGCGCTTGCTTATTGGTGACTACATTCAGCCAACCAATAAGCAAGCATGTTCTGAACCAAAAATAGGCCGGCTCCTAAGCTTCACATTCCTGCTTTATAAATAAATATAGCAAGAGAACAAAGAAAAATTAATAATAGGATTAAATTAGAAAGTTGCTTACAATTGCATGCTCTATCTGAATCATGAAAGAAAACATTTGGATTTAGTATCCCTTTAACATAGCTTTATAACCTTATGTTTTTGCCGTAGAAAATGTTTCAGCTATTTCTGTTCATTTGTCTCACCAGACTTACTGAGAAATAGGAAAAAACATTCTCTTCTGCCTCTCAGAGCTGGTGCGAGTTTCTTCCACCTTTGACCTATCACAGCACTTTGTATTTCAGCTTGTGGAGCATGTTGGGTATTACTAATTTACTTTTCTTTCTCTTTATGGTCTTTTGATCCATCTGAAATCTATCCCCAAGGAGATAATCCCGTTTGTGTGAAGAGTAAAGACTAGTGGAATTATATATGAAATCCTACAGTTATTTAATATTTTAGAGTTTTAGTTACTATAGCAATAGAAACTGCCATTCTCTACAGAATAAAAGTTGCCTACGTTTGAAAGAAAGAAATGCATTTAAATTTAAACGGCAACTCTTTCCAAAAACAAAGGAGAACATTCTTTGCAGTAACTTTCTAGAGAAATGCAATAATATTTCATTATAGATAGTAACACTATAATTACTAATTTGCCTATATTCTTGTTAAATTTCAGGGCCCCTGGTACCATGATATAATTATCCAGGAAATCATTGTAAAATGTTGTCACAAGTATGGGTTGGCAGTGATGTCACTTTGGGAATCAGATGAGATTTTGTTGGTCAAATGTTGGTCAAATGTATATATTAGTTATCTGAGTTACTGCTGTTTACTCATTAGGTTGAATAATACAATAATGATTTGTGCACACTGTGTGCAATTTACTTTTGATCCTTTGGAGAGGGGCATAGTGGGAGGAGCTATGGAAGCTGCATTTAGAAATAGTCAACACCAACCCTTCAAAACATATTCAGAAGTTAGCAACTATGCTAAACAGCTTTTAATAATTGATTTAGGAAAACCTGAAATCTGCTAACACAGTATATCAGATTAACTGCAGAGTTGTACAATTATGCTAGGAAAGGGTTACAACGGTCATCAGAGCCTGTTACCTCTGATATGTCAGCTAGGACATCCCAACCCTGGACCAGACTCACTGACATACATGGGCCTGCCAACTGCAAGGTGGCACTCCACGGCGATACACACTCCTGGTCCTCATATGAGCTGCATTAACATCTTAAAACTAAGATGGTCAAGCACATCCAGGACGGGAAGTACGTTAACATCTTTGAACTCTCTGTGGAAGCCTATAGGCAAAAGGAGAAAGCTGAGGATGGGACTGGGCCTAAAAAATTCCAGCGCCCAGATACGTTCTGAGAGTGAAGAAGATGTTTCAGGGTCTACTCTTCTTGCTATTTGGAGAAGAGACCTGATCAGAATTTGTCCATATTAAAATACAAGGAAAACATGTAGATTATTGAGAATTATCTCGAAGGAGCCTGGCTTGATTACAATGAGGCCTTTCGCAGGAAAATGGTAGGTAACCCTCTCCTTGGATGTGTGGAGATGCAGCTCTGGGCCCCCCTCCTCCAAAATGTACACCACAGGTACGTTCAGCCAACAGATTTCAGAGGCGTCCTACTAGGGTCTGTTGGAAATTACAGGACAAGCATTGTGGGCTGGGAAATTTGTGTACCTTTCGGCAAGCATGCTGCAACTGCATGGGGCCTCACCCAGCTGCAGATTGCATTAAAAAATTTGAGAAACATTAGAGGGCAGGACCAAGAGGCACTGCTGCTTATAAGGGTGGCCACCCCGCTGAAGGTGGCCGCAATTAGGCCATGACTCGCTTTGTACCCTGCTAAGGGTGCGGCGGTCTTACTGAGGGCAAGCCCTCAGGAGGGGTTCATCATTCCTGTTCAGGGTAAGGTTGCAGGCTCCACAACGTGCAGGAATTTAAAATCTGCATACAAGTTCCCTGATGCACTGAAGGAGAAGTTGGATAAGGAAGTTTCACTGGGTCGTATGGCAAGCCCCTTTGGGAAAAAGCCAATACAGGGGTTGGTTATTTCCCCATTAGGATCGGTGCAGAGTAAGGATCCAGGGAAATTTAGGATGATTCAACACCTTTCCTACCCCAAGGGTAAGTCGGTGAATGATGCCATCCCGGCTGAGCTGTGCATGGTGCACTATCAGTCCTTCAACAACGCACTAATGGTAGTATGGAAGGCAGGACGAGGTGCCCTGCTGGCAAAGATAGATGTGGAGTCAGCTTTCCGATTATGGCCAATTCACCCAACTTTTTTTTACTTAATGGGTTTTTTTTCAACGGATCCTACAATGTTGATCATTGTCTCCCTATGGGGTGTTCAATCTCTTGCGCTTACTTTGAGGCCTTCAGCACCTTCTTGCATTAGGTTGTGGCCGAGGTGGCTGGGGAAGACCGAATTGCTCATTATTTAGATGATTTTTTATTGATGGGAAGACCTGGTTCCAGTGAATGTGAGCTGCTCCTGCACACCATGAGAATTCTGATGAATAAATTTGGTGTCCCCCTGGCAAAAGAGAAAACTGAAGGCCCATGTACATATCTTACATTCTTAGGGATAGAAATTGACTCTGTGGCGCAGGAATGCAGACTCCCGGTGGATAAAATTCAGAAGATGCTGGCAGAGGTTAGAAGAATTGCTTCTTCTGCCTTCTGTGCGCTGAAAGAGTTGCAATCCCTTTTGGGCCTGCTCAACTTTGCAGGGTGAGTTATTCCTATGGGAATAATTTTTCTAAAAAGAAAGGAGCGCTTGTTACCGGGGATGACTTCCCTGAAGGCAAAAATTGCGGTTAACAAAGACATGAGGAATGATCTCCAGATTTGAAATTGAGATCAGTTTCTGAGGGATTTCAATAGGGTTTGCATTTGGTGCAAACCCTATTGAAATCCCATTGTTTCCATCTATTTGTTTTTTACGGATGCTGCAGGATCCTTTGGAGCTTACCTAAATGGTAAGTGGAGTGTGGAACCATGGCCAGTGGAATGGACTGTCAAAGGGCTTACCAGGAACCTTTACCTCCTGGAGCTCTTCCCCATATTGGTGGCACTGGAGATATGGGGTGATGAACTGAGGGACAGATCAGTTGTTTTTTGGACAGACAACATGAGTGTGGTCTTTGCCATCAATAGACTATCCACATCATCCCCAGCAGTGGTAAGATATCTTCGGATTCTTGTCTTGGGATGCCTTAGTTTCAGGCAAGGCATGTCTCTGGGGTTTCTAATATCATAGCTGATGCGCTTTCCCATTTTCAATAGGATATTTTTAGGAAGGTTGCACCTAATGCTGTGACTCATGGTGTTCCCTGTCCTCCTTATCTTTGGCAGGTGGCACTGGATGGCAATCACTGATACTGAAGGCTCCCCTGGCACCTTCCACTTGGAAATCATACGTGAGGTATTGGGAAGAATGGGTTTTCTTCTGTGAGGTTCAGGGATTTTCATCCTGCGCAGATGTGCAAGATTGGTTGTTGCGATGGTTTGCGGAGCTCAGGGGTAGACAGGTAAAAAAAGGGGTGGTTACAGCGAGATTAGCACCGGTTTCCTTTTCTGTAAGTTGTTTACCCTGACGGACTCTTTCAAGATGTTTTTGGTTTGCCAAATTCTATAGGGCTGGGGGAGGTCGGAGGTACAGGGAAAGGATACACTTAAGCCTATAACCGCTGATAGGTTACTCCTTTTACTCCAGGTTCTACCTGGTGTCTGCTCCTCAGCTTATGTGGTGCAGCTCTTTTCCGCAGCATTTGCTATGGCATTTCACGGGACCCTTAGAGTGGGAGAGTTAGTACCACAGTCAAAAAATGAAAAAGTTGGAGGGGTATTGTGCGAGCATGTGAGATTCACTGAAAATTGGGTATTGTTATAAATCCCTAGATCCAAAGTGTATCAGGAAAGTAGGGGAGCATGGTTGTCACTCCCTACAAACCAGGGAACTTTAAGTTGCCCTTATGCTTTTCTGAGGGCCTTCTCGGACCGGCGTTCAGTGGGTTTTCACAGATTTTGAATTCACCAAGACAGTACCCCTCTAACGAGATTTAAATTCCGTAGGGTCCTAGGATGGGCTGCTGAAAAGGCAGGGTTGAATCCTAATACAATAGCCCCTCATTCATCTAGAGTTGGGGCTGCTACAACAGTGGCTGCTTTAGGCTGGTCGTGGCGGCATATAGCCAACCACAGGGCTGCTTTCCAGGTCTGAAAAAGCTGAACAGGGATGTTAGAAAGTTGATGTTCGAGCTTAGAGGCTCGAACACCAACTCCCCAAGTGTTCAATGTGGTTTGCACCTAGTTGACCCTTGTCCTAATGATCTGGAGTGGTGGGTTAGCACCCTGGGCTGGCGGTTGGACAGTGTCAGGGGACAGGATGTGATCGAGGTAGAGTGACGGATACTTCCAGACAGGGGTGAAGTCCTCAGACACGCATCTGGGGGGTCCCCTGTCTGTGCGATTCGAAGGTGAGAACTCCCTAAGCCATTCTTGCATTGAGCTACACTCTGCTTACTCTCCTGCATCCCTGGTACTGCCCATCTTGTTAGCATGGGTTTCTACACATTAGCAAGTACTTGATTGCTGCCCCCCTGGTCCATGTTATTGGTGCTGTTCGTTGGTTCCTTGTGTTGCCACAATAAACATGACCTGCAGGTTTAAAAACTAATAAGTTTTTTTTTTTTTTTTTGTTTGTTTTTTCTTCTTCCCCTTTTCTCATTTCCTTCATTCCCTCTCCCCGCTCTTTCCCTCCCTCCTACCCTCCATTTCATTTACCAACAAAGTTACCCGACACCTGGCATCATGCCATACACTTGTGTCACCCAGAATGCTAGGGGGCTGAACTCCCCGACCAAAAGAAGTATGTTGTTGCGGTCTCTGTACAAGAGCAGAGCCCACTTGGTCTTTCTTCAAGAGACCCATTGGCTCAAACATATGAAAGTTCCTTTGCGGTCTAAGTTGTTCCCCGTGGTGGAGACCTCTAGCTTCTCACAAAAATCGAGAGGGGTTGCTATCCTTATTCATAAGGATATAGCATATGAACCTATTCATCTAGAAACGGACCAGCAAGGCAGATATCTAATTCTCCTCTGTAAATTAGATGGAGTGACCTATACGCTAGCTTCCTACTATGGGCCTAATAAACAGAAAATTTCGACTTTACGTAAGTTTTTACATAAATTAGAAAGTTTACGACAAGGCTCCCTTCTTCTTGCAGGGGACTTCAATTCTGTTTGGGACCCCCTTTTGGACAAAAAAATGGATAAAACCCGCAAGTGTGATAAGGCTGTGGTGGACTTATCATACAAATTTAAAAATCTCATGTGTCAATTCAACTTGTTTGATGTGTGGCGGGCTCTTAATTTGACTTCACGAGATTATACATATTTTTCGTCGGTCCATCACTCTTATTCGCGGATAGATTTTTTCTTCTGTGAACCGAGTCTCTTGGATTGCATTTCTAGATCATGGATCTCTCAATGCCCCTGGTCTGATCATGACCCTGTACATATCATTCTTAAATCTCCTTTGGAATTACAGTGTATACCAACATGGCGTCTTTCACCAACTGTTTTTTCGGACCCTAATTCAGTAGCTGATATATCTAAAGATATTACTGAGTTTTTTCCAAATTAATGATAATGGAGAGGTAGACGATTTCATTTTATGGGCATCATTAAAGGCGTATGTGAGAGGGTCTTTTATAAAAATAGCAGCGGCACAAAAAAAAATAGAGGTAAATCCTTGGCTCAACTAACGTTATCTCTCCATAACCTCACTATTGCACATAAAAATGATCCAACACCACGTCTGTATGAACAGCTAGTAGCTGTTAGGGCGAAATTAGTCCAATTGGAAACGGAGAGGTCGGCGACTAGGCTTCTTAGACTTAAAGAGATTTTCTATTTTAAAGGCAACAAAGCGGATAGGCTCTTAGCCAATCGGTTACGTCAAAGCACGGCGGCGGCTCGTATACACTCTCTGAAAACGGGGGGCAAATATGTAACTCATCCGCGCGAGATAGGGACGGCTTTTGCGAATTACTATATGTCCCTTTATAATCTATCAAAAGATAGGGAGACCCCGCCTCCTACTTTAGACAGTATTAATGATTTCTTGTCCAAGTTAGACCTTCCGGTGACGAGTGATTCCCAAGCAGAGGCACTGCTGTCCCCTATTTCTGGGGCTGAGATTAAAACCGCCATCCTCTCTCTTAAAGCCCTTAAATCACCAGGGCCGGACGGCTTCTCAGATCTCTTTTATAAGAAATTCCAAGCGCAACTTGTCCCACCTTTGTTGCAGTTTTTCTCTAAGGCAAGTTCATGTGGTACATTCCCGGGTGAGTTTCTGCAGGCCACGATTATTACATTACCTAAACAAGGGAAGGACCCTACGGAATGTTCCAGCTATCAGCCAATCTCATTGTTGAACTTGGATATCAAGTTGTATGCAAAAATCTTAGCTACACGCCTCAACTCCATACTACCAGCTTTGATCCACTGTGATCAGGTGGGTTTCGTCAAGGGTCGCGAAGGCCCTGATAACACCAGGAGATTATTAAACGTATATTTTGCTGCTCATGAACTAAGCTTACCATGTGTCACCCTGTCGTTGGACGCAGAAAAGTCCTTCGACAGGGTGAACTGGGAATATATGTTTGCAGTCCTGAGGAGGTTTGGCTTGCCGACCTCTTGTATAACATCTATAGCGGCTCTGTATTCCAGCCCTTCAGCCACAGTTCAAGGTCTCGGGTTTTGTTCTGATCCCTTCAAGATCATGAATGGAACGAGACAAGGTTGTCCACTGTCACCGCTCATTTTTGCTCTTGTGATGGAACCGCTAGCTGCTGCCATTCGGCTGAACCCCCATATTAAGGGAGTGGACATATATCATACCACCCAAACTACAGCCTTATTCGCTGACGATCTGACAATTTTACTTTCAGATCCTATTGGCTCTCTACCGCACCTCTTTGCGCTATTGGAGAGGTTTGCTTCAGTTAGCTATTATAAGCTTAATGTCTCCAAAACGGAGGATTATGCTATACATGTCCCGGAGGAAACATTGACTGAATTAAAAAGGAAATATACATTTCGTTGGTCTACCTCACATGTTAGACACTTAGGCGTTTTTCTGTCGCATAGTATCCCCACTATTCTTTCACTAAACTTCTCCCCTCTGCTGGCCGAAATAGCAAAAGCCACAGAAGCATGGAATGTTCCCTCCTTGTCATGGATGGGGCGCATAGCCGCATTTAAGATGAGCCTCTTGCCCAAGCTGACATACCTTTTTAGATCCCTGCCGATCCCGATATCTAAGTCCCTCATCCGAATATTTCAACAACAATGCAATAAATTTATTTGGCGACATAAAGTTCCCAGAATTGCCACTAGCACCTTACAACAGCCCATACTTACAGGAGGGGCAGCTGCTCCTAATATTCTCTATTATCACAAAGCTGCTCGTCTTTCACATGTGACACAATGGGGCTCACCGGCTTGTAGTCGATGGGCAGAACTGGAGCAGGCTTCCCTCCCATCGGGGGTTTTTCTTGCAGACCTGATTTGGTTTCCTGCACACGCTAGGCCAAAAATGGCTTTAGTGAACCCTATAGTACATACCAATTTAAAATTTTGGGATAAGATTCATAATCTCCCCACGATTGCGCCTCATCCGTCCCTGTCTCATACAATAAGGTGCCTCCTTCTTGCACTACCAGACACCCATCTACTCCTTTGGGAGGATCTGGGTATCACAAGAGTTTCGGACCTATATGAAGGGACCCAACTACTCTCCTACCAGGCCTTTCTCCGAAAATATAATCCACCGCTCCCCCTCCATTTTGAGTTTTGGAGACTACGAAGTTTCCTTAAGTCTTGGGGCTTCGACAAAGACCCGCTACGTCCTAAAACTAAGTGGGAGACGAAATGGGACCTCAAACTCTTGTTTAAGAAATTACTCTCGTCATCTTATCAGGACATACTGCGTCCTCCAATTTTTCTAAAATCCTCACCGATAAAGAGTTGGGAATCTTCCCTAAACATAACCCATGAACCACAGATATGGCATATAGCGACTCAACTAACCAGAAAAACGGTGCACTGTGTCACTCTGTATGAATTGTTTCTCAAAGTACTCTTGCAATGGCATCTGACGCCGGTCCGCTTATTTAAGATCTCACACACAAATTCCCCAAAATGTTGGAGAGGCTGTGATGCCTTGGGCACCCCAGCTCACATCTGGTGGTCCTGCCCGGTTATTACACCATTATGGCAAAAGGCAATTCAATACTGCAATACGAAAGGTATTCTAATACCATTTACACCAAGTGTGGCTTTGTTCCATATCTTGCCTCCTAAACTGCCTGTCCCACAGAAAATGTTTTGTGTCTACTTATCCCTTGCACTCAAATTATCTATCGCTAGGATGTGGCTACAATTGACCTCCCCAAGCTGGGACCAAATTGTAGAAACCTTGAAATATCTCAAATCAATGGAAGCCTATGTGTCTCATGCTCATAGTACTGAAGACCAACACACTCTGATTTGGGAGTACAGCCCTGATTAGCGCTTCTTAGGCTCAGTAGCCTTCGCAACCTCTGTCCAAGCCAATAAACCTGGGGACTTCGTGTCCCTACGACTTGACCCTCCTGGTCCCTAGGATTATGATCTATTTCCCACCACTTCTCTGCCCTTAAAATGATAACTTTCTATCCCCTTTTTCCCTTTCCCCCGCCCGCCACCCATTTCCCTCCCCCCCCTTTTTTTTTTCCCCTCTCTCTTCTTCTCTTCTTCTAATATACTCTACTTCTTTCCCTCCTGTCCTCTTCTTATTTCCATCTGGAGATATTATCTATTGCTGAGACCTAAATATAGACTTACTCACAGAGCGCTCCATTTTGTTGATATACATATACTACCTGTGAGTCAACTCTGAAATATCTGTTAATTATTTGCTGTTTAACAATTATCACACTGTCATAATTACATGTCAATGCTGAATACAGATGCTAGTTCCTTATTATGTTGAAGGACACTATACTTTGCGGAGAACTTTGAGAGCTCAGTTCTCTCATTATATATTGTGGACTACGCTTCGTGCATCTTACCATCATGCAAAACTTGCTGGATATGACTACTGCTCCTGTAACCTTAATAACTGATGTTCTTAATTATGACTGTATTGTGAATGTTTCAATAAAGCATTTAAAATTAAAAAAAAAAAAACAATAAGTTGTGTTTTTATTTCTACGTTAGAAATAATGTTAAGGTTTATATTAAATGTTATCATGTATATAGTTGTTATTATTTAAGTTTCCCACAGAGGAGTGTATGACATTTAATCCCTTATGTTCTTATGTTTTCATTTGTTTGCATATAATTATACAATAATTAACCGAATTTGGTGATCTGGCATTTGATAATCTCCTGCGGTTTACATATTAGATTTAATAATATGATATTCAATATATTTGTATATACATTTTTAAGATAGTATTTTTCAGTCATTATTATTTTGCTGCAAAGTGTCCTTAGAATTTTTGGTACGTTATACAGGAGAACTGTGTGATCAAATTACTTGAGAACTGTATGAGACAATTTATTTATAGATAAATACATGACTGACTCATCAGAGAGATATTGTACATACCCCATCATGCACATTATAAGCATGCAGGTCGCATTTTGATTTCACACTATAGCTGCAGACACCGAGCTTTCGGGTTCATTCATGGTTATGTCACTGATCATGTCCCAAAAGGTGAGAACCAATAAGGTAGGACTTGTGGTGTCATTTATTTCAGCAACTGTTCAGCTAGCTCCCAGTAGTGGAATGCTGCTCCTTCAAAGGATACCAAAATAATGGAACAAATTTGGTAATAAAATTAAATTGGAGCGTTGTTTAAAACTGTATGCTCTATCTGAATATGTAAAGAAAAAATGTTGGTTTCCCTTTAAGATCATTGTAGTTTGTAGGCTATGTGGCTGCACAGATATGTCTCTTTTCATTGTCTGATTCAACGTCTTTAGCTAGCTCCCAATAAATCTTTGCTGCTCCTTCAACAAAGGATACCAAGAGATTTAAGCAAATTTGATAATAGAAGTAAATTGGAAAGTTATTTAAAATTGTATGTTCTGTCTGAATCATGAAAGAACAAAATGTTAATGTTTCATCATTATTATTATCGGTTATTTGTAGAGTGCCAACAGATTCCGCAGTGCATTAAAGGTTGTTGTGAAAGATCAACATTTTTATATGTCAAAAATATGTGTCCTCTGTTTAAAATGTAATTTAAACTTATACTGCAATATTGGTTTTGAATTTCCTGCTTATCGGCTAGATTTAGAGTTTTGTCAGTAAAGAACCGCGTAGCTAACGCTGCTTTTTTTCCCAGCGCACCCTTTAACCCCTTAATGACCACAATGTACCCTGTATGTCACTGGTCGTTAAGGGTTTTTTCAAGACATAATAGCACAAGTTTAGCAAGAACATGCTATTAATGCCCTCCCTCCAGCAGGCTTTGTGGAATAGAGCAGTCTCAACGCTGGTGGCAAGACCGTGCTATAAAACAATCAAGTGCCAAAAAAAGGCCAGTGACATACAGGGTACGTCGCTGGTCCTTAAGGGGTTAAACAACGCTGGTATTGAGAGTTGTCTGAGGGGCTGCGTTAGGCTCAGAAAACGGAGCGTTGAGCCTAATTTAGCTCCACTTCAACCCTCAATACCAGCGTTGCTTACGGTAGCGGTAAGCTGGAAAAACGTGCTCGTGCACAATATCCCCATAGGAAACAATGGGGCAGTTTGGGCTGAAAAAAAACCTAACACCTGCAAAAAAGCAGCGTTCAGCTCCTAACGCAGCCCCATTGTTTCTTATGGGGAAACACTCTCTAAGCCTGCACCTAACACCCTAACATGAACCCCGAGTCTAAACACCCCTAACCTTACACTTATTAACCCCTAATCTGCCGCCCCCGCTATCGCTGACACCTGCTGTATATTATTAACCCCTAATATGCTGCTCCGTACACCGTCGCAACCTACATTATCCCTATGAACCCCTAATCTGCTGCCCCTAACATCGCCGACACCTATATTATATTTATTAACCCCTAATCTGCCCCCCCCAACGTCGCAGCCACCTTTCCTACACTTATTAACCCCTAATCTGCCGACCGGACCTCGTCGCCACTATAATAAATGTATTAACCCCTAAACCGCCGCACTCCCGCCTCGCAAACACTAGAATAAATATTATTAACCCCTAATCTGCCCTCCCTAACATCGCCGCCACCTACCTACAATTATTAACCCCTAAACCTAACTCTAACCCTAACACCCCCCTAACATAAATATAATTTAAAATAAACAAAATAATATTCCTAAAAATAAATAAAATAATCCTATTTAAAACTAAATACTTACCTAGAAAATAAACCCTATTATAGCTACAATATAATTAATAATTACATTGTAGCTATTTTAGGATTTATATTTATTTTACAGGCAACTTTGTATTTATTTTAACTAGGTACAATAGCTATTAAATAGTTAATAACAATTTAATAGCTACCTAGTTAAAATAAGTACAAAATTACCTGTAAAATAAATCCTAACCTAAGTTACAAATACACCTAACACTACACTGTCATTAAATTAATTAAATAAATTACCTACAGCTAACTTAAAATACAATAAAATAAACTATTCTATAATACAAAAAAACAAACACTAAATTACAAAAAATAAAAAAGAATTACAAGAAGTTTAAACTAATTACACCTAATCTAAGCCCCCTAACAAAATAAAAAATCCCCCCAAAATAAAAAAAAATGCCCTACCCTATTCTAAACTACCAAAGTAATCAGCTCTTTTACCAGCCCATAAAAGGTCTTTTTGCGGGGCATTGCCCCAAAGTAATCAGCTCTTTTACCTGAAAATAAAAATACAATACCCCCCCCAACATTACAACCCACCACCCACATACCCCTACTCTAACCCACCCAAACCCCCCTTAAAAAAACCTATCGCTAACCCCCTGAAGATCATCCTACCTTGAGTCGTCTTCACCCAGCCGAGCCGAATTCTTCATCCAAGGTGCGCAGAGGAGGTCCTTCATCCGGTAGAAGTCTTCATCCAAGCGGGGCAAGAAGAGGTCCTCCATCCGGTAGATGTGTTCATTCCGATCGGAACAGCCAATAGAATGCGAGCTCAATATAAATCCTAAAATAGCTACAATGTAATTATTAATTATATTGTAGCTATATTAGGGTTTATTTTCTAGGTAAGTATTTAGTTTTAAATAGGATTATTTTATTTAATTTTAGGAATATTATTTTGTTTATTTTAAATTATATTTATGTTAGGGGGGTGTTAGGGTTAGAGTTAGGTTTAAGGGTTAATAATTTTATTATAGTAGCGGTGACAGTGCGGGCGGGAGATTAGGGGTTAATAATTGTAGGTAGGTGGCAGCGATGTTAGGGAGGGCAGATTAGGGGGTAATAAATATAAAATATGTGTTGGCGATGTTAGGGGCAGCAGATTAGGGGTTCATAGGGATAATGTAGGTGGCGGCGGAGTCCGGTCGGCAGATTAGGGGTTAACATTTTTTATTAGAGTGGCGGCGATGTGGGGGGGGGCTCGGTTTAGGAGTACATAGGTAGTTTATGGGTGTTAGTGTACTTTGTAGCACAGTAGTTACGAGCTTTATATTCCGGCGTTAGCCCAGAAAGCTCTTAACTACTGACTTTTTTGGTGGATGGAGTCTTGTCGGTAGAGGCTCTACCGCTCACTTCTTCCAAGACTCCAAATACCAGCGTTAGGCAGATCCCATTGAAAAGATAGGATACAAAATTGGCGTAAGGGGATCTGCGGTAGCCTGGAGTCACGGTGAGGAAGTTAGCGTTACACCCTTTTCCTGACTCTAAATACCAGCGGGCGGCCAAAAGCAGCGTTAGGACCCCTTAACACTGCTTTTGACGGCTAACGCAGAACTCTAAATCTAGCCGTATGTTTGCTGGCTGATAAGGGAAACTGCCTTTTCTTTACTGGATACACCTCTGTAAGCATGACAGGAAAACATTTATTTATTAAGTACAGGAAAAACAAAAAAACAAAAAAACAAAAAACTGAAATATATTTCAAAATACTGTCTTTCAATTAAACCATAGAAAAAGTTGACTACAAGGGCTGATTTTTACAAAGGATGTTTGATTTATGTTCAATAATCCTGTTACTAATTTGCCTAGTTATTTGACCCACATAAATAACCAAACAAGGACATATAATTATATAAACCACAAACATGGATCTGTATGTCAGTCTGCATTTTTTATTGCCTGTATATGGAGGGTAAATTAATTCACCCATAATTGTAGAGTTGCAGTTGGCACACCAGGAGGTGCCACACTTCTTTATTCATAAATATATTGGCATATTACGTGGCAATATTGGATTCTAGAGTTGTTCGCTTCTTTTGTAAATAATAATTATCTTTAAAGAAAAAAGTAAACACAATAAATAATATCTCATTGGCATCCTTAAAGGTACAGCAAACCTACTAAACCTACTTAAAAGCATGTCTTAATACAAAAGACGTAGGTTGCCATTACTGCCCTGGCCTTTGCCAACACCGGAGAGGTTTGAAGTTGCCTCTGAGGCTGAGGATTGAATTATGGCTGCAAAAGCTGCAGCAGCGCTTGGCTGCGGAACATAAGGTTGACATGTGATCACGAAGGCAGGCCTAATTGTGTGTTATGCCTGATGGAGGCCCCTTGACCCCTGGGATCTCTGGACTTGGATTTGGGGTAGGGTTTTTGTGACCAGTAGTACTTATCTTATCTTCTCCTTTTAGGTACCCTGGATCCTACAGAAGAGGGTTAGTCTTGAAAAAGCTTAGACGGTACTGATGGAGGCCTGGCCCTCTCCATAGCCTCAGCAGTAATCGCAGGCAAAACTTCCACAGTATAAATCCAGCAGGAGAAAGAGAGTCCAGGGACTTTGTGACCTCATTACCAAGGTAAGCCCCCCTAGCACCACCTTGCAACCACCCCCACTGACACTCACTGTTCTCCTGTTACATTCCCTACCCAGCCTTAACCATTAAAGGGACATGAAACCCAACATTTTTCTTTCATGATTCAGATAGAGAATACAATTTTAAATAACCTTCCAATTTACTTCTATTATTTATTTTACTTTCTTCTCTTGTTAGCCTTTGTTGAAAGGGTTATCTAGGTAAGCTCAGGAGCAGCAAATAACCTAGATTCTAGCTGTTGATTGGTTGCTGCATATATATATATATATATATATATATATATATATATATATATATATATATATATATATATATATATATATATATATATATATAGCTATTTTCATTGGCTCACTCATGTGTTCAGTTAGAAACCAGTAGTGCATTGCTGCTCCTTCAACAAATGATACCAAGAGAATAAAACAGATTAAATAATAGAAGTAAATTAGAAAGTTGTTTAAAATTGTATTCTCTATCTGAAACATTAAAGAAAATGTTTGGGTTTCATGTCCCTTTAAGGTACTGCAAACCCATTGCAGGGCACTCTACTATCATTTCCGACAAAATCACATCTATGTCTGAAACCCAATCTTTGCAAAACACTCCTAATTAACAAATAGGCTAGGATATTGCTATAGGATATTTGCTTAGACAAAATATACTAACACTCAACCACTGAAACTATAGAAGCGTTAACAACTAACAGACTTTTCACAAATACCAAAACACACTCTCACTATTTTGAAATGCTAGGAAAACCATTCACTGTCATTAAGAAAACGTGCTCCTAAAATTAAAACGAAAGGCTGATTGGTTTCCTGTATCAGTTCAAATCAGGCAATTAAAAATGATCAAAAACAATTTTCTAGGATGCATTTGTTTGAACAAAACAATCTTAATTTAGAAAAACATTTCATTCATGCATGAAGTACGAGCATTCAAACTCTGGAGTTTGCAAACTTTATAATAAACTTTCTAGATAGAATTAAAGGTAGTTTACCTTTACCCGTAATGACCCCTATAGACCTACCGCAAAAGTGCCTTTGTTATAAATATCTAGTATATCTGCAGGCTAGCCATTTAGTGATAATATCTGATTTAACTTCTAAAAAGTTAGGTACTTTAACCGAGTGTCTCTCAACTCTAGTCCTAAAGTACCTAAAATAGGGTTGCCACCTTTCCTGGAAAAAATACTGGCCACATCCATTAGCGTACATTTGCATAAATAATTATACAGTATAAATCAAGAATGCTGCTAGGACTGGTTTTAAATGAAGTTCTCTTTATAATTAGATTCCAGTACACTTAGACTTTGTTTGACTTTGATAGCATTTTTATTTCTATAATTAGTGCTAGATTACAAGTGTAGTGCTAATTTATTATACACCGCCCACAAATGGGCAAATTTGCAGTTTGCGGGCGTGTGATAAATAAGCAGCTATTACAAGTGGCTGGTTATTGCTAATGCTAGCTTATGGTAACAATTAGCACTTATAAAATTAACCAGAGATCAGATCTCTGGTTAATTTTATAAATGTGCCCCAAATACCCTCAAAATACAGTAGAGTGTATTCTATTAAAAACAAAATTGTAGCATTTTTAATTTTTAATTAAATAACTGCAGTAGGCAGTATTTTGGTGGTAAAGTTAGCGGGAATAGGGTGAAAGGTGAGTTCCCAGAAAATATATACTGTATGTATATGCTTATATACATATATATTTAGGTGTTACTATGTGTATATACGCATATACATAAATATTTAATATTGTTGTCATTGCTGCGCTACTTACCCCCTTCGTTGTCTTTGATGGCATCAGAACGAGGCTCTCATTGGAGCCTATTGAAGCTCACTCTCGTGAGTGCGATGCTTCCCAGCAATGCGAACACGAGCTGGTGTTCGCATTGCTGTCAACTTGTAATACCAGCGCACATTAGCGCGTGCTGGTATTACAATGTGGAGCGCAAATATTGCTTAACTGAAAACGATATTTTGCGCTCCACTTGGAATCTGGACCTTAATCTTTATTTTGAACTTTAACCTGAACCTTAAAAATACCAGCCATGTCTTAAAATACCTGCTGGGTGGCAACCCTGACCTCTAACAGATTTTAACGATATTTTAACTAGAGCACAGGTGAAATTATCAGATGATGAATTAGTAACCATGGTTACTGATCAGATGAATATTTCACCTGTGCTCTTGTTAATATATCTTAAAAATATTTGGCCTAGATTACGAGTTGTGCGTTAGGGTTAAAAAGCAGCGTTAAGAGGTCTTAACGCTGCTTTTTAATGCCTGCTGGTATTACGAGTCTTGAAGTGACAGGTGTACTGCTCACTTTTTTGGCCAGACTCGGAAATACCGCAAATCTCCTTACGTCAATTGCGTATCCTATATTTTCAATGGGACTTGCATAGCCCCGGTATTATGAGTCTGACCAAAAGTGAGCGGTAGACCCTCTCCTGTCAGGCCTGGTACCGCATTTGAAAGTCAGTAGTTAAACTCTTAACTAAAGTGTTAAAAAGTACACTAACACCCATAAACTACCTATTAACCCCTAAACTGAGGCCCTCCCGCATCGCAAACACTAAAATAAATATTTTAACCCCTAATCTGCTGAACCGGACATCGCCGCCACTATAATAAACATATCAATCCCTGAACCGCCGCACTCCTGCCTCGCAAACATTAGTTAAATATTATTAACCCCTAATCTGCCGTCCCTAACATCGCCCCCACCTACCTACATTTATTAACCCCTAATCTGCTGCCCCCAACGTCGCTGCCACTATATTAAATGTATTAACCCCTAAACCTAAGTCTAACCCTAACCCTAACACCCCCTAACAAATATAATTACAATAAATCAAAATAAAATTAATACAATTAACTAAATTATTCCTATTTAAAACTAAATACCTATAAAACAAACCCTAAGCTAGCTACAATATAACTAATAGTTACATTGTAGCTATCTTAGGGTTTATTTTTATTTTACAGGCAACTTTGTATTTATTTTAACTAGGTACAATAGTTATTAAATAGTTATTAACTATTTAATAACTTCCTAGTTAAAATAAAGACACATTTACCTGTAAAATAAAACCTAAACTAAGTTACAATTACACCTAACACTACACTATAATTAAATTATTTACCTAAATTAAATCCAATTAATTACAATTAAATAAAATTATCTAAAGTACAAAAAAAGCAAACACTAAATTACAGAAAATAATAAAGAAATTACAAGATAAAGATAAAATTTAAACTAATTACACCTACTCTTATCCCCCTAATAAAATATAAAAAAAGCCCAAAATAAAAAAAAGCCCTACCCTACACTAAATTACAAATAGCCCTTAAAAGGGCCTTTTGCGGGGCATTGCCCCAAAGTAATCAGCTCTTTTACCTGTAAAAAAAATGACAATCCCCCCCCCAACATTAAAACCCACCACCCACACAACCAACCCTACTCTAAAACCCACCCAATCCCCCCCTTAAAAAAACCTAACACTAACCCCTTGAAGATCACCCTACTGGGAGACGTCTTCACCCAACCGGGCAGAAGTGGTCCTCCAGATGGGCAGAAGTCTTCATCTAGACAGCATCTTCTATCTTCATCCATCCAGCACGGAGCGGGTCCATCTTCAAGACCTCCGACTTGGAGCATCCTCTTCATCCGATGGCCGACGACTGAATGAAGGTTCCTTTAAATGACGTCATCCAAGATGGCGCCCCTTCACTTCCGATTGGCTGATAGAATTCTGTCAGCCAATCGGAATTGAAGGGACGCCATCTTGGATGACCCGCCCCTTTCTGTCTCATTTTTTTACATCACACAAACCTGCCATTTTAACAGGGGTGTGTAGACTTTTTATATCCACTGTACACATATATATATATCTATATATATCAGTGACGTGCAGTGACGTCAGAGGCTGGTGAGGCAGTGGCTAGGATACGCCTTCATTCTTTAGATATCCTTTGTTGAAGAAATAGCAATGCACATGGGTGAGCCAATCACATGAGGTATCTATGTGCAGCCACCAATCAGCAGCTACTGAGTATATTTAGATATGATTTTCAACAAAGGACATCAAAAGAATAAAGAAAATTAGAGATTAGATGTAAATTGGAAAGTTATTTAAATTTGCATATGGGTTTCATATGGGTTTTATATACAGCCAACTAGATTAAAAGGGGCCATGTCCCAATTATAGGAACTTCCACCTGGAGGTCTCAGGTGTGGGAGTTCCTATTAAAACTCACCCAGCCCATCACTCTGGGCTGAGTTATTGCCTTACCTACTTTGCACACCTTGCTCCTGAGACCAAAGTATATTTATCTAATTCCTATGCATGCTCACCTTATTCCTGATTCAAAGAATATTTACTTGATACCTGTGTATGCTCACCTTACTCCTGAGACAAAGCATACTTAACTGATGCCTGTATATTCTCTCCTTGCTCCAGAGACTAAGCATATTTATCTTGTACCTGTGAATGCTCACCTTGCACCAGACACTATGCACACTTGACTGTTACCTGTGTACGTTCACCTTGCTCAAGAGACCAAGTATACTTACCTTGCACCTATATATTCTAACCTGGTTCCAGAAAGCCAAACAGATTGACCTGATACCTGTGTATGCTCACGTTGTTCTAAATGCTGTACCCATCTGATATCTTGTGACAGTTTTACCAACAGTACCCGCTGGGTATCCTGTGCCTGCTGAGAAACCTGTGTTTACCACACCAGTGACATCCTTCTTCAAACCAGTTGTGCCAGCTTTACCTATCTGGTATCCCATGACAGTCTCACCAACAGTATCCACTGGGAGGGACATGCAGTCAGGAAAGGCAGGGGAGGCAGAGCCTCACCTGTCATGAAAAGAAAAAAGAAAATAATGTTAAAGTAAAATAAAAATAAATAAACTTACCAAATTTTCTGACCTTAGCTGCAAATACATTGAGAGAGGCAGCAACCATCTTAACCTCCCTTGACTGTTTAGAAGATGTTGTATAGAGTGCCCACCCACTGTCTGTCTGGTCAGGTGTCATATTTCATCACTAAGCAAACAGGAAAAAGCCCCAATTAAAGGAGCTCTCATTTCTGGCTCTTGGGGGTGGTGACAGTGTTTGTGTAAGAGAAGCACTGACAATCTGTGCTGTGGGCAGGAAAAATCTGGGTTGTAGAAATATAGTGCTGCATCTGCCTTTCCACTTAAAATTGGGCACAGCAATTTTTGTTTTGAGTGCAATGTCTGCAGCATCAGCAGCAGGAGCGTAAATTATTTTAGTGTCACTCTCCGTTTGGCACTGCGTGTCCTGTGTGGGCGGGGCTAGGTTACACTTATACAGTTCCCCATGTAAAGGGCTGCTGGAGCAAGCAATGCAGGATGGCAGCACTCCAGCAGCCGGGGTTTTAAGAGGGCAGAGATGTCAGCCTTTCACTCCCTCCATTAGGCAGCAGTGATGTGACATCAGGGGAGGCAGTGCCTCACCTGTCATCACCTGTCATCATAGACTAAGGCAGTACTTAAAATATAAGTTTTGATGTAATCTATATGGGGAGATGCAATGAGCAGATCTTCCTCTTTCCATTTAATTTACAGCTCAGTGCTGCCAATAAACCTCCAATTGAAACAGCTTTCAAAGCTGCGTCATGGGGGGGGGGGAGCCAAAGAACTAATACTATCTGGTCACATTCCTGGTGAGTAACAGCACAAGGAACATGACCACAGTGATGGAGAGCATGAGGATGAGGCAGAGCAGCGGCATGCACACATTTAATTGAGTCTGTGTATCGGTTGGTCAGTCAGACTGGAGTAGTCGCACGTGGGAGCAGCAGCAGCTCAGGGGCAGCCGGCAGCTCACTCACCTGAACTTTTGTGCTATGCAAATATTTGCAAAATAAATAGGAAAAAATCAAACTCTTACTTATAAAATGAAATTCACCTTCCTAAGATTTCTTATTTAGTGGTACCCAAACTCATTTTAAGGGGAGGGCAAACTTGGCTTCTGCCCGGGAGCCACAGACATTAAGGGGCAAACTGGGAGGAATCAATCACTTTTCTGAAAGCGCACGTTTACTTCACAGTAGGCAGATTGGCAGGGCATTACTGGGATGTTCTGCTCTTAGATCTCCCTGCTGCTCTGATAGCTCTCATACAAAGGTGCTAAGTAGGCACAGCCTCGTTTAAGTATTTATTTTACAAACATTTATCCCCTTATAAATTCAAACTCTTCCAAAAAAGTGAAGAAAAATAGAGGGCACTGATGATAAATAATGTGAATAAATGATCATAAAATTATGAATAAAAGATATATATATATGTAAAAAAAAATATATATAGATATAAATATAAATATATTGAGAATAGTAATGTAATATAAGAATATCAAATAAAAATAACAATATATCTCTATATGTGCACAATCATACACTCATATGTAAGTGAAACTATCAATAATTGACAGTGGATAGGATAATAATCAAACGTACATAAGTCAGCTCCTCTTTAGGTGGATTGGACTCGCTTAGAAAAACGTTATGGGGAAAACAAAGAAGAGCAGCTCATGGTGAAGAATATCTGATGACAGTGTAAATACTCACAAAAGTATTGCACTATTTGAGAGGGCAAACAAAGCAAGCTGGGTCTCTTAGTCTCGAACTGACTGTGCAAGGAAATCTCCTCCAATGGTGTGAACACAAGAGTATTGATAGATGATTGGGATCTTTGTAAATAAGAAACAAAGAAACTGCCCAATGGCAAAAAAATGTAAGGTATAAATGTGGTACTCAAATGTGGGAAAGCACTGTCAGGTAGTGCTGTTAAGGCAGGCTGGGTATTGTAGTCACCAGCTGACTAGACTTGTTTGGTCTCCCAGGAGGGTATGCTGTGGTTCCTAGGTCCCAATGTTTCCAACAGCAATGTAGTATATTGTTATACTTTGAGAGACCCAGCTTGCTTTGTTTTCACTTGCAAGTAAAGCAATACGTTTGTGAGTATTTACACTGTCATCAGATTTTCTGCATATCTTTGATTTCTACATCCCAATTGGATCAGCCAATCAGATTCAAGTTCAATCTGATTGGCTGATCCAATCAGCCAATCAGATTGAGCTCGCATTCTATTGGCTGATCGGAACAGCCAATAGAATGCGAGCTCAATCTGATTGGATGATTCCATCAGCCAATCAGATTTTTCCTACCTTAATTCCGATTGGCTGATAGAATCCTATCAGCCAATCGGAATTGAGGGGACGCCATCTTGGATGACGTCCCTTAAAGGAGCCTTCATTCGTCGTAGTCCGTCGGTGAAGAAGGAGGTTCTGCGTCGGCGGAAGGAAGATTCAAGACCCAGCTTGGAAGATGACATTGCCCGGATAGAAGATCTCTTCAGCGCCTCTTTGAAGATGACATCGGCCGGATCGAAGACTTTTCTTCAGCGCCGCCTGGATGATGACTTCATCGGATGGAAGATTTCTTCAGCGCCGCTTGGAGGATTAACTTCTTCCGCTCCAGATGTCCACTTCGGTTCCATCGCTGCTCGGCTGAGTGAAGACAAGGTAGGATGATCTTCAGGGGATTAGTGTTAGGTTTTTGTAAGGGGGGTTTGGGTTAGATTAGGGGTATGTGGGTGGTGGGTTTTAATGTTGGGGGGGGGGTTGTATTTTTCTTTTACAGACAAAAGAGCTGTTTTCTTTGGGGCATGCCCCACAAATGGCCCTTTTAAGGGCTGGTAAGGTAAAAGAGCTTTGAACTTTATTTAATTTAGAATAGTGTAGGGCATTAGATTAAGTGTAAGTAGCTTAAAATTGTTGTAATATTTTTAACATGTTTGTAACTTTTTTTTTTATTTTTTGTAACTTAGCTTTTTTTATTTTTTGTACTTTAGTTAGTTTATGTAATTGTATTTAATAGTAGTTATTTGTAGGTAGTTTATTTAATTAATTTAATGATAGTGTAGTATTAGGTTTAATTGTAACTTAGGATTTATTTTACAGGTAATTTTGTATTTCTTTTAGCTAGGTAGTTATTAAATAGTTAATAACTATTTAATAACTATTCTAACTAGCTAAAATAAATACAAAGTTACCTGTAAAATAAATATAAATCCTAAGATAGCTACAATATAATTATTAATTATATTGTATCTATCTTAGGGTTTATTTTACAGGTAAGTATTTAGTTTTAAATAGGAATAATTTATTAAAGTATAGTGTAGTGTTAGGTGTAATTGTAACTTAGGTTAGGATTTATTTTACAGGTAAATTTCAGTTTTTTTTTACTAGATAGCTATTAAACAGTTAATAACTATTTAATAGCTATTGTACCTAGTTAAAATAAATTGAAAGGTACCTGTAAAATAAAAATAAATCCTAAGATAGCTAGAATATAATTATTATTTATATTGTAGCTATATTAGGGTATATTTTAAAGGTAAGTATTTAGTTTTAAATAGGATTCATTTAGTTAATAAGTTAATTTATTTAGATTTATTTAATTAATATTTAAGTTAGGGGGGCGTTAGGGTTAGGGTTAGACTTAGGTTTAGGGGTTAATAATTTTATTACAGTGGCGGCGGTGTAGTGGGGGGCAGGATAGGGGTTAATAAATTTATTATAGGTGGCGACGGTGTAGGGGGGGCAGATTAGGGGTTATTAAATTTATTATAGGTGGCGACGGTGTAGGGGGGGCAGGATAGGGGTTAATACATTTAATATAGGTTGCGGCGGGTTCAGGGAGCGGCGGTTTAGGGGTTAATACATTTATTATAGTTGCGGTGGGCTCCGGGAGCGGCGGTTTAGGGGTTAATATGTATAGAGTAGCTTGCGGTGGGCTCCGGGAGCGGCGGTTTAAGGGGTAATAACTTTATTTAGTTGCGGCGGTGTAGGGGGGACAGATTAGTGGTGTTTAGACTCGGGGTACATGTTAGGGTTTTAGGTGTAGACAGCTCCCATAGAAATCAATGGGATGTCTGTCAGCAGCGAACTTGTACTTTCGCTATGGTCAGACTCCCATTGATTCCTATGGGATCCGCCGCCTCCAGGGGTGGCGGTTTGAAAACCAGGTACGCTGGGCCATAAAAGTGCCGAGCGTACCTGCTAGTTTTTTGATAACTAGCAAAAGTAGTGAGAATGTGCCGCACTTGTGTGCGGAACATCTGGAGTGACGTAAGAATCGATCTGTGTCGGACGGAGTCCGGCGGATCGATGCTTACGTCACAAAATTCTACTTTTGCCGGTCTCGAGCCTTTGATAACTAAGGCGTATCAGCATCGCCACAAATACGCTGCGGAATTCCAGCGTATTTGAGGTTGACGGCTTGATAACTAGGCCCCTTTTATGCCTTCTCTCTCCCTCTTAAATTAAAAAAAGACCTGTGCCTCTATTATGTAACTAATATTATTTTAACAATTACTTTAGGGACATGAATTATTTACTATTTTAACTGATTGTGTAGGAACAATACTTTTTTTTAATCATAACATGTTTATTTATTATTTGTAAAACAGAAAATGACGTGCTGGCATCTTTAAGTTAATAAAGTAAATCATGTCCCTTGCTAACTAAAATAAAATGTTCTATTTAGCATACAAATATACAGAATTATCCTTTTGACATTAAAAAATGTTGACATGTTTCAGCAAAACCATATAATTAATACAGGGAATAAAAGGAAATGCTGGGTTGTGCACAACTGATTGAAGGTTTATAGTTCACTGCGGTTGATAAGGATGACTGTAATTGCTGTGAGGGTGATGAGGGACTTGACTCAATCCAGTGTAAGGAACCAGCAATATCTTTAGGTAATGCAAATGCATTACCTAAAGTGTGACTAAGAGTGTATAACCTGAAACGTTACTACTATTTTTGTACTTTCTTATCCAAATAAAAAGAAACATTTTGGAAGCTTATGGTGTGGACATCTTTGCTTATTGGAGGGACATAACTCCACAGTATTAAAACACAAAGTAGTTTTATTCAAGAGAGGAGCATCCCTTTAATATAACTCCAAGGAGTTTTGCCAGAGAAAGAAGAGAAGAGAAAGACGTTTATTCTAATAAAATGATTATTTTACTCACAAAAGTGATTTCCACAAGAAATAAATTATATTCTTTAAAAATCCATTTGTCTAACTGAAAACCAAATCACTTATTATGAAACATAACATTCCTTAGCCAGAATCAGACTTTCCACTTAAGTCTAAAAATAAATTTAGAAAAATAGCACAATTTTTCTTCTCAACAGAATCCCTAGGCAGCTGTGTGTTGTGAACCATAAGGAACAGTGTGTTGCCTAAGGGTGCTGACAAATATCGCTGCAGTGTTGCCTAATGGTAAAAATAGGTTTTACAGAATCTTAGCAGCTGCATTATAAGAATGTGATAAAATATTCCAAATTGTTCCAGTACTCCCAACAGACTATAAAAGCAGTATAGATAAACTAGATAAACTATGGAGCATAGTACAGATAGAAAGGCACTTCCTGGATTTTCAGGAAAAAAAATAACATTTGATTAATTTTTTTTGCAATAAATCTAATGAGTGGATATTTTTGTGCATCTATATACAATATATCTATTTTTTCTTTTTGTGTATTTGTCTGTGTTTATTTGTGTCTCTGTGTGTAAGTTTATGTATCTCAGCCTTTCTATGTGAGTGTCTGTGAGTGCTTTTGTGACTTTGAATGTGTATATGTCTCAGGAGTGTTTCTGTGTGTCTAAGTTTTTTGTTGGGTGTGAGTATTTCTGAGTATCTGTGAGTGTGTGTGTGCTTTTTACTGTCTCTGTTTGTGTGTGTCTATGAATGTGTGTGCTTTTTACTGTTTTTGTTTGTGTGGGCCTGAGTGTTTCTGCAGACTTTTAAGTATCCAACAATTGAACCTCTATCAGTTTCATATGTGTGTTTATCTAGCTCTGATACTAGCCAGTGCCTCACCAGCCACTTGACCTCACTGCCTGCTGGGTAGGGATGGGCGAATGTGTTTATATCCGAATTCAAATGTTAGAACGAATGTTATTGTAGTAATTCGATTTACATAATAAAATCTTGATAAGAACGAATATTCTTAAAAATTTGATTTTCGAATGTTATTTACAGTTTTCGAATGTCACATTCGAATTCGAATGTTACATTCGAATTTGAATATTACATTTATAAAACACAATTGTAGACTAGAAACACTATTTCGAATGTCACATTCAAATTGAATATCACATTCGAATCGAATGTCACATTCTAATTTGAATATTACATTTATAAAACACAGTATTAGACTAGAAATACTATTTCAAATTCGAATGTGACATTCGAATTCGAATGTAGCATTCGAATTCGAATATTACGTTTATTAAACACAGTTGTAGACTAGAAATACTATTTCAAATTTGAATGCCACATTCGAATTTGAATGTCACATTCGAATTAGAATATTACATTTCGAAATTGAATGAATACATAGCTAAACATTCTATTATTCTAACAAATTTTTTCGAATTTTATTGAAAAATTTGAAAATGAAAATTCGAAAATAGAATGTTAGAATGTTATATAAACATTTGAAATTCGATTCGAACGAACGAATGTATCAATATTCATTTTAAATTTTCAAATTTTTAGAAATATTTGCCGATCCCTACTGCTGGGTATCCTGTGCCTGCTGAGAAAACTGTGTCTACCATACAAGTGACAACCTTCTTCAAACCAGCTGTGCCTGCTGTACCTATCTTGTATCCTGTGATAGTCTGACCTACAGTACCCGCTGGGTACTCTGTGCCTGCAGAAACTTGTGTCTGCTTTCCTCTCACTAGCTGTATCTGCTGCAACTACCAGGTATTCTGTGACCTCATTCTTTAGTTATCAATTTCAGTTACTGTTTACTGTTCAGACCGCAATATAAAAGCACTTTTTTTTTTCTAACACGCCACTCCCACCAAATTAAGACCCCAAAAACTGCCTAGTGCAGTTGTTTTTTATAAAAAATAAAAAAAGCTATTTTTTTTTATGAAAAACTATAATACTCTCTATTTTGAGGGTATTTGAGGCAATATTCGGTAGCAATAACCATTCACTTGTAATTTCTGGTTAATTATCAGACTCCCGCAAACAGGCAAATTTGCCCTGTTTTGGGCATGTGATAATTTAGTGCTCTACTTGTAATCTAGCACTACATTTTTCAGTGCTAATATTTGTTATGTTCAAGTGCAACACATAACTGACCGCATGTAATATTAGCGATGATAGTGCACCCTGTGCTACCCATTGAAAGTATAGGGTGCGCTATGAAAATTTTGGCAGAGCTAACAATCTCTAGTTAACCATTTGTTTACTATTTACTTGTAATACCAGGTTGTGCACTATCTTTAGCACAGGGTCACTAGGCCTTAGGCTTTCCAGAATCACTGTTACAGAAACGCTTTGTGGCTGCTTCAGTTAGCTTACCTTACAGATCATGTGATCACTGCTCCGCCCCTCTATATCTCTACAATTAATGGTAACCATTCTACTTAAACTGGCCACTACCACCCATGAACAAGTAGGCGCATTACAATGTGTGTAGTGTAATTGTGTTCTGTGTACTGTTTGTACTTTGTGTACTGTGTGGTCTATGTAGTATGTTTGTGTAGAGTTTGCAGATCTCTTAAACTATTTCTCACACACCAATCATGACTTTCTCACATTTTCTCCACATTTTCTCACACTCACCCTCTTACTCACTCTCACAGACCATTTTGTATTACAACTGTCATACTAATAAAGATGTGGAAACTCTGTGTATCATAATGACACCCAAAAAAGATAGCCAGAGACATATTACAAAACTTATAAAACATTTACACCTAGATTACGAGTTATGCGCGCTATAGGGAATTTAACAAACGCAACAAAAGTTGCGCAGCTATTACAAGTTTTGTGTTCATGCGATATGTTTGCGCTGAGCTCCATACCGCACAAAATACAAGCACTGTTTTGATGTGCTCGTGCATGCTTTCCCCATAGACATCAATGGGGAGAGCAGGTTAGAAAAACCTAACACCTGCGATCTCGGAAAGAAAAGCTCCGTAACACAGCCCAATTGATGTCTATGGGGAAAAAAAAAGTTACGTTTAAACCTAACACCTTAACATAAACCCCACGGGTCTAAACACCCCTAATCTGCTGCCCCCGACACCGCCGACACCTACCTAATGTTATTAACCCCTAATCTGCCACTCCTGATATCGCCACCACCGAAATAAAGCTATTAACCCCTAATCTTCCGCTCCCAATATCGCCGGCACTATACTAAAGTTATTAACCCCTATTCCCCTGCACTCCAACATTGCCCACACTATAATAAATCTATTAACCCCTATTCCACAGATCTCCGACATTGCCACCACTAAACAAAGTTATTAACCCCTAAACCTCTGGCCTGCCACATCACTACCACTAAATAAACGTATTATCCCCTAAACCACCAGCCCCCCTCCCATTGCAACAACCTAATTTAAACTATTGACACCTAACCCTAACACCTCCTAAATAATACCTATTTAAACCAAATTCCTGTGAAAAAAACCTAAGCTAGCTACAATATAACTAATAGTTATATTGTAGCTAGCTTAGGTTTTATTTTTATTTCACAGGTAAGTTTGTATTTATTTTGACTAGGTAGACTAGTTAGTAAATAGTTATCAACTATTTACTAACTACCTAGTTAAAATAAATACAAACTTGCCTGTAAAATAAAACCTAAGCTGCCTTACACTAAAACCTACCATTACAAAAAATAAAAAAAATTACATTGCAAAAAATAAAAACACTAAAATTACAAAAATATAAAAACCTACCATTACAAAAAATAACAAACGAAATTATCCAAAACAATAAAAATCATTCCTATTCTAATACCCTTTAAAAAAATTAAAAAAACACCCCAAAATAAAAAAAAAACGAATCTATAATAAACTACCAAGGGCCCTTAAAAGGGCCTTTTGTCGGCCCTTAAAAGGGCCTTTTGTAGGGCATTGCCCTAAAGATAACAGCACTTTTCCTACAAAAGAGAAACAAACACCCCTAACAGTATACAAACCCCCACCCCCCAAACCCACAAAATAAAGATAGTAAAACCTAATCTACCCATTGCCCTGAAAAAGGCATTTGTATGGGCAATGTCCTTAAAAGGGCATTCAGCTCTTTTATGAAATGCCCAACCGCTAATCTAAAAATAAAAACCCACCGCAAAATGAAAAAAAAAAACATTACACAAAATAACAAACAAATTATCCAAAATAATAACAATTATTCCTATTCTAATCCCCATTTTAAAAAAAAAAACACCCCAAAATAAAAAACCTAATCTAGAATAAACTACCAATAGCCCTTAAAAGCTCTTTCACCTGAACAAAAATACTGAGACCCACTAACATTTCAAACCCCCACCCCCAAACCCACAAAATAAAAAAAAACTATCTAAAAAACCTAATCTACCCATTGCCCTGAAAAGGGCATTTGTATGGGCATTGCCCTGAAAAGGGCATTTAGCTCTTTTAAGAAATGCCCAACCCCTAATCTAAAAAGAAAAACCACCAAAAAACCCTTAAATCCAGGCAGTTACATCTTCATCCAGGTGGCATCTTCTATCTTCATCCCAGCGGCATCTTCTATCTTCATCCCAGAAGCGTGGAGCGGGTCCATCCTGAAGATTAGAGCTGTTCAAATAAGTCAATAGAATTTCAGTAGCTCTCATCCTATTGGTTGATTTGAACAGCCAATATGATTTCAGTAGCTCTCATCCTATTGGCTGATTTGAATTTCCAAAATCAAATCAGCCAATAGGCATTGCATTGAAGATTCAGTATACGGTGGCGACCGTTTCAAGAGGATGCTCCGCGTCTGATGTCTTCAGGATGGACCAGCTCCGCGCCGCTGGGATGAAGATAGAAGACGCCACCGGGATGAAGATAGAATATGCCGCCTGGATGAAGATGGAGCCATCTGGATCAAGATGGAGCCGCCTGGATGAAGATGGACCCGCCACGATGAAGATCGTTCAAGCCGGACTTCAGCAATTGTGAGTACCTAAAGAGGGGTTAGTGTTAGTGTTTAAGGTTTTTTGAGTGTTTTTTTTTTTATTAGCGTTTGGGCATTTCTTAAAAGAGCTAAATGCCCTTTTAAGGGCAATGCCCATATAAATGCCCTTTTCAGGGCAATGGGTAGATTAGGTTTTTGTTAGAGTTAGTTTTTTATTTTGGGGGGTTGGTTGGGTGGTGGGTTTTACTGTTGGGTGGTCTTTGGGTTTTTTTACAGGTAAAAGAGCTGTTTAACTTAGGGCAATGCCCTACAAAAGGCCCTTGTCACGAATACCTCAGGATTTAGCTGCTAAGGGGTTAATTCTCTTTAGCCTGTGAGCTAAAAAAGATTTGTTTTTCAAGAAGAATTGCGTGCTGTGTTTGTGTTTTCTTTGAAGTGCCAGGAGCCTCATAAATACCCTGTAGTATACACAGAATAGGCCTTTATGGCTCAACCTGTCAGCAGAGGGCATGATACAAAACAGTGCTTCTTCCGCATATCCTGATGAGGTCAATAAAAGGACATTGGTACAATGTAGATATGTGTTTAAAACATGTTATGACATTAAATGAAGGGAAATATGGCAATCATGTCATATTTGGTGTCAAATTGATTCTCACAATGTAAATAAGAGCTTGCCATTTTGTCTATATGAAAATGGATGTATCTAGCAGAAATTATAAAGGGTTCTATAATTTCAGGCAAAGACTTAGAGTTTATTGAAGGTCATAAAAATAGGGGGGGTTCTTATCCCTGCCAGGAGGGTGTGCAACTTGATCTCTGGAAAATATGTATAAGAATCTTGTGTTTTAACAATTAAATTGTCATTCTTACAAGGGGAGCTGTTATACAGAGTAAGGACCCATTGCTTCATGTCATCCCCCGGGCATAGATTTTAAAACTAGTAAAGTATTAAATCTGTTTTTCTCCTTTTTATTTTAAAAACTGTTTGCTGTGTGTAATTTTATTTGTAACAACTTTTTATTAATAATGCATTGTGCATAATATTTTTGGCATAGTAAATAATTCCTTTATTAAGCTTTGGCCTTTGTCTAATAATTGAACCACGTTACTGAAAGGATTGGAGTATTAGAACTGTATATTTTAGGTTATTTACTGCTAAATTGTAGTCTGAGAGTTAATGTGTAAGTCTGGGTTTTTCCTTAGGATTTTCCCTTTAATAAATCATAAGGGGTGGCAGCATAGTTTAGTGTGGGTGGCATTAAAGGGGAGTTTGGGGCATTTCTTTTGAGTCTAGTACAGAGTAGAGAGTGTTGTTAACCCTTGCACTCACTGAACTAAATCACAAGCTTGCCTGGTGTGGCTAGATTGTGACATATTAGTGACATATTAGTGACAGTAGAAGGGGTCTCATAACCCTTTCTGTGCCAAACAAGTGACTGGTGCAGGGTTGGCTAATATTGGTCGTCACAGCCCTTTTAAGGGCTATTGATAGTTAATTGTAGGCTAGGTTTTTATTTTTATAGGGCTATTAGATTAGGTGTAATTATTTTTTATTTTTGATAATTTCGTTTGTTATTTTTCGTAATTTAGTGTTTGTTATTTTTTGTATTTTAGTCTTTTTTATTTTTTGTAATTAGATACTTTGTAATTTTTAGAGTAGTGTTAGGATTTATTTAATGTGTAATATAGTTTATTTTATTTTTTTTTGGTTTTAAAATATTTTTATTGAGATCCAAAATTGCATACAGTCAAACAACAAGAGGAAAAATTATTTTCCACAAAGGCCACAAAGTAGTTACATAGATTTGACATATTGCGTCTAGATATAACACTGAGTGATAAGCAACCAAGTATACAATAAACAATATATATATGTCTAGACAATCGTTATAAAGCATCCTTAGGTTTAGTAGGAATCTCAAATAATGAAACATTAATCTAGCACTTGAAATAAAAAGCTGTAAGTGACAAATATAACCATATATCTCAGGCATCAAGATGGTCTCTAGTTCCTCTTAATTATTCAAGGGTGTTATAAGGAAGGGGAATGCCATGGGAAAAAGGGCAAAGGAGTCATCTCGTGGGAGGTGGTGGGAAGGTCTAGGGAAGAAGGAGGGGTAGGGGAAGAAGGAATAGGGAAGAAAGAGTAAAAGTAGCAATGGGATTATGAGGAGGGGGGGGGGAGGAATGAGAAAGAGAAAAAAAAAAGGGTTAGAATATAATTATGATAGCTTGTGCACAATGTCCCCGGACCCGATTGTCTGAGGTGGGGAGTAGTAGCATGAGGAAATGTCTGGGTCTATTGGATCTGAATCCAATCTTCCCAATTAGCCCAGTAGTCTTCCATCCGTTCCAAAGAGCTATATTTGAATTTCTCCATGTTAGCCAGGTATTGTATTACCTCGCAGACGTCCGAGATTGCGGGTGGAGTGACTTGTTTCCATGCTCTGGCAATACAGAGCTTAGTGGCCGCCATCACATAGATCACCAATTGCTTACTACATTTAGGCAGGGCTTTGTCAAGAATATGGAAAAGAGCTAGGCTTGGCGTCAGCTGTATAGTCACATTCATAGAATGTAAAAGCGTTTCAACATCTTTCCAAAGGTCCCGGATTTTTGGGCAAGACCACCACACATGTGAATTAGAGCCTTCCTCTCCGTACAGTCTCCAGCACCCTGGGGAGGCACTGGCAAACATTTTCGACAGTTTAGTCGGCACTCTGTACCATTGTAGCATAAGTTTCATATAACTTTCAAAAATCGTTATGCAATTAATCGTTTTTTTTTGTCAGTTGAATCGCCCCTCTCAGCTCTGTGTCTGATATATTTAAGACCAGCTCCCTGCACCACATTTTGATTTGGCCCGGGAGACCCACCAAGTGATCTTGTAACATGGCTTTGTAATGAAATGTAAGAGGTTTTGTAATATAGTTTATTTAATTGGTAGTTATTTTAATTTTAGTTTAATAGTTATATTAGTTTAATTGTTAGTTTAAACTTATTATTTTTAATGTGACAGGAAGGTTTTAATTTAATTTAAGATAGGGAAATTTTAATTTTAATATAAATTTAGGGGGGCGTTAGGTAGGGGTGTAGTTTAAATTAGTTTATTGCAATGTGGAGGGCTTTCGGTTTAGGGGTTAATAGGTTTATATAGTATAGTTAGTTGTGGGGGCTTTCGGTTTAGGGGTTAAGAGGTTTATTATAGTGGCGGCGGTGTCGGGGAGCGGCAGAATAGAGGTTAATAACTTTAATATAGTGGGGGCGATGTGGGCGGATGGCAGATTAGGGGTTAATAATATTTAAATAGTGTTTGAAATGCGGGAAGGCGGCGGTTTAGGGGTTAATAACTTTGGTATAGTGGCGACGATGTCGGGGAGCCGCGGAATAGGGGTTAATACATTTTATTAGTGGCGGTGATGTTGGGAGCGGCAGATTAGGGGTTAATAAGTTTAATTTAGTATTTGCGATGTGGGGTTGCGATTAAGGGGTTAATAGGTAGTTAATGGGTGTTAGTGTACTTTGTGACAGTTTAGTTATGAGTTTTATGTAACATTTGTGTAGCGTAAAACTGATAACTACTGCTCTCAGATTGAGAAACAGATCGTATCGGTATAGGGTGTAACGCAAGCTTTTTGCCTCACTGCAAAACTCGTAATGGCTGCGCTATGGAAGTCCCATGAAAAACGCCATTTTTACAAGTGCGGGACTGACGTTGCGTTACAGGCTAAAAGGCTTGCGGTACAGCTATACCAACAAGACTTGTTATGGCTGTGGTGCTGTTTTAAAACACGAACGCACAACTCGTAATCTAGGTGTTATTTATTTATTTAATAAGCAGGTTCAACACCAAATTATAAAATGAGAGCAATTAAAACAAAATATCAGCGCAGAGCAAACAGGCATACAATAATTTTAATATAAATGAAACACACCTAAGAGGTATCATTTATAATATAAATACATATGCAAAAGATGTTGAAATAGTAATTGTTGACACTCCCTAGTCAACCAAAGTCTAAAGAATGCAGCTGATAAAGCTATTTTTAACCTCATTGAGTATACTGAAAATACGTGTAACTTTACTATTTATATTCAAAATGTTACAGTGTGTTCCATGGGCAAAAATTAAAAAAAAAACTTGGCCTCAGCAAAGGTTATAAGATAACAAACTGCAAAATAATGACGTGGCTAGCATTGTCTATTCCAGACTGGCTATAAGCAGACAAGGTGTCCATTTGTTTTTAAAATGTTTGGCTGATATGTTATACCATAGCATCGCAATAGAAATGCATTGTAATCACAAGGATACATATGCATATCTGTATTTATATGTGTGTATCTGTCTGTAAATACATATATACACATATAAATATAAAGATACATACGTATATCTGTATTTATATGTGTGTATCTGTCTGTAAATACATATATACACACATAAATATATAAATACATATGTATATCTGTGTTTATATGTGTGTATCTGTCTGTAAATACATATATACACATATAAATATAAAGATACATACGTATATCTGTATTTATATGTGTGTATCTGTCTGTAAATACATATATACACATATAAATATAAAGATACATACGTATATCTGTATTTATATGTGTGTATCTGTCTGTAAATACATATATACACATATAAATATAAAGATACATATGTATATCTGTATTTATATGTGTGTATCTGTCTGTAAATACATATATACACATATAAATATAAAGATACATACGTATATCTGTATTTATATGTGTGTATCTGTCTGTAAATACATATATACACATATAAATACAGATAAACATATGTATAAAAATACATACATATACTGTATCTCATTGCAATCTTGCACTCCTGTTTATGCGAGTTGATGGCTGTTTTTTTTTTTTCTCTAAATGAGGCTCTTTTAAAATCTATGGAGAATATTATCCTGCGTACCCGAATTCGCAGTCTTTTTTTCTGCGTGAGAACGTAACATTTTTACTTGCGAGTCGCGACCTGTAATACCTGCACAACTGGGCACACAATGGTAAAAAGAGGAACCATAGGAGCATGCACGTGTTTTTAGCCATCTGGCAGCAGGGTTTGTAACAATTTTTATAGCAATGTTATACATAGTTGCAAACAGCTGCAATATAATGCTACAGACACTCTCTGACAGCAGAGTTTGTAACTATGTATAACATTTTTTAAAGCATTTTTGCAAACACTTGCCTGATGGCTAAGGACACGTGTGCTCTTCTGATCTCACCTAGGATTACTCTTTAACAAAGTATACAGGGAGGACTAAGCAAAATGGACAAAATAAGTAAATTGGAAAGTTGTTTAAAATTGTATGCTGTATCTGAATCATACACACACACATACACATACACACATACATACATACACACAGACACATACATATACACACAGATGCACATTCACAGACACACACACACACATACACACAGACACACACACACATACAGCACACACATACACACACACAGACACATACCTACACACATAAGAGCAGAATGAGCTATAGTGATTACAGGGATCAGTACAATCACACAAATCTCACAGACTATGCGTTCAAAGGCGTCCTCCTGCCTGCGTACTGCTGGGATTGAACCCAGTCAGCCGATTTCTAAATAGATACCCTATCACTAAAAGTCACACACATAACAGGAATTCACTCTGTTAAACTGCATTTGGCAGCATTAAATGTTACAAAGTATGCTCAAATAACCTCTAAAGGGCTTGTATAATCAACATATAGATATAATGTGTCGATAGTAATCACTGTCTGACACCCACATTAGTAAGCATATAGTTAATATCTATAGTATTTCTTGTTCAGTAGTTACCAACAGATACCAATATATTAAAGCCTGATATAAACTTGGGTCAAGTGTGCTTGATTAGTCTTGTAGTATTAGCTACAATTAGATTCTAACCGAAAATTCATTAAGCATAATCTTGGCTAAATGGTTATCTGAGGAGCTAGGTATAGCAAGCCGTTAGTTCAGTTCATAACATGCACGCCTCTAAGACACGCCCACCGACGCGTTTCGTCACTGTAGCGTGACTTCGTCAGGGCATAGGGGCCGTCCAGCCGTACTTTCAGTAAGATATACTGTTGAGTTGCCATGGAAGCATAGCGCGTATGCGGAAGTGTTACCCGCATCTGTCTGGCGACTTAGTATTCAATATTTCATATTGCGGAATCGCCCAAAATTTTAGTAGATAGCATCCTTCTAATATCATGACGATAAATCATCTAATGTTATTGGTGAAATCATTAATGGGGACAGAATATCGATCATGAGTATTGTAGAGGGAAGGTATTGTGCTGTATTTAAATCCATTAGACATAATTTTCATGGATATGTATGTGTGCATTCTGAGATTCCTATTATAATCCCGATATGGACTTGTTTCTTGTTGTTGTATTAAAGTTCAAAAAGCCAACAAGAAGATTATTAAACTGAGGAATGTTAGGTTATGTGTCGATCTTGTTCTCACATAATATTTTATAGTATAGAAATGAATATGTTTTTATGCACATTGTAATATCTCTTAAGGAGGATAAGATATCACTATTGGGGTTATTTGCTATTAGGCAATTTAAATATCAATTGACAAATTCAGTATCAATTGTATATAATATTCAAATACATGATATAGTTCATGCCTAGTGTCATTATTCATACAGTTAAACACTAGTCAAATGCCCTATAGGTAATCGTCCATATTAAAACAATGTGCTTATTCATATGTATTATATACTTATAAAATACAGTCAAGCATTTTATATGATATCGCTTATCAGCTAATTGCTACTGTCTACATCATTTCCATCTTATGTAACCATATCATAATTCATATCGGATTATCGGTGTATGTATGTTGTTTCATTTTATTATTATATTTTTATATTGGGATAACCAATGTTACTCATAATATAAATATTAACACCTTGTGTATTGTTACTTACATCTAGATTGTACAGATGTCAGTATCGAAGATAGATTGTAGTTATATAATACTCAAGTGGAGTGACTCTAAAGTTGCCATATTACAAGAAACATTTGAATGATATGGCTTCATTAAGACCTTTAGGGGATGCTGATTTTAACTTATGTATCCACCTACATTCTTTTTGTAAGAGCAGTTTATTTATATCTCCTCTTCTCCCTTTCAATTTAAGTTGTTCTATAGCAAAGAAGTGTATTTGATATTTATCATCTTTATGTACACTATTCATATGTTTTGCTATCGGTACATTGCGGTCCCACTTTATGTCTCCCAGATGTTCCAACACTCTGGTGCGTAGTTCACGGGAGGTTTCACCTACATAAATTAGGGGACACTTGCAAGTCGCCACGTATATGACTCTTTTTGTTCTGCAATTCATGAAGTCATTTATCTGGTAATTTTTCCCTGTTTGGGGATGTGTAAATGTTTTTGTAGGTGCCATATTTTTGCAAGCTTGGCACCTGCCACATTTAAAGAAACCCTTAGTTTCCTGAAACCATGTTCTTTGTTTCACTGGACAGTAATGACTTTCAGTCAATATATCTTTTAGATTCTGAGATCTCCTATTTGTTATATTGGGTTTCTCAGTAACTACCTCTAACAAATCAGAGTCTTCATGTAGGACATGCCAATGTTTTTGGAAGATATTGCGTATAGTATTGTTTTTCTCATCAAAGGTACCAATCATTCTGATTTTGTTGGTATTGGCATTTTCGTCCAATACCTTTTCTTGTAATAAAGGTGGTCTCTCTAGTGCTTTAGCACGCTGATAAGCTTTTTTAAGGCACCTATTGGGGTAACCTTTTTCTTTAAATCTTTTTCTCAGTTCTTTTGCCTCAGACTCAAAATCTTCCATGGTGCTACAGTTGCGTCTGGCCCTCAGATATTGTCCATAGGGAATACCCATCTTTTGACCTTTTGGATGATGGCTTTTCCAATTTAATAGACTATTGGTGGATGTCTTTTTTCTGAACAGTTTTGTACTGAGAGAATCATCAGATTCTTTTTGGATCATTAGATCCAAGAATGGAATGCATGACTCCTCAATCGCAGAGGTATAGTGCATGCCATGTCTGTTATTATTAAGCCAATCGATGAAACTTTCAAAGTCATCCTTAGAACCTGTCCAGAGTATTAGGACGTCGTCAATATAACGAATGTATAAATCCATATATTTCATGAAAGGATTAACATCTTGGTTAAGGATATGTGTATGTTCAATCCCCCCCAGAAAGAGATTGGCATAAGTAGGTGCACAGCAGGTGCCCATTGCTGTGCCCTTTTTTTGTCGATATATTTTATTGTCAAAAAGAAAGTAATTATGTTGAAGTACAAAATCTAGAAGCTCAAGAACAAAGGCATCTTTCTCATTACCACGAGGATTGATTGTTTTCTGAAAAGGCTCTTCACCCTAAATGTAGGTAACATTTGTCCTCAAGCTTCTAATATTGAAGAAGCATTTAAAAGCATAGATAAAATCATGAAAAAGCAGGTGAAATCATTTTGGGAAATCTTTAGCCTTGAGAACTATGTTAAAAACAAACTTATACCAAGGGGGTTAAGGATACAACTAGCGCCCTCCTTTCACATTCCTGATGAAAATTTCATCTTAAGATGGCAAGAAATCCTAACCCAATGCTCTCTTGATCTAATGAAACTCACATTAGAATATGAAAGAAATCAATATGAGCAACTAACTAAATTAGTGGATGAGGCTAAAGTACAAACTAACAAGTTCACGTCACATAAAGATTTTGATGCTTTAGATCAAAAACTAAAATTCCACATTGACAAACTAAAAGAGGAATTAAGTGAAACTAAAAATAGAAAATTGCAGAGGGACTGGTCAGACCATCAGAAGGGAAATATATATAAAGCTAACTACAAGCGTAAAAATATCAGATACACACAAGACACTAGAGGACAAGGGAATGCATCTGAGAATTCCTCTACTGAATCTGAGGTCTCAGATGAGGAGCCTATACAAACAACCAATACAAGTACATCCTTACCTATAACTGAACCCTCCATAACGAGGATTTTTTTAGAGAAGGATCTGTTCCCACCAAAAAAGGCAGTGAGAACAAGGCAGCAAACAAAAACAAAACCAAACAAAAAGAAGTAAAAGATGAGGGATTACAGATAATAAATCTGGCAGACATAGAGTTAAAAACTGAACACTATACTCTGTTATCAAAAGGTTTGTCATTCATCCCCACTCCTAAATATGACAACTTCAACTGGATTAAAGACACACACCTCTTTGCGAGAAAGTTAGCACTTCATAAATATCACAAGGAGGCTAATAAAGCGTGTCTTTCTGATATGGGTGTTGAAGAGGAGGATCAAGAGATAGTGAACTTGATGATAACCTTACTTGATGAAAATGATGATACTGACTACACAAATATATCAAGTGTAGTAAAACCTAAGAGTACCTTTATGCCAGCCATATCTAAATATCCTACAATTGATAAATTTGTTTCTCTAGTAACTACTGAATTAGAAGCACTTAATTACAAAAGCAAAGCCAAGAAAAACTTGAGCTTTAAAGAAAGAAAGGCTCTAACTGACCTTAAAAATAATCATGAGATAACAATCAAAAATGCTGATAAGGGTGGCAAACTTAGTTATTATGAAGAATACCCAATATAAAGAAATGTGTCTTAATATCTTAAAAAACACAGAGTATTATCAGATACTATCACAAGACCCCACAGTGAGATTTACTAAAGATCTCAAATCACTACTAGATAGGGGGTATGGCGAAAGATTAATCACCAAATCCGAATATCAATACATGTGTAACATGACCCCAAGGATAGCGACATTTTATAGCCTGCCCAAGATCCACAAGGACACTGAGTATGTATGTATATCTTGTGAGCTGCTGGTGCAATGCTGAATACGGAGAGTGTATTGCTCTCCATATTCAGCGAGGTCTGGCGGACCTGATCCACACTGTCGGATCAGGTCCGCCAGACTTTAATAAATAGAGGCCATAGTGATTAACTAAGCTGTACACATCATTCTACGTGCAGAGTATTCTGAATATTACTTTAAGCTCATTGTTTTTCAAATTCTTTAAATCTTTAAAGGTAACTTGAGATGTGTGCTGGAGAAAAACAATTCTGCTGATAACTCTGCTTAAAAAAATTAAATCACAAAAGCTAGTTTATGCCAACTGAAATCAATTAAGACTTATATACACACACCCATGCTCTACACACACACACACACACACATACACACAGACACATACACACAGACACACACATACACATGCAGACACACATACACACACACATACACACACACACATACACACAGCCACACATATATACACACAGACACATACACACAGACACACATTCACAGACACACACACACATACACACATACATACACACAGACACACACACACATACATATACACACAGAGGCACATTCACAGACACACACACATACACATAGACACACACACCACACAGACACACACACATACTCACACAGACACATACACAAACACACACGCACACACACATACACATACATACACACACAGACACACTTACACCCACACACATACACAGACACACACACATACACACACAGACACAAACACCCCCCCAACACACACACAGACACATACACACACACACACACACACACATACACAGACACACATACACACACACAGACACACACACACAGAGACACATACACACACATACAATAAAATAAATATGGTTGTAAATGACATATTGACCAGTAGACGGAGATATAGTGATTATTTAAGCTGTACACATCATTCTACGTGCAGAGTATTCTGAATATTACTTTAAGCTCATTGTTTTTCAAATGCTTTAAATCTATTTAAAGGTAACTTGAGATTTGTGCTGGAGAAAAACAATTCTACTGATAACTCTGCTTAAAAACATTAAATTTCAAAAGCTAGTTTATGCCTTCTGGAAAAACATTAATTATCTGAGCTCTGAGCATAAAAATGCATTATTAAAATGATCTAATGCAGTTTATTACGCCCATACTCTAACTATGGGGTCTATTTCACTTTTCAAAAAATAAAAATAAAATAAAAAATTGAAAACCCCAATATCTTACATATATAACTCTTTTCAAATGGACTTACAATGCAAAAACTCCTTCTATACCTTGTATGGGGATAATATATCTGTATTCCAATCAAACAGAAATACACAGGGCGAGATTACATATGCGGTGTAAGTTTAAGCGCAACTACTGAAGCCCACGTTGCCCGTAAGTTCAGCTAGCACATAGGGAGAATCACATAAACGGCACCAACAGATGCTATATTGCCATAAGTCAAACAACTGGCGAGGTTCAGAAATGTGTGCAAATACACATTTCTCCAACATTGGTGTGTCCGGTCCACGGCGTCATCCTTACTTGTGGGATATTCTCTTCCCCAACAGGAAATGGCAAAGAGTCCCAGCAAAGCTGGTCACATGATCCCTCCTAGGCTCCGCCCACCCCAGTCATTCTCTTTGTCGTTGCACAGGCAACATCTCCACGGAGATGGTTAAGAGTTTTTTGGTGTTTAAATGTAGTTTTTATTCTTCTATCAAGTGTTTGTTATTTTAAAATAGTGCTGGTATGTACTATTTACTCTGAAACAGAAAAGGATGAAGATTTCTATTTGTAAGAGGAAGATGATTTTAGCAGACAGTAAGTAAAATCGGTTGCTGTTTCCACATAGGACTGTTGAGATGAAGTAACTTCAGTTGGGGGAAACAGTTAGCAGACTTTTCTGCTTAAGGTATGACTAGCCATATTTCTAACAAGACTGTGTAATGCTGGAAGGCTGTCATTTCCCCTCATGGGGAAATGACAGCCTTCCAGCATTACACAGTCTTGTTAGAAATATGGCTAGTCATACCTTAAGCAGAAAAGTAAGCCATTTTCTTAGTCAAAAACAAACAGAATAAAGGGCTTATTATGGGCTAAAAAACTGGTAGACATTTTTATGGGCTAAATCGATTGCTTTATTTGTGCATATTATTCAAATTTAGGCTAACAATTGGCATTTATAATCTTGGGGAACGTTTATAAAACGGCAGGCACTGTATTGGACACCTTTTTCAGTCAGGGGGCCTTTCTAGTCATAGACTGAGCCTCATTTTCGCGCCATTAATGCGCAGTTGTTTTTTGAGAACAGGGCATGCAGATGCATGTGTGTGGATCTAAGAATCTCTGAAAAAGCTTTTAGAAGGCGTCATTTGGTATCGTATTCCCCTCAGGGCTTGGTTGGGTCTTAGCAAAGACTGTATCTGGGACTGTATAGGGGTTAAATTGAAAAACGGCTCCGGTTCCGTTATTTTAAGGGTTAAAGCTCTGAAATTTGGTGTGCAATACTTTTAAGGCTTTAAGACACTATGGTGAAAATTTGGTAATTTTTGAACAATTCCTTCATACTTTTTCACATATTCAGTAATAAAGTGTTTTCTGTTTGAAATTTAAAGTGACAGTAACGGTTTTATTTTAAAACGTTTTTGTGCATTGTTGACAAGTTTAAGCCTGTTTAACATGTCTATACCTTCAGATAAGCTATGTTCTATATGTATGAAAGCCAATGTGTCTCCTCATTTAAATTTATGTGATAATTGTGCCATAGCGTCCAAACAAAGTAAGGACAGTACTGCCACAAATAATGATATTGCCCAAGATGATTCCTCAAATGAGGGGAGTAAACATGATACTACATAATCTCCTACTGTGTCTACACCAGTTTTGCCCATGCAGGAGGCCCCTAGTACATCTAGTGCGCCAATACTTATTACCATGCAACAATTAACGGCTGTAATGGATAACTCCATAGCAAATCTTTTATCCAAAATGCCTACTTATCAGAGAAAGCGCGATTGCTCTGTTTTAAACACTGAAGAGCAAGAGGACGCTGATGATAATTGTTCTGTCATACCCTCACACCAATCTGAAGGGGCCATGAGGGAGGTTTTGTCTGAGGGAGAAATTTCAGATTCAGGAAAAATTTCTCATCAAGCTGAACCTGATGTTGTGACATTTAAATTTAAATTAGAACATCTCCGCGCACTGCTTAAGGAGGTGTTATCTACTCTGGATGATTGTGACAATTTGGTCATTCCAGAGAAATTATGCAAGATGGACAGGTTCCTAGAGGTTCCGGTGCCCCCCGACGCTTTTCCTATACCCAAGCGGGTGGTGGACATAGTAAATAAAGAGTGGGAAAAGCCCGGCATACCTTTTGTTCCTCCCCCTATATTTAAGAAATTATTTCCTATGGTCGACCCCAGAAAGGACTTATGGCAGACAGTCCCCAAGGTCGAGGGGGCAGTTTCTACTCTAAACAAACGCACTACTATTCCTATCGAAGATAGTTGTGCTTTCAAAGATCCTATGGATAAAAAATTGGAAGGTTTGCTTAAAAAGATTTTTGTACAGCAAGGCTACCTTCTACAACCAATTTCATGCATTGTTCCTGTCACTACGGCAGCGTGGTTCTGGTTCGAGGAACTAGAAAAGTCGCTCAGTAGAGAAACTCCATATGAGGAGGTTATGGACAGAGTTCACGCACTTAAATTGGCTAACTCTTTTATTTTAGATGCCGCTTTGCAATTAGCAAAATTAGCGGCGAAAAATTCAGGGTTTGCTATTGTGGCGCGCAGAGCGCTTTGGCTAAAGTCTTGGTCAGCGGATGTGTCATCCAAGACAAAATTACTTAACATTCCTTTCAAAGGTAAAACTTTATTTGGACCTGATTTGAAAGAGATTATTTCAGACATCACTGGGGGAAAGGGCCACGCCCTTCCACAGGATAGGTCTTTTAAGGCTAAAAATAAGCCTAATTTTCGTCCTTTTCGCAGAAATGGACCAGCCTCTAATTCTGCATCCTCTAAGCAAGAGGGTAATGCCTCACAACCCAAACCAGCCTGGAAACCAATGCAAGGCTGGAACAAAGGTAAGCAGGCCAAGAAACCTGCCACTGCTAACAAGACAGCATGAAGGAGTAGCCCCCGACCCGGGACCGGATCTGGTGGGGGGCAGACTTTCTCTCTTTGCTCAGGCTTGGGCAAGAGATGTTCAGGATCCTTGGGCGCTAGAAATAGTTTCTCAAGGTTATCTCCTGGAATTCAAGGAACTACCCCCAAGGGGAAGGTTCCACAAGTCTCACTTATCCTCAAACCAAATAAAGAGACAGGCATTCTTACATTTTGTAGAAGACCTGTTAAAGATGGGAGTGATACACCCAGTCCCAATAAAGGAACAAGGAATGGGTTTTTATTCCAATCTGTTCGTAGTTCCCAAAAAAGAGGGAACGTTCAGACCAATTTTGGATTTGAAGATCCTAAACAAATTTCTCAGGGTACCATCGTTCAAAATGGAAACTATTTGAACGATTCTACCCACCATCCAGGAAAGTCAATTTATGGCTACCGTGGATTTAAAGGATGCGTACCTACATATCCCTATCCACAAGGAACATCATCAGTTCCTAAGGTTCGTTTTTCTGGACAAACATTACCAGTTTGTGGCTCTTCCATTCGGATTAGCCACTGCTCCAAGGATTTTCACAAAGGTGCTAGGGTCCCTTCTAGCGGTTCTAAGACCAAGGGGCATTGCAGTAGTACCTTACTTGGATGACATTCTAATACAAGCGTCGTCCCTGTCAAAGGCAAAGGCTCATACGGACATCGTTTTAGCCTTTCTCACATCTCACGGATGGAAGGTGAACAAAGAAAAGAGTTCTCTGTCCCCGTCAACAAGAGTTCCCTTCTTGGGAACAATAATAGATTCCTTAGAAATGAGGATTTTTCTGACAGAGGTCAGAAAATCAAAACTTCTAAGCTCTTGTCAAGTGCTTCATTCTGTTCCTCGTCCTTCCATAGCGCAGTGCATGGAAGTAATAGGATTGATGGTTGCAACAATGGACATAGTTCCTTTTGCACAAATTCATCTAAGACCATTACAACTGTGCATGCTCAAACAGTGGAATGGGGATTATACAGACTTGTCTCCAATGATTCAAGTAGATCAAAAGACCAGAGATTCACTCCGTTGGTGGCTGACCCTGGACCATCTGTCCCAGGGAATGAGCTTCCGCAGGCCAGAGTGGGTCATTGTCACGACCGACGCCAGTCTAGTGGGCTGGGGTGTGGTCTGGGAATCCCTGAAAGCTCAGGGTCTATGGTCTCGGGAAGAGTCTCTTCTCTCGATAAACATTCTGGAACTGAGAGCGATATTCAATGCTCTCAGAGCTTGGCCTCAACTAGCAAAGGCCAAATTCATAAGGTTCCAATCAGACAACATGACGACTGTTGCTTATATCAATCATCAAGGGGGAACAAAGAGTTCCCTGGCGATGAAAGAAGTGACCAAAATAATTAAATGGGCGGAGGATCACTCCTGCCACTTGTCTGCGATCCACATCCCAGGAGTGGAAAATTGGGAAGCGGATTTTCTGAGTCGTCAGACATTTCATCCGGGGGAGTGGGAACTCCATCCGGAAATCTTTGCCCAAATAACTCAATTATGGGGCATTCCAGACATGGATCTGATGGCGTCTCGTCAGAACTTCAAGGTTCCTTGCTAAGGGTCCAGATCCAGGGATCCCAAGGCGACTCTAGTAGATGCACTAGTAGCACCTTGGACTTTCAACCTAGCTTACGTATTCCCACCGTTTCCTCTCATTCCCAGGCTGGTAGCCAGGATCAATCAGGAGAGGGCCTCGGTGATCTTGATAGCTCCTGCGTGGCCACGCAGGACTTGGTATGCAGACCTGGTGAATATGTCATCGGCTCCACCATGGAAGCTACCTTTGAGACAGGACCTTCTTGTTCAAGGTCCATTCGAACACCCAAATCTGGTCTCCCTCCAACTGACGGCTTGGAGATTGAACGCTTGATTCTATCAAAGCGTGGGTTTTCAGATTCGGTGATAGATACTCTGGTTCAGGCCAGAAAACCTGTAACTAGAAAAATTTACCATAAAATATGGAAAAAATATATCTGTTGGTGTGAATCCAAAGGATTCCCATGGAATAAGATAAAAATTCCTAAGATTCTCTCCTTTCTTCAAGAAGGTTTGGAGAAAGGATTATCTGCAAGTTCCCTAAAGGGACAGATCTCTGCTTTATCTGTCTTACTACACAAAAGACTGGCAGCTGTGCCAGATGTTCAAGCATTTGTTCAGGCTCTGGTTTGGATCAAGCCTGTTTACAGACCTTTGACTCCTCCCTGGAGTCTAAATCTAGTTCTTTCAGTTCTTCAAGGGGTTCCGTTTGAACCCTTACATTCCATAGATATTAAGTTACTATCTTGGAAAGTTTTGTTTTTGGTTCCAATTTCTTCTGCTAGAAGAGTTTCAGAGTTATCTGCTCTGCAGTGTTCTCCTCCTTATCTGGTGTTCCATGCAGATAAGGTGGTTTTGCGTACTAAGCCTGGTTTTCTTACTAAAGTTGTTTCTAACAAAAATATTAACCAGGAGATAGTTGTACCTTCTTTGTGTCCGAATCCAGTTTCAAAGAAGGAACGTTTGTTACACAATTTGGACGTTGTCCGTGCTCTAAAGTTCTATTTAGAGGCTACTAAAGATTTCAGACAAACATCTTCCTTGTTTGTTGTTTATTCTGGTAAAAGGAGAGGTCAAAAAGCGACTTCTACCTCTCTTTCCTTTTGGCTTAAAAGCATCATCCGATTGGCTTATGAGACTGCCGGACGGCAGCCTCCTGAAAGAATCACAGCTCACTCCACTAGGGCTGTGGCTTCCACATGGGCCTTCAAGAACGAGGCTTCTGTTGACCAGATATGTAAGGCAGCGACTTGGTCTTCACTGCACACTTTTGCCAAATTTTACAAATTTGATACTTTTGCTTCTTCGGAGGCTATTTTTGGGAGAAAGGTTTTGCAAGCTGTGGTTCCTTCCGTTTAGGTGACCTGATTTGCTCCCTCCCTTCATCCGTGTCCTAAAGCTTTGGTATTGGTTCCCACAAGTAAGGATGACGCCGTGGACCGGACACACCAATGTTGGAGAAAACAGAATTTATGCTTACCTGATAAATTACTTTCTCCAACGGTGTGTCCGGTCCACGGCCCGCCCTGGTTTTTTAATCAGGTCTGATGAATTATTTTCTCTAACTACAGTCACCACGGTATCATATGGTTTCTCCTATATATATTTCCTCCTGTCCGTCGGTCGAATGACTGGGGTGGGCGGAGCCTAGGAGGGATCATGTGACCAGCTTTGCTGGGACTCTTTGCCATTTCCTGTTGGGGAAGAGAATATCCCACAAGTAAGGATGACGCCGTGGACCGGACACACCGTTGGAGAAAGTAATTTATCAGGTAAGCATAAATTATGTTTTCTGGCATTTCCAGTGACTTACGCCAGTATAGCATCTTGCGTCGCATAAATTAAAAAAAAAAATTAAATCCCAAGCAATGTTCCCTCTAATTTTTTTGAGCACTGGATGCAAAAAAAATGTACCTCTGGAAATTGTGGGTAAGTGACCAAAATGTGTGCGCACTTGAAAACATAATAACAAACACAGGTACACAAACTTGCACATAGATATTCGCACACACTCACATACACACTCTCCCTCACAATCTCTTACCCTCAAACCTTTTCCATTACACTCTTAAATACACACAGCCCATCTCCCTCACACTCACAAACACACACAGTCACTCTCCCTCACACACACACATCCACTCTCCCTCACACACACACAGCCACTCTCCCACACACACACACAGCCACTCTCCCACACACACACAGCCACTCTCCCCCACACACACACAGCCACTCTCCCCCCCACACACACAAAGCCACTCTCCCCCACACACACACACAGCCACACTCCCCCACACACGCACACTCTCCTACACACAAAGCCAAAGCCACTCTTCCACACACACACACTCTCCCACACACACAGCCACTCTCCCATACACACACACACACAACCACTCTCCCACACACACACACAGCCACTCTCCCACACACACACAGCCACCCTCCCAAACACACACACACACACAGCCGCTCTCCCAAACACACACACACACACACACAGCCACTCTCCCACACACACACACACAGCCGCTCTCCCACAAACACACAGCCACTCTCCCACACACACACAGCCACTCTCCCCCACACACACACAGCCACTCTTCCACACACACACAGCCACTCTCCCACACACACAGCCACTCTCTCACACACACACATACATACATGAACAGTTTATCTGGGGGACTGTAAATTCCCAGTATGCATTTATCAGCACCTGGAAGTACATTTATGTTTTAAGGTCTGAGTATATTTACTGCTGATTCAATTCAACCTTGTTTATATAGACATTCTTTGCTTATTGTCCTAACTTTCCAATTAATTTATTTATTCAATAATATATCATCCACTAGGTGGATGTTAGTAAAGTAGGAGATACACAATATGCAAATAAAAACCATTAGCATTTCAATATTTTTAAAATAATTCTACACTTATATAGAAGCCTCCTCATTTAAAATACAACTAGGATCATCCTGCATTTGCTGGGGGACCTCTCCCGCACTCATGCATTCATTTCTGCTGGAAGGTGAGGAGAACTTTGAAAAAAAATCTGTGCAGCCCATGTTAGTTCGCCCTACCCTTACTACTAATCCACCCACTGAGTACTCAATGTGAAAAATTGCTGACAAAAAATGCAATAACTGAAAAAAAATTAAATTGTGGTTAAAGCGGTGCAAATGCCTAACTTTAAATGCAGTAGCAGGGGAGGGCAGATGGTGGTTTCAGTGAGGGGACTTGACTACTTCCCTGTCTGCTCTCTCCATGGTACGTTCCTCATTACTGGGTCTCTAAACTTTTATAAAATCTTTCAGAGTGTGCAGGGCCAAGCGGTGCTGATGTAATCTGCAACAACCTCTTCGGGAACCGCTTGGCCCTGCACACTCTGAAAGATTTTATAAAAAGTTTAGAGACCCAGTAATGAGGAACGTATCATGAAGAGAGTAGGCAGGGAATGAGTCAAGTCCCCTCACTGAAACCACCACTTAGAGCCCAAAAATATAAAAAATAGTTTGTCAAGTACCGCACTGCATATTATACCCAGAAATCTGTCACGCATCCAGCCTGCTTCTGTGTCCCCAACTCCCCATTTACATCACTGCTGCCAGCCCTGAGCTCTCAGTCATTTTCCTCACTCTGCTTCTGCTCACAGCCCTGCGGTAAACACTTCAGAAAGGACTGTGAGCAGAAGAACAGAGAGAGGAAATGCCTGAGACTGCAGTGAGCGATATCAAGTGTCTGAGAGAGAGTGTAACAAACCTCGCCCCCAATGGAGCCTTTGCAGAAAAATGGCCTTGGCGATATCTTACTTTCCCCCATCCCTCCGGTGTTGCGAGGCCTGACATTCTGCCTGCGCTACACCAGGAGGGAAGGTGCACAGCCGCACTGCCACGCACCTTAGAGGGAACATTGATCGCAAGTAAAAATCTAAACCGGCTAAAAAAAACAACACATCAAAACCCCTCCGATCCGCCATCCCCCCACATCGCAACTACTAATAAAAATTATTAACCCCTAATCCGCCATCCCCCCACATCGCAACTACTAATAAACGTTATTAACCCCTAATCTGCCATCCCCCCACATCGCAACTACTAATAAAAGTTATTAACCCTTAATCCACCATCCCCAATAAATGCAAACTACTATATAAACCTATTAACCTCTAAACCGCCACCCCCAACAACGCAAACTACCTAATTAACCTATTAACCTCTCTAAACCGTCAACCCCCCACAACGCAAACTACCTAATTAAACTATTAACACCTAAATCACCAACCCCCCACAAAGCAAAGTATCTAATTACACTATTAACACCTAAACAGCCAACCCCCCACAATGCAAAGTATTAACCTAATAACTAAGCCCCCTAGCCTAGCCCTAATTACAATACACTTATATAAAATAACAAAATACTAACTACATTAAAAATTATTTAAAAATTACAAAAAATAAAAAACATAAATTACTAAAAAAAAATAAAAACTAACATTACCCCCCCCCCAAAAAAAGAATTATATTACATAAAATAAAAATTAAAAACTAATATGAATGTAATATGTATGGGCATTGCCTTTAAAAGAGCAATCAGCTCTTTTACAGCCCATAAAAAAGCCCTAATCTAAAAAAAAGTCCACCCCCAAAAATAAAAAAACACTAATCCCAAATTCGGTACTCACCATCGTTGAAGTCCGGACATCCATCTATCGCCAAGGTCAGCGCAGGACCATCTTCCATCTTCATCCCGGTGGTGCGGAGGCGGCGCGGTCATCCGACATGGAGGTCCTCTTCATGCGATCGTCCGCCACACACTGAAGATGGGATGCAAAGTACCCCTTTTATATTGGGGTACCCTTGCATTCCTATTGGCTGACAATTTCAAATCAGCCAATAGGATAAGAGCTGCTTACATCCTATTGATTGATCATATCAATCATTCAATCTTCAGTGTGTGGCGGACGATCGCATGAAGAAGGCCTCCGTGTCGCCTCCGCGTCTCCTCTGTGCCACCAGGATAAAGATGATAGATGGTCCCACGCTGGATGAAGATGGAGCTTTTTGTAATTTTTAATTAATTTTTAATGTAGTATTTTGATAAGGGTATTTCAATTGGGGTTAATTTAGGGGGGTGTTAGGTTAGGGGGCTTAGTTATTAGGTTAATACTTTGCATTGTGGGGTGTTGGTGGTTTAGGTGTTAATAGGTTAATTAGGTGTCGTGTTGTTGGGGGATGGCGGTTTAGCGGTTAATAGGTTTATATAGTATTTTGCGTTGTTGGGGGTTGGAGGTTTAAAGGTTAATACATTTTATTACACATTGTGATGTGGGGGTTGGCGGATTAGGGGGTTTATATGTTTATTAGGTAGTTTGCAATGTAGGGGTTGGCAGATTAGGGGTTAATACTTTTATTAGTTATTGCGTTGTGGGGGGTTGACAGTTTAGGTGTTAATAGGTTAATTAGTGTTGTGTTGTTGGGGGATGGTGGTTTAGAGGTTAATAGGTTTATATAGTAGTTTGCGTTGTTGGGCGTTGGTGGTTTAGAGGTTAATACATTTTATTACACATTGTGATGTGGGGGGTTGGCAGATTAGGGGGTTAATATGTTTATTAGGTAGTTTGCGATGTGAGGGGTTGGCGGATTGGGGTTAATACTTTTATTAGTTATTGTGTTGTGGGGGGTTGGCAGTTTAGGTGTTAATAGTGTAATTAGATAATTTGCATTGTGGGGGGTTAGCGGTTTAGGTGTTAATAGGTTAATTAGGTGTTGCGTTGTTGGGGGATGGCAGTTTAGAGGTTAATAGGTTTATATAGTAGTTGTTGGTTTGTGGTTTAGGGGTTAATACATTTTATTACACATTGTTATGTGAGGGGTTGGCGGATTAGGGAGTTAATATGTTTATTAGGTAGTTTGCAATGTGGGGGGATGGCAGATTAGTGGTGGATATGTGTTAGGTGTTTGTTAAGGCTTCCAGGGAGTTACGGTACTTTTGTACTCAGTGCAAGGTAAATTAGGTAATATAAATAATGAAAATGCTTAAAGGGACACTGAACCCAAATTTTTTCTTTCATGATTCAAATAGAGCATGCAATTTTAAGCAACTTTCTAATTTACTCCTATTATCATTTTTTCTTCGTTCTCTTGCTATCTTTATTTGAAAAAGAAGGCATCTAAGCTTTTTTTTTGGGTTCAGAACTCTGGACAACACTTTTGTATTGGTGGATGAATTTATCCACCAATCAGCAAGGATTGGTGGATAAATTCATCCACCAATAAAAAAGTGTTCACCAAAAATGGGCCAGCATCTAAACTTAAATTCTTGCATTTCAAATAAAGATACCAAGAGAATAAAGAAAATTTGATAATAGGAGTAAATTAGAAAGTTGCTTAGAATGTTATGCTCTATCTGAATCACAAAAGAAAAAATTTGGGTTCAGTGTCCCTTTAAATCAAGATTCTAGTAGAATAAAATTATGGGTTTAAAGCAACTTAAAGGGATAGTCTAGTCAAAATTAAACTCAGGAGCCGACCCATTATTGGTTCAGCACCTGGGTAGCATTTGCTAATTGTTGAGTAAATGTAGCCACCAATCAGCAAGTGATACCCAGGTGCTGAACCAAAAATGGGCCGGCCCCTACTAATTTACAATCCAGCTTTTTTTAAGTAAAGATACCAAGAGAACGAACAAAAACTTATAATAGGAGTAAAGTAGAAAGTTGCTTAAAATTGCATGCTCTATCTGAATCATGAAAGTTTAATTTGTACTACACTATCCCTTTAAATAAACATTAATATTTTGGCTTATTAAAAAGTTTTTAAAATAAATCTGAAATCAAACTTTTAAACTACGCAATTTGTGGTAAAATTAAATACAATCATCTAAATATGCTTTTATTGTTGCTGTGAAGTGTTTGTATAAAATGAATCTAAATGATGTAAAACTATTAATTGCACACACTATACATTAACATTATTGGCTAAATGGAAAAAAAAGTTTGAAACATTGTGCTGCTTTATCATTTTCTAATTTGCGGCTAGATTACGAGTTGTGTTATGAGGGGTATGGTACTAACTTGCACGTTATTGTCACCGCTCACTTACCTACAGTGCTGTACAGTGCTGGTATTACAGGTTTTTATAAACCCGGCGTTAAAAGGCAAGAAGTGAGCATAGAGCTACCAGCGCTGCTTAAGTCAGCGGTGAGCTGGTTGTACGTGCTCGTGCATGATTTCCCCATAGTCATCAATGGGGAGAGCCGGCTGAAAAAAAGCCTAACACCTGCAAAAAAGCAGCGTAAAGCTCCGTAACGCAGCCCCATTGATTCCTATGAGGAAACTAAATTTATGTTTACACCTAACACCCTAACATGAACCCTCGAGTCTAAACACCCCTAATCTTACACTTATTAACCCCTAATCCGCCGCCCCGACACCTACATTATACTTATTAACCCCTAATCTGCCGCCCCGGACATCGCCGCCACTATAATAAACATATTAACCCCTAAACCACCGCACTCCCGCATCTCAAACACTATTGAAATATTATTAACCCCTAATCTGCCGCCCCTAACATCGCCGCCACCTACCTACATTTATTAACCCCTAATCTGCCGCCCCTAACATCGCCGCCACCTACCTACATTTATTAACCCCTAATCTGCCGCCCCAATGTCGCCGCCACTATACTAAAGTTATTAACCCCTAAACCTAAGTCTAACCCTAACCCTAACACCCACTAACTTAAATATAATTAAAATAAATCTAAATAAAATTACTATCATTACCTAAATAATTCCTATTTAAAATTAAATACTTACCTTTAAAATAAACCCTAAGCTAACTACAATATAACTAATAGTTACATTGTATCTAGCTTAGGGTTTGTTTTTATTTTACAGGCAAGTTTGTATTTATTTTAACTAGGTAGACTAGTTACTAAATAGTTATTAACTATTTACTAACTACCTAGCTAAAATAAATACAAATTTACCTGTAAAATAAAACCTAACCTGTCTTACACTAACACCTAACCTTACACTACAATTAAATAAATTATCTACACTAAATACAATTACCTAAATTACAAAAAAAAACCACTAAATTACACAAAATAAAAAATAAATTACAAGAGGTTTAAACTAATTACACCTCATCTAATAGCCCTATCAAAATAAAAAAGCCCCCCCCAAAATAAAAAAAACCTAGCCTAAACTACCAATAGCCCTTAAAATGGCCTTTTGCAGGGCATTGCCCCAAAGAAATCAGCTCTTTTACCTGTAAAAAAATACAAACAACCCCTCAACAATAAAACCCACCACCCACACAACCAACCACCCAAATAAAGCCCTAACTAAAAAAAACCTAAGCTCCCCATTGCCCTGAAAAGGGCATTTGGATGGGCATTGTCCTTAAAATGTTATTTAGCTCTATTGCTGCCCAAACCCTAACCTAAAAATAAAACCCACCCAATAAACCCTTAAAAAAACCTAACACTAACCCCTGAAGATCCACTTACAGTTTTGAAGAGCCGACATCCATCCTCAACGAAGCCGGGAGAAGTCCTCAACAAAGCGGCAAGAAGTCCTCAACAGCCGGGAGAAGTCTTCATCCAAGCCGACAGAAGTGGTCCTCCAGACGGGCAGAAGTTTTCATCCAGATGGCATCTTCTATCTTCATCCATCCGGCGCGGAGCGGGTCAATCTTCAAGACATCCTCTTCAAGCATCCTCTTCTTACGACGACTCCCGACGAATGAAGGTTCCTTTAAGTGACGTCATCCAAGATTGCGTCCCTTAGATTGCGATTGGCTGATAGAATTCTATCAGCCAATCGGAATTAAGGTTGAAAAAATCCTATTGGCTGATGCAATCAGCCAATAGGATTGAACTTCAATCCTATTGGCTGATCCAATCAGCCAATAGAATTGAGCTTGCATTCTATTGACTAGTGTTTGCGAGGCTGGAGTGTGGCAGTTTAGGGGTTAATATGTTTATTATAGTGGTAGCGATGACCAGAGCAGCAGATTAGGGGTTAATCATTTTATTTCAGTGTTTGCGATGCGGGAGGGCCTCAGTTTAGGGGTAATAGGTAGTTTATGGGTGTTAGTGTACTTTTTAGCACTTTAGTTATGAGTTTTATGCTACAGCTCTGTAGTGTAAAACTCATAACTACTGACTTTAGAATGCGTTATTAATCTTGCGGAATAGGCTGTACCGCTCACTTTTTGGCCTAAAAAAAAAAGCTTGTAATACCAGCACAATGGAAGTCCCATTGAAAAAAGATTTTACGAAAATTGCGTAAGTTAATTTGCGGTACGGCCAAAAAAGTATGCGGGACAGCTGTACCTACAAGATTCGTAATAGCAGCGGTAGTGAAAAAGTAGCGTTATGAGCCTTAACGCTGTTTTTTACTCATACCGCAAAACTCGTAATCTAGCCGTAAGTTTTTAATAGTTCAGTCAGCGGCTCTTCCTAATGATTAGAAAACATTTTAAATCATTTTTTTAAATAAAAAAGTAGGTAGAATTAGAGTATGTGTTTAACCCCTTCAATACCGGGAATTTCAGAGAAAGACTTTCTCAAAATACTGGAGAATTTATAGCATTTTTGCTATCACTCAAGAAATAGTTTTGTTTTTGTTTTTTTATTTACCTATCAAAAATTTATATAAATATTTTATTTTAAGTAGACAACACAAGACATTGAACTTGGCCCATTTTGTTTAATTTCCTGCCACTATTCTGGGGCCAAATGCGATTATATTTTCACTAACTTTGGGATTCTCACTGAAATTATTTACATACAGCTTGTGCAGTCATAACACAAATGGTTGTAAAAGCTTCTCTGGGATCCTTTTTGTTCAGTAATAGCAAACATTGCATGGCTTTGCCAATGCTTTTTTGAAATTAGAAGGCAGCTAATTGCAGCTGAGTACCACACTTCCTGCCAGTGGAGGGGTTAATGAGTTAGCTGGTAAGGGTAATAATATTGTAATGTAGGCATTACCCTCCCAACTGACACCTACCAGCTTCCTGTTCCCTCCCAAACAGTTCTCCCAACCCACACTCCTCACCACCATCTTAGGTACTAGCAGACATCCTTCCAGCATGCAGTCTAGGGATTTTCATTTTTAATTCTTTTTTTTTTTTTTTACAACCAAGACTGCTTGGGCTTTCAGCATTAAAGGGACAGTCAAGTCCCAAAAAAACTTTCATGATTTAAATAGGGAATGTAATTTTAAACAACTTTCCAGTTTACTTTTATCACCAATTTTGCTTTGTTCTTTTTGGATTGAATGCAAGCTCAATCCTATTGGCTGATTGGTTAGGTTTTTTTAGATAGTATTTTATTTGGGGGGTTCGTTGTGTGAGTAGTGGGTTTTACTGTTGGGGAGGTTGTTTGTATTTTTTTTACAGGTAAAAGGTTTGTATTTTTTTACAGGTAAAAGAGCTGATTACTTTGGGGCAATGCCCAGCAAACGGCCCTTTTAAGGGCTATTAGTAGTTTAGTTTAGGCTAGGGTTTTTTTATTTTGGGGGGCTTTTTTTATTTTAATAGGGCATATTAGATTAGGTGTAATTAGTTTAAATTTCTGTAATTTGTTTATTATTTTCTGTAATTTAGTGTTTTGTTTTTTTGTACTTTAGCTAATTTAATTTAATTTAGGTAATTGTATTTCATTTAGTTCATTTATTTAATTATAGTGTAGTGTTAGGTGTTAATGTAACTTAGGTTAGGTTTTATTTTACAGGTAAATTTGTATTTATTTTAGCTAGGTAGTTAGTAACTAGTTAATAACTATTTAATAACTGTTCTACCTAGTTAAAATAAATACAAACTTGCCTGTAAAATAAAAAAAAACCTAAGCTAGATACAATGTAACTATTAGTTATATTGTAGCTAGCTTAGGGTTTATTTTATAGGCAAGTATTTAGTTTTAAATAATAATTATTTAGTTAATGATATGAATATTTATTTAGATTTATTTAAATTATATTTAAGTTAGGGGATGTTAGGTTTAGGGTTAGACTTAGGTTTAGGGGTTAATAACTTTAATATAGTGGCGGCGACGTTGGGGGCGGCAGATTAGGGGTTAATAAATGTAGGTAGGTGGCAGCAACATTGGGGAAGGCAGATTAGGGGTTAATAAAAATAATGTAGGTGTCGGCGATGTTGGGGGCAGCAGATTAGGGGTTCATAACTATAATTTAGGTGGCGGCGATGTCCGGAGCAGCAGATTAGGGGTTAATAATATAATGTAGGTGTTGGCGATGTTGGGGGCGGCAGATTAGGGGTTAATAAGTGTAAGATTAGGGGTGTTTAGACTCGGGGTTCAGGTTAGGGTGTTAGGTGTAGACATAACTTTTATTTCCCCATAGGAATAAATGGGGCTGCGTTAGTGAGTTATTCGCTGCTTTTTTGCAGGTGTTAGACTTTTTTTCAGCTGGCTCTCCCCGTTGATTCCTATGGGGAAATCGTGCACAAGCACGTTACACCAGCTCACCGCTGACTTAAGCAGCGCTGGTATTGAAGTGAGATTTGGAGCAAAATTTTGCTCAACGCTCACTTTTTGTCTTTTAACGACGGGTTTCTGAAAACTCGTAATACCAGCGCTGTATGTAAGTGAGCGGTGAGAAAAAACTGCTCGTTAACACCGCATAGCCTCTAACGCAAAACTTGTAATCTAGGCGTTTGTAACCACAAGGCACTTTTATTGACTTGCTATAGAACAACATATCATCCAAGTCTAAACATTTAAAAAATGAATATATCTCTTGTTTACTGCAATATGTTTTCAATAGCCAGACTCCATTCACCACCTGCTTTATTTGGCAATCTGGTCTTGAGTCCACAGCTGACAAGGCTAGACATGGTCATAATGTTAATATAACATGCATTTCCTTGCAGTTTTTATCTTTTTAAGAGAAAAGAGGGAAGTATATGTAGCAGGGTTAGCCTTGATAAGTATGCTGTGTGCTTTTTCAGTTCTAAATATTAAAAAAGACACATTGTCAGAGCTAAATTACCAATAACACAATGCTCATAGATTACATATATTAAAGCACTTTAATATTTAAAAGTTATTATCTAAGTTTCCCCACAGCCACAATACCATTCCACTTCTTGGGGCCTCTCTGTGACCTGCTCCCCTGTGTGAGCTGCTTGTGGTGTCTTCAGCACATCTACAGACCCGGGGACTCCAGAGCGCTGCAGGAAAGATCCTCATAACGTTAAAGCAAGTCTGAGATGTAGTAGAAAAGGCTTTGTGTCCAATTCCATCTTCAGTAGGAGGGAGTTGAACACTGCTTCAAAGTAGCTGTCAAAGCAGGCGTTTGTCAAAGAGAGTGATGTTTGTTCCTCCTGCAGTAAGGTGTGCTGCAGGATGTATCTCTCTTCATCCCATAAATAAAATGAATTTAAAATCAATAGTGGGAGCCAGTTTGACAATTGCTAAATGGAGCACATAGGGGCCTATTTATCAAATGTCTTGCGGACTCGATCCGACAGTGAGGATCAGGTCCGCAAGACATCATTGAATGCGGAGAGCAATACGCTCTCCGTATTCAGCATTGCACCAGCAGCTCACAAGAGTTGCTGGTGCAACGCCGCCCCCTGCAGACTCGCGGCCGCCAGCAGGGGGTGTCAATCAACCCGATCGTACTCAATCGGGTTGAATTCCGGCTCAGAGCAGGCGGACAGGGTTATGGAGCAGAGGTCTTTAGACCGCTGCTCCATAACTTGTGTTTCTGGCGAGTCTGAAGACTCGCCAGAATCACAGGCCATCAAGCTCCATTCGGAGCTTGATAGCTAGGCCCCATAGCCTTACCCTAAATAATAATAAACATTTAAAGGGACAGTCCACACTTTGGTCATCTTAATGTCTTACCTTAGGTTAAGCTGCAAATAGCCTTCTGCACCCTTTCTATATCATGCAGCAGGAACAGTAAAAAAGTTATTTTAAAATGAATATTGTTTCTTGCCACTTTGAAATGGCTGCCAAGCTCAGCCCACTGATGACATCCTGATCTGGACTGTATATGTTGTCCAATCACAAAAGGCTCACTAGTTGGATTCAACAGACTGTCAATGCTATTCAGCAGAGTTCCTAGATGCAGCCCAGATTGTGATGTCATCACTGGACAGAGCTTGGCAGCCATTTCAAACTGGGCAGAACACTATTCATTTTAAAATAACTTTTTTACTGTTCCTGCTGCATGATATAAAAAGGGTGCAGGAGGCTATTTGCAGCTTAATCTAAGGAAAGACTTTAAAATGACTAAGGTGTAGACTGTCTCTTTAAATCTTGTCTGGTCAGAAGAAGAAAAAAAGTTTTTCCTGGATGGTGTGCTGTGACTACCAAGCCACATATCAACAGCAGCAGCACCTTCAGATGTGTCATTGGATTTCTGCACCGCTGATGTGATCAATCCGTCCTGCAGATTTTGCTTTCTTCTTCCCTCCTGTGGAATGGGAGGAAGTGATGTTTCTTAAAGGGACATGAAACCTAAAATGTTTCTTTCATGATTCAGATAGAGAATACAATTTCAATCAACTTCCCAATTTACTTCTATTATTTAATTTGCTTCCTTCTCTTGTTTTCCTATGCTGAAAGGTTTATCCAGGCAAGCTCAGGAGCAGCAGAGAACATAGGTTCTAGCTGTTGATTGGTGGATGCATATATATATTGATTGGGATTGGCTAACCCATGTGTTCAGTTAGAAACCAATAGTGCATTGCTGCTCCTTCAGCAAAAAACAAGAGAATGAAACAGATTAGATAATAGAAGTAAATTAGAAAGTTGTTTCAAATTGTATTCTCTATCTGAATCATGAAAGAAAAATTGTGGGTTTCATGTCCCTTTAAGGTTAGTTACCCCAGCGATGCCGTGGAGGGAGGGGAGGAAGATATGAATATGAGCGCTGGGAGGAGCAAGCAGTTCCAGGGCAGCAACGATGTTACTAGCGCTAAGAGGACCAGGCAGCTGCAGGGCAGCACTTATTAATTTTATGCACATATTAATTTGATGCCGGAACAGAATGAACAATCGGGCGGGACACCGAGACAGCGCCTCCAAACAAGGACACCTCCGGGCCAAACCGTGATGTCTGGTAAGCTTACTTCTAAGCACTGTGTTTGTATCATGATACTGCTTGTGTATTGAGTGTGCTAGCTACCTCTACTTTGGCAATTTACAGTTTAGATTTTTCTGGTTTGACTTGGCTACCCGTGACTGCTTTTTTAAAGTCCCCTTAGTTTGGACTGACTTGGTTATTTGACTTAAGCTTGTTTTTTGGACTTTGTATCTGTTTTCTGATTTTGTGCTGTTTTCCTTGTATAGCTTAGACCTGGACTGTTTTACTTAGAATTCTCTTATTTCTTACCTAAACGTAGTGACTTTATAGTTTGCTTCTTGTGTTTGATTATTTCCCTGTTGTTTCCTGCATCTCCAGTATCTTATTGTGTTATTACCTTGGATGTCTTTGATCTCATGAAATCTGCATTCAGCAACTGAGTTTGGTCTCATTCATCTCTTACCTCTGGCTCTTCCTTGATTACTATGTTTCATTATCAGCGCCCCCAGTAAGTGTTTGTTGTAAGTAGCGCTAATCCACCATTGTGAGCCTATTTAGTATTCGGCACGCCGCTTGACACGGATCTATCCTGTTGTTGCCTGTTAGTTATTACAATGCCAGACTTCTCATTACACAATGCATGGTTACCATGTATATCTAGTGGGGGATAGTGCAGTGTCAAGCAAGATAGCACTGCTCTATCGGTTTGTCCAGGAGTTTAACCGCCGAGGAGCAGTGTTCTCTCTAAGGCAAAATTTTGTGAGCGGCCCAGCAGTGAAACGGTTAATAACCGAACCATAACTTGCTGTGTGCATTGTGTAGTCTTTGCTAACTGCAGGGTGTGGTTCACTAATTAATGTTACATAATTCTGCACTATTAGACTCAGTCTTCATAATGGTTAGGGATAACTGCAGTTTGTGGGGATTATGTTGTGGGAAAAGCAGTGATATTGAGGGGTTTTAGGACGGCAGTCCCTAAAATAGGACTTCTATGAAATATCTGCCCCATATTTTGTCGTTAAGAATTAATAACTATGCATAAGATCGTGATCCCTGTGTGTACACAAAACCTAATCATAGCCTGCCAAGACTTCTGCATTCACTGTAACTACAATAATCAGAATATCGTGCTTTTTAGCTTTTAGAATATCACAGCTTTATTTTTGTTGATTTAATATTACTTAGTAAATTCATGCTCCAGTTGACATGCCATATTAGTGCCATCTGTCTCTTTGCATATCCAGGAGAAATATCTAGTGTGTATGGCAATACTATGATTATGTTATCTAGATGCTTTCTAAGACAAATCAATCCTTAAACCCCTTAGGCTACCAGATGGGACTGGAAACACAGATCCTTTTTTTTTCTTTCATTCATACAAAGAAAATATTCTGATGTTTAATAGAATGTTAATGCGGTCAGTAAACCATAAATAACATTGCAATATATATGTAGTCTTCCGACCAGGGGAGCAATTCCATGAAAAGTCACATAATAAACATTGAAATGTGCTTTTTTGTTGGGGGGGGGGGGGGTTCTTAAAGAGATAGTAAAGTCCAAATAAAATTTTCATGATTCGTATAGGGCATGTCATTTTAAACAACTTTCTAATTTACTTTTATTATCAAATTTGTTTTGTTCTCTTGGTATTCTTAGTTAAACCTAGGTAGGCTCATATGCTAATTTCAAAGCCCTTGAAGGCCGCCTCTTATCTGCATGTATCTGACAGTTTTTCACAGCTAGAGGGTGTTAGTTCATGTGTTTCCTTTACAAAACATAGTGCTCACACACATGGAGTTATTTAAGAGTCAACACTAATTGCCTGAAATGCATGTCTGTCAAAAGATCTGAGATAAGGAGGCTGTCAGTAGAAGCTTAGATACAAGGTAATTACAGAGGTAAAAAGTATATTTCTATAACAGTGTTGGTTATGCAAAACTGGGGAATGGTAAATAAAGGGATTATCTATCTTTTGAACAATAAAAACATTTGTGTTTACTATTGCTTTAAATGTTTGTTGCAAAGATTGTAATTAAATACATTTATGTTAAACTATGCAATTAATTTGTTCTTTGAATAGCTTTAGCAGCATAAGTATCATTTCTAAATGTTACAATATCGTGGCAACATTTTCTGTGGGGAACACTGATATATAAAGTATATACAGTATCTCACAAAAGTGAGTACACCCCTCACATTTTTGTAAATATTTTATTATATCTTTTCATGTGACAACACTGAATAAATGACACTTTGCTACAATGTAAATTAGTGAGTGTATAACCTGTATAACAATGTAAATTGGCTGTCCCCTCAAAATAACTCAACACACAGCCATTCATGTCTAAACCATTGGCAACAAAAGTGAGTACACCCCTAAGTGGAAATGTCCAAATTGGGCCCAATTAGCCATTTTCCCTCCCCGGTGTCATGTGACGCGTTAGTGTTACAAGGTCTCACTCAGGTGTGAATGGGGTGCAGGTGTGTTACGTTTGGTGTTATCGCTCTCACACTCTCTCATACTGGTCACTGGAAGTTCAACATGGCACCTCATGGCAAATAACTCTCTGAGGATCTGAAGAAAAAAAATTGTTGCTCTACATGCATGGCCTAGGCTATAAGAAGATTGCCAAGACCCTGAAACTGAGCCGCAGCACGGTGGGCAAGACCATACAGCGTTTTCACAGGACAGGTTCCACTCAGAACAGGCATTACCATGGTCGACCAAAGAAATTGAGTGCACGTGCTCAATGTCATATCCAGAGGTTGTCTTTGGAAAATAGACTTATGAGTGCTGCCAGCATTGCTGCAGAGGTTGGAGGGGTGGGGGGTTAGCCTGTCAGTGCTCAAACCATACGCTGCACACTGCATCAAATTGGTCTGCATGGCTGTCGTCTCAGAAGGAAGACTCTTCTAAAGATGATGTACAAAAAAGCCCGCAAACAGTTTGCTGAAGACAAGCAGACTAAGGACATGGATTACTGGAACCATGTCCTGTGGTCTGATGAGACCAGGATAAACTTATTTGGTTCTGATGGTGTCAAGCGTTTGTGGTGGCAACAAGGTGAGGAGTACAAAGACAAGTGTGTCTTGCCTACAGTCATGCATGTTGGTGGGAGTGTCATGGTCTGGGCCTGCATGAGTGCTGCCGGCATTGGGGAGCTACAGTTCATTGAGGGAACCATGAATGCCAACATGTACTGTGACATACTAAAGCAGAGCATGATCCCCTCCCTTCGGAGACTGGGCCACAGGGCAGTATTCCAACATGATAACAACCCCAAACACACTTCCAAGACGACCACTGCTTGCTAAAGGGTTAAGGCGATGGACTGGCCAAGCATGTCTCCAGACCTAAACTCTATTGAGCATCTGTGGGGCATCCTCAAACGGAAGATGGCGTCTCTAACATCCACCAGCTCTCTGATGTCATCATGGAGGAATAGAAGAGGACTCCAGTGGCAGCCTGTGAAGCTCTGGTGAACTCCATGCCTAAGAGGGTTAAGGCAGTGCTGGAAAATAATCGTGGTTACACAAAATATTACAATAAATGACAGGTCAGGAGCACCGGTAGATGAAAAAGGTAGCTTTTATTCTCGCATAAACAGCTACAAATTAAAAGTTCCAATACTTGCTTCACAAAGTAAAAACTCAGTTTGCACAGAAAATGGTAGGCTTGACAGCAGCTGGTTGGTCAAGTTGGAGAAAAGGAGCTGACATGTTTCGGCTTTGCAGCCGTACTCTAAGCTGATAAAAAATTAAAACCATGCGCCCTTTTTCTAGGGCCTTCCTTCCTCCAATTGGCCAAACAGTGAACCAATCAAAAAATACTTTAACTAATAAGTCAACATATCTTTTAACATAAACATGAAATGTCACTTTATTTCAGTCTCAAAGTAATATGCACAACTCATTATTATAGAAAGTCATCATCCTATTTAGAGATACCATTTGTATTTAACATTATCTAGGTAATGAATACTACCAGTGCTTTAACAATTACTACCTCTTGTTCGTTAGAATTATTTTATTAATATCCTTATTAGTTATATCCAAGAGTGTGCTGACTATTTGGGGGTCAAAATGTGCTTAATGCTTGGAAAATTGGGATGCCGTTATGAAAAAGAGAGATACTTAATGTGGGAAACCACCTTTACATGTTGCCAATTCTGTGAAATAAAAAGGTGCATATTTGAATATTTCAAAATTCATTATATATGGATTAGGAAAAATTATGTTAATTCACATATAATGCAAGAGTGAGGAGTGCTATTGGCTAAGATAACCTGTTCCTTTTAGAGCAGTTTTCAATATACATTTTGATAGACAACCTCAATGCCAATAGTTAATCAAGTCATAGGAGGAATTTAGTCCAGAAGGTGTTCTGCTCCCCAATTTGAAGATCCAGAACACCTCCTGCCTACCCAAAAGTTTTTAATCTACCGGTGCTCCTGACCTGTCATTTATTGTAGCATTCAGAGGATTCCCCACAGTGAGCACGGACGCAGACACCAATAGGGTTGAGTGTCTCCTCCCTTCCTAACTCCGGATTGGTCCGACATCGAGCAGGGCAGGCGTGACAAGATACTCCAATCACCAGAGAGTAACTGCACACGTCTGAGGAGGGTGTGTCCACTACGCCGATACAGGAAACCTGGAGACCCTGGATACCGCTTGATCGGAGGAGGTTTCTGGGAGAAAGAGTTGATTTGGACTTCAGTCTGACAACAAGGTACAACAGTCGCATCCATGGACCGGACGCGGTAAGACAGACTCCAACACATTTGTTTGAATTTGATTTATGTGCTCTGCCCTGTGGACTAGGACTGTTTACTTAAAAATTGAAGCATGAACACTGTTCACATTTGAATTACTGCATAACCTTTTGTGTAGTTTTCCTCTATGACTGTACACAAAATATTGACACTTTGGGCCCAATTCAGACATTTCCTCTTAGGGGTGTACTCACTTTTGTTGCCAATGGTTTAGACATTAATGGCTGTGTGTTGAGTTATTTTGAGGGTACAGCAAATTTACACTGTTATACAGTGTTGTCACATGAAAAGATATAATAAAATATTTTTCAAAAATGTGAGGGGTGTACTCACTTTTGTGAGATACTGTATATATGTGTATATGTGTATGTATGCATATATATATGTATGTATGCATGTATGTATATATCAAGTAGGAGAAGGCACTCACTGGTCTTTTCAAGTGTACTTTATTTCAAAAGTGTACTTGATATATTTAACCGCTGGCACCCTGGCAGTTGCCATTAAGGTGAGAGTGCTCATTATTGTGTGTGTATATAAATATATATATATATATATATATATATATATTTATATTTATATATATATACATACTATTGTGCTTTCAGTTTTGTATAACCTCTGTCTCTGTTCTCTGCTCCATCTTGTCTTTGGCAGTCATTTTGTCCCATATCATATTAACTCTCAGGAATACCAACACGTTTAGCTTCACTGTCTATTTCAGATGAAATCCCTGTGACATTTTGACATCTGCAATAAATTCTGCTTCTGTTGAGCTTCCACTTCTGTTGACCTTGGACAAAAAAATATATTTGTTTATTTATTAAACTAGTCGATAAGCCTGCCCAGAGGGCAGTCTATGTGTTGTTAATAAAAAAATAAAAAAATTGAACTACAGAAAAAAATAAAAAAATTATCAAAAATAAAAAAAATTAAACCTAATCCCTATGAAAATTAAAACCTCTGAGGAAGTGCAGGTACGCCTGCGCGAAACATGTCAGGTGTTTTATGTCTGCTTATGTCTCTTCTTGTGGACGAATAAACTGTACCTGATTGAACAGCACAAGTATCTGGATTGCAGTGTTTCCTTTTTCTTCATTATTGAAAATTAAAAAGCTCCCCCCAAAATAAAAACACCCCCTAATCTAATGCTGAACTACCAATAGCCCTTAAAATGGCTTTTTGTAGGGCAGTGCCCTAAATTAAATAGCTCTTTTTCAGTTACCAAAAATTCTAAGTCCCCCCTAACAGTAAAACCCTCCACCCACCAAACCCCCCAAAATAAATAAACCCTATAAAAAAAACACTAAAAAACCTAAACTATCCATAAAGTCTAACCCCCAAAAATTTAAAAATAAACCTAAATTTAAATTAAGCTAAAGTTATAGAAAATAAAAAAAATCTAATATTACTGAAAATAAAAAACAAAATTACCAAAGTTTAAAAAATTAAACCTAATCCCTATGAAAATAAAATGCCCCCCAAAATAAAAATGCCTCCATATCTAATGCTAAACTACCTATAGCCCTTAAATGGCTTTTTGTAAGGCATTGCCCTAAAGAAATGAGCTCTTTTACATTAAAAATAAACAAAGTCCCCCCTAACAGTAAAACCCGCCACACACCAAACCCCCCAAAATAAAAGAACCTAACACTAAAAAACCTAAACTACCCATTGCCCTTAAAAGGGCATTTAGCTCTTTTACAAAGTGCTCACCCTAATCTAAATAAACCCCCCAAAATTTTTTATTTTTTTTAAAAAAAACCTAAGTCTAACCCCCAGGTTGATACTCACCATTCCTGAAGTCCGGCGGAGAAGGTCCTGTTCCATGCGGTGAAGTCTTCTTCCAAGCAGCGACCTCTTCTTTCTTCTTCCAGGAACAATCCGGCGCTGAGCGGAGGGCGGAGCTGAAGACCGATGACCGCGGAGCTGAAGACTGACAACCCTGGAACTGAAGACCAGCGACCACAGAGCCAAGGAGCGTGGAGGAGCCTCTTTGTACGATCGCCGCCATACACTGGATAGTAAAATCAAGGGAAGAGATTAAAAATGGCGTCTCTTGAATTTCTATTGGCTGATTTGATTCTTCAAATTCAAATCAGCCAATAGGATGAGAGCTACTGAAATTCTATTGGCTGATTTCAATAGCCAATAGAATTTCAATAGCTCTCATCCTATTAGCTGATTTGAACAGCCAATAGGATTTGAGTAGCTCTCATCCTATTGGCTGATTTGAATTTGAAGAATGAAATCAGCCAATAGGAATTCAAGGGATGCCATCTTTAATCCCATACCTTGAATTTACTATTCAGTGTACGGCGGCGATCGTACGAAGAGGATCCTCCACGCTCCATGACTCTGTGGTCGCCAGTCTTCAGTTCCAGGGCAGCCGGTCTTCAGTTCCAGGGTTGCCGGTCTTCAGCTCCACGGTCATCGGTCTTCAGCTCCGCCCCTACTCTCCGTGCCGGATTGTTCCTGGAAGACTTCACCATATGGGACAGGACCTTCTCGCCGGACTTCAGGAACGGTTAATATCAACCTGGGGGTTAGACTTAGGTTTTTTTTTTAGGTTTTTTTTTAATTCGATTAGGGTGGGCAATTCCTAAAAGAGCTAAATGCCCTTTTAAGGGCAATGCCCAAACAAATGCCCTTTTCAGGGCAATGGGTAGTTTTTTTGGGGGGTTTGGTGGGTGGGGGAGGTTTACTGTTATGGGGGACTTTTTTCTTCTGCAAAAGAGCTGTTTATCTTGGGGCAATGCCCTGCAAAAAGCCCTTTTAAGGGCTACTAGCAGTTGAATCTTAGATTAGGGGGTTGGACAAAAAGTAGAGTATCCCTAGAGAATTGCGACCGTCTACTTGGAAAGTATGCACACAAAGCACTCTGGGCCCAGACTATTGGCCAGTTATTAGGATACATGGTTTAAAATATAACTTTTATTGGCTTATAAATCTTAAAATAAGGGTAACACACAATTAAAATCGACACAGACACTGACTCGTGTAATTTGTAATGAATGAGTCATTGGGGGATTAATTATGTATCCACGCCTATCTATGAATTTGTATATAATTCCCCACACCAGCTTTACATAAAGTTCATTCTGTATATTGTAAATTACTTAATAATATTGGCTGCGAATTGAGTCTCACAATATTAATTTATTATCATCTGTTCCAAATATACAATTGGATTCGCTCTGGTCTTTTAAATAAGTCCTCATAGGGCAGGGGTGTCCAAACTTTGCTCTCCAGAGGTTTTGGAACTACATTTCCGATGATGCTCAGCCAGCATTTTATCTAGCTGAGCATCATGGGAAATGTAGTTCCAAAACCTCTGGAGAGCAAAGTTTGGACACCCCTGGGGGCTGGGTCTAAATAACTGCTATCTGTTATATTGCCCACAATGATATTGTGAGGTCAAATGTTGTGGTTAAACCATATAAATTCCCTTGTGCATTATAATTTGTAGCTAGATATAAAGCTTATGCGTGACCTTAAACAGCCATAATGGCCTTTATAATTGTGTGATCCTCGTTGTTTGATCTGTATATAGTATTATGCGGTAAAATGCTAGTGCTGAATAATACACAGATATTTAGAACGTTTATTACATCTATATATTCCTTGCTCTATTCATATACGTTACCGATTGTGAAGCTAATGTTTGGCTATTCACTTATAATTATTGGATTCCTATATGAATTATAATACATTAATTGTATCATCCATGTGAAGATAAGCGAGATAGGATATTGAACATAAAAGTTGCCAAAAATGGCTACTATTGTATCTGTGTGATCAACGACACATACCACCAAGAGAGTGTATTTGTAGGCGCTTGAATCAATTGGCCACATACTTGATTTTAAATTTAAAGTTGTAATTATCTTCTCAATGTAATATGTAATGCTTTCACATATACAGAGTTGAATCTATTTTTCTCTGCGCTGCCCTACACGGGTTAGCGATATTTTGTTATTATATCCACAAATTACATTTAGGTCAATAAGTCATTTTGTGTAGCTTAGTTACTATGTAGCGTGCACTGGAAGAGTCTAGCAGTTAGTCCTTTGAAAAATCTGTATTGATCTGTGACTCTAACTAAGTCTGGCACAACCCAGACTATACAACAAGTTAACTGCTTGGAGCGAAATGTATTATTGCTAAATCACAAACGGGCCAGTGTCTGGCAAGATAAAATTAGAACGCCCAAACGCTCACGATAGGGGACTTATTTATTGACCTAAATGTAATTTGTGGATATAATAACAAAATATCGCTAACCCGTGTAGGGCAGCGCAGAGAAAAATAGATTCAACTCTGTTTATGTGAAAGCATTACATATTACATTGAGAAGATAATTACAACTTTAAATTTAAAATCAAGTATGTGGCCAATTGATTCAAGCGCCTACAAATACACTCTCTTGGTGGTATGTGTCGTTGATCACACAGATACAATAGTAGCCATTTTTGGCAACTTTTATGTTCAATATCCTATCTCGCTTATCTTCACATGGATGATACAATTAATGTATTATAATTCATATAGGAAATGGAATCCAATAATTATAAGTGAATAGCCAAACATTAGCTTCACAATCGGGGAAGTATATGAATAGAGCAAGGAATATATAGATGTAATAAACGTTCTAAAAATCTGTGTATAATTCAGCAGTAGCATTTTACCGCATAATACTATAAAGATCAAACAACGAGGATCACACAATTATAAAGGCCATTATGGCTGATTAAGGTCACGCATTAGCTTTATATATAGCTACAAATTATAATGCACAAGGGAATTTATATGGTTTAACCACAACATTTGACCTCACAATATCATTGTGGGCAATATAACAGATAGCACATATTTAGACCCAGCCCCTATAAGGACTTATTTAAACCTAGACCAGAGCGAATTCAATTGTATATTTGGAACAGATAATATTAAATTAATATTATGAGACTCAATTCGCAGCCAATATTATTAAGTAATTTACAATATACAGAATGAACTTTATGTAAAGCCGGTGTGGGGAATTATATACAAATTCATAGATAGGCGTGGATACATAATTAATCTCCCAACGACTCATTCGTTACAAATCACACGAGTCAGTGTCTGTGTCGATTTTAATTGTGTGTTACCCTTATTTTAAGATTTATAAACCAATAAAAGTTATATTTTAAACCTTGTATCCTAATAACTGGCCAATAGTCTGGGCCCAGAGTGCTTTGTGTGCATACTTTCCAAGTAGACGGTCGCAATTCTCTAGCGATACTCTACTTTTTGTCCAATTATTATTTTATGCACTAGCACCATTTCTTTAATATTTTGTGATTATTATGTACACTATATAATAGTTTAAAGTAAAGAATAAGGGGAAAAGCCCTAGTAGTGCCATTGTTCGTGTGTTGTAATATTAGATTACGGGGTGTTTTTATTTTGGGGGGGCTTTTTATTTTCATAGGGATTAGGTTTAATTTTGTAAATTTAGGTAATTTGTTTTTTTATGTTCTGTAATGTTAGCCTTTTTTATTTTTGTAATCTTAGCTTTTTTTATTCTTTTTAACTTTAGTATTTTTTAATTTAGGTAATTTGTGTTAATTTAGGGGGTGTTAGATTAGGGGATGTTAGGTTAGGGGGTTTAGTAATTTAATTAGTTATTTGCGTTGTGGGTTTTGGTGGTTTAAGGGGTTAATAGGTTAATTAGGTTTATTGCGATGTGGGGGTTTATGGGTTAATAGGGTAAATAGGTTTATTGTGATGTGGGGGTTTTGCTGTTTAGGGGTAAATAGGTTAATTATGTTTTTTGAGATGTGGGTGTTTTGCGGTTTGGGGGTTAATAGGGTAATTAGGTTTATTGCGATGTGGGGGTTTTGCGGTTTAGGGGTTAATAGGGTAATTAGGTTTATTGCGATGTGGGTCGTTGACGGTTAAGGGATTAAGGGGTTAATTACCTTATTATTTTACGATGTGCGGGATTGCAGTGTATGTGTTAATACTTTGTGTGGAAGGTTCGGGATTTTTTTTGTTATACTTTGTGCGGGCGGTGTTTTTTTTTTTTTGTATGCTCCGTTTGCCTTCGCTGCATCCCGGTGGATTCCGAAAATGGCAGGGCGGTGAAAGAATCCACTGATGCAGCTTCGCAACATTCTGTTGACTGCCTCGCTCTGCCAACATTCCATTGAGAATGTGTGCGCAACTGCCGACGGCGACGGACATTACAAACGCAATTGCAGTATAGATATTCTATTGTTCATTTGTTACAAATTGACCAGATATAATAGAATGACATATGCAGCTACAAAGGTTTGAAATGCTTTTTAAGTTAAAGGGATGTGAAACAGGGCTCCTTTAGTAGAAAAAAATATGTTAAATCAATGTAAGCATTAGAAAAAAAACAGCAAACAACTTACTTGTTTTTTTGCTAGATGAGCATTTATAAATTCTTAGTTTAGCCACTGCCTGCTGATAAATAAGAGAGCAAATACTACAGAACTGAGGTTCTATTGTCACATGATTTTTATCACAAAAGTCCTCTACTGAACATGAACAAATAAACTGATTGCAGCTAGATTAGATGTCTCCTAGCAACAATGCTAAATTGCCTTCCTGTAGAGACTACAGCCGCCTTGTGGGGCTGTGACGGGAAGTAATGGACCCTGCACTAAAGAAGTTAAAAAAAAAAAAGATAAAATCCATTTAAAATCATGAATACTACATATTGCAATGCTTTCTATTACGTTTAACCCACTGCTTAGTGCTTTTTTTTATTACAACAATGAAACAGACTGGTTTAAAGAGTTTTGTGTAAAAAGGAAACATAATGTAAAGGGTAATTCAAATGTTATTATTTTATTTTTAGGGCAAATGTTGTTTGTTTTTTTCTGATACAAAAAATAAAATTGTTAAAGGAACAGTAAACATGTTGAGATTTTAAAATAAAAGGTTTTGTTATGCCCCCCTTTTATGTAATTTAGCCCAAACAATTGTGGATTTTATAATTCTCAGAATTGAAAAAAGCACACTGCAGACTCAAGGCTAACCCTGCTACATATATTCCCTAATTGGCTTTAATAGATAACTACAATGTAATGCAATGCAATGTAATGCAACAATGGACTATATACTTGTAGTATGATTGTGGCTAGCCTTGATGTTTCCAAATTCAAGGCAAGATTGACTGCTTGAAATGAGGTAAGTGGTGGTTGGAGTTTGGCTATTAAAAAACAAATGCAGCAAACAAGATAATTTCTTTTAAAAATGTTTAGACTTGGCTGATAACAAGACAACAGAAATGTCTCTTAATTACAAGATGTTTACTGTGCCTCTAAAGTGTTGGTAAATAACTAGATAGAGGATTTCACTAGTGTGGCGCTTACCGTTCCTGCGGGGTCTGCGGTCCTTTCACTGAGCAGCGTCGCTTCAGCGTGTCTTCAGTGTGTCTGTGTATGGCGTCCGTTCCGCTCCTCCGTGCAGTCTGGTGTGTTGAATCCGGAAGTAGGGAGCCCAGCCGACACGCCTCTGTCAGGGGCGCAATAGAGGTAAAGAAATACAAAAGTTTTTTGCGGCTACAGGGCTTCAAACCTACTCAATCCCAATAAGCAAAAAAGCAAAAAAGGGGACAGTACAAAAAAGTTTAAAAGTGAAAAGGCTTTATTCTGTGCAGTTAAAAACAAGCAGAGCCGTAGCTCTAAACAAAAGCATACACTGGCAAAAAGGGGTAACAGTGCAGCACAGCAGACATGTTTCAGCACACTTGTTCACTGCTATGTTGTTGCTGCCACTGTTACTCCTATTTAAAGGAACAATACACTTTAATTAAAAACAAATGTTAACCCCTTAATGCCCTGTTGAATTAGGTGTAAGGCTAAGCTAATGACAGAAGGAAGGAGGGTACTATATAGGGACCCCAAAAGCTATATTCTAAGCACATAGATATGAAAGGCAAAAAAACAATTTATGTAAGAACTTACCTGATAAATTCATTTCTTTCATATTAGCAAGAGTCCATGAGCTAGTGACGTATGGGATATACATTCCTACCAGGAGGGGCAAAGTTTCCCAAACCTCAAAATGCCTATAAATACACCCCTCACCACACCCACAAATCAGTTTAACGCATAGCCAAGAAGTGGGGTGATAAAAAAGTGCGAAAGCATAAAAAATAAGGAATTGGAATAATTGTGCTTTATACAAAAAAATCATAACCACCACAAAAAGGGGTGGGCCTCATGGACTCTTGCTAATATGAAAGAAATGAATTTATCAGGTAAGTTCTTACATAAATTATGTTTTCTTTCATGTAATTAGCAAGAGTCCATGAGCTAGTGACGTATGGGATAATGACTACCCAAGATGTGGATCTTCCACGCAAGAGTCACTAGAGAGGGAGGGATAAAATAAAGACAGCCAATTCCGCTGAAAATAATCCACACCCAAAATAAAGTTTAAATCTTATAATGAAAAAAACTGAAATTATAAGCAGAAGAATCAAACTGAAACAGCTGCCTGAAGTACTTTTCTACCAAAAACTGCTTCAGAAGAAGAAAACACATCAAAATGGTAGAATTTAGTAAAAGTATGCAAAGAAGACCAAGTTGCTGCTTTGCAAATCTGATCAACCGAAGCTTCATTCCTAAACGCCCAGGAAGGAGAAACTGACCTAGTAGAATGAGCTGTAATTCTTTGAGGCGGAGTTTAGGCATGATGAATTAAAGATTTTAACCAAGATGACAAAGAAATGGCAGAGGCCTTCTGACCTTTCCTAGAACCGGAAAAGATAACAAATAGACTAGAAGTCTTTCGGAAATTCTTAGTAGCTTCAACATAATATTTCAAAGCTCTAACTACATCCAAAGAATGCAATGATTTCTCCTTAGAATTCTTAGGATTAGGACATAATGAAGGAACCACAATTTCTCTACTAATGTTGTTAGAATTCACAACCTTAGGTAAAAATTTAAAAGAAGTTCGCAACACCGCCTTATCCTGATGAGAAATCAGAAAAGGAGACTCACAAGAAAGAGCAGATAATTCAGAAACTCTTCTAGCAGAAGAGATGGCCAAAAGAAACAAAACTTTCCAAGAAAGTAATTTAATGTCCAATGAATGCATAGGTTCAAATGGAGGAGCTTGAAGAGCCCCCAGAACCAAATTCAAACTCCAAGGAGGAGAAATTGACTTAATGACAGGTTTTATACGAACCAAAGCTTGTACAAAACAATGAATATCAGGAAGATTAGCAATCTTTCTGTGAAAAAGAACAGAAAGAGCAGAGATTTGTCCTTTCAAGGAACTTGCAGACAAACCTTTATCCAAACCATCCTGAAGAAACTGTAAAATTCTCGGAATTCTAAAAGAATGCCAGGAAAAATGATGAGAAAGACACCAAGAAATGTAAGTCTTCCAGACTCTATAATATATCTTCCTAGATACAGATTTACGAGCCTGTAACATAGTATTAATCACAGAGTCAGAGAAACCTCTTTGACTAAGAATCAAGCGTTCAATCTCCATACCTTTAAATTTAAGGATTTGAGATCCTGATGAAAAAAAGGACCTTGCGACAGAAGGTCTGGTCTTAACGGAAGAGTCCACGGTTGGCAAGAGGCCATCCGGACAAGATCCGCATACCAAAACCTGTGAGGCCATGCTGGAGCCACCAGCAGAACAAATGAGCATTCTTTCAGAATCTTGGAGATTACTCTTGGAAGAAGAACTAGAGGCGGAAAGAGATAGGCAGGATGATACTTCCAAGGAAGTGACAATGCATCCACTGCTTCCGCCTGAGGATCCCTGGATCTGGACAGATACCTGGGAAGTTTCTTGTTTAGATGAGAAGCCATCAGATCTATTTCTGGAAGTCCCCACATTTGAACAATCTGAAGAAATACCTCTGGGTGAAGAGACCATTCGCCCGGATGTAACGTTTGACGACTGAGATAATCCGCTTCCCAATTGTCTATACCTGGGATATGAACCGCAGAAACTAGACAGGAGCTGGATTCCGCCCATACCAGTATTCGAGATACTTCTTTCATAGCCAGAGGACTGTGAGTCCCTCCTTGATGATTGATGTATGCCACAGTTGTGACATTGTCTGTCTGAAAACAAATGAACGATTCTCTCTTTAGAAGAGGCCATGACTGAAGAGCTCTGAAAATTGCACGGAGTTCCAAAATATTGATTGGTAATCTCACCTCCTGAGATTCCCAAACCCCGTGTACTGTCAGAGACCCCCAAACAGCTTCCCAACCTGTCAGACTTGCATCTGTTGAAATTACAGTCCAGGTCGGAAGAACAAAAGAAGCCCCCTGAACTAAACGATGGTGATCTGTCCACCACGTCAGAGAGTGTCGTTCAATCGGTTTTAAAGATATTAATTGAGATATCTTTGTGTAATCCCTGCACCACTGGTTCAGCATACAGAGCTGAAGAGGTCGCATGTGAAAACGAGCAAAGGGGATCGCGTCCGATGCAGCAGTCATAAGACCTAGAATTTCCATGCATAAGGCTACCGAAGGGAATGATTGTGATTGAAGGTTTCGACAAGCTGAGATCAATTTTAGACGTCTCTTGTCTGTCAGAGACAGAGTCATGGACACTGAATCTATCTGGAAACCTAAAAAGATTACCCTTGTCTGAGGAATCAATGAACTTTTCGGTAAATTGATCCTCCAACCATGATCTTGAAGAAACAACACAAGTCGATTCATATGAGATTCTGCTAAATGTGAAGACTGAGCAAGTACCAAGATATCGTCCAAATAAGGAAATACCACAATACCCTGTTCTCTGATTACAGACAGAAGGGCACCGAGAACCTTTGTAAAAATTCTTGGAGCTGTTGCTAAGCCAAACGGCAGAGTCACAAACTGGTAATGCTTGTCTAGGAAAGAGAATCTCAGAAACTGATAGTGATCTGGATGAATCGGAATATGCAGATATGCATCCTGTAAATCTATTGTGGACATATAATGCCCTTGCTGAACAAAAGGCAGGATAGTCCTTATAGTTACCATTTTGAATGTTGGTATCCTTACATAACGATTCAATATTTTTAGATCCAGAACTGGTCTGAAGGAATTCTCCTTCTTTGGTACAATGAAGAGATTTGAATAAAACCCCAGCCCCTGTTCCAGAACTGGAACTGGCATAATTATTCCAGCCAACTCTAGATCTGAAACACATTTCAGAAATGCTTGAGCTTTCACTGGATTTACTGGGACACGGGAAAGAAAAAATCTCTTTGCAGGAGGCCTTATCTTGAAGCCAATTCTGTACTCTTCTGAAACAATGTTCTGAATCCAAAGATTGTGAATTGAATTGATCCAAATTTCTTTGAAAAAACGTAATCTGCCCCCTACCAGCTGGGCTGGAATGAGGGCTGTACCTTCATGTGGACTTGGGAGCTGGCTTTGGTTTTCTAAAAGGCTTGGATTTATTCCAGACTGGAGATGGTTTCCAAACTGATACCGCTCCTGTGGGTGAAGGATCAGGCTTTTGTTCCTTATTGTGACAAAAGGAACGAAAACGATTATTAGACCTAAATTTACTTTTAGATTTTTTATCCTGTGGTAAAAAAGTTCCTTTCCCTCCAGTAACAGTTGAGATAATAGAATCCAACTGAGAACCAAATAATTTATTACCCTGGAAAGAAAGGGAAAGCAAAGTTGACTTAGAAGACATATCAGCATTCCAAGTTTTAAGCCATAAAGCTCTTCTAGCTAAAATAGCTAGAGACATATACCTGACATCGACTCTAATGATATCAAAGATGGCATCACAAATAAAGTTATTAGCATGTTGAAGAAGATTAACAATGCTATGAGAATTATGATCTGTTACTTGTTGCGCTAAAGCTTCTAACCAAAAAGTTGAAGCTGCAGCAACATCCGCTAAAGATATAGCTGGTCTAAGAAGATTACCTGAACATAAGTAAGCTTTTCTTAGAAAGGATTCAATCTTCCTATCTAAAGGATCCTTAAAGGAAGTACTATCTGCCGTAGGAATAGTAGTACGTTTAGCAAGAGTAGAGATAGCCCCATCAACTTTAGGGATTTTGTCCCAAAACTCTAATCTGTCAGATGGCACAGGATATAATTGCTTAAAACGTTTAGAAGGAGTAAATGAATTACCCAAATTATTCCATTCCCTGGAGATTACTTCAGAAATAGCATCAGGGACAGGAAAAACTTCTGGAATAACTACAGGAGATTTAAAAACCTTATTTAAACGTTTGGATTTAGTATCAAGAGGACCAGAATCCTCTATTTCTAATGCAAATAAGTAAAGAACGAATAAATTCCATTTTAAATAAATATGATGATTTATCAGCATCAACCTCTGAGACAGAATTCTCTGAACCAGAGGAACCATTATCAGAATCAGAATGATGATGTTCATTTAAAAATTCATCTGAAAAATGAGAAGTTTTAAAAGACCTTTTACGTTTACTAGAAGGAGGAATAACAGACATGGCCTTCTTAATGGATTTAGAAACAAAATATCTTATGTTAACAGGAACACTCTGAGTATTAGATGTTGACGGAACAGCAACAGGTAATGTAACATTACTAAAGGAAATATTATCTGCATTAACAAGTTTGTAATGACATTCATTACACACAACAGCTGGAGGAACAGATACCACAAGTTTACAGCAGATACACTTAACTTTGGTCGATCCAGCACCAGGCAGCGTTTTTCCAGAAGCATCTTCTGACTCAGTGTCAACCTGGGACATCTTGCAATATGTAATAGAAAAAACATATAAAGCAAAATTGATCAAATTCCTTAAATGACAGTTTCAGGAATGGGAAAAAATGCCAGTGAACAAGCTTCTAGCAACCAGAAGCAATAAATAATGAGACTTAAATAATGTGGAGACAATAGTGACGCCCATATTTTTTAGCGCCAAAAAAGATGCCCACATTATTTGGCGCCTAAATGCTTTTGGCGCCAAAAATGACGCCACATCCGGAACGCCGACACCTTTGGCGCAAAAAAACGTCAAAAATGACGCAACTTCCGGCGTAACGTATGACGCCGGAAACATAAAAAAAAATTTGCGCCAAAAAAGTCAGCGCCAAGAATGACGCAATAAAATGAAGCATTTTCAGCCCCCGCGAGCCTAACAGCCCACAGGGAAAAAAGTCAAATTTTAAGGTAAGAAAAAAATTGATTGATTCATATGCATTATCCCAAATATGAAACTGACTGTCTGAAATAAGGAACGTTGAACATTCTGAGTCAAGGCAAATAAATGTTTGAATACATATATTTAGAACTTTATATAAAAGTGCCCAACCATAGCTTAGAGTGTCACAGAAAATAAGACTTACTTACCCCAGGACACTCATCAACATGTAGTAGAAAGCCAAACCAGTACTGAAACGAGAATCAGTAGAGGTAATGGTATATATAAGAGTATATCGTCGATCTGAAAAGGGAGGTAAGAGATGAATCTCTACAACCGATAACAGAGAACCTATGAAATAGACCCCGTAGAAGGAGATCATTGAATTCAAATAGGCAATACTCTCCTCACATCCCTCTGACAGTCACTGCACGCTGAGAGGAAAACCGGGCTCCAACCTGCTGCGGAGCGCATATCAACGTAGAATCTAGCACAAACTTACTTCACCACCTCCATAGGAGGCAAAGTTTGTAAAACTGATTTGTGGGTGTGGTGAGGGGTGTATTTATAGGCATTTTGAGGTTTGGGAAACTTTGCCCCTCCTGGTAGGAATGTATATCCCATACGTCACTAGCTCATGGACTCTTGCTAATTACATGAAAGAAATATTTATTAGAAACCTAAACTTAATTCTAAGTTAGAATGTACTAAGAAAGACAAGAATGTATGAGTGTTCTCTACTTATTCTTTTACTATTGATAATACCATATAGGGATTAGAAAAGAGGAATAGTTATATTGGCTGAAAATCCTACATATTCAAGTACATTTATTCTTAAGTACTAAAAGTATTATCCCCTACTTCAACTATCCTGGATTAATGTAATATATTTAGATGTTAAGTTATTTGTCTGTTCATAGAATGTATACATCACTAGGTTTTAGTTGTCCAACTTTTACATGATATGGCCAGAATGAATGGCATAACATAAAGAGAGTGTGATTCTAGGTTGGATAATATTAAATAAAAAGATTGACATCACTTTCTTTGTTAATGCCATGTGGATGTCTTGTGTTCAATAGAAAAATCCATTGGGCTTCCTTATAGTCCAGCCTTTGGATTCTGTCACCACCCCTTTTGTGTGGTGGTACATGTTCAATTGCCTGTATAGACAACAGGGCAGCATTGCCCGAATGTTCAGATTTGAAATGTCTGGCTACTGGAGTAAATATGTCAGGGTCTTCGATGTCCCTGACATGTTCCTGGGCTCTATCCCTGATTGGATTTACAATTTAGATTATATCTAATATTATATGTGCGATTTGTTGATGTAGAGGTAAAGTTCACTCCTTCCTGTTGGTAAATAACATTTGGCACTTACATAGATATTGTACATGCAATTGTTTTTCACAATAATTATGTGTAAATATATTCATTTTAATAATTAATTGCTATCTGCTATCAATCTTTCCACCATTCCCTCTCAACATTTTTTATCCATTTGTTCTGTTGTGACGTATAGAGCGATTATGCCATCTATAAACTTGATCTTTTATGCTCACCCCCCCCCTTAGGTTAACAGAAAGTCAAACTGTGCACATGCATTTTGGCAATATGAGCGCAGAAATAAAAGCGCTATTGTTGTTAGCGCCCATTAGAAGTAATATTATTGTGCTCCCTGTATCAGCAATGTCACTGTCATTCACTGTTTACTTAGAGCATAGCCAGCGTGCAGTACAATCATATGTGTCAGTCAAATAAGTCCTAACATTTATTGTGCATATTAGTTATTAAAGGGACGGTACACACCTTAATTACAAGACATTTCTGTTTCGTTGATTTAGAATAACACATCAGAAAGAGCATACAGTTTTACAAAAATTTCCAATTTCATTGTATTATCAAATTTGCTTAATTCCCATGATATTCTGTGTTGAAGAGATACCTAGGTAGGCATCTGGAGCACTATATGACAGAAATAGTGCTGCTATCTAGTGCTCTTGCAAAACTGCTGACATATAGTGCACACTCCTTAGGTTACGTACCTGCTTTTCAGCAAAAGATACTGCGAGAACAAATACAATTTGATAATAGCAGTAAATTAAAAAGTCGATTAAAATTGCATGCTCTATCTAAATCATGAAAGAAACATTTTGGGTTTCATGTCCCTTTAACATCCTTTTACTGGGCTTATTTTTCAATAGCTTAAGTCCACCCACCATTTGCCTTATTTAGAGTAGCCAATCCGGGCTTTAGTCCACAGACAACAAGGCTAGCCACAGACGTAAAGTTAGTATAAAGCAAATTGTTTTGCAGTTGTTATCTCATAAAACCAATTTGGGACATACATGTAGCAGGGGTAGCCTTGAGAAGTCAGCAGGTTCCATTTCAAGTTCTGAGAATTAGAAATTGCTCAATTTGCAAAGCTAAATGACCTAAAAAGGGGGGGCAAAATAAATAATGAAAAGATATTGCAAAATTGTTATTCAAAAATCTCACGGTTAATTATTATGATGCATATATGTATGATAACATGCTATTGTCCCAATTAAGCTAGTAACATTCAAACATACAAGGTTCCAAGCCGCAGGGTATACAAAACTCACTAACCACAACCTTCTGGCTATGTTCCTAGTTTACTGAGTTCCCTTGTTGACAAGCTGCTCATATACAGTTAATCACTCTGGTTTGCTAAGACACGGTAGCAAGCTGGCATTTAGATCAATTGAACGCGTGGCACAGCTTCACATTGGCAGTACCTACTACTTTGACAAAGACAAAAATGGATTTGCAAGTTGGCCGCTGCATTAAAGGCATAACAAATAAATTACCTTCCACTGCCTTTTTAAAAAGAAAAAGACAGGTGCTATAGCAAGGTAGTGCATAGATTTGCATGCATGCCTTATGTGGTAGATGATTTACCGTCACTTTAAACCATGTTTTTTTTTCCTTTATTCATCCTAGATAAAAATGTGTTAACCCCTGCAAGCATTGCAGCTCCTGATTGGTGGCTGTCTATGACTGCCGCTCCTGATTGGTTCATCAGTAATGTCTAGCTTGTGAGTGTGATTTCACCTATATGTTTAAAACTTTGCAACAAGGGCCATATAGCAAGTTGAGAACAAAAACACAAGCATTGTGGACTGCACTCTAGTGTACTTGTTTTAAAACCTGTCCTCAGACCTCCCTAACAGGCCATATTTTGAGTTTATCTGAACTAGAGCAGAGGTGAAATAATCAGCGGATTAGTAACCATGGTTATTTTACTTTATTTTTAGGGAAGCCTGAGAACAGGTTTGAAAACCAGTGCACTAGAGAGATATTAACACTACAATTCTTGCATTTCTGGCTATCAGTCCTCTAGTGTTACTCACAACACTTTCATTTTAGTACTCAAATTACAAGTAAATGGTTATCTGCAAGCATTAGTATCACAAGGCTGGGTGGCCTGAATGCTGGAAGACATTTTTGTATGTTTCTTCACATCAGGTAATTTATTTCTATTACGGTATACACTAGATATTCCTGTCTGGATTCCTGTGTATATGCTGAAAGGTGTTCTAGCATGCTAGTTCAGCGGTTCTAGCTTGTTATGTCCCTTAGCCAGTTGATTTTCTGGTTTATTTCTTTGCTATACGCACATGATAGATTTAACACACATAACTATATACTAAGTTTGATACATAATATTAGGGCACACATACACTTCACCCTTGAACATCCCACTCCCCCCATTGTCATATACCTTATCCTTATACTCCTTTCCCAATTTGTTTCCTTTTTTAACCTTTTGTTCCCCATTTATTAACCCTTAATTAATCATAATTTATTTCTATAGCTTTTGAAGGTGTATGGGAAAACACAACAGCAAACATAAATAGTTATTACCAGGTTTTTAAATGAGAAAGCAGTATTTTGGATAGTGTTTACATTCTAAGATGCGTGCAAAATGAGTGTACCAGTGATGTGCGGTGAGGTATGTGGCTGGGGAGTCACTAACTAGTATCAGAGCCAGAGTGCTTGAGATATTACACACACAATAAAATGATACACACAGAGAGACACAAGCAAACACAAAGGGTCACACATACAGAGGGACAAACACATTGTAGAAAAGCAATATCCATGTTTATTTGTATTTAATATTTAAGCACAGCAAATGTATACCTGCTGCAGGTCAACACATAAGGTTACCAAATGGGAGCATGAATTGCTATGCAAAAAAGAATTGTTTCGTTTTATGTCATTCAGTCTTAAATAATTTCTATAATAAAAGTTCAAACAATAGTGTCTAATCACACTGAGCATTATAAGTATATCCTAAATTAAATAATAATTATTGAGCTACAACATGTTTTAATGTTAATGTTTCATTTTCAGAAGCCAGATACATTACATGATGTTTTGTTACATATTACATATTGTTTTCATTAAAAGTATAAGGCAAACTATATAATTTAATTGATTTTAATTTAGTCCATAGAAAACCAGGATCAGTAAAGCAAGAATTGTATGCTCTAATAAATTAGAAAAAATAATTTTGCCATACAATTTCCTTTTATTTGTTTTTTTTTTAAACCCAAGGCATACCTGAATTAAAATGCAGATTTTGTTTTCAGCAGATGCATATCAATTATGTACTAGACAGGGGCTTGCAGATATTGAATACATTTTTGCATTCTAATCACAGCAATATCACTCAGCCTGAAAAAGAATCTTTGAAACCTGCAAATGGAGTGTCTTTATGCAGTGCCCTAGACATTGTATCAATATACATGTGTCTAAATCCATTTCTGTAGATTCTCACCCTCACGCTTGGCGGCTGTTGGAGATATAAACACTTAGCGATCTTTATCTTGAGGAACATCTGTGCATCCTACCTTAATTCAGATCTCTGTTTAACACTCCCTCATACTTAGTATTAGCTAAGTGTTCTTTGGTCTTGGGGGCTTTTAAACTCCTGGCCCTGACAGCCTATAGTCTGGGAAATGCGGTGGGCTTCCAAGCTCACAACTTATAGGTTCCTTTCAGTTTCATATGGAGATATCTCTCATCTTTCTATATTCTATAAATCAGCATACATTGTCTCCTTGGAGAAATCCTTGAATTTTGTGTCAGAGCAGGCAGACTGGTCTAGAGCAGTTGTAAATATGAGAGCTGCCATTGCACCATGTTTTTTTATCTCTCTTTCAAGATATTCATTCAATGGCATCTATCCCCTCTGCGTGAGTCGCACATATATTGGAGGGATTGCAGTGTTGTTGGCATCTCAGCTCATATTTGGTGGGAGTGTCTGCAATTTACCAGATTTTAAAACAGGCATTTTATTAAATGTGCTAGAATGGGGATCCACTGTGATGAGGGGTTAGGGTGTGTGGAACTCAGAATGCAGGAACAGATACATAGAACAATGAAAGTCTTTTGAAAGATTTACTAATTGATAAGCAAAAGAACAGTTGGTACTTTAGATTGAAGATCACAGAAGCAGCAAGTTTGAACACAGGCCCTATGCAGAACACTAAAGTCCAATACAAGGTTCAGAATACTTTAAGTAGTTTGCAGTAACTGAGTCCAATATACACTGGTGCTTAGAATTAATTTGAAGAAGGCTGTCATGGGTAAGGTAGACACAGGTTTCTCAGCAGGCGCAGGACACCCAGCGGGTAGTGTTGGTGAGACTGTCACAGGATACCAGATAGCTACAGCAGGCACAGCTGGTTTGAGGAAGGCTGTCACTGGTATGGTAGACACGGGTGAGACTATCACAGGATACCAAATAGGTACAGATTTAGTAACAAGGTGAGCATACACATTAGGCTAGTCTGCTTGGCTTTCAGGAACCAGGAGGAGAGCATACCCAGGTGCAAGGTAAGTATGCTTGGTCTCTGGAACAAGGTGAGCATACACAGGTATAAGGTAAGTATGCTTGGTCTCTGGAACAAGGTAAGCATACGCAGGAACAAGCTAAGTATGCTTGGTCTCAGGAGCAAGGTGAGCATACACAGGTATCAGGTAAGTATGCTTGGTCTCTCGAGCCAGGAACAAGGTAGGTAAGGCAATAACTCAGCCTTGAGGAATGGGCTGAGTGAGCTTTTATAGGAACTCCCACAACTGAGTCCTCCAGGTTTGAGTTCCTGTAATTAGGATGTGGCGCCTTTAAATCTAGGCCATGCACTTTTAGAAGGCTGCAGCAGCAGTTGCAGACAAGAGCAGGAAGGCTGGATGGGACAGTCATTCTAGGCGTTTGCTGAGACAGGGAGCTTCGGTAAGTACTCTCACAGTGACCTCTCCTTAGGTGTAAACTCTGGGGATAATTGAGAACAAGATGTTTGGGATGATTTATTTTAAAGTCTCAGATGCTGGTACCCATCTTTTCTGATCAGGACCATAGACCTTTCCAATGGATTAGGTATTCCAGTCTTCTTCTGGGAAGTGTGGCATTTAGAATTTCTTCAACCTGATATTCTTCTAACCCATCCATCATGACAGGCTCAGGAGTAGGTGGCTTGCCAGATGGAAAGGGGCCAGGCACTACAGGTTTAAGAAGAGAGACATTAAAAACTGGATGGATGCAATAGGAAGATGGCAACTGGAGACAAATTTCAATGGTGAAAGGTCTAATTAAACAAGGGCCTAATTTCTTGGAAGGAAGAGCAAGTTAAATATAAGCAGTGGATAAATATACTTTGTCTCCAACTTGATAAGCAGGAGTAGGACACCTCCTCTTATTAGCATACTATTTATATTGTTGTTGGTCCTCCAATAATCACTTCTTAATTACATAGAATGTATTGTGAGCCTCCTGTAAACGTTGATCATCAGCAGAAACTGAGCGTTGGAGAGCAGAGCCAGGTAACATGGTTAAGGAAAGGAGACATGGACGTAGCCCTATCAACGTCCAGAATTTAGATGCAAATTGGGGGCCCTTATTAGACACTATAGTCTCTGGTAAGCCATGCAGCCAGAAAATCTAGCTATGCAATCTGCATCGGGTACACCCATGGTGGCAACAAAATGGGCCATTTAAGAAGGAGAAAATAAAACTCACATTACACTTGAGAAAAACATGATGAATACATGAGTACATTATTGAGACTGTAAATAAGATTTCATAGCTTTTTGCATGCCAGGCCACCAGAACTGTTGACTAATTAACTCTGTGGGTCTTATGGATACCCCCATCTCCTCCTAGAGGGTTGTCATGGAATTAATGGAAATTAAGTAAAATGGCACTACCACCTTGCTGTCCGGAATCTGGAACTCTAGATGCTGAATAGTTTCTGAGGAGCTTTAGGGTTTAGAGTCTTTAGATGAATATTGTTTCATAGGGAAGCTTTGTTAACTAGAACATGTTCTGGCTGCAGAAAAGTAGTTGGCTCGGATTTTTTCTTCTCAATTGCTCCAATACGGGATAAGCCATCCACTTTGCCATTTTTGGCTCCAGGTTGATATGTAATGAGGAAATAGTGCCTAAAGAAAAGTGCCCATCTGGCCATTCCGGATTTGAGCTTATGAGCTGAACATAGGTATTCCAGATTTCTATGGTCCATTGAAAAGAGTAATGTGGTGATTGGCCCCCTCCAGTAAAATTCTCCACTCCTTGAAGGTTGTTTTTATGGCAAGTAGTTCTCTATCCCCCAGGTCGTAGTATCTTTCTGCTGGGGGGATAACTTGAGACAGGAAGTCAACAGGGTGAAGGTAATCCTTGTCACCGCTCTCTGATATAATACTGCTCCAATGACTGTCTCAGAGGAATCAATTTCAACATAGAATGGCTGTCGTGGTTCAGCTAAAATCATGATGAGTGAGGAGGTAAAAAGTGAATAACACGAGTGAAGTCCCTTATAAACTTATTGTAAACGTTTGCAAAACCTACAACGCGTCAAATGGCTTTTATACTGTCTGAAATGAGCTAGTTTATCATAGCTTCAATTTTCTTGGAATCCATATGGATCCATCCAGTTGCTAAGATGAAGCCTAAGCATTCTACTGAGTCAGTGTTAGAAATACATTCCTCCAGTTTAACATATAGACAATTAGCTTGTAGATGGGATAGCACAGTTCTCACATGATGTTATTATACAGAAGAGGAGTAAATAAGTATGTTGTCAAGGTAAGCTACTACATAAATGTCCAGAATAACATGAAAAATATCATTGACAAACCTCCAAAAAGTGGCAGGGGCTTTTCACAGACCAAAGGGTGTCACAGTGTATCTATAGTGCCCATAATGGGAACAAAGGGCAGTTTTACAGTCAACTCCTTTCCGTACTCTTATAAGATTGTAAGAACCCATAAGTTCTGGAATAAGTGGTAATGGATATTTATTTTTTACAGTAATGACATTGAGGTCCCTGTAGTCTATGCATGAGTGAAGTCCTCCATCCTTTTTGCTGACAAAGAATATACTAGCCCTAGCAGGTGACTTGTTTGGTTTAGCAACCTTTCTGAAGATTTTCTTCAATATATTATTTTAACACCTTTAACTCTGGTTCTGATAATGGATAGATGCGACTAAAGGAAATTCCCCAGGGAGGAGATCAATTGGGCAATCATATTCCCTATGGGGATGGAGAGTATAAGCTCCTTTCATTTCAAAACCATCTTGAAAATCCTGGTACATATCTGATAATTGAACAAGAGGTCTTACTGGAGTCTTGGGTTAGAGGGTAGTATTGATGAGGGACTTAAGACAGTGCTGAAGACAAAATTCGGATTAAAAGTGTACAGTTCTAGTTTCCCATTTGATAAACAGATTATATCTTCGTAACCAGGAAAGGCCAAGCACTAAAGTGAACACTGGTGAAGTTACTAAATAAAAAATGATAATCAATTGTGACAGATCAAGAAATAGTTTATTTTGAGAATTGACCAGACTTCAATGGTGACCCATCGATGAGCTGTATGTGAATTTGCTTTTTTTTTAGTAACACAGTCTTGGGCTTATTGTGTGTCTGCTGTCCCCTGAATCAATCATGGCAGGTAGATTAACTACGCTTTTGTCCCACTTCAATAAGAGAGGTAGGGAAAAATGAGGCTTTGAATATCTTGGCATTTTAACAATGAATAGGAAAGGAAGAGGTTGCTTACCCCTAGAAGTCTTGGGCTTGGCAGTGATCACACAAGCAATATGTCCAGGCTTTCCACCATACAATCAGAGGTTTAGCAACCTTCTTCTTTGCTGTCCGGCTTCAGAGAATGGCTCTTCAGCGGAGGCAGTTGGTGAAGGTAAGGCAGAGGGTAAACAAACCGCTTGTGAGGAGGGCAATAATCAGCAGCTTTTTCCATGCGCCTCTCTCTAAAGCGGGGGTCAATCTAAATTGACAAAGAGATTAGGCTCTCTAGAGTCTTAGGGACCCCTGATTGTGCTAGTTCATCTTTCAAAGTATCAGACAGGCCCAACCGGAAGTGACCCAGGAAAGCAGCTTCATTCCAGGCTGAAAGTGTGGCAAGGTGACAAACTCAATTATATATTCTTTCACATCTCTTTTACCTTGTTTAAGAGCACAGATCTTAGCTTCTGCTGTAGAGGACTTGTAGGGGGTCTTCATATTATGACTCAAGGTTTTGTAAAAATTGATCCCAAGACTCAAGGATAGGGCTGTGAGTGACAAGGAGTTGGTGAACCCATAACTGTGGTTCGCCAGGGAGACGTGAAATAACAGTCCTTACACGTATAAAGTCTGAGTAATAGGTTCTAGAGAAAACAGAATCTGACAAGAGGGGATAAAAGTTCGGAATTGAGGTGATTCCCATTACATTTTCTCAGGTAAAGCAACTCTAGGCTCAGGGGGATTGCTTATAGCAGATTCTGAATCAGGTGCACTAGTTACTGGTGCTGGAGGGGTAGGACCCTGCAGGGGTCTTTGGAGTTCTGTTCTGTTTGTTTTAATTCTCTTGTAAGGTACGCACAGTTTGAGTTACAGCATTTAATTGCTGTGTTAAAGCTTCATTTTTGGCAACCAGTGAGTTAATTTACCAGGGCAGAAGTTTATGTGGGAGGAGCTGTTGCTCTGTTTTTCTTCCTCTTCATGTGTTTACATAATATATGTATTTTCCAGGACAGCTTTTTCAGGCTGCAGAAGTGAGTGTTAAAGCTGTTTTATTTTAATTTTAATTTAAAATGGTTTATTTTGATGTATATAGTAGTCTAAACATAACATTTCAAGTTAAAAGTATTTATAATCTAGTTTAAAATGAGCTTTATCTTGTTTAGCTCTTTGTGTTTGGCAACATCTGTCTCTATCTATAATTACAGCTCTAAAAAAATCTGCTTTTACATTGTTCTGCAATTTCAATAATATACTTACAAAGGACCAGTTTACAAGTAGCGTGCTAACAGTTGCACGCAAGCGATACCAGGTTTAATGCGGTTGTTTGCGCCTGTCAGAAGTATCGCGTATATTACAAGTGGAAAGTAAACACGGTTAGCTCAAGCGCAATTGTATTTAACGCTCGTCGGGTTAGCACAAACTCAGAGCTCAAGTTAACTGTTAAACTTGAGTAAAAAGTTCCACAAGGTACATTCATAATAACCCTATCAGATAAAAATTATTTAAACAAATAATTGTATTAAAAAAAGTTAAAGGGACACTCAAGTCCAAAACAAAACTTTCATAATTTAAAAGGGAATGTAATTTTAAACAACTTTCCAATTGACTTTTATCACCAATTTTGCTTTGTTCACTTGGTATTCTTAGTTGAAAGCTAAACCTAGGAGGTTCTTATGCTAATTTCTTAGACCTTGAAGATTGCCTCTAATCTGAATGCATTTTGACCACTAGAGGGCATTAGTTCAAGTGTTTCATATAGATAACATTGAGCTCATGCACGTGAAGTTACCCTGGAGTGAGCACTGATTGGCTAAAATGCAAATCTGTCAAAAGAACTGAAATAAAGGGGCAGAAGCATAGATACAAGGTAATCACAGAGGTAAAAAGTGTATTTCTATAACAGTGTTGGTTATGCAAAACTGGGGAATGGATAATAAAGGGATTATCTTCGTTTTTAAACAACAACAATTCTGGTGTTGACTGTCCCATTAAGTGCTCAAAGGTATGAGGTCTCAGGTGTTAGAAAGAAAAAAAAAAAAGGCTGCAAAAGAGACAGGAAATCCCAAAAATTTCTTACATGATTTGGATAGAACATATAATTTTAAACAACTTTCCAATTTACTTATATTATGAAATTTGCTTCATTCTCTTGTTATCCTTTGCTGAGGAAGCATCATTGCATTAATGGCAGCTAGATGACCACATCTAGTTAGCCAATCACAAGAAACAAATGTGCGCAGGCACCAATCAACAGCTAGCTCCCACTAGTGTAGGATATGTGCATATTCTTTTTCAACAAGAGATACCAAGAGAACGAAGCCCATTTGAAAATAGAAGTGATCTGAAAATTGTCTTAAAATGACATGCTCTATCTGAATCATGCAAGTTTAATTTTGACTTTCCTATCCCTATAACATAGATATATAAATATGTATGTATGTGTACATGTACTGTATATACTGTATATATTTTGAAACATTTGAAAAATGAAACAAATTTGACACATTTGTTTGTTCTTTCGAATTTCAAATGTTTGTACAACATTCTAACATTCGTTAATGTAATATTATTTCTAATGCTTTCTTTAAATGTAAGATTCGGTTAAAATGTTTCAATATAATTTTTTTGTACTCATTATATTTGTAATAGTATTTCCAAATGCTCTCTTTAAATGTAATATTTGAATTATGCAATATTTGTTAAATCGAATGTTACATACAAATTTTCAATTGTGGATATTCAATCTAATTATGAACATTCGAAAATTAAAGTAACATTCGAAAACCAAAAATAACATTCAATGGGGTAAATTTATTAAAGTGTGGATGGACATTATATGAATCATGTCCGCCGCACATCAATAAATACCGACAGCATACGCTGTCTGCACTTATCATTGCACCAGCAGTTCTTGTGAAATGCTGGTGCAATGCCGCCCCCTGCAGGGGGTGTCAATCAACCCGATCGTATTTGATCGGGTTGATTTCTGTCCACCGCCTCAGAGCAGGCGGACAGGTTATGGAGCTTCATAACTTCTGTTTCATGGGGCATTAAGCTCCGTACGGAGCTTGAAAAATTGACCCCCATTACCGAATTTTAATGGATTTTCATTCTTACCAACATTCAATTGTCCAAAACAAATGTCCACACTAATATTCGTTCTACCAAAGAATTAAACTTTCAGCACATTCGCCCTTCCCTAGTGTATATATATATATTTATAGACATATATATACACATATAAACACATAAATGCATATGTATACATATATAGACATATATATACACATATAAACACATAAATGCATATGTATACATATATAGACATATATATATATACACATATAAACACATAAATGCATATGTATACATATATAGACATATATATACACATATAAACACATAAATGCATATGTATACATATATAGACATATATATACACATATAAACACATAAATTCATATGTATACATATATAGACATATATATACACATATAAACACATAAATGCATATGTATACATATATAGACATATATATACACATATAAACACATAAATGCATATGTATACATATATAGACATATATATACACATATAAACACATAAATGCATATGTATACATATATAGACATATATATACACATATAAACACATAAATGCATATGTATACATATATAGACATATATATACACATATAAACACATAAATGCATATGTATACATATATAGACATATATATACACATATAAACACATAAATGCATATGTATACATATATAGACATATATAGAAGTGCATTGGAGCCCTTTGCAGTCAAGTATATGAAAACATGAAAAATCATATTTATGCAATATTCATATTTAATAAAGTGTTATACTGTGTATTTAATATAAATATTTCACATTTCAATGTTCTTTACATAGGTGAATAATATGTTCTAAGTATTTATAAATATATATTACTATCTATAATCTGTATATATCTATACCTATATCTAATCATAGAAGAAGCCCTCAATACCCAAAGGAAAAGGGGAGGGGCAAAATGGCTGTCGACAATGCTTTTGTTTGTGCAGCGGGGAGCTGGAGTTACAAGTCCTGAATGACAACTAAACTGCTAGGATACTTTGCCATTTGAGAAACCCAAGTAAGACTATCCAGCGCTGAATGGGAAGTCCGCAGTTGTGGAACTTGAAGGAAGGCGAAAATCCCAGAGCAGATATAAGTTCATATATTGAGGCCCATTTATCAAACTCCGGACGGAGCTTGAGGGCCCGTGTTTCTGGCGATTCTTCAGACTCGCAAGAAACACAAGTTATGGAGCAGTAGTCTAAAGACCGCTGCTCCATAACCCTGTCCGCCTGCTCTAATGAGGCAGACAGGAATCGCCACAATTCAACCCGATCGAGTACGATCAGGTTGACACCTCCCTGCTGGCGGCCCATTGGCCGCGAGTCAGCAGGGGGCGGCATTGCACCAGCAGCTCTTGTGAGCTGCTGGTGCAATGCTGAATACGGAGAGGGTATTGCTCTCCGTATTCAGCAAGGTCTGGCGGACCTGATCCGCACTGTCGTATCAGGTCCGACAGACATTTGGTAAATAGGCCTCTTAGAGGCAATTTGCTATATTTTCAGCTGGCTGCTATTAGATCAATACGGTCAAGAGGCTGAAATACTTGGTGTGACTGAGAGATATCCATTTGATGTACTTTTGATAAAAGATCATTTTAAATCACATCTAAGGCATGATATGAAGACCTGGTATATTATATACTCTACTGAAGCTGCTATAGCTGCATAAATATATATATACAGTTATATAAGCACTTAAGGACAGAAGTATTACAGACATTGGGACATATTTATCAAGCTCCGTATGCCCCGTGTTTCTGGCAAGCCGGTAACACAAGCAGCTGTCTAAAGACCGCTGCTCCTTAACCTGTCCGCCTGCTCTTAGGCAGCAGACAGAAATCGACAGAAATCAACCCAATCGAATAAGATCGGGTTGATTGAAACCCCCTGCTAGAGGCCAATCTGCAGGGGGCGGTATTGCACCAGCAGTTCACAAGAACAGCTGGTGCAATGATAAATGCTGAGAGCGTATGCTGTATCGCTATATCGGATCATGTCCGCGCATGCTGTATCGCTGTATCGCTATATCGGATCATGTCCGCGCATGCTGTATCGCTGTATCGCTATATCGGATCATGTCCGCGCATGCTGTATCGCTGTATCGCTATATCGGATATATATTATATATATTAAATATACTGGCCAGAGTTAATATGCGCATTTCTGTTCCATAAGGACTTTTATTTGTACATTCATTAATTGTACCATTTTAGTAAGGTGTGGTAATTGGTTGAATTAATTTATGCACAATAAAAATGTGGTATATAGCTCATTAAGGTGGTTCATTTGCTTTTTGGTACTCCTCTGATTCAAACATTAAATATTTTTTTAAGAACATATTGAGACATTTTATTCTTATGTCTTAATTACTCTATGTGGTACATTAATATGTAGTCTGTTTTCTGTCCTCTATAGTTAATAAATATATAAATATAGGTATAGATATATATTTTACCAAAAAAACATCAAATGTATATTTAAGAATAAATAGAATATATTCTTCTACATGAAGAACATTGAAATGTGAAATATTCATATTTCATGTCGGCTTAGCCCATATTTCATATTTCATGCCTATTAAATACATATACATTTGTAAACTTCTATACTACTAATACCAACGGACAATACAATAGCGATGGTTAGATGCAAACATTTTTGAAAAAGCCAATTTTTCCACTTATCCCCTGCCTAAGTGTTCACAAGCTGATAAATTGTAATGCAAAAGTATGTAAACTGTGTCTAAAACGAAAGTTGATGCAGGATTTTTAGAAGCAATATTTCTTCTGTTTTACACGTGCTAATTATCGGTGACTATGTAAATTCAGGTCTATGTATCTACTCTATTCATATATGGTTATTAATGATCTTCTGTCTGCTAAACGTTATGGCCACTACTCTATACTTATCTTACTTGACTTCTCAGCTGCCTTTGACACAGTTGACCACCACTTCCTACTTCTGACCCTAAGCTCTATCTCTATCTTAAATGCCTCTGCCAGGCTAATCTACCTTTCCAGACACTTTCTGCTGCACCTATGTGCGAGTCCCTTCACTGGCTCCCCATTCAAAGAAGAATTAAATTCAAAATCCTCACCCTGACATACAAATTCCTTTACTGCGCCGCTCCCCACTACCTGTCCTCGCTAATTAACAAACAGCTTGATTACAAGTTTTGCGAAGCCGGCAGAAGTCTTCATCAAAGTGGGCCAAAGTCTTCATCCAAGCCGGCAGAAGTCTTCATCCAGACGGCATCTTCTATCTTCATCCATCCAGCGCGGAGCGGCTCCATCTTCAAAACATACGGCACGGAGCATCCTCTTCTGACGACGGCTAACGAAGAATGAAGGTTCCTTTAAGGGACGTCATCCAAGATGGCGTCCTTTGAATTTTGATTGGCTGATAGAATTCTATCAGCCAATCGGAATTAAAGGTGAAAAAATCCTATAGACTGATGCAATCAGCCAATAGGATTGAAGCTCAGGATTGATGTCCGGTCATCAAAAACTGTAAGTGGATCTTCGGGGGTTAGTGTTAGGTTATTTTAAGGGTTTATTGGGTGGGTTTTATTTTTAGCTTAGGGTTTGGGCTGAAAAAGAGCTAAATGCCCTTTTAAGGGCAATGCCCATCCAAATGCCCTTTTTGTAGCTAGCTTAGATTTTATTTTTATTTCACAGGCAAGTTTGTATTTATTTTAGCTAGGTAGCTAGTAAATAGTTGATAACTATTTAGTAACTAGTCTACCTAGTTAAAATAAATACAAACTTGCCTGTGAAATAAAAATAAAAACTAAGCTAGCTACAATGTAACTATTAGTTATATTGTAGCTAGCTTAGGTTTTATTTTATAGGAAAGTATTTAGTTTTAAATAGGAATTATTTAGTTAATGATATCAATTTTTATTTAGATTTATTTTAATTATATTAAAGTTAGGGGTGTTAGGTTTAGAATTAGGGTTAGGTTTAGGGGTTAATATCTTTAGTATATTGGAAGCGATGTTAGGGACAGCAGATTAGGGGTTAATAACAGTAATGTAGGTTATGGCGATGTTAGGGACAGCAGATTAGGGGTTAATAATATTTAACTAGTGTTTACAATGCGGGAGTGCGGCGGTTTAGGGGTTAATATGTTTATTCTAGTGGCAGCGATGTCCAGAGCGGCAGATTAGGGGTTACTAATTTTATTTTAGTGTTTACTTTTTAGCACTTTAGTTATGAGTTTTATGCTACAGCTCTGTAACATAAAAGCCATAACTACTGACTTTCAGTTTACGGTATGGATCTTGACGGTATAGGCCAGACAGGCAAATTCGTAATACCGGCGCTGTGGAAGTCCCATTGAAAAAGGACCTTTTGAAAGCTGCGGTAGTTACGTTGCGTTACGGCCAAAAAAGTGTGCAGTGCAGCTATACCTGCAAACTCGTAATACCAGCGGTAGTGAAAAAGAGCCATAACGCTGCTTTTTCACTCATACTGCAAAACTCATAATCTAGCCGAAATATAGTCCAGTCCGCCCCCTAAGGTCCAACATTGACCTGCTCCTTGTGTATTCTATCCTAACCTCTTACCATGCTAGACTGCAGAACTTCTCTTGTGTCGCACCTGCCCACTGAAACACACTTCATGGCAGACTTTCCCCTAATCTGTTTTCTTTTAAATGCTCTATAAATAAAAAAATTTCAGAGAAGCCTATCACCCAACTCAGTAACTTACCAAATAATTTCCCTCATCAAACTCTGTATTAACATCATTCTTCCTGTCATCACCTTCTGTTTTTCACCCTCATACCCTTCTAGATTATAAATTCCCACAGGAAACGGGCCCTCAACTCCATATGTATTTATTTGTAAAATGTTGTCTAGTCTCTTACTAGTAATGTATCATTGTTTTACCTATATCAATTGTACCCATGGACATCAGAATATGTTGATATTTTATAAATAAAGTATGCTAATAATATGAATGATAATTTACAATAATAACCTCGTTAGAGTTTTAACAATCATATATATATTTGCATGGACTATAATGACACTTTAAAAACCACTGTTTTTAGCACTGCTGTTAATAATAATAATAATAATAATAATAAATATTACATTGCAGCTCAAAAGATTTCCATGATGCCACTCCATGACACAAGATTTTCCCACAGCACTCCCAAAGATATTGTTGGTGTAATAAACTTGCAAATCATTTGTGTCCCCCCTGAGAGTGATTGATGTATAAACATGACCTTGAAATAGCTCTTTGTAAACTGAGAAACGTGTTGAGCTATAGCTTGCTGTTGTATTTCCCAATATACCCTTGGAAATTTGTTCTTGTTTATGCAGTAACAAGCTCTTGAGAGACTAAAATTATATGAAGATTATTTGAACCTCCCCAGTTAATCATAATTATTGACCTCTAAGCATTGTTTGAAGACATCCATGTAAACATAGTGGGCTAGATTACAAATGGTGCGCTATTTAGCTCTGCCACAAGAGCATAACATTGTTATATATAATTTTTTTGCCAGGTTAGCCAGAGTAATACAAGCGAAACCCGATGCTCACTAACTTCAGGACTTCGGATATTGCAATTGTGTTAATGTATTCACCCTATAGACTTTAATGGAGAGCGCAGAAGAAAAAAAGAAAAAACCCTTATACTTTCATATATATATCTGTATATACCTATACCTGTACATCTATTCCTACAGATATTTAGGTATATATATATATATATATATATATATATATATACATATATATATATTTATATTTTACATTAACTTTATTATTATATATATATATATATATATATCAAAATAACAAGAGTATTGCATTGAGCAATGATACTTTTTTTATTGGACTAACTATACATTTATAAGATGACAAGCTTTCGGAAGAGTTCCTTCCTATAAAGGAAGGAACTCTTCCGAAAGCTTGTCATCTTATAAATGTATAGTTAGTCCAATAAAAAAAGTATCATTGCTCAATGCAATACTCTTGTTATTTTGATATCTAAATCTCTGGACTAACATGGCTACTCCAATCAACGTGTATATATATATATATATATATATATATATATATATATATATATATATATATATATATATATATATATATATAAAAATGTGTATATATAAAAAGAACATTTTCCTGTATCTGAAGAACTTTAGAATGTGAAATATGTACATTAAATACACAGTAAAACACATTATTAAATATTAATATTGAGTAAATATAATTTTTCATGTGTTCAGGTATTTGACTGCAAATGAATCCAATGTGCATATAAATATGAATCCATATCTGTATATATATATGTTTATATGTGTATATATGTATGTATATAAAATATAAATACTGTACATATGTACACACACACATATACAGTGTGTGTGTATATATATATATATATATATATATATATATACACACAATATAGCCCTTGCAATCAAACACCTTGTTATATAACATAACTTTGAGCCCTTATAACTTTTTTAAAAAAATATATATTTTTTATCAGATAGTGTTTGAGTGTACCTGTAGTTTTAAATGCATTTATGTTGTGCTTAGTGCAACTTTTTTTTTTAACTCTATACCCTTTACCAAGCTTTTCAGTCACACTAAACCGATGAGAGTAAAATGCAATTGGGCTCTCATGATCACGTTTACTATTAACTTGTAATATGAGCAGTCTATAACCTGTGTGTGTATGTTAGATCAAAGTAAACATTGTGTTAAAAACAACAAACAAGTTACTTGTTTTCTTGCAAAATAAGCACTTAGAAATTCTCAGTGTAGCCATCAGAGAGCTACCATTATAAAACTTGAGTTCTACTATCACATGATTTTTGCAGCAAAAGTCCTCTTCGAATCATGGGAAAGGTACTAACTAGAGCTAGTGCTTGTGTCGTCTATTATCAACCACTTCAAACTGAAAGCTCCTTATTTTGTCTTCCTGTTGAGACCACAGCCCCCTTGCAATGGGCCCTGCACAAATTAAGTTAAAAAAATAATAATTAAAAGGTAAAGTCCTTTTAAAAGAACAAATAACACATGTATCAATGAAACTGACTTTTATATCCCATTAAATACATACTTTATAATGTAATATAAGAAAGGTGTTTGAATTGTTTTAAGACACAGTTGCCCCCATTTATAAAACGGCATAACCGCTTGAGAGACATTTCAGTGCAGACTCGCTCATACAAACAGAATTTAACAAGTACCGGTTTTACAACTGCTGCCTCTGAACCTGTCCAAAACCTTACATGTTGCAGATGTCAAACAGCCCAGACTTATTCGTCCAGGATGACTGACAAGCCCAAGAGCGTAAAAGCTGGGGTGGGAAAAGTGTTTGATTGAGCAATATTAAAATCTGGTAGGCAATGCTGTGTCTGAGGCTCCAAAGGAATGCGGACAGGTTACCTGTTTGGGAACCTTGACTACACAGACCTTAATAAATGGGAGCCAGTCTGTTTTATGTATTAATTTGTATAGTCAGACAGTTTCTGCTTTTGTAATATCTACATACACATAAATTGTATTATATTTTGTGCTTGTTATTCTCCTAGATTTTAATTCAACTTGTGAAACCATTATTATGGAGCAGACACATTTGAACAAATATGGGACAACCAAGAACACTAAGTGGACTAAGGGCCCAGTTTTGTAAAACTCTCTGGGCCAGTGAGATTATATAAGAAATCTTGCCAGTACAATGTCCTAATAGTATAAAAGCCTTTTACCTTGAGAACAGTGTGTCTTGCAAAGGGGTGTTCTTTGCTTTTAGGTATGTAACGGTGATGCATATGTTACAGTAGGGCTCACACAAAAGCCTAATTTAAAAATCATAAAATGAATGTATTAAATATTGAAATATAAATATGCAGTAAAAATTGTATTGCTCTGCAAAAGTCACATTAATGGCCAGATTACAAGTAGAGCAGTAATTTATTGCGCGCCCGCAAACTGACAAATGTGCCCTCGAGATAAATAACCAGCCATTACAAGTGGTCAGACCTCTGGTTAATTTTCTAAGGCCTAGATTTGGAGTTTGGCGGTAGCCGTGAAAACCAGCGTTAGAGGCTCCTAACGTTGGTTTTAGGCTACCTCCGGTATTTGGATTCAGTCAAAAAAGGGTCTAACGCTCACTTTTCAGCCGCGACTTTTCCATACCGCAGATCCCCTTACGTCAATTGCGTATCCTATCTTTTCAATGGGATTTTTCTAACTCCGGTATTTAGAGTCGTGTCTGAAGTGAGCGTTAGAATAGTAACGACAAAACTCCAGCCGCAGAAAAAAGTCAGTAGTTAAGAGCTTTCTGGGCTAACGCCGGTTTATAAAGCTCTTAACTACTGTGCTCTAAAGTACACTAACATCCATAAACTACCTATGTACCCCTAAACCGAGGTCCCCCCACATCGCCGCCACTCGATTAAATTTTTTTAACCCCTAATCTGCCGACCGCCCCTAACACCGCCGACCCCCCACAACGTCGCCGCCACCTACCTACAATAATTAACCCCTAATCTGCCGACCGCAAAGAGCCGCCACCTACATTATAGCTATGTACCCCTAATCTGCTGCCCCTAACACCGCCGACCCCTATATTATATTTATTAACCCCTAATCTGCCCCCCTCAACGTCGCCTCCACCTGCCTACACTTATTAACCCCTAATCTGCCGAGCGGACCTGAGCGCTACTGTTAGGGTTAGACTTAGCTTTAGGGGTTAATACATTTATTAGAATAGCGTGAGCTCCAGTCGGCAGATTAGGGGTTAATAATTTAAGTTAGGTGTCGGCGATGTTAGGGAGGGCAGATTAGGGGTTAATACTATTTATTATAGGGTTAGTGAGGCGGATTAGGGGTTAATAACTTTATTATAGTAGCGCTCAGGTCCGGTCGGCAGATTAGGGGTTAATAAGTGTAGGCAGGTGGAGGCGACGTTGTGGGGGGCAGATTAGGGGTTAATAAATATAATATAGGGGTCGGCGGTGTTAGGGGCAGCAGATTAGGGGTACATAGGGATAATGTAAGTAGCGGCGGTTTACGGAGCGGCAGATTAGGGGTTAAAAATAATATACAGGGGTCAGCGATAGCGGGGGCGGCAGAATAGGGGTTAATAAGTGTAAGGTTAGGGGTGTTTAGACTCGGGGTACATGTTAGAGTGTTAGGTGCAGACGTAGGAAGTGTTTCCCCATAGCAAACAATGGGGCTGCGTTAGGAGATGAACGCGGCTTTTTTGCAGGTGTTAGGTTTTTTTTCAGCTCAAACAGCCCCATTGTTTCCTATGGGGGAATCGTGCACGAGCACGTTTTTGAGGCTGGCCGCGTCCGTAAGCAACTCTGGTATCGAGAGTTGCAGTTGCGTTAAATATGCTCTACGCTCCTTTTTTGGAGCCTAACGCTGACATTATATGGACTCTCAATACCAGAGTTATTTTAAAGGTGCGGCCAGAAAAAAGCCAGCATTAGCTACGCGGGTCCTTACTAGGGATGGGCGAATGTTTCGCAACATTCGAAAAACGGCATGAATTTTAACACATTCGTTCGAATCAAATTTCGAATGTTTACATAACATTCTAACATTCGATTTTCGAATGTTCGGTTTCGAATTTTACGATTACATTCGAAAATATTATTTTCGAAAAATTCGAATTTAGATTGTAATAGTATTTCCAATGCTTTTTCTTTAAATGTAATATTCGAATTATGCAATATTCGAATTAAAAAAATTCAAATTTATATTCGAATTCGAAAAATTCGAATTTATATGTTTGTAATAGTATTTCTAATGCTTTCTTTAAATGTAATATTCAAATTATGCAATATTCTATATGGAAACATTCGAAATGATATATTTGTATCTATTTACTAGATTCCCGCCCTACCACATGAACTATTGAACTTCTGAGTAGTATTTGTTAAATAGAATGTTAAATTCGAAATTTCAAATGTGGACATTCGATATAATTATAAACATTCAAATTCGAAAGTGACATTCGAAAACTGTAAATAACATTCGATTTCCGAATTTTTAAGAATATTCGTTCTTATCGACATTCAGATTTAGAATTCAAATTTCGGTAATAACATTCATTCTACATTCGAAATTCGAAAATTTACACATTCGCCCATCCCTAGTCCTTACCGACAAAACTCTAAATCTAGCCGTAAATGTTCCCCAATTGCCACAAAAGCATTTTTTTGGGGCTAAAGTTGTCGGCTGTGGGGTGTTGGAAAAAAAAAAAACAGCACTAAAAAGTGCCTTTACATTGTGGTATATGGGAACTGTGTGTTCCCTGTAAATAGATGCATATATATTTATGTGTTAATATGTGTATATATTCATATACATATATATTTCAAATTGCTGCCTATCGCTGCGCAACTTATCCCCTTCGATGCGGCATGAGAACGAGGCTCCCATTGGAACCTATGAGCGTAATGCTTCCGTGCAATGTGAACACGAGGTTGCGTTTGCATTAGATATGTGCGATTCGGTTCGGTTCGATTCGGAAATTTGGAAAATTCGGAAAATTCGGCGATTCGAATCTAACCGAATTTCCGAATTAAATTTCTGCTGAATTTTCCGAATCGAATCAAATCGATTCATAAATTCGGATGGCCATTGGGATTACACTAGTATTGTACAGTATGTTAGGTTAACACCTAATATACAGTATAATACTAGTCTAATCCCACCTAACACTTACCGAAATGCCGAATTTCCGAACCGAATCGAACCGAATCCAGCTAAATTTCTTCTAATCCGAATGAATCTGAAACAAATCCGAAACGAATCGATTCGAAATTTTCCGAATTCGAATAGATCCGAACCGAACTTCGAAAATTTCCGAATCGATCCAAACCGAACCAAATTTTTTCGCCATGCACATGTCTAGTTTGCATTGCACCTCACTTGTAATACCAGTGCACATTTGCGTGCGCTGGTATTACAAAGTGGAGCGCAAATATCGCTTTCGTGGAACCGATATTTTGCTCTCCACTTATTATCTGGCCCTAAACTAATTACAATTCAGATTGAAATTGTGCAGAAAAGAAACAACTTAAGGTGCACAGTAGAAATTGTGATACAACTACACTGCATAATATATACACTCACCTACATAAAGGGGGGCTGCCCAGTGCACATAGGGTAGCGGCTGCAAGGAGATATTACAGAGGACAAACTCTAAGATGGACAACATTCATGATGATTACACCCTGTGTGAGATAAAAGGCTGACGTGAAAGAAGTATGATAAACACAAGGAAATAGTGTTTTTAAATATGAAGTTTTCTTATTTTGATCAGGTGAGGGTTTTTTATAGTCATAGTTTTTGTTAGATTAGACCGGTAAACGTTATCTTATCTGTTGACAGTAACACTTGGTCATTCAGGAATATTATAATAAAATTACCCATTTTCTTCTGATTTGTCAAGATTTTTAGCTTTCCTGATTCTTGCCAGCTGTTGAGAATGTAAAATGTGTCTCTTTCTCTATTACACACACAAGCTTTTGCAAATAACAATAATCTAGCAAATGTTTTCATTAGAGCTAAGCTGATAATACTTCAATTATTGTAATGTAATCATAATGATTAGCTTCACTCAAATATTCCATATTATTTTTTTATTGATCAGCTTTATATTGATTTTTGTTTTGTTTATTAATCTGTGTAAGGAATTGGAAACTCTTCATGATTCCATGTACAAATAACTAATCAAACAATTGGGGCCTGATTTCAAGTAGAGCCCTATATATCGCTCCACTGTGTAATACCAGCACACTCTAATGTGCGCTGGTATTACACGTTAACGGCAATACGAAGGCTAGCTCGTGTTCGGATTGCTGGGAAGCTTTGCGCTCATGAGAGTGTGTTTCCATAGACTCCAATGGGAGCCTCGTTCTGATGCCGTCACAGATGGCATCAGAACCTCTTACAGCGAAGTGGTAAGTAGCATAGCAATGGCAGCATGTTTATAAATATATATGTATATGACTATAAACAAATATATTTATGTGTTAATATGTGTATATTCACATATTAACAAATAAATATATATGTATAATCATATACATATATATTTACTGGGAACACACAGTTCCCATAGATCGCAATGTAAAGGAACTTTTCAGTGCCGTTTGTTTTCTAAATTTAAATAGCTATTTTTCATCTAAAAACTACAACCCCATTTTACAATAAAAGTAACCCCCCCACCCACCCCCCAAAAAAAGCCTAATCTAAAAAAATATACTGTAAAAAATACTGAATCTAAAAAAAAAAGTTTCCCTGAAAAGTGGATTTAGTTGGGCATTGCTCTTGAGAGGGCACTTGGTTTTTAGAATAGGTTATTTTTTTGGGCAGCAAAAGAGCTGTGGGCACTGCCCTACCAAATGCCCAATTAAAGGCAATAATCAACAAATGCCCTTTCCAGGACAACCTATTTTTAGATTAGGTTTTTTTTTGGGGGGGGGCATAAAAAGAGCTATTGGCACTGCCCTACCAAATGCCCTTTTCAGGGCAATCTTTTTTTTAGGTTTTTTTTTTTTAGATTAGGCTTTTTTTGGCAGATGTGGGGTTACTTTTATTGTAGCATAGGGTTGTAGTTTTTAGTTGAAAAAGAACTATGTCACTAAGGGCTATTGTAAGAGTAACTTTTAGTGTTAGTTTAGGGTTATTTATTTATTTTTAAAGGAGGCCTTAGCTTTAGTATAGACATAACTGTAGGTTTTTATTTTTGGTAGTGTTGTTTACTTTTTTCTGTAAGGTAAGGTTTTGTTATTGTTGTAAATTTAGTGTTTTCTATTTTGTTGTAATTTAGGTGGTGTTATCTTAGAGTTGGGGGAATTAGGTGTTAGTTAAGTAGTGTAGGAGTAGTTTGCATTGGGGGGTTGGGACAGTATAGGGGTTAATAGGTTAGGAGGCTTATTGTGGGGGGTTTGTAGTGGTTTAGGGGTTAATAGGTTAGGGGGTGGTTAGGTCATTCGATTATGGCATATTAGGTGTTAACAGTGTAGTTTGTGCTGGGGGCGAGAGGCACCTAAGGGTTAATAGTTTATTACTTTATATCCAACGTTAAAATGATATGCATTGCCATGTATAATGCATATTATTTTAAGTATTGTATCTAATTTAAAATGTAGTTATTTTTTATTGATATTTTTTATTATTTTAGGAATAAATATATAATTTAAATGATGTATTTTGTTTTTTTTTTAGTACATTGACATTAAAGGGACACAAAACCCCAAAAAATTCTTTCATGATTCAGATAGAGGCATCTACTTATCAAACCATTAACCGCAAATACGCTGGAATTCCGTATTTGTGGCGAGCCTGATTCGCCTTAGTTATCAAACCCTACAGACCGGCAAAAGTAGAATTTTGTGACATAACATACGATCCGCCGGACTCAGTCCGACACAGATCGATGCTTACGTCACTACAGATGTTCCGAATGCAAATTCGGCACAATCTGACTACTTTTGCTAGTTACCAAATTTCTACCAGGTACGCTCGCCACTATACCGGCCCAGCGTACCTGGTTTTCAATCCTCTGCCCTGGAGGCAGCGGATGCTAATAGTTACATTGTATCTAGCTTATGGTTTATTTTTATTTTACAGGCAAGTTTGTATTTATTTTAACTAGGTACAATAGTTATTAAATAGTTATTAACTATTTAATAACTTCCTAGTTAAAATAAATACAAATATACCTGTAAAATAAAACCTAACCTTAGTTACAATTACACCTAACACTATACTATAATTAAATACATTCCCTAAACTAAATACAATTAAATACAATTAAATAAAAATATCTAAAGTACAAAAAAATAAACACTAAATTACAGAAAATAATAAACAAATTGCAAGATCCAATCAGCCAAAAGGATTGAGCTTGCATTCTATTGGCTGTTCCAATCATAACTATTAATTAATAACTATTTAATACTATTGTACCTAGTTAAAATAAATACAAACTTGCTTGTAAAAAAAAAAAAAAAGCCATAAACTAGATACAATGTAACTATTAGTTATATTGTAGCTAGCTTAGGGTTTATTTTATAGGTAAGTATTTAGTTTTAAATAGGAATAATTTATTTAATGATAGGAATATTTATTTAGATTTATTTAAATTATATTTAAATTAGGGGGGGTTAGAGTTAGGGTTAGACTTAGGTTTAGGGGTTAATACATTTAATATAGTGGCGGCGGTGTAGGGGGTGGCAGATTAGGGTTTAATAAGTATAATGTAGGTGGCGGCGGTGTAGGGGGGCAAATTAGGGGTTAATAACTTTATGTAGGTGGCGGGGGTTTCGGGGTGGCAGATTAGGGTTTAATAAGTATAATGTAGGTGGCGGTGTAGGGGTGACAGATTAGGGGTTAATAAGTATAATGTAGGTGTCGGTGGTGTCGGGGCGGCAGATTAGTGGTTAATAAGTATAATGTAGGTGGCGGCGGTGTAGGGGAGGCAGATTAGGGGTTAATAAGTATAATGTAGGTGAGGGCGGTGTAGGGGGCAGCAGATTAGGGGTTAATAAGTATAATGTAGGTGGCGGCGGTGTCTGGGTGGCAGATTAGGGGTTAATAAGTATAATGTAGGTGGCGGCGGTGTAGGGGGCAGCAGATTAGGGGTTAATAAGTATAATGTAGGTGGCGGCGGTGTAGGGGGTGACAGATTAGGGGTTAATAAGTATAATGTAGGTGGCGGTGGGCTCCGGGTGTGGCGGTTTAGGGGTTAAACACTTTTTTTTACTTGCGACGGGGTCCGTAAGCGGCGGTTTAGGGGTTAAACATTAATACATTTATTAGAGTTGCAGTGGGCTCCAGGAGCAGCGTTATAGGGGTAAAACAGTTTAGTATAGTGTGGGTGTTTAGTGATAGGGAACCAATAAAGCTGGGATAAAGCCGAAGAGCAGCGAGATCAATGACTGTTAGTTAACAACAGTCCGCTGCTCATCACACCGTACTTGGTGCGCTGCTTTTTGACAGCTTTTTCATAATTTTGGAGAACGTATTCAGGTCCGCGGCAGCGATGTTAGGCGATCTTAGGCGAGCGTATTGGTGCCGTCGAATCCAAGTAAGTTGACGGCTTGATATGTAGATGCCAGAGAATACAATTTTAAAAAAAGTCTCCAATTTACTTCTATTATCAAATTTGCTTCGATCTCATGTTATTCTTTGTTGAAGAGATATTTAGATAGATAGCCTGCACATGTCTGGGGCACTACATGACAGCTGCCATCCAGTGCTCTTGCAAATGTATGATATTGTTGCAAAACTGCTGCCATATAGTGCTGTAGACACATGCACTCTCCTGAGCTTGCTTTCATGCTTTTCAACAATGGATAACAAGAAAATTAAAAAAGAAAATTGATGATAGAAGTATGTTAGAAAGTTATTTAAAATTGTATGTTCTATCTGAATCATGAAAAAGATTCTTTTGGGTTTATGTCCCTTTAAAGACCAAAATATACTTTCATGAATCAAACAGGACATGTAATTTTAAACAACTTTCCGATTTACTATTATCACCAATTTTGCTTTGTTATCTTGGTATTCAGCTAAACCTAGGTAGGCCAACCCTCCCACAATGCAAATAACTTTTGCCCCCTAACCTAACACCCCCTAAATTAACCTCACTTACTACTAAATTGCAATTAAAATTTAAAAAAAACTTACATTAAATTACAAAAAATAAAAAAGTCTAACATTACAGAAAAAATAAACAAAATTATCAAAAATAAAAAAAATTAAACCTAATCCCTATGAAAATACAAAAAGTACCCCAAAATAAAAACACCCCCTAATCTAAACTACCAATAGCCCTAAGTTAAACAGCTCTTATACTTACAGTAAACCGAAAAAGCCCACCCACCAAACCCCCCAAAATAAAAAAACCTAATGCAAAAAAACTAAACTACCCATTGCCCCTAAAGGGGCATTTGTATGGGCATAGCCCTTAAAAGGGCATTCAGCTCTTTTAATGCCCTTAAAGGGGCAATCAGCTCTTTTTCAAGCCCAAAAAAACCCTAATATAAAAAAAACACCCCAAAAATGAAAATAAAAAAGTCTAAACCTAAGCCGCAAATAGGTACTCACTGTTCCTGAAGGTCTTCTTCCAGATGGGTCCATCATCTTCTATCTTCATCCAGAGTGAAGGTGGCGCAGAGCGGAGGTGTGGAGCTGTGTTCCCAATGTCTGTATCCTCAACAAACGCGGTCCTCGGCGGCGGCTGTCCTTGGCAGCATGGAGATTTCTCTTCATGCGATCGTCCGTCGCACACTGAAGATTGAATGCATGCCACCCCATATTTATTGGGGTACCTTTCATTCCTTTTGGATGAGAGCTACTGAAATCTTATTGTCTGATTTGAACAGCCAATAGGATTTCAGTAGCTCTAATCCTATTGTATGATTTCAAAATTTCAGCCAATAAGAATGCAAGGTACTGTACCCCAAATTGATTGCGGTACCTTGCATTCAATCTTCAGTCTATGATGGACATCGGATGAAGAGGAGCCTCCATGCCGCTGAGGAACACCGCCACAGCCACCTCTGCAGCCGCCACCAAGGACTGCCGCAAAGGACCGCCGCCATTGAGGTCCGCCGCTGAAGATCCAGGCATCCGGAACATAGCTTTGCACCTCCGCTCCGTGCCGCCTTCACTCCGGATGAAGATAGAAGATGATGGATCCGTCTGGAAGAAGACCTTCTCTGCCGGACATCAGGAACAGTGAGTTCCATTTTGGGGCTTAGATTTAAGCTTTTTTATTTTAATATTTGGTGTGGGGTTTTTTTAGATTAGGGTTTTTTTAGACTTGAAAAAGAGCTGATTGCCCTTTTAAGGGCATTAAAAGAGCTAAATGCTTTTTTAAGGGCAATGCCCATACAAATGCCCCTTTAGGTGCAATGTGTAGTTTATTTTTTTTTTATGTGTTATGTTTTCTTATTTTGGTTGGTTTGGTGGGTGGAGGGGGTTTTAACTGTTAGGTGGAACTTAGTATTTTTTAGAGGTAAAAGAGCTGTTTTAAGGGCTATTGGTAGTTTACTTTTAGATTAGGGGGGGGGGGGTTTTGGGGGGGATTTTTTATTTTTATAGGGGTATTAGTTTAGGTTTACATTTTTTATTTTGTATAGCTGTTTATTTTTTTTATTTTTTTTGTAACTTAAAGGGCCACTAAACCCAAAATCTTTCTTTCATTATTCAGATAGAGAATAGAAATTTAAACAACATTACAATTTACTTCCATTATTTATTTTGCTTCATTTTTTAAATATCCTTAGTTGAAGAAAAAGCAATGCACATGGCGAGCCAATCACACGATGCTTCTATGTGCAGCAACCAATCAGCAGCTAGTGAGCATATCTAGATATGCTTTTCATCAAAGAAAATCAAGAGAATAAAACAAATTAGATAATATAAGTAAATTAGAAAGATGTTTAAAAATGCATTCTCTTTCTAAATCATAAAAGAAAAAATGTGGCTGGCATGTCCCTTTAAGCTTGGGGGTTTGTATTTTTTAAACATTGACTGCCCTCTGGGCAGGCTGATCGCCTAGTAGGAATATAAATATAATTAATAAAATAAAGTGTCACAATGTCTGACCAATAAAACAGGTAAATGAAGGTACTGCATACTTTGGTGCGTACCAACTTCAGACTAAATAATAAGAGTCTAGTCCAGTTGAGGGGGAAGGGATACAAAGTCTTATATACATAAGTACAAAGCATTTTTGCAATGTTGATAAATGCTTTGGTCAGATTAAATGACAACATAAACTTTCAGTGATACTTAATCTCATCTCATGTTCTGATATTATATCTAGAAAGAGGATTTCCTTCAGCAAGCAACTGTAAAAATATTGCAATATATTTTACTGCCCACACAAATAAGCTTATCTCTGTGAAACTTGACCACACATGAAGCTTATAGTACAATCCATGTCTAGAAGTAAAAATGCAGACAGACGCCATATTTTAGAACCAGGCAGCTGGCTGGACGGGAAATTATAGGAAACAGACATTTTTATTTTCTATAATCAATTCTGTTTAACCTTCTTTAATTATTCTTAAATCTTTCATAAGGACACAATAATATTGTTTTAGCTATTGTGATCAGCTGTACATGTTATTTCACTGGCAACAAGCATAATAGCTGTGGCATTCACGTGGGTCTTGTGGGCAGTATTATCCTGTGGGTATGTCAATGACTCTGCCCTCTGTGAAGTGTTGTGATATTTTTAATTGTGGCTTTATTTGAAAGCTTTAACAACATTAAAAGGCCAAAAGTATGTATACACCCCTATTAATTATTTTGTTTGTGTTTCAGTAACTCCCATTGTTAACAGGTGCATAAAATCCAGCAACTATCCATGAAATCACCCTAGACAAACATTGGCAGTGCAATAGGTGGTACTGAAGAGCTCTTGACTTGAAATGTGGCACTGTCATAGGTTGCCATTTTTGTCACAAGTCAGATTATGAAATTGATACCATGCAAGACCTGCTCCTGTCAACAGTAAGTGCTATTATTGTGAAGTGGAAGCATTTAGGAGCAATAACAGCCCAGCCATGAAGTGGTAGTCCACACAAACTCACAGAGCGGGGCTATCGAGTACTCAAGTGAGTAGCACATACAAATGACCTATCATATTTTGCCTCACTCACTCACGAGTTCTTAACTGCTTCTGAAAGCCAAACTTGAATGTTTTGCACAGAGCCTTGACATTAACCCCACTGAACACCTATGGGATGGATTGGAATGCCCATTACAAGCCAGGCCTTATTGTCCAACATCAGTGTCTGACCTCACAAATGCTCTTTTGGCTGAATTAGCACAAATTCCAAAAGACACACTCCAAAGTCTTTGAAATCTGATGACGGTGCTTTACCTCTCAAGGAGTTCTTTCATTCTTCTCTGGAGCTGTATAGTGTGGATAGACAAAATCCAAAACATGCAGTACCCCCAAAGAGAAAGGAACACTATATGGAAAACACTCACCAGGGAGATAAGTTCAGTTCACTTTATTGGTTCAACACACAAGAAAAAGCTTCAGCCGGTCAAACGTTTGCATAAAATAAAAATTTGAATTTGCTTTGGACAACAGCTTAAGGTTCAAAGGCTCTACGCTTTTTGGCATCTAAATGTCTTTTTCAAGAGCATTTTATTCGATAAAAAAGTTGAATCACAATAACAACAAGCAAAGTTTATTTATACCTTCTCTTCATCCAGCAGTAATCTCAAGCAGGTGTGAAGTGGAAGTTTACATGAAACAATTACCTTCTTTTGTGAAAGGATAACTCTTTAGAAATAGTGAACTTAATTAAAATATCATTCTCGTTAATCAAAATCATTCTAAAATTTTCTTTAAAACTTTTCTGTCCACAAAGGTTAACATTTGTTAAAACATTAAACGTTAAAACAGTTAAATATATATATATATATATATATCACCCAATCAATTCAAAATGCCAAGTGGACAATGAGCGCTACCTGTATACCTTAATAACCAGATATGATAAAAAAAATTTACATAAAACTATCATTTGAGTACCTATGTCGGTCAACGCATAACATTAAAACGTAATCAGTTTTCTTACAATACAAATGTGTGCTAACAGCCATTCAAAAGGAACAAAAAATCATGACGGAAACCCTCCCCTTCAGCTGCACTGTCATGGAGGGGGAGTGTTGAGTAACCAACATCATTAATCTCTTTCAAATCAAATCAACCCAAGTCCAGGTCTTCTCAGCTCTTGGACAGCAGTCCTAAAACAAGTAGTTTCCTCTGTGGGCTCAAACAGTTAAAGAAATAGTCTAGTCAAAATTAAACTTTCATAATTCAGATAGAGCATGCGATTTTAAGCAACTTTCTAATTTACTCCTATTATCTATTTTTTTTTCTTCGTTCTCTTGCTATCTTTATTTGAATATAAGGTTAGAAGCAGGCCAATTTTTGGTTCAGCACCTGGGTAGTGTTTGCTGATTGGTGGCTACATTTAGACACCAATCAGAAAGCGCGACCCAGGTGCTGAACAAAAAATGGGCCAGCTCCTATGCTTACATTCTTGCTTTTTCAAATAAAGATAACAAGAGAACAAAGAAATATTGATAATAGGAGTAAATTAGAAAGTTGCTTAAAATTGCATGCTCTATCTGAATAATTAAAGTTTAATTTTGACTAAACTATTCCTCCCACATTACTTGGAATAGGCATAACTAGCAGGTAGTTCCAAAAGATAAGTGCTCAACAAAGTCCACAAAGCCATTACAGCCAGCCTATAAAAACTAAAAATTGGGGCAGATGCCTCTTGTCAAACCTGTCTTCAAGGCCAGAAAAGAGAGAGGGCTTTCTGGGATGCGTGAGGGATCTTTCCTCCCTGGGAGTCATTGTCCCGGTATCGCTTGCAGAGGTCTGGGATACTGTTCGAACCTTTTTGTGGTCCCAAAGAAGGAGGGAAATTTCTGCACGATTCTTGACCTAAAGTGCTTAAACAAATTCCTATATGTCCCCTCGTTCAAGATGGAGACAATAAATTACATCCATCCTTTTGTTCAGGAAGGACAGTTCATGACCACTATAGATCTGAAGGATGCTTACCTTCACGTTCCAATACACAAAGAACACTTAAAGTTCCTGGGATTTGCGTTCCTGGACAAGCACTTCCAGTTTATTGCACTTCCGTTTGGTCTAGCTACTGCTCTAAGAATTTTTACAAAGGTTCTAGGGGCTCTACTTGCAGTGGAGAGAATCAGAGGTATAGCAGTAGCACCATACTTGAACGATATTCTGGTTCAAGCGCCATCCTGTCGCCTGGCAGAAGACAATTCAAACGCTCTTCTATTTCTTCTTCAATCTCATGGATGGAAGATAAACTTAGAAAAGAGTTCTCCTATTCCTAGTACCAGGGTGGAATTCCTGGGTACCTCCATACACCGAGCCCCAGAGGGCCCTGAGGATATTCCTCACAGACCAGAGACATTACAAGCTAGCTTCCACTTGTCTTGCCCTCCAGACCTCCTTAAGGCCCTCTGTGGCTCGGTGTATGGAGGTGATTGGTCTCATGGTGTCCAGCATGGACATCATTCTTCTTGCCAGATTCCATCTCAGACCACTTCAGCTGTGCATGCTGAGACAGTGGAACAGCGATCATTCGTATCTGTCTCAACAGATTTCTCTGGACAACTCTTCTGGTGGCTCTGTCCAGATCACCTGTTCCAAGGGACATCCTTCTTGAGACCATCCTGGGATTTTGTGACTACGGACGCAAGCCTCTCAGGATGGAGAGCTGTTTGGGGTGCCAGGAAGACACAGGGCCTGTGGACTTGAGAGGAATCCCTCCTCCCAATCAACATTTTTGGAACTTCAAGCAATCTTCAATGCTCTGAAGCCTTGACCTCTTCTGGGTTGGTCCCAGTTTATCAGATTACAATCAGAAAACATAACCTCGGTGGCTTACATCAACCATCAGGGGGGAACGAGGAGCTCCCTAGTAATGAGGGAAGTATCTCAAATTCTGGAGTGGGCAGAGGCCCACAACTGCTCACTGTCAGCAATCCACATTCTGAGTGTGGACAACTGGGAAGCGGATTTCCTTCGCAGACAATCCTTTCATCCGGGGGAATGGTCTCTCCTTACTGAGGTGTTTGTGGAGGTTTGCAGCAGATGGAGGATGCCGGAGATAGACCTCCTAGTGTCCCGGCTCAATTCCAAGCTACCCAGATATGGGTCACAGTCCAGGGATTCTCAGGCGGAGCTAACAGACGCATTAGCAGTGCCTTGGAGGTTCAATCTGATTTTTCCATCATGGCTGCAAAGGATGTGGTTCGCAGACCTGGTGGGGATGTCCTCATCTCCTCCATGGAAGTTACCTTGTCGCAGAGATCTGCTGGAACAGGGTCCTTTTGTTCATCAAACTCTAGATTCTCTGAGGTTGACTGCCTGGAGATTTAACGCTTTGTTTTAGCCAAGAGAGGTTTCTCTGAGACGGTTATTGACACTATCGTTCAGGCTCATAAGCCTGTTACTCATCGTATTTATCATAAGATGTGGAGAGCTTACTTATTCTGGTGTGAAGAGCGTGGTTTTGTCTGGCACAAGGTCAAGGCTGCCAGGCTTTTTTCCTCTCTTCAGGAGGGTCTGGAGAAGGGTCTTTCTGCCAGTTCGCTGAGGGGACAGATTTCAGCCCTTTCCATTTTGCTGCACAAAAGACTTGCAGAGCTCCCTGATGTGCAATCCTTCATTTTGGTGCTGATCAGGATCAGACCTGTATTTAGATCTAACGCTCCACCTTGGAGTCTGAATCTTATTCTTAAGTTTTTGCAATGGGCTCCGTGTGAGCCTATGCATTCGGTTGACATTAAATTGCTGTCCTGGAAGGTTCTTTTTCTATTGGCTATTGCATTGGCACGCAGAGTTTCTGAAATGGCTCCCTTACACTGTGAGCCTATACTAGCAATTTCTCAACTGGTTTGGAAAAAAGCACACCTGTCTTTTGGCTTGTGGGGCACGGAACACAGGACCTGCCACGTCCAAATAGTAATCCAAACAACAAAAAAGGTTGTTCCAGCCTCCAAAACATAAAAAAAGACCTTTATTCTTTTACATAGGGTCCATAGAAAAAAGAATAACTTTTCAGGCCTGCTATAGGCCCTTAGTCAAGTATACTTTGAAATACACAGGTTAATGACTTATATACCCTTCACCTGTTACCTGTTCATGTGAGCAACCAATTACACAATAGTGACATATTGTGGATGCAGATAATAGCACATCCTAACTTGCTTTATTTTAGATGATCACATGAGAAATAGTATTACATATAAGAAAATTTAAAACATAAAACCCACATATACATTTTAAAAGAGGAATATTGCACATTATTAACAGATCAATCCCAAATTAGGAAAAATAATATATATCTATACTGGTGTACCAAAATTAGTACAGATGAATATTTAAAGAAACAGGCTCCAATCAAATTCTTTATTCATACCTTTAGGTAGAGGGCCAAAGATCAAGAACTAGCTCTAAATAAAGGTTTATCTTATTGCTTGGGAAATTATTGCAAAGTATTTATAATCCAACAGGACCTTCAGAGGTTCTTTAGGAAGCTAAAACTGAAAATATATTTTTCCATGCAAAGAGGTAACGTGTTTTCACTGAGCACTAACACCAAAAGTGATAATATAAAATTTAAAGACACAAAAGAATTTGGTATATCCAAGAAGAGCACTTTTACACCTACTACTACACATAGTGCAGCCACGTATATGAGTCTAGTACAAAGAGAAGTAGATAACCTCTTTAAAAGGGAAAAGAAGAAAAAACTTGTTCAAAAAAACAAAAAAGATAAGATAGCAATTGAATCTCTAAAGAAATATAAAGAGATCATTATAAAAGAGGCCGATAAAGGCGGGGTCATTGTGGTTCTAAATAAATCTGATTATATTGAGGAGATTAACAGACAGCTAGCAGATAACCAGGTATACCAGGAATTATTAAGGGATCCAACCATTCAGATAAACAAAGAAATTTAAAATATACTTAAATTAGCTGTACAAAAAGGAATAATAACAAAAAACTTTAAAGATGCCCTACATGTAACCAATCTAGTAAGACCGGTATTATATGTATTACCTAAAATACATAAAGCTAAAGAAAAACCACTTGGATGACCCATTGTGGCGGGAATAGGTTCTGTGTTTTTATCCATTGCCACTTTCTTGGATAAAGTCTTACAGCCATTTGTTAAAAGAACCACATCTTATGTTAAAGATACAAATGATTTTTTGTCAAAATTAAAAGATATTGGCTATGTTGGGGAGAAATGCATACTATTTTCATTAGATGTTTTCAGTTTATATACCGCCATCAAACACACAAGTGGTATTTCAACAGTAGAACATATGCTTAGATCTGAGAGTAATTATACTGAAGGGGAGATCTGTTTTTTGATTGAACTACTCTCAATTATACTATATCATAACTATTTTTTATTTATGGACACATATTTTCTGCAAAAACAGGGGGCTGCAATGGGCTCTAACGTTACCCCCACATATGCCAAGATTTTCATGAATAGTTTTGAGGAATACTTTGTGTATCCTCATAACTTGTTCCAACTCTATGGTGCCTCCTGGTGGAGGTACATTGATGATGTGTTTGGCGTGTGGGGGGGGGGGGTGACGTTGGTAGCCTATTGTCTTTTGTCCAGGATCTGAATGTTTCAGTTAGAGGATTAAAATTTACCTTTAATATAAGTGAGGTTGGAGTAGAATATTTGGATACATATGTGTATATTGAGGGTGGCCTTCTAAAAACAGATCTCCATGTAAAGAACACAGACAGAAATAACTTACTGAAATATGGTAGTTGTCATCCAGATAATGTTTTTAAGGCCATTCCAAAAAGTCAATTCACTAGAGTAAAACTTATAGTATCAGATAGTACCAAATGTAAATATAGATTGGAACAAATGGCCAATAAATTTATCAATAGAGTTTATCCCCTAACATTAATTGCAGAACAGCTTAGCACAGTCACTAATGACAGAATACAAAATAAGAAGGCCAGGGATCAAGAAGTTAATCATATGATTTTTGTTACCCAGTTCAACAGACTCAGTCAAAAGATAAATGGTATACTAAAAAAACATTGGCATATCCTAAGGGATTGCAATCCACAAGTCAGTGAATTCAAAGTAGGCCCAACGGTAGTCTATAGGAGGAACCAGAGCATTAAGGACATATTAGTGCATACTGACATAGGTAGCATTAAACAGAATATTCAGAGAACTATAGGTCCTAAAAGAAGTGGCTGTTATCCATGTTTTAGTTGCAGTAATTGCAGCTCAATCATAAAAGGAGAATATTTCCATCACCCAATAAATGGTAAAAGTTTCAAATAAATAAATATCTAACCTGCAGGGCCACTTATTCTATTTATCTTATCAAATGTCCATGTGGCCTAATCTATACTGGTGAAACCTGTAGAGAGGTAAGGGAGAGGATAACAGAACATAAATCTAATATTAGATATAACAATAAAGATGCTCCTGTTTCCTCTCACTTCCTCTCTATGGGTCACAATATTAGCCAATTAAGATTTCAGATTTTAGAGCAAGTAGATAGACCTAGAAGAGGTGGGGATAGGGAACGTCTTCTAAAAAAGATGTTTTGGCTATTCAAATTGGAAGCCCTCATACCTAAAGGTATGAATAAAGATATTAAATATTCATCTGTACTAATTTTGGTACACCATTATAGATATAAATTATTTTTTCTAATTTGGGATTAATCTGTTAATAATGTGCAATATTCTGCTTTTAAAATATATATGTGGTTTTTATGTTTTAAATTTTCTTATATGTAATACTATTTCTCATGTGATCATCTAAAATAAAGCAAGTTAGGATGTGCTATTATCTGCATCCACAATATGTCACTATTGTGTAATTGGTTCACATGAGAACAGGTAACAGGTGAAGGGTTTATAAGTCATTAACCTGTGTATTTCAAAATATACATGAATAAGGCCCATAGCCGGCCTGAAAAGTTGTAATTCTTTTTTTCTATGGACCCTATGTAAAAGAATAAAGATCTTTTTTAAAAGTTTTGGAGGCTGGAACAACCTTTTTTGTTGTTTGGATTGCACTGTGAGCCACCTTATCTGGTGTTCCACACTGATAAGGCTGTTCTACGTACCCAATTAGGTTTTCTTCCTAAGGTTGTGTCTGATCATAACATCAATCAGGAGATTGTGGTTCCTTCCTTGTGTCCTAATCCTTCTTTGAGGGAACGTTTACTTCATAATCTGGATGTAGTTTGAGCCTTGAAAGTTTTATCTTCAAGCTACTTAGGATTTTAGGCAGACTTCTTCCTTGTTTGTTATCTACTCTGGGAAGTGTAGGGTTCTGAAGGCCTCTTCGACTTCCTTATCATTTTGGTTGAGGAGTGTTATACGCTTAGCTTACGAGTCAGCGAGACTTAGACCTCCTCAGAGGATTACGGCTCATTCCACTAGAGGGGTGGCTTCCTCTTTGACCTTTAAGTATGAGGCCTCTATGAATCAGATTTGTAAGGCGGCTACCTGGTCCTCCTTACATACTTTTTCAAAATTCTACAAATTTTACGTTTTTGCTTTGGCTGAAGCAGCTTTTGGGAGAAAGGTTTTTGCAAGCTGTGTTGCCCTCAGATTAGGGTCCGCCTTTCTTTTACCCCTCCCGTTATCATTCAGTGTCCTCTAGAGCTTGGGTATAGTTTCCCAACAGTAAGGAATGATGCCATGGACTCTCCTCATATTAAGAAGGAAAACATAAATTATGCTTAACTGATAATTTAATTTCCTTCTGTATGAGGAGAGTCCACAGCCCCCGCCCGTATACTCCGATGGGTGGACCAAAATTTAGATTTTATCTTCCGGCACCATTTATATCCTGATATTTCTCCTACTGTTCCTTGTTCCCTTGGCAGAATGACTGGGATATGAGGGAAGTAGGGGGGGTATTTAAGCCTTTGGCTGGGGTGTCTGCCTTCTCCTGGTGGCCAGGTTCAGAATTTCACAACAATAAGGAATGATACTGTGGACTCATACAGAATGAAATGAAATTATCAGGTAAGCATAATTTATGTTTTTGATTATGTTGATTATTTCCAAAGAAATGACTTATCCTTCCGCAAAGGGAGGTGATGGTATAATGTAAACCCCCACTTAAAAATCTGCTTGAGATTACACCTGGATGAAGTGGGAGTATAAATAAAGTTTGCTTGTTGCCATTGTGATTCAACTTTTTTTATCGATTTATATGCCCTTAAAAAAAGCATTTATATCCTGAAATGCGTAGAGCCTTTAACCTTAAGCTATTATTCAAAGAAGCTTCCAAAATAGTCTTAGGAGAGACCTGGGTTTGCAGCATCCCTGTCAAGGAAAGTTATTGCAACTTTCTTTAATTGTTTAAATAGATTGTATCAATTGTCTTTTAACCCTCCAAAGTCTTGTGGAAAGCCTTCCGAGAAGAGTGGCGGCGGTGGCTGTTATAGAAACAAAGGGGGGGGGACAACTCCATATTAATGCCTATGATTTTGGAAAGGTATGTTCAACAAGCTCATATAGGTGGAATAATTAGTAACCACATACTCTTGGCCATCTAGTGTATGATGTATCCGTATAAATGATAGTGGGCACTATTAAAGGGACATGAAAGTGAAAATTAAACGTTGATAATTTAGAAAGAACATGCTTTTTTTTTTCTTCAAATAGTTCAATTTACTTGTATTATTTACTTTTATAAATTACATTTTCCAGGGTCTCTTGGCACCATTAATACCTAGGTATGCTCAGGTGCAGCAACAAACTACTGGCACCTAGCTGGTGATTGGTGGCTACATACATTTGCCTCTTATAATTGGCTCACCAGATATATTGAGCTAGTTATCTTGATCACTCAAGTCCCCAACATGTGTTACTTTTTCTTCTGTGTACAATATTTATATGATGATTGACCAGACTGGAGACATACCACTATTGTTGGATTGATTGTAGAGTTTAACATAATTTGTATATTTTTTTTTACCAACTTCTTTATTTAACTTATTAATGGATTTACATACTTTTTTATTTTTATGTTCCTTTCCCTGTTTATGTCAGTAAAATTAGGATCCACCCACACAGAAAAAATCAAACATTAATGTGATGGTAAACTTTAGCAAATCAAATGCCATATATAATTTTACCATTAAAAAAGTATATGTGTACCTTTTTGAAAAAAAAAATGTATCGTGAAAAGGGTGAAATCCATTTCGTTTGGAACATGCTTCTATTACAATGTTATGCCGGCCCACTAGGATGAACTCTTTTTTTTTTTCCCTTACAATTCCAAAGAACATCCAGTCAGTGTGTGTGTGTGTGTGTGTCATATGACACTCCTTGAAATCTATCCCTTTAAAAGTCCTTAAGGAAGCCTATGTAAAGAGTGGGTGGACTATGTCATAGCCCAGCCAAAGGAGGAAATAAAGGGGGGGCGGAGGAATAGAAGATACCAAGTAAGATTATAAATCTTTTATTATAAAACATACACTTTAAAAAATATATATATATATTTACAGTTTTACTTGTACACTAATATATTTTATATTGCAACATTCTTAAAGTCTGAAATTTACCATCACATTAACTTTAAGGGTTGCTGACTCTAACTCTACCCCCAGACAAACCAAACTCCACCTGAGATGTTGAATATCTATGCATGGCCTTCTGACCTGTCTTTGGATAATGACCTGATTCTGATTATTAGTAATTCTATAGTTTGACCTTTCATTGTCTTTATTTCTTTGTATTAGCCTGCTGTCCTTCAGTCTGTCATTATCACCCTGCTTAAATATTTGCTTATCATTATGCTGCCTCAAATAGTTTGCTCTAATAATACAGAACCTTATTTTCTTGTCATCTTGTTTGCCACATACTGTACTGAGCTTGTGCATACAGATTGATCCAGTCTTTCAGTGTTCTAGCTACCTTGTCTGCACAATATTAAATTGAGCTTGCTTAAACAGACTGATACAGTCTAACAATACCTCTTGTTCCAGCCACCTTGCTTGCCATGTAGTGTGCCAAGCTTGTGTAACCAGTCTAGCTGTACCTCTTGTTGTAGGTACCCTGTTTGCTACTCATGTGTGCAATGGCACCACAAGATAAACTATAAATTATGTACAGAATGAACCACCCATATTACCCTTATGCAGCAGCCTTTTATGAATTTTCCAAATCATCACCAAAGGATGACTGGTAACTAGATACATACTGTATGTTGCTCCTAATTGGGTCCCTAGCTGTGTCTTGATGAAGAGCAACACAAGGGGGCTGAATTATCAAGCTCCGAATGGACCGCTGCTCGATAACTGGTCTGTCTGCTCTGAGGCGGCGGACAGAAATCAACCCGATCAAATACGATTGGGTTGATTGACACCCCCTGCTAGCGGCTGATTGGCCGCAAATCTGCAGGGGGCGGCATTGCACAAGCAGTTTACAAGAACTGCTTGTGCAATGATAAATGCCGACAGCGTATGCTGTCGGTATTTATTGATGTGCGGCAAACATAATACGCCACACCGTATCATGTCCGCTCGCACTTTGATAAATATGCCCCACTGTGTTAACCTTCTGAAAAGGACTTAAAGGGATATTCCAGCCAAAATTGGAAACCACATGGGTGCATTTCGGTATTGAACAGAAGCAAGTTTGTAATATACAAGCATTAGCAAAAATGCTTCTAATAAAAGCTATAGCTGTTACAAAAGTGTATTTAAGTATGCACCGTGCACCAGCATTTTAAACACAGCACTTAATCCGAGAGCCTAAGGTGCTTGTACCATCTGTTAATGACTCAATTTGTTACTTACTGACATGATACAAGCCCCAGTGATGATCTGAGCAGCTGCAATATTTAAAATGTGGGTGCAGTAAAAATATCTAGCTATGTTTCACATGCACGTGCAGAGAAAAATGTTAACACTAAAACAGTGATGACTTTCACTAGAAGCATTTTTGCCAATACCTGTATATTGCAAATATGTTTCTATTCAAAGATGTAATTCATCTATGTGTATTTATATTTTGACTGGAATGTCCCTTTAAGCAAAGTGTTTAACCTCAATGTGTGGACATAGTAATGTAAACATTACACGCTCTTACAAATTAGAACCGTACATTTTCAGATTAGAATGTACCCTTATGGTATGACCACATGAAAAAAATTGTTTATATCATTTCATACTGTGGGGTCGATCACAATCCTTAAAAAAAAACTATTAAATTATTTATTTAAAAAAGTCTCCTAGATTTTTTTCTTTAGAAAATCATTAGATACATTTTTCTAAAGGTTTGCATTTGATCTTTGTATTTTAAAAAGCATATACCATTACAGATTAGACCTACTAAATATTACTTCCTAAACTGCTTTATTAACTGAGTATAAATTTAAATGCATGGTTACATAGTAGATGAGGTTGAAAAAAAGACCTAAGTCCATCGAGTTCAACCTATACAAATCTAATATACTTACAAAAAAGCTCCAGTTGAGCTTAAATTAATCCAAATAAAAGGGGACTCATTTAACACAATCAATCATATTCATGAATTCTGTTTCTAGCCAGAAATGTATCCAAACCATTTTTAAATGCATCTAAGGTATTGGCTTTCACTACCTCCTTTGATATTGAGTTCCACAATTTTATTGCTCTTACAGTGAAAAAAAAAAATCATTGTAGGAAATTAAATCTCCTTTCCTCTGGCCTTAAATTGTGACCTCTTGTCACAAACAATTTTCTTGGAATAAACAGAGCTTCTGCCATCTCTGTATATGGGCCTTGAATATATTGATATAAAGTAATTATGTCACCTCTCAAGTGCCTTTTATTCTATAGAAAACAGACCCAGTTTGGCTAACCTCTCCTCATAGATTAAATTCTCCATTCCCCTCATTAGCTTTGTGGCCCTTCTCTGAACTTTTTCAAGGTCTGCAATGTCTTGTTTTTGAGATTGGTCCCCAGAACTGCACTTCATACTTAAGGTGAGGTTTTACCAGGGATTTATATAGTGACAGAATTATGCTTTCCTCCCTTAAATCAATGCATCTTTTAATACATGCTATTAACTTATTAGCCTTGGAAGCCGCTGCCCTGCATTGTGCACCCATCTTTAGCTTGTTATCTACAGTATTACTACTCCCAAATCCCTTTCCTCCTCTGTTTGGCAAAGTCTAGTCCCATTTAAATAATACATTGCATGCTTATTCTTACTTCCAAAATGTAGAACCTTGCATTTTCCCGTATTAAAACTCATTTTCCATTTACCTGCCCATACTTCTAATTTTTGCAGATCCCCTTGTAACGCTAGTTCATCCTGCTCTGATCTAATGACCTCATACAACTTTGTATCATCTGCAAAAACAGAGATGTTGCTATTTAATCGTTGCTCCAAGTCATTAATAAAAATATTAAAAAGAACAGGGCCCAGTACTGATCCCTGGGGGACTCCACTGATTACCTTTGTCCAATGATCCATGTACTACAACTCGTTGCTCCCTGTCTTTTATCCAGTTATTTATCCATGAGCTAACATTTTCAGCTATTCCCAGTCCCTTAATTTTGTACATTAATCTCTTATGTGGCACTGTATCAAACGCCTTTGCAAAATCCAAGCATATCACATCAACTGATTCCCCTTTATCTATATTTTTACTTACTTCCTCACAAAATTCAAGTTGCAGATCAAAATATGTTCTCAGTTGAGCAGTTGAGGGGCATATCTGTAAATGACTCCTCAGTTCACCTGCCTCTCTTTCAAAGTCTTCATCAGTGCTTCAATTTCTCCTGACTCTTAAGTAGTGGCCAGTTGGTATACCCAATTTCTGGCTCTTGGGATGGAAACTATCCAATTTTAGAAGACTATTAGTGGCTGTAGGTTTTCTGTATAGTGAGGTGTTCAATGTCCCATCTGTGAATTTTGTAATCTGCAGATCCAAAAAGGCAACAGATTGCGCATCTATGGTATAGGTATATTTCATACCAAATTCATTGTTATTCATCCATTTAATTAATTTTTCAAAGTCACTTTTAGTACCTGTCCAGAGTATAAGGACATTATTAATGTACCATAGGTACAGTGCAATAGATGACATAAAGGGATTCATATCCCCATTCAGTTTACTAACATGTTCAATCCAACCCAAAAAGAGTTTAGCGTATGTTGACGCACAGCATGTGCCCATTGCAGTGCCCCTTCTCTGTAGATATACTTTGTTATTAAATTAAAAATAATTGTGTTGTAAAACAAAGAGAAGGAGATTAATAATGTAATCATCATGTATTCCCCTTTGGGGGTTTGTAGATTTCAAAAAGAACTGTATTGCCTTGATCCCTAACTGATTATCAATATTTGAATATAGACTCTTCACGTCTATACTCGCCAAGAAGGTATCTTGTTCAACAACTACATTTTGTAGGCAATTTAGCACATCTTTTGTATCTTGTATACATGATGTTAAAGTGTGAACAAAATGTCTTAGTTTTTTGTCTAAAAAGATACTCATCTTTTCTGTGAGGTAGCCATTGCCCGACACTATCGGTCTACCAGGGGGATCTGTTTGATTCTTGTGTACTGTAATATACTTGTTTGTTTGTGTATGGAATGCATCCCTGTAATGTTTTACTATTACTTGTATAGCGCTGCGTAATCTGCTGGTGCTTTATAAATACCTGATAATAATAATAATACTTTTGGTAGACTATAAAATGTAGATACCCTCGCTGACATGTTACACATAAATCTAAACTCATCTTTAGTGATTACCCCCTGGCCAAAACCTTCATCCTGTGCCTGTATTGAATATTTGCATACTTATGTTAACCCTATATTTCCTAAGCACTATTAATCACTTACATACACCCCTTAGCTACCTGGCCCTATTTTTTGTACTTGTTTTTAACTTAGTGTTGGGTCTTATATGATTATAAGGACTGGATGTGATATACCCTTTTCCTTAACCCCAAATTTAGATCATTGTTGTGTTTGTTAAATTTAATAAAGTGTTAATTTTTAATCTACTGTTTGTATACTCTAGTGTATAATTCTACACTGGACTTAAAGCCCTAAATCCTTATTATATCCTAATATTTTTGGTATTAATTAGTGAATTAATTCACATTAGAATTTGGGTATTATAAGGTACCTATAAAATAGATGGCTATGGCGGGCTACCTATCTTCAACCATTGACTTTGAACAATGGAAGCAGGAAGCAGAAAGGATGTTTACATTAAACGTGGGCAATACGTGTCCTCAAGCGACTAATATTGAGGCTTTCAGGAGTATAGCTAAAATTATGAAAAATCAAGTTAAGTCCTTTTGGGAGGTTTTTAGCTTAGACAACTATGTAAAAAATAAACTTATACCAAGAGGTTTACGTATACAGCTGGCTCCCTCTTTTCAAATTAATGATTAAACCTTTATCACAAGATGGCAAGAAATCTTAACTCAGTGTTCACTAGACCTAATGAAATTAACACTAGAATATGAGAGAAAGCAATATGAACATCTTACTAAATTAATTGATGATGCTAAAATACAAACAAACAAATTATTAGTCATAAAGACTTTGATGCCGTAGACCAGAAGCTTACATTTCATATAGATAAACTTAAAGAAGAACTTAGTCAGAACAAAAATAGAAAACTCCAGAGAGACTGTTCTGACCACCAAAAATGGAACATCTATAAGTCTAACTTCAAAAGAAAAACACCTAGATATTTCCAAGACAAAAAAGGCAAATCAGACAGATCAGAAAAATCATCATCTGAATCAGAAATTTCAGATGAAGAGACAACAACTATAGCCACAACTAACAGTACAATGCCCACGAACGAACCATCTATCGCTAGAATATTTTTAGAGAAGAACCTATTTCCACCTCAAAGAACACTAAGATTGAGACAGCAAAACAACAATTCACATTACAACAAACAGAAGGAAAACCAGGGGACGTCTAAATAATAAACTTGTCAAATTTTACCTTGAAAAAAGAACACCATACCTTACTAACCAAAGGCTTATCATTCATACCTACACCCCGCTTGATTAAGGACACTAATTTGTTTGCAAGAAAATTAGCATTACATAAATATTACAAAGTAATGGAGAGAAATCAATTGAATGCAAGTAATATTCCAGTACAAGATCAGGAGATGGTTAGCCTACTAGTTGATTCAATTGATGAAAGTGAAAATAATTCCACACAGAGATATACAAGTGTGGTAAAGAAAAAAAATACCTTTATGCCAACAATTTCACAATACCCAATAGTGGATAAGTTTGTCTCAATGGTAGCTACAGAAATTGAAATGTTAAATCCTACGAGTAATGACAATCCAAAAAGAAATTTAAACTTTAAAGAACGTATGGCATTAAAAGAACTGCAGGATAACACTGACTTGACCATCAAAAATGCAGATAAAGGAGGGAATAGTGTCCTTATGAATAATGATAAATACAGCAATATGTGTCAGACAATTCTGGACAACAAAGATAATTATCAGACCCTAACCTTTGATCCGACTGACAAATTTACTAAAGACCTAAGATCTCTATTGGATGAAGGTTTTGGGCAGGGGGTAATCACTAAAGATGAGATTATGTGTAACATGTCAACAAGGGTAGCTACATTTTATAGTCTACCAAAAGTACACAAGAATCAAACAGATCCCCCTGGTAGACTGATAGTGTCGGGCAATGGCCGACTCACAGAAAAGATGAGTATCTTTTTAGACAAAAAACTAAGACATTTTGTACATACTTTAACATCATGTGTACAAGATACAAAAGATGTGCTAAATTGCTTACAAAATCTAGTTGTTGAACAAGATACCTTCTTGGCGAGTATAGACATGGAGAGTCTATATTCAAACATTGATCATCAGTTAGAGATCAAGGCAATAAAGTTCTTTTTTAAATCTACAAACCCCCAAGGGGGAATACATGATGATAACATTATTGATCTCCTTCTCTTTGTTTTACAACACAATTATTTTTTATTTAATAGCAAAGTATATCTACAGAGAAGGGGCACTGCAATGGGCACAGGCTGTGTGCCAACATACGCTAAACTCTTTTTGGGTTGGATTGAACATGTTAGTACACTGAATGAGGATATGAATCCTTTTATGTCATCTATTGCACTGTTCCTACGGTACATTGATGATGTCCTTATACTCTGGACAGGTACTAAAAGTGACTTTGAAAAATTTATAAAATGGAAGAATAAGAATGAATTTGGTATGAAATATACCTATACCATAGATGCGCAATCTGTTGCCTTTTTGGATCTGCAGATTACAAAATTCACAGATGGGACATTGAACACCTCACTATACAGAAAACCTACAGCCACTAATAGTCTTCTAAAATTGGATAGTTTCTATCCCAAGAGCCAGAAATTGGGTATACCAACTGGCCAGTACTTAAGAGTCAGGAGAAATTGTAGCTCTGATGAAGACTTTGAAAGAGAGGCAGGTGAACTGAAAAAGAAATTTAGAGAGGGGATACCCTAATGCATGTCTGTTTGAAAAGAGCCTATCAAAGGGCTAAAACAATTGATAGAAGGACATTGCTTAAAGATACTAAAAAGGAGATCAGTGATACTAACCCTATTAGAATAATAGGCACTTTTGATGAACAACACATTTAAGTACGTAGAATTTTTGAAAAATATTGGCATATATTTGAGAGAGATGCAGATCTCAAGGATAAATTGCCATCAAAACTGATGATAACAAATAGACGCTCACGTAATTTGAAAGATATTCTTACACACGGCCACTTTAAAAAAATCACAATCAGAAACGTGGTTGACTAGAACGAACGGTTTTTTCAAATGTAGTCACTGTAAAGCTTGTGAGAATATGAAACCCACTAAATGTTTGAACACCTAGTTACTGGTAAAAAGTACAACATAACACCCTTTATGAATTGTATATCAAAAATGGTCATTTATGTAGCTATGTGCAGCTGTCCAAAGATCTACGTAGGAGAGACCAAATGAGAACTACGTACAAGAGTACTAGAACATCTGGGTGACATTAAGTGGGGCAGATCAGTACCAGTCGAGCAACATATGAATACCATACATTATGACTGTAAATATGATATTAAGTTCTTTGCAATCAAGCAAGTAAAACACCATGGCAGAAAAGGTAACATCACTAAACTGCTTTTACAGAAAGAATGTAGGTGGATACATGAATGGCAATCAATGTCACATATGGGACTTAATGAAGCACTGTCATTCAAGTGCGTCTTGTGATCTATTATGCTGATCTTACAAGTACACAATAAAATCAGAATGTAATTGTTAAATTGATACTGACAGATAAAAAGCACTAGTGATAAATACACATATCATTTATGACAGTAATCTTATGAACAGTAATCTTGTCTGACTACCAGCTCTGGTTTTGACTCCTGGCTTGATATTTAACTTGTGGACTTTTTATTATTTTTTGCTATGAATAAAGGTGTGATTATTTTTGCACTTCTCGTCTCAGTCTGATTCCTGGCACCCTGACAACGAGCGATCATGAAAATGAGGCATTACACTAACATGAGTTTGAAATTGTATTAGAGCATACATGGTGATCACTTATACGCAAATCATAATACCTGGATATAATATGATTAAAATATCCTGATAAGTACATGTGATGTCCAGATTACCACATCTAATAAATGTGTCTGATACTAAGGTTTAATGGTAATATATTTGCTATTTTGTTTGACTTGTCTTTATACTCTCAATAAAAGTGATGTGTCTTATTAAGTGAATACTACGACTATAGTTTTGGAGGGTTCTTCAATACAGTTATGATCATATGTTCAGATTATATACCTACCATCTGCATTAAGGTAATACTGAGTCCTGCTTCCAACATAACTATTACACTGTTAGTGCGGTTAACACTTCCGCACACAAAATTAAGTAACCATAGCAATGATCAGGGAATAAAAGCCTTGTTGTTCAGCTTGGCCAGCCCTTTTACCCTATTGCAGTCACGTTCTATAGTGATGAAACGTGTCGGTAGGGCGGGGCTAAAGGGGTAGCATGTGTTTCAATGCTGTGTTGTGCACATGGTTGCTACAATATTATAACTTTGTTGATACTTCAACCGCAATAGTTTAAACGGATATATGGCTATGTTCCATGTTTAATTACTGTGAGCCCTGTGTGATGTGCTGCTGAATTATTTATAGGGATATTAGTCAGAAATCGGCTGGCTGGATAACCCCCACGAAGCTTTAAGACAGGAGGACACCTTTGAGTGCATAGGAGCGCCTTTGTTGAATGTTTGCATACTTATGTTAACCCTATATGTCCTAAGTACTTTTAATCACCTACACACACCCCTTAGCTACCTGGCCCTATTTAGTTTACTTGTTTTTAACTTAGTGTTGGGTCTTATATGATTATAAGGACTGGATGTGATATACCCTTTTCCTTAAACCCAACTTTAGATCATTGTTGTGTTTGTTAAATTTAATAAAGTGTTAAGTTTTAATCTACTGTTTGTTAAATACCAATACTGCAGGATCAGACCCACATCCCTCTAACAAGCTATCAATACGCTCCACAATATGCCTAACACGAGCCCCTGGGAGACAACAAACTGTTCTATTTAAGGGGTCTGGATGACAAATTACCCTATCAACCTTAACCCTAATAATAGAGTATCCTACCACCAACCAACATCTGCCTCAGGCCCTGACTTGTATGCCCCTCTTCCATGACTGAAGGAATGTTAACTATAGTATGCCCCACTACCATGTCTGAAGGACCGCCCACTATAGTATGCTCCTTTTCCTCGACTAAAGGACTGTTCACTATACAAGGCAAAACAGCCCTCTCTGACACTGCCAAACTTTAACTGATATCCCCGACATTTTCACTCAATCTGGCAAACCTGTTAGGGTGTACCAGTTCAGAACTGGCCTGTCTCTTCCGCTTACCTTTACTTTGCCCTCTAACTGTAACCCAGCTACATTCTGGAGTCTCCCCATCTGAATCCTCCCCATTCCCACAGCTAGAACCATTAACAACCAGCTCAGTCATATCTATTTCCCTTTCAATTGTCTGAATTCCATGCAGTACTGCAATTAATTCCTCCAGAACTCCAATACGAGTTTCTAAGGAGACAATATACTCACACTTGCCACAAACATATAATTCCTGAAGTGTCTGCTCCAGTGATGCAAACATATGGCAAGCTGAATACTGAATGAGATTGTCACACATTCTTACTAAAAGATTTAACTTAAAAATATAAAATAATTATCCCCCCTTGGTTACTCCAAACCCTTGTTTGCCCAAACTCCCCTGCTTCACTAACCCTCTATTTAAAGTGCCATAAAACAGGTTGAGATCTGTGCATATCCTAAAAGGGCTAATTAATTTAAAATAGTTTGCATAAAAAAGTGTTTAAAAATTGCTGGCAAGTATTTTTAAATAATTTTCAAAAATAAGCAAAATTAATTACATAGCTAAGCTTCCTGAAGCAGATAACTCTACCCCTCTTATCAGTGTATAGACACAGACATTGTATTTCAACTGAGTTAACATCTTCTAGGCACGCTCCAGCAGATAATCCCTATTCACTTTTGCATTTTACCAAAAGAATAATAAACATAGATGCAGCCATAAAAGGAAATGTGTGGGGGGAGTTAGAGCTTTGCAATTCAGAAACTAAAAAGAAAGGGTTAATGGCGAGGCACTGCAGTATAAATTTGCAGGTAAAGAAATTAAATGACATATATTATTTTGTCTCTATCCCAACTTGTTTTATGTCCCTTTAAGCAGAAAATCTTACTTTAACAGATAAAATCAATGCAGCAAACCCTCTCAGAGCCAATTTTGGATAATTTTGTATGTTACATGTAATAAGTATTGCACTATTATTTTTATGTCTCAGTATTTCTGGATACTGCAAGCAAAACATATAGATTAAATGGAGGGCACTCCGGAACCATGTTGGATATTCATTGGTTTCTGCTGTTATAATAGGATAAACAGTGAACTCCATCAATCAGTGGGATCAGTGTCTATATACAGAAAAAGTAAAAAAAACACCAAGATGGCAGCCATAATGAAACAATAAGTTATGTAATTAATATATCCTGTTCCAGTATGTGTCCAATAATAATGTGAGATGTAAGAATTCCGCTTGCAGCTTCACTGATGACTCTCCTGATATCTCAGGATCTAAAGATCTTGCTACTGAATTCTTGCTAGATCTTGTGGTCTTCTATTAGAATTTATAGACTTTGCTTTACATGTCCTCCATGTTTAAATCATGGTTGCTAATTTGCTTTGTTGTGCTTTACTATTACCCTATCTTTTGTTATTTTTAGTGTCTTTATCCCTAGATGCCCATAGTTTTTAACACATTTTAACATGTCATGATATTTTTTTATTTTTAGATTGTCAAGGTGATGAGAAAGAAAAAAATAGTCAATTTTTTTACACATAATGAGTAAAACTAATAAATAATAATAAAAATATAATAAAAAGATTGCTCATAATAGAGGTGGTATTGATTGGATGTAAGTATTGTAAATGTGAGAGTTATGGTAAGCAGAATTTAAATGCAGGAATAGATATAGAAGGGAAACAAAAGTCAGCTAAAGGCTTTAATAAAACAAGAAAAACTGAAAATAAAAATTGGCCAAAGGTCATGTACTGGGAGATCAGTCCAGCAACAAGGTTCCATGGAATAAAGCAAAAGCAGAGTCCAAGGACAGGCCAAAGGTCAGGTATCATGAGATCAGTCCAGCAACAAACTACTAAGGGGTAAAGCAAGAGCAGAGTCCAAGGACAGGCCAAAGGTCAGGTACCATGATATCAGTCTAGAAACAAGGTACCAAGGGGTAACGCAAGAGCAGAATCCAAGGACAAGCCAAAGGTCAGATTGTCCCAGGAGATCAGTCCAGCAACATGTACATGAGATTCAGCTGGCATAGGAAACCTAGCAGGCACAGGTGGTGAGGCTGGTGAGGTGAGGCTGGTGGTGTTACCAGGTAGGTGCAGCTGGTACAGCAGGATTCAGGTATGTTGTCACTGGTACAAAAAGTACAGGAGACATAGCAGGCACAGGAAACCCAGAGGGTACAGGTGGTGAGGCTGGTACAGGATACCAGGTAGGTGCAGCTGGTGCAGCAAGGTTCAGGTATGTTGTCACTAGTATAGCAAATACAGGAGACACAGCAGGCACAGGTATGTTGTCACTAGTATAGCAAATACAAGAGACATAGGTAAGTTGCCACTGGTACAACAAGTATATAAGACTCAGCAGGCACAGAAACCCCATCAGGTACAGTTGGTGAGGCTGGTACAGGATACCAGGTAAATTATACCGGTACAGCAGGATTCAGGTAAGTGACCACTGATACAGCAAGTATAGGATACTGAGTAGGCACATGGAACCCAGCCAAGTTGGTACAGTTGGTGAGGCTGATACAGAATACCAGACTGGTGTAGCTGGCACAGCAGAATTGAGGTTCATTGTCACTGGTACAGCAAATACAGGATACACAGCAGGCACAGGTAAGTTGCCACTGGTAAAGCAAGATCAGTTGGTAAGCAGATACAGTTGGTAAGGCTGGCACAGGATACCAGTTAAATGCAGCTGGTGCAGCAGGATTCAGGAAAGTGACCAATGAAACAGTAGGTAAAGGACACTGAGTAAGCACAGAAAACCCAGCAGGTACAGTTGATGAGGCTAGTACGGGATACCAGGTAAGTAAAGCTTATACAGAAGGGTTCAGGTAAGTTGCTAACAGGAAACAAGGTAGGTAGAAGGTTGTTGCAGGATACATGGAGAGCTGAAAGTAGGTACCAAGTAATAATAATGTTTTCTACTCAAAAACTCAGCCTAGATTGATGGCTAAGTGAATTTATATAGGAATTATCACACCTGTGGCCATTTAGGTGGGGATTCCTAAGTTAGGCATGGAGCCTTTAAATTAGCACAGTGCATGCATAAGGAATGCAGCAACTGTTACAGAAGACAGGCTTAGGCGTTCCTCATGGAGGGACACCAAAGCAGGAGCCGTGGATAGGTAAGTACCTGGCAGTGCACCACTTAAGATATAACCTCAGGTGATGACTGAAAACAGGATGATTGGGATGCTTCTTCTTAAAATCCCTGATTCATGCAGCTGCATGTACTTCAGAGGCCGAAACCCAACATCTTTCTTCAGGACCATATTCCTTCCAATGGATGAGATACTCCAGCCTCCCTCTACAAGTTCTAGCATTCAAGATTTCTTCCACCTTATATTCTTCAGACCCATGTATCACAATGAGACCAGTGACTTCCAAGATGGAAAAGGGTCAGGTATTGTAGTTTTAAGGAGAGACATGTAAGATTGGATGGATGTGAAAGTATGATGGTAACTAGAGCGAATGGCAACAGGAGAAATTATTTTCTCTATTCTGAAGCGCCCAATAAAGCAAGGACCCAATTTTTTAGAAGAATGGTTTAGTGAAAGGTGAGCAGTGGATATGAATACCTTGTCTCCTTGCTGATATAGGAGTAGGATGTATTTTCTTCTGAAAAAATTTAGTAATCATTTCTTTAGCATAGAGAAAATACTGAGAGCTCCCTGGAGACGTTGATCAGTGACAAGAGGTACAGAGGTATAGAGCTTTGAACTGGTGATCCGGGTAGCATAGTAGGGTGGAATCCATATGTGCTTAGGAAAAAAAACATGGAGGTATATCTATGAATTTGATTATTATAAGCAAATTCAGCAAGAATTAGGTATTGAATCCAAACATCTTGCAGGGTTTGTTTAGTGCACTCAGCTTGAACATCCATTTTGAGGATAAAAAGCAGTGGAGAGAGCTCTTTGAATATGCAGTCCTTTACAAAAAGCATCCCAAATTGTGGAACCTCTTTCAGACCAAACACTATAGTTTCAGGTAAACCATATAAATGTAATATTTTTTGCAAAAAGTTAGTGGCTGTGAGATCGGCATTGGGAATGCCCTTGATGGCAATGAAATATGTCATTTTAGTGAACTGATAATCTACTGCCGAAATTGCTGTGTAACCTTGGGCAGGAGGTAGATCGACAATAAAGTCCATTTCAGTATATATCCTGGACTCTGCAACATATCTCTAAGTATCTCTGAACCACTGCTGTGTATATCCTGGACATACAGTATATCTCAACATTACTAGTCTTCCGCATCTGTTCCTGTATTCATCCCTTCTTGTCTGCAAACAGTATTAATGCTTCAGTTCCTGCTCTAATACTCATCTGTTGCATTATGTTACGACTCCACACCACTGTCCTGAGGATCCATCTCCTAAACTGTATTGCACCGGAGCGGTACAAACACCTGACTCTCCCTGTTTGTGTCGCTTTAATCATTAACACTATTTTAGTGGACAATAGTAAAAAAAAAAAAGCAAAATAAATAAATGTAAATACAAAGGGGCCAATTTATCAAATGTCGGGCGGACATGAATCATTGTAGCGAATCATATCCGCCCGACATCGCTAAATGCCGACAGCGGGAAATGCTGTGCAATGCCACCCCCTGCACATTTGCTAGCAGGGGGTGTCAATCATCCCGATCGTATCTGATCAGGTTGATTGCAGTTTGCCACCTTAGAGGTGGCGGACGAGTTAAGGAGCAGCAGGCTTAAGACCACTACTTCTTAACTCCTGTTTCCTGCAAGCCGGAAGGCTCGCACGCAATAAGAAGCATCCGCTGCTTGATAAATCGGCCCCAAAGTGTTCTTCTAATCTGTAAAACACTAACATATTCAATTACTTAAGTTCTATGAGGATTGAAACACTGCTTCCAAATTGCTGAATTTTCATTAAAGGGACAGTCAACACCAGAATTTATTTATTTATTACCCATTCCCCAGTTTTGCACAACCGACACAGTTATAATAATACACGTTTTACCTCTGTAATTACCTTTTATCTAAGCCTCTGCAAACTGCCCCCTTATTTCAGTTCTTTTGACTGACTTGCATTTTAGCCAATCAGAGCTCACTCCTAGGTAACTTCATGTGCGTGAGCTCAATGTTATCTATATGAAACACATGAACTAACACCCTCGAGTGGTGAAAAACTGTCAAAATACATTCAGTTTAGAGACGGCCTTCAAGGTCTAAGAAATTTGCATATGAACCTCCTAGGTTTAGCTTTCAACTAAGAATACCAAAAGAACAAAGCAAATTTGGTGATAAAAGTAAATTGGAAAGTTGTTTAAAATGACATGCCCTTTCTGAATCATGAAAGTTTATTTTGGATTTGACTGTCCCTTTAAGTAGATAAACAATTGTTGGTGATTTAAAGCAAGATTGTTATCTAATCTGGAGACTGATCTCTGATAAAAGAGCTTCAGAGGAAGCTGTAAACGAGGAATTTAAGTAGCACAAAGAAGGGGAACACATGTACAGAGAGGAAGAAAGAGTGAAAGCATAGTAAGTGGCATGCTGAAACAGTAGGAGAGCACTCTACTGATATTCTGTAGAGGGTGGATTTGGAAATTCCCTAATATTTATATCATTCAGGGCAACATTGTATACCCATATATTAATTTCTAATCAGTCCCACTGACCTAAAAAGGAAATGTGTTTATGAAGATTAGATTATTGTTATTCTTGAACTACAATATACATTATATATATAAAATCAAAACTGCAGGAGTGCATTCTCACATCCAATATCAACTGCCAGGGTGCATGCAAATAAATCCACAATGATAACAAAATCATACATTTTATACATTTTCTTAAAACACTTATGTTATTCCCAGTGGTGTATTTAGGGTTTGTGCTGTCATAGCCCCTAAAAATATACACACATATACACATATACTCACATATACTCACATACACACATATACTCACATACACACATATACACATATACTCACATACACACATATACACATATACTCACATATACTCACATACACACATATACTCACATACACACATATACACATATACTCACATACACACATATACACATATACTCACATACACACATATACTCACATACACACATATACACACATACACACATATACACATATACACATATACTCACATACACACATATACACATATACTCACATACACACATATACTCACATACACACATATACACACATACACACATATACACATATACACATATACTCACATACACACATATACACATATACTCACATACACACATATACTCACATACACACATATACACACATACACACATATACACATATACACATATACTCACATACACACATACACACATATACACACATACACACATATACACATACACACATATACTCACATACACACATATACACACATACACACATATACACATATACACATATACTCACATACACACATATACACATATACTCACATACACACATATACTCACATACACACATATACACATATACTCACATACACACATATACACATATACTCACATACACACATATACACATATACTCACATACACACATATACACATATACTCACATACACACATACACACATACACACATATACACATATACTCACATACACACATATACACATATACACATATACTCACATACACACATATACACATATACTCACATACACACATATACACATATACTCACATACACACATACACACATATACTCACATACACACATATACACATATACTCACATACACACATATACACATATACTCACATACACACATATACACATATACTCACATACACACATATACACATATACTCACATACACACATACACACATATACACATATACACATATACTCACATACACACATATACACATATACACACATACACACATACACACATATACACATATACACACATATACACATATACACACATACACACATACACACATATACACATATACTCACATACACACATATACACATATACACACATATACACATATACACACATACACACATACACACATACACACATATACTCACATACACACACATACACACATATACACATATACACACATACACACACATACACACATATACACATATACTCACATACACACATATACACATATACTCACATACACACATATACACATATACTCACATACACACATATACACATATACTCACATACACACATATACACATATACACACATATACACATATACACACATACACACATACACACATACACACATATACTCACATACACACACATACACACATATACACATATACACACATACACACACATACACACATATACACATATACTCACATACACACATATACACATATACACACATACACACATATACACATATACACATATACTCACATACACAACATACACACATATACACATATACACACATACACACACATACACACATATACACATATACTCACATACACACATATACACATATACTCACATACACACATATACACATATACTCACATACACACATATACACACATACACACATATACACACATACACACACATACACACATATACACATATACACACATACACACACATACACACATATACACATATACTCACATACACACATATACACATATACTCACATACACACATATACACATATACTCACATACACACATAACACACATACACACATATACACACATACACACACATACACACATATACACATATACTCACATACACACATATACACATATACTCACATACACACATATACACATATACTCACATACACACATATACACATATACTCACATACACACATATACACATATACTCACATACACACATATACACACATACACACATATACACACATACACACACATACACACATATACACATATACTCTCATACACACATATACACATATACTCACATACACACATATACACACATACACACACATACACACATATACACATATACTCACATACACACATATACACACATACACACACATACACACATATACACATATACTCACATACACACATATACACACATACACACACATACACACATATACACATATACTCACATACTCACATACACACATATACACATATACTCACATACACACATATACACATGTGCACACATACACACATATACACATATACTCACATATACACATATACACACATATACACATACACACATATACACATATACTCACATACACACATATACACATATACTCACATACACACATATACACATATACTCACATACACACATATACACATATACTCACATACTCACATACACACATATACACATATACTCACATACACACATATACACATGTGCACACATACACACATATACACATATACTCACATATACACATATACACACATATACACATACACACATATACACATATACTCACATACACACATATACACATACACTCACATACACACATATACACATATACTCACATACTCACATACACACATATACACATATACTCACATACACACATATACACATATACTCACATACACACATATACACATATACTCACATACACACATATACACATATACACACATACACACATATACACATATACTCACATACACACATATACACATATACTCACATACACACATATACACATATACTCACATACACACATATACACATATACTCACATACACACATATACACATATACTCACATACACACATATACTCACATACACACATATACACATATACTCACATACACACATATACACATATACTCACATACACACATATACACATATACTCACATACACACATATACACATATACTCACATACACACATATACACATATACTCACATATACTCACATACACACATATACACATATACTCACATACACACATATACACATATACTCACATACACACATATACACATATACTCACATACACACATATACACATATACTCACATACACACATATACACATATACACACATACACACATAAACACATATACTCACATACACACATATACACATATACTCACATACACACATATACACATATACTCACATACACACATATACACATATACTCACATACACACATATACACATATACTCACATACACACATATACACATATACTCACATACACACATATACACATATACACATATACTCACATACACACATATACTCACATACACACATATACACATATACACACATATACACATATACACATATACTCACATACACACATATACACATATACTCACATACACACATATACACATATACTCACATACACACATATACACATATACTCACATACACACATATACACATATACACACATACACACATATACACATATACTCACATACACACATATACACATATACTCACATACACACATATACACATATACTCACATACACACATATACACATATACTCACATACACACATATACACACATACACACATATACACATATACTCACATACACACATATACACATATACTCACATACACACATATACACATATACTCACATACACACATATACACATATACTCACATACACACATATACACATATACTCACATACACACATATACACATATACACACATATACACATATACACACATACACACATATACACATATACTCACATACACACATATACACATATACTCACATACACACATATACACATATACTCACATACACACATATACACATATACACACATATACACATATACTCACATACACACATATACACATATACACACATATACACATATACTCACATACACACATATACACATATACTCACATACACACATATACACATATACTCACATACACACATATACACATATACACACATATACACATATACTCACATACACACATATACACATATACACACATATACACATATACTCACATACACACATATACACATATACTCACATACACACATATACACATATACACACATATACACATATACTCACATACACACATATACACATATACTCACATACACACATATACACATATACTCACATACACACATATACACATATACACACATATACACATATACTCACATACACACATATACACATATACACACATATACACATATACTCACATACACACATATACACATATACTCACATACACACATATACACATATACTCACATACACACATATACACATATACTCACATACACACATATACACATGTGCACACATACACACATATACACATATACTCACATACACACATATACACATATACTCACATACACACATATACTCACATACACACATATACACATATACTCACATACACACATATACACATATACTCACATACACACATATACACATATACTCACATACACACATATACACATATACTCACATACACACATACTCACATATACACATATACTCACATACACACATATACACACATACACACATATACACATATACTCACATACACACATATACACATATACTCACATACACACATATACACATATACTCACATACACACATATACACATATACTCACATACACACATATACACATATACACACATACTCACATAAACTCATATTACTCACATACACACATATACACATTTTCTCACATACACACATATACACATATACTCACATACACACATATACACATATAACTCACATTCACAATATACACATATACTCAACATACACACATATACCCATATAAAACACATATTCACATATACTCACATACTCCACATAAACACATATACTCACATACACACATATACACATATATCACATATACTCACATATACACATATACTCACATACACATATACTCACCTATATCCACATCTCACATATACACATATATCACATACACACATATACACATATACTCACATACACACATATACACATATACTCACATACACACATATACACATATACTCACATACACACATATACACATATACTCACATACACACATATACACATATACTCACATACACACATATACACATATACTCACATACACACATATACACATATACTCACATACACACATATACACATATACTCACATACACACATATACACATATACTCACATACACACATATACACATATACTCACATACACACATATACACATATACTCACATACACACATATACACATATACTCACATACACACATATACACATATACTCACATACACACATATACACATGTGCACACATACACACATATACACATATACTCACATACACACATATACACATATACTCACATACACACATATACACATATACTCACATACACACATATACACATGTGCACACATACACACATATACACATATACTCACATACACACATATACACATATACTCACATACACACATATACACATATACTCACATACACACATATACACATGTGCACACATACACACATATACACATATACTCACATACACACATATACACATATACTCACATACACACATATACACATGTGCACACATACACACATATACACATATAATCACATACACACATATACACATATACTCACATACACACATATACTCACATACTCACATACACACATACACACATATACACATATACTCACATACACACATATACACATATACTCACATATACTCACATACACACATATACACATATACTCACATACACACATATACACATAACTCACATACACACATATACACATATCTCACATACACACATATACACATGTGCACACATACACACATATACACATATACTCACATACACACATATACACATATACTCACATACACACATATACACATATACTCACATACACACATATACACATATACTCACATACACACATATACACATATACTCACATACACACATATACACATATACTCACATACACACATACTCACATATACACATATACTCACATACACACATATACTCACATACACACATATACACATATACTCACATACACACATATACACATATACTCACATACACACATATACACATATACTCACATACACACATATACACATATACTCACATACACACATATACACATATACTCACATACACACATATACACATATACTCACATACACACATATACACATATACTCACATACACACATATACACATATACTCACATACACACATATACACATATACTCACATACACACATATACACATATACTCACATACACACATATACACATATACTCACATACACACTTATACACATATACTCACATACACACATATACACATATACTCACATACACACATATACACATATACTCACATACACACATATACACATATACTCACATACACACATATACACATATACTCACATACACACATATACACATATACTCACATACACACATATACACATGTGCACACATACACACATATACACATATACTCACATACACACATATACACATATACTCACATACACACATATACACATATACTCACATACACACATATACACATGTGCACACATACACACATATACACATATACTCACATACACACATATACACATATACTCACATACACACATATACACATATACTCACATACACACATATACACATGTGCACACATACACACATATACACATATACTCACATACACACATATACACATATACTCACATACACACATATACACATGTGCACACATACACACATATACACATATACTCACATACACACATATACACATATACTCACATACACACATATACTCACATACTCACATACACACATACACACATATACACATATACTCACATACACACATATACACATATACTCACATATACTCACATACACACATATACACATATACT